>NC_091063.1:78326371-78958671 GCF_000393655.2 Nicotiana sylvestris | reverse complement strand
TTATCCAGGAGGGTCCTGAAAATCAAACATCAAATCTTATCTTAAAAGTGACAACTTTTACGGTTAAATTATACTATCCTACGGCAGAACTTACGCTAAATGTTGTTATCTAATTGAAATCTTAAAACTAAGTCCCATTATTCAGGAGGGTCCTGAAAACTCCTAATTGAGTCCTATTTTGAACATGCACACTTCTAAGGAAACCTATATTCCTTTAGGATACATTTATGCTAGATTATGCTATGTCTGAATTTTACAGTAGGTCCCATTTTCCATGAGGGTCCTGAAGACTTTTAAATTAAACCTCATTACCCAGGCGGGCCCTGAAAATCAAAAGTCAAACCTGTTTGGTGCTTGGCTTTCCCCTGCGGAGGATTTCTCCGAAACAACTGAAATTTTCTGCTCCTGTTTCAATCAAAGAGAAATCTTGTCAGTTTAAATGTGGTGGTTAGTTGATGGCATTATTTGCTGAAGGTCTCTCCGCTACTGTGATTTCTTTTGATTGGCTCCCTCTGAACTGGCTAAGAACCGCTTGACTTCCTGGTTGACTTTCAAACGCCCATGACCTTGGATGACCCGAGTGTTCTATACCCAAACCGTTGTGTTACATCTCTAACCCATCTATTTGACCCTATGAATTTCCCACGAAATTACTAAACCGTTTCACCGATAGAACTTCCACTTGACCTTTTATACCCCATTTCACATCATACTACCTCTAGCAATGCCTTGTCTACCCTGCGCCATGTGCAACTTTGGAAGTTGGTAGTAAGCTTTGAAATTCCTTCTTATTTGCTTAAACAGAACTGACATTGGTAACATCTTAGAGAAATAAACCCAAAAAAATGAAATGCAATGACTTTCAGAGTTAAGGATAATCAAAATCCAAAGCGGGAAGACTTTCTGAAGGGAAAAAAGAAAAGGGACTTATCTGAGTGGAGCAACTGGCACCAATGATCATAACATGCATTTCGGATTAATCGGCCCAATCTGTCCAACCAATCAACTTTCAGTTGCCATACTTGTTGCCCCGGAATTTCCATAACCTGATTTCTTTACCAAAATCTTGACCTTGTTCGGCCTGCGGTGCCCTGAAGGGTTTTCACCAACGAGCCTCTCTCATTTGTTTATCTCTCAACTCACTTTTGCCTCAAGGTGCCCGTGAGGGTTTTCACCAATAAGACTCTCTTATTTTTTATTTCTCTTAGCTCCCATCGCCTTACGGTGCCTATGAGGGTTTTCACCAAAAAGACTCTCTCATTTTGATTTTCCTGCTTGGACCAGAGTGTTGCCCCTGATATGAATCGCTTCTACTTGCTCGACTTGGCATCCCTCGAAAACTGATCTAAAGGTCTTTCTTTGGACTGTAATGTGGGCTTTTGGATAGGCTTAGAAAGAAATGGTGTCAAAGGCTCAAAACAATTCAAATGGGTTCAAAATTACAACTTTTGGAATCAGATTTCCTACAACAACCACAACTTCTGCCCCAATTTCTTTGCTTGGGGACTTTTGGATTTTGTTTTGATGGGACCGAACCATGAGGCTGCCTACGTATCCTTAAAAGGAATCAGGTCAAACGTAGTTCATGTCATGGAAATTACTTTGTTGTTGTGATTTTCTCTTTTCTCTTTTTTTTCTCTTTTTTCTTGCTTTCTTTTTTTATTTTTGTTGTTTTTCTTCTCTTTTTTTCTTTTTATTTTCTCTTTATTTTTTCTGCCTGCATTTCTGAACTTTGCTATTGATTCCAAAAGGGGGGGGGGTATGAAGGAAATACATAAGGCTCAAGGGGGCAACAAAGGATAAAGTGTTTAGATAGCAGAACAAAATGCCTTCGTCATTTCAATCCTCAAAACATGCCAAGTACGAACAAATACAAGTTAAACAAAGAAATCATACATAATATCTTTTGACTGCATCAGAATTGATGGCTATTTCTACACATTTTTCTTCTATATCTGTTAAATACAAAGCACCATTGAACAACACTCTCGTTAAGACGAACGACCCCTGCCAATTTGGGGCGAACTTGCCTTTTGCTTCAGCCTGATGAGGAAGAATACATTTCAATACTAACTGACCCACTTCAAACTTTCGTGGACGCACCTTCTTATTATATGCTCTTTCCATTCTCTATTGGTACAACTGGCCATGACACACTGCTGCTAATCTTTTCTCATCAATCAAACTTAATTATTCCAGGCGGGTTTTAACCCACTCATCATCGTCAATTTTGGCTTCTGCAACAATCCGAAGGGATAGAATTTCAATTTTCGCGGGTATCACTGCTTCCGTACCATATACCAACAAATAAGGAGTTGCACCTACTGAAGTACGAACAGTAGTGCGATAACCCAACAATGCAAAAGGCAGCTTCTCATGCCATTGCCTGGACCCTTCCACCATTTTTCGAAGTATCTTCTTTATGTTCTTGTTGGTTGCCTCGACTGCTCCATTCGCCTTGGGGCAATATGGGGTGGAATTGCAATGTGTAATTTTAAACTATTGACACACCTCTTTCATCAGATGACTATTGAGATTAGCCCCATTGTCTGTAATGATCACTTTGGTATCCCAAACCGGCAAATGGTATTTGAGTGCACAAAATCAACCACCGTCTTCTTGGTTACAGACTGGAATGTTTTAGCCTCTACCCACTTGGTGAAATAGTCTATGGACACCAGAATGAATCTGTGCCCGTTTGATCCTGATGGCTCAATTGGCCCAATGACATCCATGCCCCACACAACAAAAGGCCACGGCACAGACATCGTGTGTAATTTAGATGGTGGAGAATGAATCAAATCTCCATGCACTTGACACTGATGACATTTACGCATGAAACTGATACAATCTTGCTCCATAGTGAGCCAATAATAACCTACTTGGAGAATCTTTTTTGCCAGCACGTACCCACTCATATGTTGTCCACAAACTCCAGAATGTACTTCGGTCATAATAGCTGTAGCCTCCCTAGCATCTATACATCTCAGCAGCCCAAGATCTGGAGTCCTTTTGTATAGAACCCCTCTGCTAAAGAAAAAATCGCTTGCCAACTGCCTAATTGTTCTCTTTTGATCACATGTGGCTTGTACTAGATACACCCTAATCCTGATGTATTCCTTGATATCGTGAAACCAAGGCTCCCCATAGAGCTCTTCTTCCACCACATTGCAATAAGCATGCTGATTGTGGATCTGAACTGCAAAGGGTCCATATAAGCCATATCGGGATGGTGCAACATTGACGCCAGAGTAGCCAAAGCATCGACAACCTCATTGTGAATCCTTGGAATATGCATGAACTCTATTGATTGGAACCGTTGACAAAGATCCTGCAAGCACTATCCGTACGGTATGAGTTTTAAATCTCGTGTTTCCCATTCTCCCTGGAGGTCTGAGTCACCCAAGACCAAGACTTCCTGGACACCCATATCCACGACCATCCTCAAACCCAAAATGCATGCCTCGTACTCAGCCATGTTGTTAGTACAGTAGAACCGAAACTGAGCCGTAACAGGGTAGTGATGCCCTATTCCAGAAACAAGTACCACTCTACCCCAACGCCTTTCATGTTAGCAGCCCCATCAAAGAAAAGTTTCCGTCCTAGATTTTCAATCTGTTCCAATTCATCAATGTGCATTACCTCTTCATCAGGGAAATAAGTCTTCAAAGGTTCGTATTCTTCATCCACAGGATTCTCAGCCAAATGGTCGGCCAATGCTTGTGCTTTCATCGCAGTCCGAGTCACGTAGACAATGTCAAATTGTGTGAGCAAGATCTGTCACTTTGCGAGCCTTCCTGTGGGCATAGACTTCTAGAAGATATACTTCAACGGATCCAAGCGAGATATGAGGTAAGTAGTATAAGATGACAAATAATGTTTCAACTTCTGGGCTACCCAAGTTAGGGCGCAACACATCCTCTCAAGATGAGTGTACTTAACCTCGTAAGATGTGAACTTCTTGCTGAGATAATATATGGCCTGCTCCTTCCTGCCAGTGATGTCATGCTATCCCAACACACATCCAAATGAATTGTCTAAGACCGTCAAACATAGAATCAAATGTCTCCCTAGTTCTGGCAGGACCAACACAGGTGGGTTTGACAAGTACCCTTTTATCTTATCAAATGCTCCCTAACATTCATCTGTCCACTTGACCGCAACATCTTTCTTTAACATTCATTTGTAGCGCTGAAGAAGACCATGAATAGTGATTCGGTCACTATCCATCGGCCATAACTCTTTCATCCAGCGAGGGATCACTAAAAAATTGGTCATAAAAGATCACCATTCTCATCACAAACAACCTCCCTTTGTTTTTTCACTGATTTCTATATCAAGAAGCTATAGATCTTAATTCTAGTTTTATTACTGTAGCACCACATCTCTTTTGGTGAATTATCTGGCAGATATTCGATCTAGATTTTGGCTACTATTAATGTAGCATCATGTTTCTTCAGTTGTTACAACTTTCAAGCGAAGTATCCAGATTTTGAAGAACTCCTTGTAGTATTAGAATCGTCCTTAGTGTTTCTGGGTTGATTTAGGATAGACTGCCATGCAGTGCTGCCATGGACAGTGGCCAGCGACCCTCTCACATTGGGCCACCTCCACAACCACCCCCCAACATCACCCAGCCTTCTAATGGCACAAAACCTATGGACTATGCAAAGGCTGTAAAACCTACGAACAACACTTCGACAATGCAAGAACGTGCAACAGTAGTTGAGCCAATTCCTCCAAGACAAGCCCATATATTTAAAGGACAACCAACTGTACGATATTCTAAAGCAGAAGTTGAACGCATGAATTTAATGGAAGTTTTGCAACAGGCTGTTGTTTGCAAATTTTCATACGGATGGCCAGATATCAATGAAATACGTCGCATTGTTCCTTTACAGTGTGGTATCAAAGCTGAATGTAACATTGGATATCTATGTGATAGGCACATTTTGATTCGTTTTTCATTATGGCAAGATTATGTAGACTTCTCGTCAAAAGGTGTGTATTATGTAAAGGATAAGCTTGGAAATGAATATCAATTAAGAACCTTGATTTATGATGCTAAATTTAAAGTTGACGAAGAGACTCCTAAGGTAATGGCGTGGATCTAATTCCCTAATCTGCTGCCTACTTATTTTGTAAGAGAATTCTTGTTCTCCCTAGCTTTTGCAGTCGGTAAACCCCTACATTTGGACTTGGCTACTGTCAAGAAAACTAGACCTAGTTGTGCTCGCGTGAAAGTATTGGTGGACCTGCTAACAGACCTGCCTAAGAAGGTTCGATTAGACATTGTTAATGAGCCTACTAGAGATATTAGAACTGAGTGGGTGACTATCAAATATGACTATCTACCCAAGTATTGTAAAGAATGTAAACTTCAAGGCCATGATGTGTTCGAATGGTGGAAAATTCATCCTGAATTAATGGCCAGCAGAAATGATGAAAAGAAGGCTTCAACTGATGCTGTAGTGCAGTCCAACAAGGATAACAAAACAAACAATGCTCCAATAAGGGTTTTTACAAGTGGGAAAGTTGTTGGCAATCAAGTTGCTCAATGGAAGGAGGTCAAAGATAGGAGAGTGAAAGCAAAAGAGAAGCAGGCAGCAGATTTAGCAAATACTGGACAAGAAATCGTGGCTGTAAACAATCAAAAAGGAATTCCACAGCAAGTTTAGACAACAAACAAGTTTGCATGTTTAGAAGTGGAAAACAGTGAAGAACTTTGTACAAATCAGCTCATTGACGGTGCTGTCCGAAAAAATGCCTCCAAGTCCATAATTCTTGTGACTGAAAATAATGCAGACCCCATTAATATTCATACAGTTGTGGAGAATGAGTCAGAAGAGATGCAATTTGATTTTTCGACTAGACAAATGGTACAAAATGGAAGTTCACCTAGTTCATCTAGGATACCATTAGCTATGTCAGAACCAAAGAAACTGAACTCTGCAGCACATACTTTCAATCCTACAACAATAAGAAATCATGCCGCAATTAGGGAATCAACAGCAGATTGTGTACAACAAGATTTGGGGAATGGGCAACATTTTGACAATTACTCAACTGCCCAATGGGTGCAAGAAGCATTCAAAAATAATGTAGTCCAGGCCAATACCTCATGTCAAGACATTCCTTCACAGGACACCAAAGTTGAACAACATTTAGCAAACAATAAAGAGAATGACTTAATTGAAGATACATATTTTGAGAAATTCAGGACCAATGAAAAAGATAAATGGGTAGGAGGGATATTATGGATCAACCAAACAGAGGAAGTCTTAGCAGATGGGCAGATTCTAGATACAATGCATAGTGAAAAAGAATTTGGAGGAAATGAAGTGGAAGATGAGGATCAAAGTTTTAATTGTAATGCCAATGCAATCAATATTCAAACCATAAGTGAATGCACAAATGCAGCAGAAGAAAAGACAAAAGAGGGGAATATCAATATTATAGATCCAGGAGGGACTTTACAAATTGATATTAGTAATGTCTTGAAAGAAGATGAAAATAAAGACAAGAACCAACAGAAAAAGTCAGACAAGAACCAAGAGAAGACAGTGCAAGTCTATGCAAGAAGTGGTGTACCACTGAGCACAGGGAAGGATGTAGCAGGAAGTGTTGTTCCATCGAACAATACACAGCTGTTGACAAATGAATTAGAAGAAAAAGATGATGAACTTACCAATCTGGAAAATGATGCTGAACCTACCAATCTGGCATATGATGTTGTGACATCTAAAGAAGCATTAGAAGTACATGACCAAGTTGGCCATGCAGAACTTAAAGGTAGAGACATGGATGAGGAATCCACTACACAAAATTTCCTTAATGTTGCCAAGCAGGGTGATCTCTCGCCAAGTCTTATTGATAGAGAAAAATCTGCAACAAAAGGAAAAAAGAAACAGTCAAAACAGACATCTACCGTCCCAGCCAGTGGAGTACAAACAAGGAGAACACTGTCCAAACCCCAAAACATTTAATGGATGCAATTATATGGAATGTCAGGTCAGTAAATACAATGAAAGCATTTGAAAGGCTGATTACAATGCACATAAAACATCACTTTGAGTTCATAGGAATCCTTGAGCCTATGCAACAGTCTCACAAAATGGAGAGGTATAGAGCAAGAATTGGTTTGGTACATGCTGTGGTGAATGTTTCAAACAAGATTTGGGCTTTTATTGATGAAATATTTGAGGTTACTATTCTGTATAACATGACTCAACAGCTGACTTTGAGATTAACGCACACTGAAACACATGTTGAGCTCATCCTTACACTAGGTTATGCCAAATGTGATCGTATTGAAAGAATTGAACTATGGGATTCTCTATATGCAATGACATCAGATATGACAGTACCATGGCTAGTTGGAGGCGACTTTAATGTAATATGGGATGAGGAAGAGAAATTTGGAGGCTTACCTGTTTCTCTCATTGAAGTAGATGACTTTAGGCACTACATAAATACCTGCAACTTGACAGACTTGGGATTTAAAGGAAGCATATTTACATGGTGGAATGGAAGATCAGAGGAAGATTGTATTTTTAAAAGATTAGACAGATGTTTTGGCAATCATGAATTGCAACAGACCTTTCCTGGATTGGAGGTAACTCACCTGTCCAAAATTGGGTCTGATCATTGCCCAATGATGCTGAAATGTGATATAGAAACTCCTCCAATTAAGAAGTCATTCAGATTTCTTAACATCTAGACTAAGCATGAATACTTCAAAGATTTAGTAAAGGAGAATTGGAATGCTGATTTTAGTGCTAACCATTTCTGTATTTTTAACTACAAGTTAAAGAAGCTTAAGAAAGCACTATCTACCTGGAGCAGAGCTACATATGGGGATATATTCCAGAAGATTGCAAGCCTGGAGGAGGTGGTCTTGGTTCATGAAAGGAATTTTGAAGTCAATCCTACACAGATGAACAGACAAAGATTACAACAGGTCCAAGCTGAAATGATTAAATATCTTGCATTAGAAGAAGAATTCTAGAGATAAAAAGCTGGCATGGTATGGTTCAAAGATGGCGATAGAAACACTAAATTTTTCCATGCTCAAGTTAATGGGAGAAGGAAGAGATTGAAATTATCAAGGATCCAGAATAGCATTGGTGACTGGATTGAAGAAGATCAATTAATAGCAGAAGAAGCACTAAAGTTCTACAAGGATCAATTTACTGAGAGTGCAGTCCCAAATGATTTTGATATTCTATATCATGTACCTTTAATGGTAGATAGTGAACAACATGAAAGATTGATGGCCTTGCCTTCCAATGAAGAAGTGAAGAGAGTAGTTATGGGGTTGAATGGGGACTCAGCTGGTGGATCGGATGGCTTCACTGGAGCTTTCTACCAAACATGCTGGGAAATTATTGAAGAAGATGTTGTCCAAATGGTCAAGGCTTTCTTTTGCGGTCAGCGGCTGCCAAAGAGTGTTACGCACACAAACCTGGTTTTATTACCAAAGAAAAAGAAGTTATGACCTCTGCAGACATAAGACCAATCAATCTTAGTAACTTTGTTAACAAGATTTTCTCTAGGTTGGTTGAATTATTACCAAACATAATCTCAGAGGAACAGGCAGGTTTTGTGAAGGGCAGAAGCATAGTTGAGAACGTACTGTTAACTCAAGAAATCATTACGGATATCAGGTTGAGAACAAAAGCAGGTCCAAACGTTGTGATTAAGCTTGATATGGAAAAAGCTTACGACAGGCTATCATGGCTATTCCTGACCAAAACACTAAGGAAAATGGGATTTCCTGAAGCTTTTATTGGATTGATCTTTGATATGATTGGGAAAAATTGGTACTCTGTGCTTATAAATGGTCAACCTAATGGTTTCTTCAAATCATCGAGGGGAGTTAAACAGGGTGACCCTTTGTCACAAACTCTATTTATTCTAGCAGCAGAAGCAATTTCTCGGGGATTGAATTCACTTCACACTAACCTGTATTTCTGTGGATTTGGAATGCCAAAATGGAGCCCAAAAATAAATTATCTATCATACGCTGATGATACAATCATTTTCTGCTCATCTGATGAAACTTTGTTGAGACTTGTCATGGAGGTTCTGCAAGCTTATGAATCATCATCTGGTCAACTGGTGAACAAAACCAAATCAGCCACATACCTGAATCATTTAACGTATAATGAGGTGATTAACAAGGTGGAAAGTATTACAGGTATACGAATACAATATTTCCCTATGACCTATCTTGGCTGTCCTATTTTTTATGCAAGAAGAAGGGGAGACTATTACCAGGGATTAATCACTAAGGTTATGGACAAACTTCAGTCATGGAAAGGCAAACTCCTGTCTGTAGGAGGCAAAGCTGTTTTAATCGCAAATGTCCTGCAAAGTATCCCAATTCATATGTTGTCAGCAGTTAATCCTCCAAATTATGTGATCAACAAATTACATAGCATTTTTTCCAAGTTTTTCTGAAGCAGCAATGTCGGAGGCAGCACTAGACATTGGGCGTCTTGGACTAACCTGTGTATGCCTTTTGACGAGGGAGGCATAGGCTTCAGGTCCCTGCATGACGTATCCAAGGCACTGTTCTGCAAATTGCGGTGGAATTTTAGGACTAAGCCCACTTTGTGGAGTGCATTTATTTGTCAAAAGTACTGCAAGAAACTAAATACAGTAATTGTACCTTGGAAACGTGGATCCCGTGTGTGGAGAAAAATGCTAGAATGTAGGGATTTGATAGAGCATCAAATCTACTGGAAACTAAGAATGGGATCAGCTCAATTCTGGTTCGATAATTGGACTGAGATGGGAGCCTTATATTTTCAAGTGCCTGCAGGTTTTGGTATCGATGAGGATATTCATAATGTCAACGATCTGGCTGAAAATGCTATGTAGAATGTGGATAAAATTTTTGAGAGCCTACCTGAAGATCTGGCAAACCACATTGTGCAGAATATTAGACCACCATCTGAAAGTTCACAGTTAGATACTCCTTTCTGGATGCTTGAAACAAGGGGACATTTTACAGTAAAATCTGCATGGGATTACCTGCAAAGAAGAGACAACCCAAAATTAGCTTACAAGATGATATGGGTAAAAGGTTTACCTTTCAAGATATCATTCTTCCTATGGAAGGTGTGGAAAGCAAAACTGCCACTTGATGATTTTTTGCGTAAAATAGGATACTCCTTGCCATCTAAATGTTGGTGCTGTGCTGATCGTAAGGAGGAGTCTTTAGTTCATTTGTTCTACACATCAAATGCAGCTAGAAGTGTTTGGAGATACTTCCTGAGGAGAGCAGGAATTGGATTAGATGGGTTGTCTTTACATCAAGCAATTACAAAGTGTTGGATAGCACCAGTAGTACCTAGATTGAAGCCAGTGTTACAAGCTTTACCTGCATGCATTGTATGGGAACTTTGGAAGAGAAGAAACAGTTTGAAATATGGAGAAGCAGTGTTAGTGAGCAGAGTTATTTACCAGGTGTCATTTACGTTGTAATCGCTGGTCCAACTGAAAAAGCAAGGACTACATGTGCCTCACAAGTTGCTAGACTTACTGACAATGATGGAGCAATACACACCTCGACTGAAAAATGATAAAGTGTTATGGGAATTTCCTTCAAGAGGATGGATCAAAGTGAATACGGATGGAACATGTAGAGGAAACCCAGGGAGGAGTTCAATTGGTTTCTGCATAAGGGATGAGGCAGGTGATTTGATATATGCAGAAGGAAGGGAGATCTCTGAAGGAACCAACAATGAATCAGAAGTGGTAGCTATTGTGGAGGCATTGAAGATGTGCAAAAATCTTAATTATTGCCGGATATGGCTGCAGACAGATTCTATGTTATTAAAGAACATTATAGAGGAATCATGGAAGCCTCCATGGTATATTACTGAACATGTAGAGGAGATTTTAAGACTGAAGGAACAAAATACCATCAAGGTCACACACATTTTCAGAGAAGGGAATACATTAGCAGACCATCTTGCAAATTACGCCCTCGATGAAGGAAATACTGAATGCCATGGTTTCTGGGATCTGGACTCAAAAGGAAGGAGGATTATTAACGAAGATAAGATGCAATGTCCTTACATAAAAGTGAAAGTTGCAAGGATTTAGGAGGAAAAGAGGAGTCATTTTGTTAACACATTCGAATCTTTCTGGAGGAGAGTTTAGATAGCAATTTTTCGGCTAACTTTGTTCTTTTTTGCAGGTATTTCATCGAAGCTAAAGCCTAATCTTATAGTAGAATCTGAAATGGTGGTATTAATGCATTGCATTCAATCCACTGGGAGGACATTAAAGAAGGGTTTTCGCAATTTTACAATATATTATACATGGAAACGACTCACAACAAAGAGAAATAGTGCAATAGCATGGGAAATAAGCTGAGCATGTATTTTTAAGAAGTTTATGCACATTATCAGAAGCCAAATGGTTTGGAGTGTGCTCCAGCATGCAACAGATCTCAACAAAGGACGAAAAACCTTTCTCAAGTGCACACATGGGGTAACGTGGAAGGCATGGCAGACAACACATGCTGTCTAGAAAAGGAATCACATGGAAAGGTGTAATACATTTGGAAAGTTATCTAGGATACATAAAAGCATGCAATACTTTAGGATGATGGTACTATGGGATATAATTCTTTATGCTTCAGATGTATGTGGAGCTCATGTGCTTCTGGATTTTACAACACAAAGTTGTCTCTATTGGTTAGGGAACACGGCAATGGGGACAGAAGTGCATCTGGATCGACAATGCATGTTGATCACGCACAACAGCAGATTGAACACCTTTGATGTTGTCCAACATTATGCGATCAACATGTGGTGAGGAATATTGATACACGAACAGAAAGTTGGCAGCTGTATCAAAATCAGCTGGCCAGTGAGTTTTTGGGAAGAATTTCGAACAGGGATGCTCGACAGTTTTGCACGCCAAGTTTAACCTGAAAGTAACTCGAGGCTCGAGGAAAGCATGCGAGTATACTGAAAAGGGGAGCATGGGCCAAAAATACAGCATGCGTCTTGGAAACAAAAGAGAAAACAGGTGTCGACAAAAGCTGGAATTGCTACAAACAACCGGGAATTTTTAATAGAAGGCACGGCCTTAGCCTGGAAGACAACAAATGTTGTCGAACAAAAATGGAATGTTATCTCGGATGCAGACTTGTTTTTTACAAAGTCTAATAGCATTAATGTGATATCAATGTAAAGTGCAACACTCAATTTTGATAATAGGCTATTTGTTAAATTCAAACTTTATTCCTTTCATTTCATAGGATATCATGACATTGTATTTTGTCTTATTTTGTTATAAATAAAACTAGCCCTAGGCATATGCCTAGCGGATTGACTAAAAAAAACCTGCTGATGTAATTCAATCTCCCCAACAGACTCATCACCTCAGTCTTGTTCTTTGGGGGTGGCAATTCTTGGATAGCATTGATCTTTGACCGGTCTAATTCAATACCTCGGCGGCTGATTATGAATCCTAACAACTTTCAGACGGAACATCGAACGTGCATTTTGCAGGATTGAGCTTGAGATTGTACCTGCGAAGCCTTTGGAAGAACTTTCTCAGATCTCTGACATGGTCAGACTGCTTTCTAGTCTTTACAATCACATCATCCACATAAACCTCGATCTCCCTGTGTATCATGTCATGGAATATGGTCATCATCGCCCTCATGTAGGTTGCCCCAACATTTTTCAAACCAAACGGCATGACCCGATAGCAGTACGTTCCCCATGGCGTGATGAATGCCTTCTTTTCTGCGTCCTCCTCATCCATTAAGATCTGGTGTAGCCCGCATAACAATCCACAAAAGAACCAATCTCATGTTTGACACAATTATCGATCAATCTATGGATGTTCGGCAATGGGAAGTTATCCTTAGGACTTGCCTTGTTGAGATCTAGATAATCAACACACACCCTGGTCTTGCCATCCTTCTTCGGCACAGGCACAACATTGGCTAACCAGGTGGGATACCGGGTGACCCGAATGACTTTGGCCTCAAACTGTTTGGTGACCTCTTCCTTAATCTTCACACTCATATCAATTTTAAATTTCCTCAGCTTCTGCTTGACAGGGGGGAATGCCGGGTCAGTGGGCAATTTGTGAACCACAATGTCAGTGCTTAGATCCGGCATGTCGTCATAGGACCATGCAAAAACATCTTTATACTCGAACAATGCTTTAATTATCTCATCTCTGAGTTGTGGTTCAACATGGACACTTATTTTAGTTTCCCGGACATTATCTTGGTACCCTAAATTGATTGCTTCTGTATCACTCAGGTTAGGCCTGGGTTTGTTTTCAAAATGGCTTAATTCTTTACTAATCTCATCAAAGGATTCATCCTCATCATATTCCGATTCACCATCACACTCTATTTCTTGAATTACTATTTCAGAAATAGATTGGCTTTTGAGACTGGGCCGGAGGTTCCTCATGCATGTCATATCATTGAAGCCATCATAAAAAGAACTCTACAAGGAAGAAAAGAAAACAAAAATAAAACTATCAGGAAGGGAGGAAAAGGAAAATTGCATTTCATTGAAATTAAAGATAACAAGGTTTATACATCCAAACGGACGGAACATAGAATCTGAATTACAACCCTGGAATAATCCAGATAAACTGAAAGAAAATCAAAGCAAACTACCAAAACTCCTTCCTGGTGGGGAGAGGAGTAGCTTCCCAATTGTTAATCTTTGCACTGGTCCCAACACATTGCACATCCACTTTACTCGAACCCTCTCCAGCCTCCAACACATTCACATCGGCGAATAACCTCTCGAACTTTTCAATCAAATATCCATCCATATCAACCACTAAACTGGGAACCGTCGTTACTGGGCGCTTTCTGGTACCAGTCCTGACAAATGATCTGGAAAGACACGGGACCAGTTTTGGAAGAGCCCATGTTTTTCCGGCTCTTCTTACGTCTGCAACTGTGGGCTTGAATCCCAAACCAAATGTATCCAAGTTTTTGGGAAGAGAAACCGGCTGTACAATACCTTGCAGAGATGCACCCAAACCCTTGCTCGGTACAAAACCATTTTTCAACATTTCAATGGCTACCACTACTGATGCAGTAGCTACCCTTGGAGTTGGCACGCACTTCCCTTGTGGGATTCTTTCTACCAATACCGTGTCAAAACCCTGATAAACCCATGGCCCCTTGTCGTTTTCAACCTCTATAAGCAGAACAATGGCATCATTGGGAACACACAAATTATCTTTGTCGTGCACAACAATTTCTTGTCGATCCCATTCAAACTTGACCATCTGATGCAGAGTAAACGGGACCACTTTGGCAGCATGAATCCAGGGTCGACCTAACAGCAGATTGTAAGAAACAACCATATTGAGCACCTAGAATTCCATGGTAAATTCAACTGGCCCTATTGTAAGCTCAAGCACTATGTTCCCGACTGAATCTTTCCCTACACCGTCGAATCCCCGAATGCAGATATTGTTCTTGTGAATTCTTTCATCATCCACCTTCAACTTGTTCAGAGTGGAGAGGGGGCAAATGTTCGTGCTGGAATCATTGTCAACCAGTACCCGAGTAACCATGGAATCTTCGCATTTCACCGTCAGATAGAGGGCCCTAGTGTGCTCAGTACCCTCCACGGGCAACTCATCATCAGAAAAAGTGACTCTGTTTACCTCGAATATCTTGTTAGCTATCTTTTCCAAGTGGTTTACTGAGATTTTGTCAGGAATGTGGGCCTTATTCAAGATCTTCACCAAAGCCCGACGATGCTCGTCTGAATGGATCAATAATGACAATAATGAAATCGGAGCTGGTGTTTTCCTCAACTGCTCCACAATGGAATAGTCCTGCACTTTCATCTTTCTCAAGAACTCCTCTGCTTCTTCCTCGGTCACAGCTTTCTTCGCCAATACTGGGTTATCTTTGGAGATCTTAGCTTTCTCAACTCTTTGGGGGCAAAGCATCTCCCCGATCAAGTCAAACCATGGGTCTCACAAACTTCTTCTTTAACCTCTTTCCCCTTGTAAGTCAACGTCACTCATTCATAATTCCACGGGATTGCCTTGCTGTTGACTATCGGTAATTAAGTTACCGGCTTGATAATGATAGGATCTGTGCGGGCACCCTCCACAACTACCACAGGCTTGTTTGCCACTCCTGGCACAACCACTTTCGCTTTTTCATGTTTCCCTGCAACGTCACTTGAAGACCCTTTCTTGACCACCACAGATGGTTCACTCTTTGCCCCGTTCAACTTGATCACAGACTTTTCGCTTATTAACTTTTCAAACGGCCTGGCTTCACTGGACCGAATCATCATGACAGTTTGCGAAGTCTTCTTAGGCCCCCCTTCCTTATGCACTATCTTAATCATATTTGTCTCATGATGAGCTGGCAATGGGTTCTGGTTGATATTAGGTGCCTCCGGAGCTTGGACCTCAATCCGATTAGTATTAATGAGCTCTTGAATAACTGTTTTCAATTGCCAGCACTTCTCTGTATCATGCCCCAGTGCACCGAAACAATATTCGCAACTCACAGAGTGATCAAGATTCCTCGGGGGAGGATTTGGCACTTTTGGCTCGATCGGACTTAGCATGCCTAATTGTCTCAACCTGTGGAACAAACTGGTATAGGATTCTCCTAATGGAGTGAAAGTCTTCTTCTTCTACAACCTCTCATTCTTGGTGGCCTGATTGGGCTTGAAACTTGTTCCGAGGGGATTTCGATAGGCTCTTGAGGGTGGATAGGTATTTTGTGGAACTGGGTAGGGGTTATGTGGATTTGGCGCATGCCATTGCGCGTGGGCAGGAGGTTGAGGGTATATTTGTGCATGATGGACGGAAAAATAGGGGTCTGGTGGTAGGTAATAATTTGTGGTGGGCTATATGGAGTGTGGGGGTAAGTTTGGTGATAGGGCTGAGGCTGGTTGTAGTAACGTGAAGGGCCCCTGGATTCGACCCAAGCTCTTGACTCAACTGTCGCAACATCCTCTTTCTTCTTTTTTCCAAGTACACCCCAGTACCATTTTGAATGGCCTGGGTGGTCGCTTTGATTGCTGAATAACTCATGATATTGTTGGTATTGAGTCCCTCCTCAACCATGTCTCCCATTTTTACAACCTCATTATAGGACTTGCCCACTGCTGACACCAAATGACTAAAATAAGTGGGCTCCAAGGCCTGCAAGAAATAATCAACCATCTTACTTTCTTTTATTGGAGGGTCAACCCTCGCGGCTTGCTCCCTCCAACGGAATCCATATTCCCTGAAACTCTCACCGGGCTTCTTCTCAAGCTTCATCAATGACAGACGGTTTGGGATAATTTCAAGATTGTACTGAAAATGGCAGGCGAAGGCTTGGGCCAAATTGTCCCATGTGTACCACCTACTGTGATCTTGTCTGGTATACCATTCCAATGTCGATCCGCTCAGACTTTGGCTGAAATATGCCATCAGTAATTCATCTCTTCTGCCTGCCCCTCTCATCTTGCTGCAAAATCCTCTTAAGTGTGATACTGGATCACCATGACCATCGTACAGATCAAACTTGGGCATCTTAAACCCTGCTGGTAACTGAACATCTGGGAACAGACATAAATCCTTATAGGCCACACTTACTTGACCTCCCAACCCCCTCATATCTCTAAACGATTGTTCTAAGCTTTTGACCTTTCTGATCATCTCGTCATGTTCGGGATTTTGGGTGGCTTCTCGGTCTCTGTCGGGAGATCAAAATGAGGAGTGTAGGAATATGGTTCAGGAACTTTGAAGGTAGGCTCGGGGGGGGGGGTAATACTGGTTGTCGTGAGTCTGGAATAGAGGCTCACTGGAAGATCGTTGTAATGCAGCAGGTGGAGGTGCCACAAAGATGGGCGTGACTGGTGGAGGAGGGTATGGGACTTATTTGGGCGGTGGAGCTTGGGAAGTATGGGAAGTGGTGCTATAGTATTGTTGGTATAGGGGAAAGGCTAGAGATGAGTTCACAGTGGGAGGCTCCTAAGGTTAGGCCGATGGTGGGATATAAGCAGGGTTGGCGGGATAAACCGGTGGTGGATGCCCCTTTGCCCAGGCCTGGTACATTTCAGCCATTTGCTGCTTTAACTTATACATCTCTTCCTTTATCGCATTAACATCCAATTCTTCCACCTCTTTTGACGGATCAACAATACTTGCCTCTGGTTCTTAGTTGACCATGTTCAGCTTGTCTTTTGATCGAGTGTTGTAGGAGTGAGTTGCCATAATGCCAATCAACTAACCACCTGCCTGGACTCAATATCAACAACAACACGGTTAGCGATTAGGGCTTTAATAGATTGGTAAGCGCACATTTTGGGGAATGAATGCACCTAAGCAATTAACTGTTTCTATTATGCATTTGATCGGCTGCTTGCGTCATCCCGGCTTTTCCTTTTTCCTTTTTCTTCTTTTTCGTTTCGTCTTTTTACTCTTACCTTTGCTTTCTCTTTGTTTTTATCCTCTCATTTCCCTCTTGTTTTGCCATTGTTTCTTTCTCTTGGTTTTCTTATTTTTCTCTCTTTTTCTTTTCTTTTTCTCTCTTGTTTTTCCTTTCTTCTCTTTTCTTTTAGGGTTACGGTCGAATCCTATGGAGATTGCCTACGTCTCATGACCCCGCATGAATCAGACCGAGCTTAGTTTTGGGAGATATAAAAATAAATAATAAAATATTTTGGGATTTTCAATTTTCATAAAAAACAAACGCTACTACAAAGACTCAAAACTAACGGACTCGAAAAAAACTAACAAACTATGATGAAAGAACAAGATACAGACTCTAAAATAAGCTATCATACTCCAACAAAATAAAATACAGACTCGAAAACAGATGACAGACTCCCGAAGAAAGAAAATACAAACTCAAGTGAAAATCACGAATACATCAATGCCTCCAACCCTGCCCTAGGAACACCGACCGGTCTTGCAGCATGCCTACTTGCCATGTCATCTTGGAGCCTATAGAGTTCTTTCATTATCTGACGGACGAAGATCATTACAGTGGCGAAAAACATGGACCTAGTCATGTCCTCACATGCATTGCACTTCATGGTAATGTAGTCAGCAATCCTTCGAACTCTCTCTCTCATAATGCCCTTTTCTTGCAACAGACGGCCAATCTGACGGGATCTAGCCTCTAAGACCTGAGTGGTAGAGTGGTTTTGTTCTTGCAAGTGCCGTAGGTCCTCTTCCAACCGTGCCATTAAGGCGTAACAATGTTCTCTTTCAGTCTTAAAGTTTTTGGCTTGTTTAGCCATTCCACCTTCGAGGTTGCCAATTGCCTTTTCCCAACTTGTGACCCCTCTTTTATATCTTTCTTTCATCTGTTGAATGAAAGCTGCACGCCTTTCAGCACTTTTAGCCAACTTTGCTTATGCTTTTCCTAGTTCAGACTCAGCTTTCTGCAGGTCATCTTCATAGTCACGTACCTTTTGAGTAAGGTTATAAATGAGCCTTTCATCTTTCCTGCTTCGGCCTATGTTCTCGGCTTCAATTTTCAACCTTCGAACCTGGGCTCTGAGAACTTCATTTTCTCGCACCAATCTTCTCTTTTCACCCTCGGCCTCTTGTGCCTATAAATCATTGTTGAAGGTGACATTTCTCAACTCTTCTCGCAGATTATGAATGGTGGCCTTATATTCCTTTTCCTTCTCCCCCCAGGCTAACCTCTCCTAAATTTTATCATCAAAGGCTTGAACATGAGGCCTTTTGGCGGGCCTTTTGGGCTCTTGCTCGTTATTTACACAAGACATTTTCTCAAACCAAGCAGCATAGTTTCGATCTACTTCCCCCTTGGCGATGTCTGGTACCTGGGTGCCATTAGGTACCAACATCTATTCCAATCCTGTTGAACTATAGCCTCTGGCAATGCAGCTTCTGGATGTAACTCTATGACCTGAGTGCTTAGATCTTCATCTTTGGGCACAATCTGATACCTTCCCAATTGCCTCAAGACCCTCTGCAGTGTATATGGCTAAATACTCCTTACACCCATTAACCTCAGGTAGCCCTTGGTAGTAGTCATATATATGGCTTCTGTCCTCGGGAGCCATCTTATAGTCCACTCAACCTGACCTGCGTTAAGAACTTTCAAGTGGGAGACCCATGCTTCAAACCCTTCTGGTTCGTCGTAATCCTTTACCCTCTCCTCGTAGCTGGTGATGAAGTTACCCGGGCTTGAACTATAACTCATGAATCTGGGATGATGGCGAAGGTGCTCGATCAACTATATTTGCAAAAGGATGTTGCAACCTTCAAAGAACTGAGCCCCTACTTTGCATAAAGTCAATGCTCGATAAATATCCGCCAGCACCAACGGGGCAAGTATATGATCTTCCTTGGTAGTGAGGATTTGTGCAATTCTAGCCATACGAATGTCCACCGTCCCTTTCTCATTTGGAAAAACCATGATCCCCAAGAATGCCACAATAAATGCGAACCGGCAATGAATTTGCCAAAGGACCTTATCTTGTTTGTTGCTCAGACCCTTTTCATGCGTTTCAAAACCAGCAGAGTGCCCGAACCTGAAGTATAAGAAATGGAAAGCACAGTACCCGTTGCTCACACGTTCTTTATTCATATGTTTACTAATATTCAGGAGGTCAAAGAACTTGTGCACCGATGGAGCCCTTGGAAATATAAGTTGTTGCTTCCTCAAATCCCGTCCAAATTCAATGTACCCGGCCATTTCCTCCAAAGTATGGGTGATCTCAAAATCCGAGAAACGAAAGACATTGTGGACAGGATCCCAGAAAGTTACCAAAGCCTTGATCAGACCGTCCCATGGTTTGATCTCAAAAATATTTATATGAGCACCCAATTGCTTTTTCACCCATTTCTAACCATCTTCGTCTAGATCATTCCACCACATACGCAAGTGCAACTAAGCCTATTCCCTGACCACTTCTGGCAGATCCTAGATGGTATTTATTTGTTCCTGTGGAAGGTTAAGGTTAGGGTCGACTCTAGTGGACCTTTTTGTAAACATGTTTCCGAAGAAAAAAAACAAAACAAAAAAAAACAAATCAAAGGACCATGATTTCTTCCTCTATATGCCAGCAAAATAATTGTTTTTGCAAATGTGGCCCCTTCCCAATTTCACATGAATTTTGAGGCCGGGGAGGATTATTTTATGACACTTCACCAACTTGTACGTTCTTTTACGAAAATAGCCTTTCGACAACTGAAAAATACTCTAAGGCTATCTCGGCAAGAACGGTTTAAGACATTACGAAGCTGGATAGGCTTATTTTGACCAAAATCCAGATTGTATTCACTTGACCACTGACTCTCTTTTTCTTGTTTTTTTCAAAAATAAGGCCAAACCTTATGTAGGTTGCCTACGTATCCCACGTCCGGTAAGAATCAGACCTGCATAGTTCGGTTAGTTTTTACACATTTGGAAGAACAGTGTTTGACTCATTTGAAATAACTCTTTTTGAAAAAATTTGGCGGAGTTTCGGGACGTTTTTCGAATACCGGGGTTTTCTTAAGAACCGGGCTTTATTTCCTTCCCTATATCACTCTTGGTTTTTCTTTTTGATTTATTTTCCCTGGCCGGTCAGCATGCAAGCCAAAACAATTAAATGTTCACATAGCACATAGAATGCATCAGGATGGCCTGTCATTTCGGGCACACCTGTCTTAGACGGACCCAACCCCTATGTTGAGTCCCCTAAGTCAAATGCACATGATGCAAAAAAACGTTCCTACTAGAGATCTGGCATGAAGCTGTGCTTTTATAGGTTTAAATCCTGGGGTTTTTATCTAGACTTGGGGTACCCGAGCAGACCACTCGGGCCGGGGGCGATATGAGCATCTTGGCTCTTGAAATTCAGATTGTACATCACACCTCAGTTGTGCTTGAGTTTTGTAGCTTATAACGCTATATGTCCCTCAGAGATATTATTATGCACTTAGCATGCTTACGATCGATACTCGGTATTTTGTTGTAATGAGCAAATTTGGCTCGATGTGCATCTCCTTATGTGAGATCTATGTGTGGATCGGGTGGAACGCCGCCATGGGTATGTTATCTGGATTGGGTTGCACGCCGCAACAGTGTGATGTTGAGTATAGTTTTCTATATGCTATTTTGTATGCCTTGCTTCCTGTTTTCTAAGGAAAGTCTGTATTAGTGTGTGAGATTGGTAATTCCTCCCAGAGTTTGTTTTCCTTTTGTACCACGTTCGAATTGGTAGCTTATTGGCATATTGAGGCATCATATGTGACTTTTGATTATGTCTGGGGTGGTTTATTGCCTGAGCAGTTCGTACTGGGTGAGACGAGATCATTGAATTTGAGATTTGTGCAATCTGAGTATATGAAGTGAATTAAGGAGCTAAGACCATGATTTTGCTCAAAATGAGGTGATTGTTCTTGCCAGGAGTATAGAACCAACGAATCGTTGTCTCGATAGTGGTCATGAATTTATGCATACCTCATCCGTCATGTCAATATTGTAAGAGTTAGAACAATACCTATGTACATCATGCAGAACATGAGATGTGTAGCGATTTTCTTCTAGGTGATTAGAGAAAAAAGCTTCAGATGATTAGGGCGAATGATCTTCGGATGATTGGGGAAATAGTATTGCTAATTGAAAGTGACTTGACGAGAGTATATGTCTCATAAAAAGGTAATGTTATTAAACTAATGATATTTCGGTAGTATTGCGGCATGTTCTTGTTGGGTCCGCTGATGGTACTGATGAGCTTGAGGTACGACTCTTTCGTTTGAGTCATTTTTCATGACTTGAGTATGTTCAGGCCGTTTCTTATTGGTGCGCGTATTATGAAAGTTGTGGCTTAGGCCTGTATTGAGGTGTCATATCACCAGAGTGGTGTGTTGGATTCGAGGTGATCATTGGGGTCATTGATGAATACGAACGGAATTGATTTTAGCATGTTTGATGGGTAAATATCGAGGTTCGGTTTTTAAAAAAAATTGTTACTATAATTGCTAGAGGAGAACTCATGAATGGTTGATCTGAGCAATGGTTATGATTTATTGCGTGTTTCAATTATCATTGACAGTATATGAGAGTGTTGGAATGAGACATTGGTTAATAAGAGATTTCTATCGGTATTTGGTTGTTGTGGGCAGCTGCTGTGAATGGAAGTTATTGCTGCATTTGTTTGAGTTATTGGTATATCATACAATTGCACCTAAGGTTGAAGGCATGGTCTATTACAGCTGATTCAAACTTATTCTGAATGTAGGTGTAAGGTTCTGATATTGTGTATGATTCCGAAAAGGTGAAATGTGGCTCTATGATTTATGGGCTAGACTAGATTATGTGATCTTAGTTACAACGCGTTATCGGACCCATGTGAGATAGGGTGACGTGGGATCATTCCCGGGTTTATGCTTGATAAGGTCATTCAGCTTTTGGTTGGCTTCTAGGACAACTCTGGATACGCTCGAGGACGAGCGTTTGTTTAAGTTGAGGAGAATGTGATGACCCGACCCGTCGTCTCATAAGTTACTGTCTCGTTCGTCCCATTTTCTGCTTCCTCATGTTTCATTATCGGTATTGGGTGCATTAGAATTTATTTGGAGCGATTTTGATAAGAAATGAGACATTTAGTCTCTTTTAAGAAAGTTTAAGTTGAAAAAGTTAATCGGACGTTGACTTATGAGTTAGAGGGATCGGATATGAATTTCGACGGTTCAGTTAGTTCCGGGAGGTGATTTGTGACTTAGGAGCAGGACCAAAAGTAATTTTGGAGGTCCGGTGTTGAATTAGGCTTGAATTGGCGAAGTTTGTATTTTGGCGAATTCCGGTTGATAGGTGAGATTTTGATCCGGGTGTCGGAATGAAATTCCGAGAGTTGTTGTAGCTTCATTGTGTCATTTGGAATATGTGTACAAAATTTCAGGTCATTCGGACATCGTTTGGTCGGGTTTTTGATCGAATGTGTGTTTTAGAAGTTTTAAAAGAACTTAGGCTTGAATTCGATATAATTTGATGATTTTGGCGTTAGTTGAGGTGTTTTGACGATTGGAGCAAGTTTGGATAATGTTTTAAGACATGTTGGTGCTTTTAGTTGAGGTCTCGGGGGCCTCGGGTGTATTTCGGAAGGTTAACGGATCGATTTAGGCACGAAAAAAATAAAGCTGCTGCATTTTTTTACAGCACTGTGAACAGTAGTTATGAACAGTGCCCCCGTAACAGTATCCGTGAATAGTGCCATGAACAGTACCCCGTAACAGTATCCGTTACCAGTATCCCGTGAATAGTAACATGGGTGAACAGTAACACGGGGTGAACAGTAATTCCGAAAAATTCTGGGCAGAATGTTTACATTTCATTCGCGAAAAACACCTCATTTCTCCACCATTTTTAGTCATTTTGAGAGCTTTTGGACGGGGATTGAAGGGATTTTCAACAAAGATCGATTGGAGTTAAGTTTTATGAGTTAAATACATGGTTTTATTGAAGAATCATCCTAGAAATCCATGAAAACATAGCCAAATTATAAGAAATTAGGGCTTGAGATTGAAATTCTAAATTTGGGATTTGAGGGGTCAAATGGACTCCAATTCTTGTGAATTTGGTATGTATAGACTCGTGGCAAGATAAGGAACATTTTTATGTAAAAATTTCTGGATTTCAAGACATGGGCCCGGGTCTTGGGTTTTGCAAATTTCGTGAATTTTGATATTTTTCGAGTCTTTTCGATTGGGTTATATTCCCTTAGCCTATTGTGATGTATTCGTTGTGGTTTTGGCCAGATTCGACGTGCGAGGAGGTCGATACGAAAGGAAAGGGCATCGCAGAGTAGTATTTGGCCGGCTAGAGGTGAGTAATAGATATAAATGTTGTTCTGAGGGTTTGAAACCCCGGACTTTCACATCGTAACGCTATATTGAGGCGTGACACGCACTCAATGACGAGTGTGGGGTCGGTTACTATTGGGGATCGTGACTTAGTCCATCCCGCGTGATATTTATATTATACTGGTAATTGATACACATACTTTATTGATATTTACTGGGCTGGATGCCATGTTTGGGACCTTGTGTCGACTTGTAGAATCCTTTGGGGATTGATATTACTGCTTTAGCATGATTTGCATATCATTTGGTTTCAGTCCAAGGTTTTAAATACTGTTTTGCAAACTCAACCATATTTCTAAGTTTTGAAAACTCAAATGATATTTTAAATGTTATTTCGGGCTGAGAACTACTGTTTTTAGAAATGCCCATGGGGCTTATGATGTTTTCTGGACTGATTATGGGTGGCTCGGGCTGCGCGCCGCAACAGTGACTTAAAACAGTGGTAACAATGGCACTGTGTGATGTGACTTGAAACATTATGGGTGGCTCGGGCTGCGCGCCACAGCAGGAACTCGAAACAATGGTAACAATGGCACTATATGATGTAAATGGGTCAGGTAACAATGACTGACCAGAATTTGATTGATGCCACGAGATGGCTTGATATTGCGCTTGGGCTGTAGGAGCCCCTCCGGAGTCTGTACACACCCCCAGTGAGCGCCGTCGACGATAAATAAAATGGATGGCTCGGGCTGCACGCCGCAGTGGGTACTAGAGAGTACCATCATATGCATTGCATTGCACTCATGCATAGAGTGTACCATCATGTGCATTGTATTGCACTCATGCATTTATTCCTTATCTGCATTATCTGCCATAACAATTATGTGCTTTTGTTTCATTGACTGGTTGCTTCATACTGTTCTGAGCCTGAGGGGCTGATACTGTTCTGAGATACTGAGCCCGAGGGGCAGATTTTTACTTATTATTTTGATACTGAGCCCAAAGGGCAGATATCTAATTATTATTTTGATACTGAGCCTGAGGGGCAGATTTCTACTTGTTATTTTAATACTGAGCCCGAGGGGCAGATTTCTACTTGTTATTTTAATACTGAGCCCGATGGGCAGATTTCTACTTGTCATTTTACTGCTAAATTACCTGTTTTACTGGTTTAAAAGAAATTTCACATGATATTTCACTGAATTATTATTTCACTGCTTCTGTATAGAATGTTGTGTGCCTTAACGTGTTTTCTTACCTTCAGTCATTATTTATATTATTACTCACTGAGTTGGAGTACTCACTTTACTCTCTGCACCTCGCGTGCAGTTGCAGGTATTTATTCACCCGGTAGCTGGTATTGGCTGCGTGAAGGCAGCGTTGTAGAGGTTTTAGCGAGGTGACTGCCAGCGTTCGCAGCACCACTATCTCTCTATGTTATTCATTATTCTTGTTCAGTGTATTTCTAGACCGTAATGTGGAAATTTCATTCTTATAGATGCTCGTGACTTGTGATACCCCTGTTAGGACTGAGTTGGGTTGGATTTCCGTATTTTATCTATACTTTCCGCTATTGGGTATTATTAAACAATGTTTATACTATAATTGTGTTAATTAATTGTCTTAAAAGGATGAATTGGGCTGAATGGCTGGCCTTGTCTTCATGAGAGGTGCCATCACGACTAGGTTCGGGAATTGAGTCGTGATAGCATGTCCGAATGGTCGGCCTCTGTCGTGCTAAAACTGACCTCTAGAAGGAACACCACCAAAACTACCAGATCCCCGCGGCCTCTTGGCCTCCCTCTTGACTCGCTCCTGGCAGCAAACTGACTCAACCTCTCTGGCAATGTCAACCACCTCCTCCAAAAAAAGCGTCAGATACCCTCTCCCTAGTCAGAAAAATCTATAGCTGATATGTAAGGCCATCGATTAACCTCCTGATCCTTTTCCTATCCGTGGGAACTAGCCAGATAACATGACGGGCCAACTCGGAGAACCTCATCTCATACTGTGTCGCGATCATGTCCTCCTGACATAACTACTCGAATTGCCTGCGTAGCTCCTCCCTATGGGAATGCGGTACGTACTTCTCCAGGAAGAGAATAGAGAACTGATGCCAGGTAAGGGGCGCTGCACCAACAGGCCTGCGCCTCACATAAGCCTCCCATCAAGTAAAGGCAGCTCCAGAAAACTGAAAAGTAGTAAATGAGACCCCACCAGTCTTTAGAATACCTGTTATATGTAGCATCCTCTAACACTTGTCCAAGAAACCCTGGGCATCCTCGCCCTCTACACCACTGAAAGTCAGAGGCTGAACTCTACCAAACCTCTCAAATCGGCGGTGCTTATCATCAGGCATAACTGATACCACAAAATCCTGAGCAGGTTCAACCGGCTAGGCTGGTGGTGCCTCCGGTGTCTGCAGTCCCTGAACAACCTGCTCGGATGTACGGGTGGCGGGAGTCTGAGTGCCTCTCCTGGCCTGAGAAGTAGCTGTTGTAGTAGAAACTACGACCGCCTGAGCAAGGCTAGTGCACACGGTCACGATCTGAGCCAAGGTCTCCTGAAGACCCAGAATAACAATAGGCACAGTCGGTGCCTGAGCTGGTCCTGCTGGAGCATCCGCAATTGGGACCTGATCATGAACTTGAGCGGCTGGTGGATCTGGAGGTGCTGCCCTTGCTGCTATGCGGGCTACACCCCTACCTCTACCATGGCCTCTAATGGCCTTAACTGGTGGTCGTCCACCCTGACCGGTAGCACGTGTCCTTACCATCTATGAGAGAATAGAATAAAAGAAGTTTAGTTACCAGAGTCAACAGATTCGCACGACAGGAATTCAAAAATGTGAAGTTTTTCCTAAAGGTTCTGCAGCCTCCCGAGGATAAGTACAAACGTCTCTGTACCGATCCGCGAGACTCTACTAAACCTGCTCATGACTCGTGAGACCTATGTAACCTAGGCTCTGATACCAACTTGTCATGACCCCAAACCGACCCGGTCGTGATGGCGCCTATCGTGAAAGTAAGCCAACCGACACATTCCCAAATAAATCCACATTTCATTTAAAACTTAAGAAAAACTATTTTTCAACTGAAATCCGATAAAAGATACAAAGTTAAAATCAAATAAAGTGGAAAAATACAAGCCTGACCTCGGGTGTCACTAAGTCATGAGCCATGTTACAATAGTTCCGAAACAAAACAAGACCAAAATAGTCTGAAAATAGCAACAATATACTAATAGGAAGATAGAGAAGGAGAAAAAGTGGAACTACGAATCGCCAGGCAGCTACCTCGCTATCTCCTTAAAGTCCGCGACCGGAATAGTCAACAGCCACTACCGTGCCCTGAGATACCTGAATCTGCACATAAGGTGCAGGGAGTAACGTGAGTACACCAACTCAGTAAGTAACAAGTCCAAACTATGGACTGACAGGTAGTGACGAACCAAACCTCAACAGGTAATATAATTAAACTATACAAAAAAGTAGGCATGCTTGCAGTTCAAATGTTAGACTCAATACGAAATAAATATAATCTGAACAGTATGGAGTATAAAGCTCAGCAAATCTCTATGTACCAATGCACAGAACACATGGAAAATGTACCTTGTACCTCCACTCACAAGTGCTCAACCACTCAGTACTGTATATGGCTATCTGGACCAGGGAAGATCCATCCCGGAATATACACATCACTGACCGCAGTCATCCAATATCGAGGAAGGTCATTTCAGCCCTATGGAGAAGATCCATCTTCAGGCATAAATACTTTGGACAAGATTCATGTCCAAGAAAGATCCATCCCTCAATAACATCAATTGCTCTCACTAGGGGTGTAAAGACCCTGGAGGGGCCCCTTTCAGCCCAAGCGCTATCACAAGCCAACGAAGGCATAATCAATAATCTATTGCGGCGTGCAGCCCGATCCCATACTGTCACTCATAATTAGGCTCTCGGCCTCACTCAGTCATAACTCTCCAATATCACACACACGGGCTCACAATACCAAGAAAACTAGCCTAAAACAATGATATGATGTACCAAATAACAATAACTAAGACTGAGACATAATATAATATGCATGGACAAAATTGAGTACAGAATATCAATGAAGCTAATGATATGACAGCAAGAAACGACCTCTCGGGTCTCAACAATTATTGGCGTGAAGCCTTAACATGATTTATAGCTTATTAACTTAATCACATAATCATTACACAAGTAGCAGCAAGAAGAGTCACTAAGCGGTGCTATGGAATGATCCAGGCCGCAATTCTCACGGTGCACGCCCACATGCCCGTCACTTGGCATTTGTGTCACCTTAATATTAATCATAGAACACATAGTTCGGGGTTTCGAACCCTTAGAACCAAGTTTGGAAGCGTTACTTATCTCAACCAAGCCAAAACTCTCACCCGCGATGCCCTTGCCGCTCGATTCGGTCTCCAAATGCTCCAAATCTAACCAAAATCAGTATATTATCATCAATATATGCTAAAGGAATGAAACCCACATGAAAATTATTAAATTAGACCCAAAATCCCGAATTTGCTCAAACCCGGCCCCCGGGCTCATGTCTTGGAATCCAACAAAAGTCGCGAAACTAGAAACTCCTTTCACTCCCGAGTCCATACATACCAAAATTATCAAAATTGAACCTCAAATGATCCCTCAAATCCCCAATTTGAACTCTCCAATTTCAAGCCCTAATCTCCCAACTTTCTTTCCTAATTTCCACTAGTATCATGATTAATCAATGAAAAAATGGTCATAAACACAAGTAATAAAGCTTAAGTAGCTTACCCAACTGATAACCCTTGATCCCTCTTGAGAAATCACTGCCCAAGCTCAACTACCGTCTTCAAAAATGGAAAAACTTAGCAAAATTCGTGAAGAATACCTTTTTATACCTTTTGCCCAGTATTTTCCGCATCTGCGGTCTTAGAGTCGCTTCTGCGATGCCGCACCTACGGAAAAACCATCGCAGGTGCGGTTTTCACTTAACCTTGGAAATCCCGCTTCTGCAGTCAGCTTCTCGCTCTTCCGGTCTCGCAGGTGCGGTCCTTGTGCGCCCTGCGGTTTTCCTCAGCTCCCCAATTCTCCGCATATGTGGTCCAATCTCGCTTCTGCGAGGTTTGCACCTGCGGTCCCCAATCCGCAGGTGCGGAAATGATAGAAGCAGCAAAGTTCAGCTGCTCAAACCAAATCCTAATCCTTCCGTTAATCATCCGAATTCATCCTGAGGCCCTCGAAGCCTCCACCAAAAATACCAACAAGTCATATACCATTATTCAAACTTATTCCAGCCTTAGGAACACTCAAAACAACATCGAAACACCAAATCAACATCGAATTCAAGTCTAAGAACTTAGAAACTTTCAAATTCCGCATACGATGCCAAAACCTATCAAACCTCATCCGAATGACCTGAAATTTTGCACACACATCACAAATGACACAACAGACCTACTCCAATTTCCAAAATTCCATTTTGACCCCAATATCAAGATTTCCACTGCCGACCGGAAAAAAGCCAAATTTTCAATTTTGCACATTCAAGCCTAAATCTATCACGGACCTCCACAATATATTCCGAACACACTTCTAAGTTCAAAATCACCTAACGGAGCTATCCGAACCATCAAAATTCACATCCGAGACCTTCTACTCATAAGTCAACATCTGGTTAACTTTTCCAACTTAAGCTTCTAATTAAGAGACTAAGTGTTTTATTCCACTCCACGACCACTCCGAACCCGAACCAACCAACTCGATACGATGAAATATAGCTGAACAACACATAAAGAAGCAGAAACGAGGGAAACGTGGTTGTAACTCATGAAACGACCGGCCGAGTTGTTACAAAAATCGCCTCCTACCATGTCTAGGGTTCCAAATATGAAAATGAGACCAAAATCCCGTCCCTCGGCTCTTATGTCTAGTCGATGGTGTCGCAATGGGGACCTAGCAATTGCGAATTCCACAAATCCAAAAAAACCATCGCAAATACGAAGCCCTCACACCTCTGCTACAGTCACAAATGCTATATTATGTTCGCAATTGCAAACCCAAGACACTTCGCAAAAGCGACCAGATTGGTCGCAAATGCGAATAAAGCCTATCCAGCCCCCATCGCAATTACGAACCATTTGTTCGCTAATGCGAACTTAGCAATTTTAGCCTTGCATCGCAAATGCGAGGCCTGCACTACCATATTACACCAGCAGTGCTAAAACCCTTCCAAACACTCCGAAAAAATATCTGAAACTCACCCGAGACTTCGGGGCTCCAACCCAAACATCAATACAAGTCTAAAAACATATATGAACTCGTTCGCGCAATCAAATCATCAAAATAACATTTGAAATCACGAATCAGACTTCAAAACACATGAATTCAACATAAAACTCAAGAACTTCTAAAAGCACAACCGTATGTCTGATTCCTATCAAATCAACTCGGAATGACACCATACTTTACGGACAAGTTCCAAATGACAAAACAGACTTATTCCATGTCCCGAAATAGAAATCCAAACACGATAGCTACGAAGTCAACCTACGGTCAAACTTATGAAAATTCAAAGCCTTAATATTGCTAACTTTCGACAAAACAACACATATCAACCTGCAGACCTCCGAATTCAATTTTGGGAACACACCCAAATCCAAAATCACGAACATACAAACCTATCGGAGCCATCAAAACACCACTACGGGGTCGTTTTCACGAAGGCCAAACCTCGGTAAACATTTTCAAATTAAACTTTTAAGATGAGAATCATTCATCAAAATTCATTACGAACCATCCGAAAATTAAATCCGACTATGCACGCAAGTCATAATACACAATATGAAGCCACTCAAGGCCTCGAACCACTGAACGAAACTTTAAAGCTCAAAACGGCCGGTCAGGTCGTTACACTACCCTTTCAATACTGTAGTTTTGATACATGAATAAGCATGTATAAAGACTGAACTGCACTTTCAAAACCTTTTTCAAATTCTTTTCAACTTTTTTGGAGGGTAATTTTTATAAACAAATAATTTTAAAAAAAATTATGCAGTGTATATTATTTTTACTACGTCAAACCAAACAGTATAAAAAATAATATAACATTACTAATACAATTTATATTGCCTTTTTGGCACTAAAATCCACCAAATATCTTTTCCTTAAAATTTAAAAATAAAAAAACCTTTGTACTTTGTTCTCGGCACTTTCTCATCGTCTTCCCATGTCTTAAAGAATAGTTTTAACGTTTCAACTCACGTTTCTGCTTGACCAAACCAAAGCTTTAGTCAACCTTCTCTCCCATTCTTCCTTTCCCCTCCTCTAAGAATAAATCAAATCAATCCCTCTACTTTAATTTCCATTCTTTGCTTAAATCTCTATCTGGGTTTCTTCTTTTCCTGATTCATTATTTTTTGTTTTCAATTTCAGTTTCAGTTCATCAGCTCCCTCTTTTTTGCTAGATCTATAATAAATGGGAAATATCTGTTCAAGCAAAAGTAAACCTGAACAGTCAAATGCCAACGGCCACCATGGATCAGGAGGAGTTGGGCCCCATCGAACTGAAATTCAGTACACAAAATCTCCAGGCCCTGAATCTCAGTTGCCTGTTAGGGCCCCACCAAGCCCAAAACCAGTTTCTGCACACGGTACAATTCTTGGTAAGCCATATGAAGATGTTAGGGTGCACTATACACTCGGTAAAGAATTGGGTAGGGGTCAATTTGGTGTTACATATTTGTGTACTGAAATTTCAACTGGTCAACAATATGCTTGTAAATCAATATCAAAAAAGAAACTTGTTACTAAGGCTGATAAGGATGATATGAGGAGAGAGATTCAAATTATGCAACATTTGAGTGGACAGCCTAATATTGTTGAATTTAAAGGTGCTTATGAGGATAAGGGATCGGTTTATCTTGTGATGGAGTTATGTGGAGGTGGAGAGCTATTTGATAGGATTATTGCAAAGGGACATTATAGTGAAAGAGCTGCTGCAACAATGTGTAGGGCTATTGTCAATGTTGTGCACGTTTGTAATTTTATGGGCGTGTTGCATCGTGATCTCAAGCCTGAAAACTTTTTGCTTTCTGATAAGAGTGAAAATGCTGCTCTAAAGATTACTGATTTTGGGCTTTCAGTATTCATTCAAGAAGGTACATTTTGCTTTTATAATTGTCCTTTTTATTAGTATCTATTTTTGCACAATTATTCTTCAAATCAATGACCTTTCCATGTTTTAAAGATTTATGTCTCTTGTAAAGCTAGTGAATCTGTTAAGGCTAAAAGCTTGATCTTTAAGTTCAGGGATAGGATTAAACATTCAGCTATAAATGTTGACTTTAGAGGTGATCGCGGTCCCACGTGCACGTATTACTTACTACTATATTAATCTTGTATTATATCCTCCATTCAAGTGCCATATTTGTTGTTTCTGTAAGTGAGTGGAACATTTACATCTCTGATAGCAGAGGGAAACATTTAAGGGGATCTTCGTAGTTGGATGTGAACAATCGACAAGCATCTATGAGTGCTCGTCGTTGCTGATTACTGGGCTTTTTCACTAGGCGCTTGTTGCACTGCATGGTCGGGTGAGAATGTGCAGTGAAAACCTTAGTATTAATAGAAAGAATTTGCTGTCAAATTTAATTATATCCAATTTGATTGGTAAAACTAAATATTGTAGTATTTTAGCATGATTAGTCGATTATTCTTGAATTACTTCCCTTTAAACTTGGTTTCCTGGAACATGTCATTTTTACATCAGCATGTAGGTGTATTCCCCCTGTGGCACCCCACCTATGGTGCTTTTCAGCTTCTCTCTCACTCTTGCTTAGGAAGTTTGAATTTTAAAACCTGGTGTAATCCAAATGTTAATTGTCCGTAAATTTGTGAAACTGTAGTTGCATTTACACACTCGTCGCATACAGATTGGATGTATTAGTAAGCTGATTTCTGATACTTCAGTTGTGATGAACACCTTCCCTTTTACAAATATGTTGAAGTACCATGCCTTAGCAGTATCTTTGTGATTTTCTTATCCTCCTTACGAATGCTAACCTTTCTTCTACCTGCTGCTTTTTTCCCCTTCTGTAAATGGATATAAAATCCCATGCAGGTAAGTTGTACAAGGATATAGTTGGGAGTGCTTACTATGTTGCCCCAGAGGTCTTACGGAGGAGTTACGGCAAGGAAATAGACGTTTGGAGTGCAGGTGTTATGCTTTATATACTACTCAGTGGTGTGCCCCCCTTTTGGGCAGGTAAAGTCATCCTCTCGCTTATAACAGATGACAATTTTTGTCACTATCTAGGATTCGATGACTTACTGTATCTTTGTTTGGTATGCAGAAACCGAAAAGGGTATATTTGATGCTATACTTAAAGGTCACATTGACTTCGAAAGTGAACCTTGGCCCTCTGTATCAAGTAGTGCCAAGGACCTAGTACGGAAGATGCTGACTAAAGACCCAAAGAAACGGATTACAGCTGCACAGGTTCTTGGTATGTGGCCTTTAAACTATAACTTATTTGATTTTAAGACCGCTAACGATTTCAGTGCAGAGACTCCATGTTATAGATTCAGAACTCCTTGAAGATCTCGTTTCTGACATTACTGCAGATATTTGTTTCTTTTAGGAAAAAAAAAATTGCATGTACAGTAGCCTGACCTGTTGCTTTCCATGCCTTTATGTCTGTTCCTTTTAAGTATGATTTGTAATATGCTAAGAGGCAGTATACTTTCTATACTATAAAGGCACTTGCATACTCCCTCATTTCTAGCTGTTAATTGTAGAAAACAAATTCAAGGCAACACAAACTCTTTTAAGGCAACTTCACTCCTCCAGTTAGATTAGTTTGCTTTGTCTCACCCAGGCGGGCTTCCCACTTTCTTTTGCAAAACCTATACTTTGTTTAGGTGTTTAGTTTTATCTTCAGTTATGTTTGGCATCTTGAACTGGATCTGTTATTAAGTAAAGCACAGCTGCACATTCTTATTAAAGGAGTTAGACATTGCATATTTTTAATGGGGGCCAAAACAAGGCTTTGCCAAAATTAGTTTATATGAAAATCAATCTTTTCCTTGGCCAGCGGTAATCCTTTCTTACTTTAAAGAATAATTTTAGTTAGGGGAAGCCTTACACTCTGTTAAAAGAACCTCTCTCAGCTTCACAAACGCCATCATATATCTGGATAGCATGATTGATGTTTGGGACGGGTGATAATACTGCCCTTACTGCTATCTTTGGGATTCCCTTGAGGTACTTTATTTGTTTATTTTTTATGATACGGTGTCCTGTTAACTTGCATGCCATCGGCTTATCCACTGGAAACCTACTACAACCCACAAGTGCAAGTGTCTGGTTAGCCTGCCCTCCAAGGTCGGGCAGATGGACTCCCACTGGGTGTTGTTCCGGTTTTTTGGACCTGGAATCTCCATTTTTTGTCCTATTCCTCAACAACTCACCTATGCCATTGGAGACTTCAAATAATAACCAGAGTACTCTATTATTTATATATATAAATCATTAAGCTGTTTTCAGATCCGTTATGTTACCAGTTATATTTATTAATCATATCATTATGACAGGAAGGATTACATCAAAATTGAGAGACTTGATATCCGTCTCAAACAGCTTCAAAATTTGCTTGCAAACTAATTTTCGTCATTTGAATCCAAATGCAACCTAGGAGAATTTTATTTCAGTGAGAGAAAATAATTCATTTTGATGGCATCACGTTCCCACTGAATCATTTTCCTGTTGATGAGTACTTTTTTTATAGTGATATGGTAAATCCTACCTTCCAAATTTCCTTTCTGAAGAGTCAAAAGTGATCCTGTCAAACTCCCGTGGTGACGCGAACTCCCGATCTCTTGGTTGGAAAGGGGAGTGTTCTTGCCACTTGAGCATCCAAACCATTCCTTTCCTGTTAATGAGAGAAGTGGGGTTGGGGGAAGCACTTGTAGTCTCCATCTGCCAAGAATTTCAAATTTAAAAAGATAGAAAGTCGACAGAAAACATTATTTATTTGCAGCTCAAATTAATAGGGTAATTTCACTTGCAGTTTCACCTTCTAAGTTTATTTTTATTTGACACTTGGAATTCGTTCCCCTTTTTAAATCCTTTAGATTCGATCAATTTCTACGAAAAGATTTCTAACTGTTTTTGTGCAGAACAAATATTTCAAAGATCAGAACTCAGAACAACTTAGGCTATTCATTTGCGAATGTACTCCTTGAGAACATCAGAAATACATGTGTTATGGTTTGCTATATCTTATTCTAACCCCACTGCTGGTGTGTCTAATTGATAGAGCATCCTTGGCTGAAGGAAGGTGGTGATGCATCTGACAAACCATTAGAGGGTGCTGTCCTTTCAAGAATGAAGCAATTCAGAGCTATGAACAAGCTCAAGAAACTCGCTTTGAAGGTAATATTAGAATTCCTAAACTCTGCTGCAACTGAATCCAGGTAAAGGAAAGGAGGGTATTAGGGTATATTTTCCAGTACCTTTCGTTGGCTTTGTTTGTCTAAAGAATAAAAAAGGACCACCTTTTTGCATGTACAGCTTCTTCCTCATATGATAGTCATGTACTTCACATGCAAGAAAATTACTTTCACTCTATCGGCCTTGATCTCACTTCCTTCCCTTCCTCTCAACTGAAACTATATTTGAAGAACATGATTAGATTTTACCATGAGCCACCATTATCTTTTGTGAAATTGGTAAGTTTGCTTTCTTACTCAAACTTTTGTGTGTGATCATTTGTTTGAAAAGAATAAACCTAGTAGACCTTTTTTATGTGTTTTTTGAGAAGTAACAGTAAACTAGTACACCTTCTAATCAATGTATTTGTTTTTTTTTTTTTTGGTCTGAATCAATGTATTTGTTGTGAGTGATATCTTTTGGAATTGGTGAATTTGGGATGTTGACATTCTTCCAAATGCTTGTATCCATTAGCTGCTTTTTTGCCATGGACAACAAACTTATGGAAATTTGACAATCATTTGTTTCAGTTTAATACATGAATGTTCAACTACTAGATCAAATTGAAACTAATTGTCTTTTGACATTTTACTCTATTCTGCGGGCCCGTGTATTATCCCTATTTCCTGTGCTTGCATGCTGGCTGTATTCTTTTCCTTCTGCGAGTAATAACACATTGCATTGTCTGTCTCTGGGATCAGGTCATTGCAGAGAATCTCTCTGCAGAAGAAATTCACGGCCTCAAAGCAATGTTCCACAATATTGACACTGATAATAGCGGCACTATCACTTATGAAGAACTGAGGAGTGGATTGGCTAAACTTGGGTCAAAGCTCACAGAGGCTGAAGTCAAGCAATTGATGGAAGCTGTAAGGCAGAACAACTCCTAAATGTTACAGTATTAACCATTTCTTTCCTTCACAATTATAATATCTCATGTCTTGTAAACTTCAGGCCGATGTGGATGGAAATGGCTCAATTGACTACACTGAATTCATCACCGCCACTATGCATAAGCACAGGCTAGAAAGAGACGAAAATCTATATACTGCATTTCAGTATTTTGATAAAGATGGCAGTGGGTACGTACTATGTGTATATCTAGTGTAAAAACATGATCAGACCTTTAGAATCCCAAGATCAGTCGACTCAAAATTACTTTTTTTTCGTGTTAAAACTGTAGGTTCATCACAAGAGATGAACTCGAAACAGCTATGGAAGAGCATGGAATAGGCGATCCAGCCTGTATAAGGGAAATAATATCTGAAGTGGACACGGACAATGTGAGTTTTCACTGCTTTTCGCTCAATAGTTGGACTCAACCTTGCCACATATATGCTAATGCTGTCAATGTTTTTTCAGGATGGAAGAATCAACTATGACGAATTCTGTGCAATGATGAGAAGTGGAGTCAAACAGCCAGGCAAACTCTTCTAGTTGCACGAGTCTCCTTCCGCCAGGGCAAATTGCATGAACTACCAGAATAGCAGCCATTGCTTGGGATGTTTTTATCTTTTCCAGTGGAGAACGTGTACATTAGTAATTTTTTTCCATCCAAATTCGTCTTTGCTGTCTGTTTCTATTCGTCTTCTGAGCGCTCTTTCCCCCCTTGTGTAAACTGCCTTAGTTTGGAGCTTGATTTGACCACTCCTAGTGTATGAAATGATCGTTCAATTGTCGATGATTTCCCCTCATTTTTTTTTATTGAGTTTGGTTATCCATAATAATTGATATCCACTTTTAATGCATGTTTTCTCTTGGAAGGCTTAGAAGCCGGCACAACACTTTACTTGCTGGACTCTACACCTCTCCTCGAGCTCGATTTGTTCTATGCCTAAGTTTCAATTCAATCACTTGCACAGAGGAAATTACAACAAAAACAATAACATACCCAGTATTATCCCATGCCGTGGGGTCTGGGAAGGGTAGTATGTACGTAGACCTTATCCCTACCTTGTGAGGATAGAAAGACTATTTCCAATATACTCTCGGCTCAGAAAAGCATAAGCACCACATCAGTCACTTGCACAGAGGAAATTGACCTACCTAATTGCTGGTTTGGGTTCGGACCATTGCATGCTACCCCCTTCCACTAAGATGTGTTTCTCACTTGCCTGCTTTTTGCAAGAATGTATTATGATGAGAATTAAAGCAGTAGGCTTAGAGACAATTTCGCTGCTGTTAGATTGTGTGGCAACGTCAGCAGAAAGGAGGAGAAGACGGATGGCTGTATCCAAAATCTATGTCAGTCTAGTGACTGCCTTGTTCTCTAGTCTTCTTTGTGCTATCCTTCATAGTCAAAACTAGGTTTCTTTTGTATAACAATTAATTTTCTTTCTTTCCCTTCCTAAGAGATTGAATTAAAAGTGTATTGACTGTGATCAAATGTTGGTGCTTAACATATCCAAGTTAACTAGCAAGTTTGAAAAAAATTCAAGCTATACCGACGTAATTTTGTATTGAAATTCGATATAATTTTATAGCACATGCAAACAACAACAACAACAACTCAGTATAATCCCACTTAGTGGGGTCTGGGGAGGGTAGTGTGTACACAGACCTTGCCCCTACCCTAAGGTAGAGAGATTGTTTCCAAATAGACCCCCGGCATCCTTCCCTCCAAGAACTTTCCACCTTCCTCTTGGGGAGACGGTTTATAGCACATGCAATGTGGGATAAAAATTCAAGGATTAGCTTTACCATAACTAGAATATCATGATTAAAATTGTCCTTCAACCAAAGTCATGTCCCAATGATCATTAAGAAGGTCATGGTTAAAATTAAAAACAAAAGTTCTTCAAAGTTCTATCAAGTTGAAAATTAATTACAACACATTGTACATCACATTTTTAGGGATCGTTAATAATAATCTCGTGATGAAATATAGTATTATATTATCTCACGTTAGGTAGAATTTTTTAATCCAATATAAGAGAACATCAAAATATTAATAATGGATTTAGTACATAAAATTGATGACAAAACAAAAACGGCGGCCAATTACCGAATTAATGATTTCAACCCACATCGGATATTGAGTAGAAAGTTATAACGTTTAAAAGGTTTAACGCCACAAATGCTTACAACGCGGGGGTGTGGGGATGAGATGGTTGCACGTAAGTTGTGTCAAACACTATACCGTATCCCGAGTAAGGAAATCTCTATAAAAGAGGGTTGGTTTGACCGGGGGACTCTAGCTGAATGTAATAACATTATCCCCCCTTGGTGTGGCAAAGTTCAAGGCTTACTTGCCCAGCACCCCCATTTTCAAATTTTACGTAAATTCTTCTAAAATAAGGGAAAAATAAAGTAATAAACCTTGTGGTTATTGAAATAGCAGTGTATGGTGTGGATTGTTAAATGAAATTGGTATTGGGAAGGAGATTATTGTATCATGGGATGTGGTTTGGAATGGTTTGGTGGTGGTGGTGTGGTAGCCAGAGCCACGACGGAGCTATGAAGAAAAAGAATCGAATTATTCTTCTACAAATTTGATAAATTAGTTCAAAATATTTAGATGAAACCTCAAATACACAAACAATAAATGGCTAAGTATGTGATGTATTATCCGTGGCGAAGTCAGGAATTTACTCAAGGAAGTTCAAACTTCAAAGAAGTGAAAAATATTCTCCGAGAAAGAGTGTTCAATATATGTTAAATACATCTAAAATCTAATATTTTACCTATATACGTAATATAATTTTCCGACGAACCTTTATAACATGTAGCTTCGCCCATGTGTATCATCCATGTCACAACGATTGAACACATCTAATATGAAGTGTTTATTAGTCATACGGAGTAATTTTATCAAGCCGAGATGTCGAAATGAAATACACGGAAATTCCTAAACCGACCTTAAGATCTGATGCGCAATTGGTTTTTAAGATCACTTTTAGGCCTCATTTGTTTTTTTGTTTTTTAAAAAAATTAAGACGTCTGAATCTGAATATTAAAATGTATAATAAGATTAAGACATTTGAATCTGAATACACATCTAAATATTAAGATGTGTATTAAGATCTGAATACTAAATAATTAAGACTTTTAATTTTTTGACATCTGAATGCATAAAATATATCTTTATTTGAAAATTAATAAACATAAAAATTAAATAAAATACAAATTAATCTAATATTCTATCAATAAAATTATTTTTTAAAATATGATAGTTGCTGGTGGTGATGGCTAATGGTAGTGCTTGTGAATACCGACTATGACTGTCCAACGGGACGGGACGGAGCGACATTTAACCGGGACGGTGGTGGGACGGGACGAAACGGGACGGAATAAACGGGATGAAACGGTAGGCCCATCCTATCCCGCTAACAAACGGGATGGGACGGGACAGAACGGGATGGGACGAGACAGGATGACAGGCCTTAAGTGGGCCATTTTCAACAAAAAAATATTTATTTAAGCATTAAGTTTGGCAACGGTTAATGTTTTGACAATGACTAAGTTTTTAAAGTTTGCAATGGCTAGTTTTTTGACTTATTTAATAAACTTAAATGTTAAAATGGAAATTAGGAAACTAAGTAAAGAATTTTAAAATATTAAAACAAAAGACTTGTAATAAAATATTCTAGTAATTATAATAGAGTTATAATTTATTTAATATAATTTCAAGCTACTAAGTAACTAAGTAAAAGTGTAAAACAATCCATAAAAAAATCTAACGCTTAGAGCCTTTTATTTTATTAATAGAACTTTCAAATCTCACATACAAATATAATTCTTTTGAAGAGCACATAATCTATGCAGCCACCTTCTAGGAAGGGTTCTGTTTGAACTAGGCCTCGTAGTAGGCAATTACAAATTATCATACTAACATTTGTAAGCTCTTATATAGCTTCTTTGTAACTTATCTATAATTTCTCGCGGACATTGTTTTGGAATTGGCAAAGTTGATTGATGTTCCATGAGCTCCATGCCATCATCGCTCCCAGTGCTAAATATCTCATTGTATTCTTCTTCTTCCCTAGTGGTTAATTTTTCAAAATCAAGATTTCTTCTTTCTGAATTAATCCAATCTCTGAATAATACGGAAATCTCTAGGCTGTCCTCCGTTAATGAATGTCTATGATCTCCGATTTGAAATCTTGTCGCGCTAAAAGCACTCTCCGATGCTACTGATGATGCTTGAATAGCCAGGATATCTCGAGCCCTTATTGAAAGTGTTGGAAAAGCTTGCCATAGAACATCTACTCTAGACTTAGAATGTGATGACCCAAAAGGTCATCACTTGTTTTAAAGTAAAATTCTATATTCTGAGGCCTTAAAAGCCTCTTTTAGCATCATCTCGATTTGCGCGCGTAGCCGGAAAGCCTAGATGTGAAACATGATAAATTTTGACTGTAAAATGAGCTAATTTAACTTTGGTTAATATTTTGGGTAAACGGATCTGGACCCGTAATTTGACGGTCCCGAAGGGTCCGTCGGAAAATATGGGACTTGGGCGTATGTCCGGAATCGAATTCCGAGGTCCCAAGCCCGAGAAATGAATTTTCAAAGAAAGTTATTTTATGAAATTGTTTAAAGAAATATGAAATGAAATTTGATTAGAACATGATGGTATCGGGCCCGTATTTTGGTTCCGGCGCCCGGTACAGGTCTTATATAGGATTTAAGACATTTTTGTAAAATTTGGTAAAAAACGGATGTCATTTGACGTGATTCAGACCTAAATTGCTAAAGTTGATGTTTTAAGAAGTTTGAGAAAATTCTATGATTTTGAGGTTTAATTCGTTATTATTGAGGTTATTTCGGTGATTTTATTACACGAATAAGTTTGTAGGATATTTTTGAGGTTGTGTGTATATTTGAGTGGGAGCCCCGAGGGCTCGGGTGAGTTTTGGATAGGCAACATGGTGCATTTGGAACTTGAAAAATTGTAGAAAATTTTGCTGGTATGCCCAGGCCTGCAGGCTTCGCAAATTGCGAAGCCTGGCTCGCAAATGCGAAACCACCCCAGGCCAGCTCCCTCTCGCAAATGCGAGATCCTCTTCGCAATTGCGAAGTTTCCCTTTGGGCCAATGGTTGCAAATGCGACCTATGTGTCGCAAATGCGACATGCCATTCGCAAATGCGAAGATCCCATTTTCCTGAAGGGTTCGCAAATGCGAACCCTATTTCGCATTTCCCAAGCCAGCAGAGGTCGGGGTTCGCAATTGCGAACCCTGTTCGCAATTCCCATACCTGAGACCTGCAACTTTTATACTTAGCCGATTTTAAAACCCATTTTTCATATTACCTCAAACATAAACACACTTAGGCGATTTTTCAAGGATTCCTTCTTCTCCAAATCAATTGTAAGTCGTTTTTAACTAGTTTTCTTCAATCATTAACATCTTTTAACATGATTTCAACTTCAAATAAATGATTTTCATGGGGTAAATTGGGTGTTTTGGGTAGAACCTAGGTTTTTCAAAAATTGGGGATTTGGACCTCAATTTGAGGTCCGATTTCAAAACAAATCATATATTTGGGTTCGTGGGAGAATGGATAATCAGGTTTTGGTTCGAACCTCGGGTTTTGACCATGTAGGCCTGGGGGCAATTTTTGACTTATTGGGTAAAACTTTGAAAAACTCATTTTCATGCATTGGGGTTGATTCATTTAGCGTTTATTGATGTAATTAAGTAATTTGTGACTAGATACGAGCGAATTGGTGGTGGAATCAAGTGGTAAAGCTATAATTGAACCTTGAGTTGTGTTCGTGGCATCGAGGTAAGTGTTTGGTCTAACCTTAGCTTGAGGGATAAGGAGTTGATTCCTACTTGCTATGTGATAATTGATGAGTACGACGTATAGGCATGGTGACGAGTATCTATACATTGGTGTCTAGCATGGCCGTGAGTCTTTATATTGTGAATATCTTGATTTCGTTGTATCTTTCATGCCTTGGTGATGATTTCTAATTGTTGTGAAAAGTTTGTGGAAGGAATTTGTGTCCTTTGAACATCGAGGAGCATTGGCTCAAGTTTTATTACGAAATGTGAAAGTATATGAGATGATTGAACCCTTTGGAGAATTGACTCAAGTGGTAAAGAGAGTTATGAAATAAAAGTGAAAGAAAGGGAAAGAGTTATTAAATTGTTCCTTTGCCGGGATATTGTTACTTTGTTGGTTATCTCTCTTGCCGGGATGATGATATTATTGATGTTGTTCCCTTGCCGAGATTTAATTGTTTAATTGTTGTTCCCTTGCCGGGATTCCTATTATGATTTTGTTTATTCCCTTGCCCCTTTGTTTGTGATTGTTGTTTGAGTGAGGAAGAGTGTTAAAGTACGAAAGGTGATGCCGTGCATTGTTTGTTATTATGAAGAAAGAGTGTAAAGCACGAAGGATGATGTCGTGTCGCACAATGTACCATTCTGTGCCGATTGTATTGATTTTATGGTGAGGAAAGAGAGTAAAAGCACGGAGGGTGATGCCGTGTACATTTTTATCATATGATGTTTCGGTGAGGACGAGAGTAAAAGCACGAAGGGTGATGCCGTGCACACTTTTATTATATAATTGCTTGGTGAGGATGAGAGTAAAAGCACTAAGGATGACGCCGTGCAATTGTGGATTTCTGATTCTTTGTTGATATTCGAGCCATGTTGTTTCTTTCTTTACTTGATGACTTTCTATTCGGAACTGTTATCTCCCTCACAGCATGTCCTCCCTCCTACATTGACTGGTTATTTCTGTATTTCTTTTTCCGCTATATATATTGGAACTGCACAGGTTTATTTGGTAGTCTGGTCATAGCCTCGTCACTACTTCGCCGAGGTTAGGCTAGACACTTACCAGCACATGGGGTCGGTTGTGCTGATACTACACTCTGCACTGTGTGCAGATCCCAGAGCAGCTTTCGAACAGTAGTTGGAGTGTTTCCTTCAGTCCACCCGGAGACCCAAGGTAGACCTGCAGGCGTCCGCAGGCCCTGGCGTCTCCCTCTATCTCTACTTCCTGTTTCATTTTCTTTTATTTAGAAACAATGTACTGTTATTTCTTCAGACCTTGTATGTAGTAATTTTAGATAGTCTATGACATTGTGACACCAGGTTTTGGGTATTTGAGGTTTTAAAAGTTGTAATAGACGTAGACTTATGATATTTAATTATTGACTTCCGCTTAATTATTTAAAGTTCCGTTGTTATCATGTTATCGCCTTGTGTTTGTTAAAAAGAAGCAATATGAAAATGAAGTAAGTAGTTAACGTTTGGCTTGCCGAGCTCTCATTAGTAGGCGCCATCACGACTCTCGAAGGTGGGCAATCCGGGTCGTGACAAGTTGGTATCAGAGCTCTAGGGTACATGGGTCTCAAAGTTCATAGACAAGCTTAGTAGAGTCTGAGAGATCGGTACGGAGACATCTATATTTATCCCCCAGAGGCTATAGAGTTAGGAAGAACTTCACATTTGTTCTTTCTCGTCGTGCAGTTTTGTTTCTCAATGCTAATTGAACTTCTACTCTATTTATTCACAGATGGCAAGATCACGCGCTTCCTCATCCACCGCTCAACAGCCCGAGCCCCCAACAGCAGCTCCCACGAGGGGCAAAAGGCAAGGTCGAGGCCGTGCTAGAGGCCGAGGTAGGGGCAGAGCTCAGCCCCGAGTAGCAGCACTAGTGGCGGAGCCCAGGTTTACTTTGATGAGGAGGTTCCGGCCCCAGCAGTTCCGGTGGGCCCAGCTCAGGTTCCAAAGGGGTTTAATGCTACCCCAGTTCTTCAGGATTCTCTGGTCCGACTAGTGGGCCTTATGGAGAGTGTCACCCAGGCAGGCTTGTTTCCTGTATCACCAGCCATCTCTCAGGCTGGAGGAGGGGCCTAAAATCCTGCTACTCGCACTCCGGAGTAGGTAGCTCCTCAGATTCAGACTCCAACTGCTCAGACAGTTGGAGCAGTACAGTCGGGTGTGGTAGCTCAGACCGGTGATGGAGCAGCTATGTTTGTCGATGCTTTGTGGAGGCCGGATAGGTTCACCAAGCTCTTCACTACTACTTTCAGCGGTGCATCTACTGAGGATCCCCAGGATTATCTAGATAGCTTCCACGAGGTTCTTAGGAACATGTGTATTGTTGAGACCAATAGGGTTGATTTTGATACATTTCGCTTGTCTGTATCCGCCAAGACTTGGTGGAGAGATTATTTCTTGGCTAGACCAGCCGGATCGCCAGCCTTGACTTGGAAGCAGTTTGCACAGCTATTTTTGGAGAAGTTTCTCCCCATTACTCAGAGAGAGGCCTATCCGAGGCAGTTTGAGCGCCTCTGGCAGGGTTCCATGACGGTTACCCAGTATGAGACCAGGTTCATCAATTTGGCTCGCCATGCTCTCATCATACTTCCCATCGAGAGAGAGAGAGAGAGAGAGGGTGAGGAGGATTATTGACTGTCTTATTCAGCCGATTCGTCTTCAGATGGCTAGGGAGGCTGTGAGTGAGATTACTTTTCAGGAGGCGGCCAACGTGGCCCGTAGAGTTGAGGTGGTTCTGTCACAGGGAGGAGGTCATGGGTCAAACAAGAGGCCCCGTCATTCAGGCCGATTCAGTGGTACCTCATCTGGAGGTAGAGATTCGTATGGTAGAGGTCATCCTCCTAGGCCCTTTCAGTCAACACTCCAGGTTTCTCACGGTACTTAAGGTGGCCGTGGTCCCCAGATGCAGTATCCTGATCAGCAGTCTTACAATGCACCACCTACTCCTATCAGTGCATCGCCACTTCAGAGTTTTTGGCGTGGTCATTCAAGTAGTCAGGGCTAGCCGTCTCAGCAGCCGAGAGCTTGTTACACTTGTGGTGATACGGGTCACATTGCTAGGTTTTGCCCTCGAGCACCGAGTAGCTCTTAGCACCAGGGTTCTCTTGCTATGGCACAGGCACCAGGTGTTCCACAGCCTGCCCAGCCAGCTAGAGGTGGGGGTAGAGGTGCTAGAGGTGGAGGTAGAAGTACTAGAGGTGGAGCTCAAGCCGCCAGAGATGGAGCCCAGCCAGCAGTAGGCCATCCCAAAGAGGTAGTTCAGGGTGGTGGGGCCCAACTCCGATGTTATGCCCTTCCAGCCAGGCCCGAGGCTGAGGTTTCAAATGCAGTCATTACATGTACTATTCTGGTTTTTGATAGAGATTCTTCAGTGTTATTTGATCCAGGGTCTACCTACTCATATGTGTCATCTTATTTTGCACCGTATCTAGTCATGCCTAGTGATTCATTGAGTGTTCCTATTTATGTGTATACACTGGTGGGTGATTTTATTGTGGTAGATCGAGTCCATCGTTCTTGTATTGTGGTGATTGGGGGTCTTGAGACTCGTGTGGATTTGTTGCTTCTAGACATGGTCAATTTCGATGTTATATTGGGGATGGACTGGTTATCACCTTACCAAGCTATCTTGGACTGTCATGCCAAGACTGTAACCTTAGCCTTACCTGATTTGCCCCGTTTAGAGTAGAGAGGGACTCCTGGTCATTCTACCCGCAGTGTTATCTCGTATGTAAAGGCTCAACGTATGGTCGAGAAGGGGTGTTTGGCCTATTTGGCATATGTTCGTGATTCTAGTGCTGAGGTCCCTTCTATTGATTATGTGCCCGTTGTTCGAGAGTTTCCTGATGTTTTCTCTTCAGACCTGCCGGGTATGCCACCCGATAGGGATATTGACTTTTGCATTGATTTGGCTCCGGGCACTCAACCTATTTCTATTCTGCTATATCGTATGGCCCCACCGGAGTTGAAAGAGCTGAAGGAGCAGTTGCAAGACTTGCTTGAGAAGGGTTTTATTAGACCTAGCATTTCGCCTTGGGGTGCGTCAGTGTTGTTTGTTAAAAAGAAGGATGGGTCGATGAGAATGTGTATTGATTACCGACATTTGAACAAGGTTACAATCAAGAATAAGTATCCATTGCCGAAGATTGATGATTTGTTTGATCAGCTTCAGGGCGCCAAGGTATTTTCAAAGATTGACTTGAGATCTGGTAACCATCAATTGAGGATTAGGGCATCCAATGTCCCTAATACAGCATTCCGCACTCGGTACAAGCACTATGAGTTCCTGGTTATGTCATTCAGGTTGACAAATGCACCAGCAGCCTTTATAGATTTGATGAACCGAGTGTTCAGGCCTTATTTGGACTCATTTATGATAGTCTTCATTGATGATATTTTGATATATTCTCGCAGCCGGGAGGAGCACGAGCAACATCTTAGAGTGGTTCTTCAGACCTTGAGGTATAGTTAATTATATGGTAAGTTCTCGAAGTGTGAGTTCTGGTTGAGTTCAGTTGCATTCCAGGGTTATGTTGTATCAGCAGCGGGTATTCATGTGGATCCGAAGAAGATTGAGGCTATTAAGAACTGGCCCAGACCAGTATCAGCTATAGAGATTTGGAGTTTATTGGGATTGGCAGGCTACTACCGTCGGTTCGTAGAGGGGTTCTCATCTATCACAGCCTCGATGACCAGGTTGACCCAGAAGGGTTCCTAGTTCAGATGGTCGGACGAGTGTGAGGCGAGCTTTCAGAAGCTCAAGATAGCTTTGACTACAACACCGGTGTTGGTTTTGCCCACAGGTTCAGGGCCTTACATAATCTATTATGATGCATCTCGTATTGGACTTGGTGCAGTGTTGATGTAGGATGGAAAGATCATTGCCTATGCTTCGTGGCAGTTGAAGATTCATGAGAAGAACTATCCGGTTCATGATTTAGAGTTGGCAACCATTGTTCACGCATTGAAGGTTTGGAGGCATTATCTGTATGGCGTGGCATATGAGGTGTTCACGGATCACAAGAGTCTTCAGTATTTGTTCAAGCAAAAGGAGTTGAATTTGAGACAGAGGAGGCGATTGGAGTAGTTGAAAGACTATGATATCACTATCTTATATCATCGGGGAAAGGCCAATGTGGTGGCCGATGCTTTGAGTAAGAAGTCAGCCAGTATGGGCAGTTTTGCTTATATTCCGGCCGGTGAGAGACTGCTTGCTTTGGATGTTCAGGCTTTGGCCAATCAGTTTGTGAGGTTGGACATGTCTAATCCCAGTCATGTGTTAGCTTGCAAAGTCGCCCGCTCTTCATTATTAGAGCGTATCTAAGATCGGTAGTATGATGATCCCCATTTGTGTGTCCTCATAGACACAGTATAGCACGGAGGTGCCAAGCAGGTTACCTTATGTGATGATGGAGTTTTGAGATTTTAGGGTCAAGTTTGTATGCCTAATGTGTATGGTCTTCGATAGTTGATTTTAGAGGAGGCCCATATCTCCCGGTACTCTATTCATCCGGGCGCCGCAAAGATGTATCAGATATTGCGGCAGCATTATTGGTGGCGTAGGATGAAGAAGGATATTGTTGCATATGTGGCTCGGTGTTTGAATTTTCAGCAGGTTAAATATGAGCATCAGAGGCTTGGTGGTTTGATTCAGAGGATTGATCTTCTCGAGTGGAAGTGGGAGTGGATCACTATGGATTTCGTTGTTGGACTCCCGCGGACTTGGAGGAAGTTTGACGCGGTATGGGTCATTGTAGATAGGCTTACCAAGTGAGCACATTTCATTCCTGTGGCAGTCTTCTATTCATCCGAGAGGTTAGCTGAGATCTATATCCGGGAGATTTTTTGCCTTCATGATGTGCCCGTGTCTATCATTTCAGACCGAGGTACGCAGTTTACCTCGCGGTTTTGGAGAGCAGTTCAGCAAGAGTTGGACACTCAGGTTGAGTTGAGCACAACATTTCATCCTCAGATGGACGGGCAGTCCGAGCGAACTATTCAGATTCTTGAGGATATGCTCCGAGCTTGTGTTATTGACTTTGGAAGCTCGTGGATCAGTTTTTGCCTTTAGCAAAGTTTGCCAACAACAACAACTACCAGTCGAGTATTCAGATGGCTATGTATGAGGCTTTGTATGGTAGGCGATGTCGATCTCCGGTTGGTTGGTTTGAGCCGGGAGAGGCTCGGTTGTTGGTACGGATCTGGTTCAGGAGGCCTTGGACAAGGTCAGGATTATTCAAGATAGGCTTCGTACAGCTCAGTCCAGGAAAAAAGTTATGCAGACCGCAACGTTCGAGATGTGGTTTTTATGGTCGGTGAGCGGGTGTTTCTCCGAGTGTCGCCTATGAAGGGCGTGATGAGATTTGGGAAGAAGGGCAAGCTTAGCCCTAGGTTCATTTGTCCATTTGAGATTCTTGATCGAGTGGGAGAGGTGGATTATAGGCTTGCATTTCCGCCGAGCTTATCAGCCGTGTTTCTAGTGTTTCATATATCCATGCTCCGGAAATACCACGGCGATCCATCCCACGTGTTAGATTCAACACTATCCAGTTGGACAAGGATTTGTCTTATGAAGAGGAGCCGGTAGCTATTCTAGACCGGCAGGTTCGTCAGTTGAGATCAAAGAGTTTTCCTTCTGCTCGTGTTCAGTGGAGAGGTCAACCTCCTGAGGCATCAACCTGGGAGTCCGAGTCCAATATGCGGAGCCGTTATCGTCATCTTTTCCCTGACTCAGGTACTTCCTTCTTCTGTCCGTTCGAGGACGAACAGTTGTTTTAGAGGTGGAGAATGTGATGACCCAAAAGGTCGTCACTTGTTCTAAAACGAAATTCTATGTTCTGAGGCCTTAAAAACCTCTTTTAGCATCACCTCGATTTGTGTGCGCAGTCCCGACACGTAACCGGAAAGCCTAGATGTGAAAAATGATAAATTTTGACTTTAAAATGAGCTAATTTGACTTCGGTCAATATTTTTGGTAATGGACCCGGACCCGTGAATTGACGGTCCCGGAGGGTCCGTATGAAAATATGGGACTTGGGCGTATCCCCGGAATTGAATTCCGAGGTCCCAAGCCCGAGAAATGAATTTTCAAAGAAAATTGTTTTCTGAAATTGTTTAAAGAAATTTAAAATGAAATTTGATTAGAACATGATGGTATCGGACCCATATTTTGGTTTCGGCACCCGGTACATGTTTTATATATGATTTGAGACATTTTTGTAAAATTTGGTGAAAAACGGATGTCATTTGATGCGATTCGGACCTAAATTGCTAAAGTTGATATTTTAAGAAGTTTGACAAAATTCTATGATTTTGAGGTTTAATTCTTTGTTATTGAGGTTATTTCGGTGATTTTATTACACTAATAAGTTCGTAGGATGCTTTTGAGGTTGTGTGTATATTTGGGTGGGAGCCCTGAGGGCTCGGGTGAGTTTTGGATAGGCCCCCGCATTTGGAACTTGGAAAATTGCAGAATATTTTGCTGGTATGCCCAGGCCTGCAGGCTTCGCAGATCGCTAATACGAAGGCTGGATCGCAAATGTGAAATCAGCCCAGGCCAGCTCCCTCTCGCAAATGTGAGATCCTCTTCGCAATTGCGAAGTTTCCCTTTGGGCCAATGGTCGCAAATGTGACCTATGTGTCGCAAATGCGACATGCCTTTCGCAAATGCGAAGATCCCATTTTCCTGAAGGGTTCGCAAATACAAACCCTGTTTCGCATTTCCCAAGCCAGCAGAGGTCGGGGTTCGCAATTGTGAACCCCTGATTACGAACCCCTGTTCGCAATTCCCATAGCTGAGACCTGCAACTTTTATACTTAGCCGATTCTAAAACCTATTTTTCATATTCCCTCAAACATAAACACACTTAGGCGATTTTTCAAGGATTCCTTCTTCTCCAAATCAATTGTAAGTCGTTTTTAACTAGTTTTCTTCAATCATTAACATCTTTTAACATGATTTCAACTCCAAATCAATGATTTTCATGGGGAAAATTGGGTGTTTTGGGTAGAACCTAGGTTTTTCAAAAATTGGGGATTTGGACCTCAATTTGAGGTCCGATTTCAAAACAAATCATATATTTAGGTTCGTGGGGGAATGGGTAATCGGGTTTTGGTTCGAACCTTGGGTTTTGACCATGTGGGCCCGGGGGCAATTTTTGACTTTTTGGGTAAAACTTTGGAAAACTCATTTTCATGCATTGGGGTTGATTCATTTAGCGTTTATTGATGTAATTAAGTAATTTGTGACTAGATATGAGCGAATTGGCGGTGGAATCAAGGGGTAAAGCTATAATTGAACCTTGAGTTGTGTTCGTGGCATCGAGTTAAGTGTTTGGTCTAACCTTAGCTTGAGGGATTAGGAGTTGAGTCCTACTTGCTATGTGGTAATTGATGAGTACAACGTATAGGCATAGTGACGAGTATCTATACGTTAGTATCTAGCATGACCGTGAGTCTTTATATTGTGAATATCTTGATTTCCTTGTATATTTCATGCCTTGGTGATGATTTCTAATTGTTGTGAAAAGTTTGTGGAAGGAATTTGTGTCCTTTGAACATCGAGGAGCATTGGCTCAAGTTATATTATGAAATGTGAAAGTATATGAGATGATTGAACCCTTTGGAGCATTGGCTCAAGTGGTAAAGAGAGTTATGAAATAAAAGTGAAAGAAAGGGAAAGAGTTATTATTTTGTTCCCTTGCAGGGATATTGTTGCTTTGTTGGTTATCTTTCTTGCGGGGATGATGATATTATTGATGTTCCCTTGCCGGGATTTAATTGTTTAATTGTTGTTCCCTTGCTGGGATTCCTATTGTGATGTTGTTTATTCCCTTGCCCCTTTGTTTGTGATTGTTATTTGGGTGAGGAAGAGTGTTAAAGCACGAAGGGTGATGCCGTGCATTGTTTGTTATTGTGAGGAAAGAGTGTAAAGCACGAAGGGTGATGTCGTGCCATACGATGTACCATTCCGTGCCGATTTTATTAATTTTATGGTGAGTAAAGAGAGTAAAAGCACGAAGGGTGATGCCATGCACATTTTTATCATATGATGGTTTCTGTGAGGACGAGAGTAAAAGAACGAAGGGTGATGCCGTGCACACTTTTATTATATAATTGCTTGGTGAGGATGAGAGTAAAAGCACGAAGGGTGATGTCATGCAATTATGGATTTCTGATTCTTTATTGATATTCGAGCCATGTTGTTTCTTTCTTTACTTGATGCCTTTCTATTCGGAACTGTTATCTCCCCCACAGCATGTCCCCCCTCCTACATTGACTGGTTATTTCTGTATTTCTTTTTCTGCTGTACATATTGGTACTCCACAGGTTTATTTGGTAGTCTTGCCCTAACCTCGTCACTACTTCACTGAGGTTAAGCTAGACACTTACAAGCACATGGGGTCGGTTGTGCTGATACTACACTCTGCACTATGTGCAGATCCCAGAGCAGCTTTCGGGCAGTAGTTGGAGTGTTTCCTTCAGTCCACCCGGAGACCCAAGGTAGACCTGCAGGCATCCGCAGGCCCTGGCGTCTCCCTCTATCTCTATTTCCTGTTTCATTTTCTTTTTTTCAGAAATAGTGTACTGTTATTTCTTTAGACCTTGTATGTAGTAATCTTAGATAGTCTGTGACACTGTAACACCAGGTTTTGGGTATTTGAGGTTTTAAAAGTTGTAATAGACGTAGACTTAAGATATTTAATTGTTGACTTCCGCTTAATTATTTAAAGTTCCACTTTTATCATGTTATCGCCTTGTGTTTGTTAAAAAGAAGCAATATAAAGATGAAGTAAGTAGTTAAGGTTTGGCTTGCCTAGCTCTCATTAGTAGGCGCCACCACGACTCCCAAAGGTGGGCAATCCGGGTCGTGACATAGAAGTAGAAAGAGCAGTTTCACCACATGTTGTTTCCATAGATTTATATTTATCAAACATTGATCTAGCATATGAATATATGTTCGCTTGGCAGTCTTCGAGAAATGGTTGTTCATTTTCTTAAATTGCTAAATTCTCATAAATTTTACGAACAAGTCCCTTTGCACCTCTCAAACTTAAAGATGAGTTAAGTAGAGTAGAAATTAAATAAACTTGGGGAATAAGGAAAAAATACTTTTTAAATTTTGAAATCATTTCACTAGTGGCCGGTGCATAAGTTGGATTTGTTTTATACTTACCAAATACAATAGAAATTCCACAAATATACCATAATATTTGTGTAACAGTAGAATAATATATAGTGGAAAATTATTTTGTAGCATAATAATTTTTTTCTAAATATTTAGTAAGCTCTTTGATCTCATCCCAATCAGAATCAACAAATTTGATCAGCGGGGATATCATTATGTGTATTAAATATCTTTTGTATAAGCACCCGATAATCATAAGCAACTTTAAGCATTTCATAAGTAGAATTTCACCTAGTACAAACATCTTTTGGAACTTTTCTATATGGAAGGTTAGCACTAACACATTGTTGAGCAAATTTACGAAGTCTACTCGCTTTATTAGCACGAAAAATATAGTTGCAAGCATGTTGTATTTTACTACAAGCATCATAAAATAAATTAATACCATCTTTTACAACCAAGTTAAAAATATGGCATGCACATCTAACATGAAAAATTGTTGGATTAATTGGACAAAGTCTAGTTTTTAAGCTAGTTGATGCGGTTGTGTTAGCAGAAACATTATCTAAGGTGAAAGTTAAAACTTTATCAATGAGTCAATTAAAATCAAGTATTTGTAGAATAGTAGTTGAAATATATACTCCAGTGTGTTTTGAATCAACAAATTTATAACCAATAATACGTTTTTGCATGTTCCAGTGATGATCAACCCAATGGCATGTAACAGTTAAATAATCACAACCATTAGGACTACGACCTATATCAGATGTGATAGACACTTTACAATCTAAGTGAAATAATACACAATGAATATACTGAAGATATTCGGTTTGAAATTTAAAAACATCATTTCTAACCGTGGTCTTAGGAAAATCTTGAAATGCAGGATTATAAGTTTCTTTTATATAATGCGCAAAAGCAGGGTGAGAAGGAAAAGTAAAAGGTAAGCCACAAACAGCCATCATTTTTGCTAAGTTCTCACGATCTCTATCTTTATTATAAGGGCGTAAAATAGTACCAGAAGCAGGGTCAAGCTGTTGTTGTAAAAAATTAGAACCTCCGCCAGATCCACTAGGAGTGCCAATACCGGTGCTAGGATCCGGTAGAATTCCGACTTCTATTTTATCTTGTATCCATAAAGATTTGTGGCACCTAATTAAGTGCCTACTTAAACCCCCGTCCCACCACTTTTGGTGTGCGCAAAAATTTTCTTACATAGTTCACATATAGCACATTAATTGACTTTATCATGTTTAAAAATTTCCATACAAGTGATGTTTTGGGACGTTCACCCTTAGGCTTACCCCTTACAAGAGGTACATGGGGTAAATCTCCAGACCGAGATTGACTCTGAGTTGGAGCTTGTGTTGCGGGACTAGTGGGTGTTTCATCTAATTCTTCTTCCTCATTTTTTTCATCCTCATTTTCTTCGTCCTCAATAAAACTATCATTGCCAAATTGTCTTTGTAAAGTTTCATGATCTAGTTGTTCTCCAAAATTAATATTATAACAAGCAGGGTTGGGAAAATGAAGTTTCATCAACATGAGTCATTTCATCTATATGTTTTCTAATTCCAGAAGAAAGGTTAGGATTAGGACTAGGATTAGGATTACTACTACTTTCACCTTTATTGTTTTTTTATTACTTTTTTTAAAACAAGACAAATACATTTTAGGTGCCATAATTTAAATACAAAATTAAATTTAAAAAGTTAACACAAAAATTAAACACACAAATGAAATACGAAAATAGAACACGTAAAGTAAACACAAAAATTAAGCACTAAAATGATACGCAAAAATTATATATTAAAATTAGGAGATGGAACGAGTGCACCGTGATTAAATATTGAAACTTGAAGAAATTGCCCAAAATATTGCTCCAAATACTTGACGAATTAATTTGAAGCTTGAAAGTTTCTCCAAAAATTTGCCCAAATACTTGAAACTTATCACTTGATTGTGAGAAAATTGAGAGAATAATATAGATAGAATGTAAGAGATTTGAGAGAGAATGATTGATTTTTGTGGGAAAAAAAGAAGAAGGCTGGGGGATATTTACAGTTAAAAATAGGGTCAAAGTGTAATTTAATAAACTTAAGGGTTACATTAAAAGTTTGGAGGGAGGTAGGGGTGTTTTGGGGGGGGGGGAAGGGCCAAATATGGCCCTTTTTGGACGTTGGAAACGGCTAGTTTTTCAATTGAAGTCGTTGCTCAACGGCTATAATTTAAAAAATAATTAAAAAGGACGCGGGACGGGATAAACGGGATGAAATGGCTATCCCATCCCATCCCGTGTCCCCTTTAACATGGGCCTATCCTGTTTAGAATTAAGTGGGATAGGAAGGACGAGACGCTGGATGGGACAAGATGTCCCGTCCCGTTGGACAACCATAATACCGACTAGATGCGGTGGTTGGTGATAGTTTTGATTGTTGATGGTGGTTCAGGTATTAATTAATGGTGATTGATAGTGGTGGCGATTATGACTGAGGATGGTAGTGGTGGGTGGCGACAGTTAATAATGGTGGGTGGTGGTGGTGGTTTATAATGATGGACAGTGCCAGCTATGTTTGTTGATGGTGATGGGGTGATTAGTTGTGGTAGTTAAGGGGGATGAGTTTTGGTTATAGTTGAGAATGATGATAGTGAGAGTGGTAGGGATGGTGGGCGGTGATAGTCGATGGTGGTGGCAGCTATGATTGAGGATGGTGGTGATGTGTAGCATTATGATAGTTGATAATGGTAGGCGGTGGCGGCAGTGTAACACCCTAGAAATTTTTTGAAGTACTTAAGCTATTAAAAAAGTTGATGTGCGCTAATTATATTATTTTGTGTGCAAAGACGGACTATTAATATGATGGATATCAATTGGATATGATAATAAGTGTACGAAGTATATTATGAGTGATTTGGGGTCTAAGGAGAAGTCTAAGTCTAAGTCAAGTTGGAAAATTTCAAGATAGACTAAAATTCTAAATGAGTACACAAAAAATCACACTTTGAACGAGCATATCAACACACACACACACACACACACACACACATATATATATATATATATATATATATATATAAGGTGTTATGTGATGCACAACCTATCAAATTAAAGGTCTTTGAGTCTAGTTTTTAACGCTTCAAACCGTTCATTATTTGGACATTTGTACAAAAAGTTATGATTGATTTATTGAAGGCGGGTAATGTTGTGTTCTGGGGCAGAGGCAAATCGTTGTTATCAAATGCGATTTATAAGTCGTATTTGACACCTGCGACTTACCTGGACAGACTACAAAATGCGAATTTCAGCCATTTTTAACACATTTGGAGCTATGAAGCTCATATTGAAGCGATTTTTGAGGCGATTTTCACCATATGGATTGGGGTAAGTGATTCTAACTCGATTTTGGTTAAAATACATGAATATATTGTTGTTTTTATCATGAAATTAGTGAATTGGGTTGAAAATGGTAGAAATTCTCTATACCTTAGATTTAAGATTTGGAGGTCGATTTTTTGTTGGAATTTAGTAATTTTGGTATAGTTGGACTCGTGGTAGAATGAGCGTTCATATTTGTAACTTTCGTCGGATTCCGAGACGTGGGCCCCACGGGCGATTTTTGATCTAATTTCGGATTTTATTGGAAAAATTTGGTATTTTCATATGGGATTGATTCCAATAATTTGTTGATTGTATTGAATTATTTTTGGCTAGATTCGAACCATTCAGAGTTAGATAATCGAGGAAAAATGTCTATTATTGGATTGAGATAGCGTGATTTGAGGTAAATATCTTGTCTAACCTTGTGTGGGGGAATTTTCCCTTAGGCATTGAGTCTTATGTGGAAATTGTGTGATTGAAAACCATGTACGCGAGGTGACGAGTACGTACTTGGTTTATATGTGCAAATTATATCAGTTAAAATTTGTAGACAACCTTATGAATTAAATTGAAAAATTGTTGGGACTTATTAAATCTCTTATTTGTCATGTCTCATTCCTTATTTGTCTAGATTATTGTTATATGATAATTTGGTGCAATTGATACTTGACTTTTATGTGAACTCTTTGTTTGTTTGAGTTGCTATTTTTATAGAAATAATTTTCATTATTAATTTTATCTACATACAATTTAAATGAGAAATTTAGTTAATAAGATGAATAAATCTATTTATTTCATGAAGTTGTGAATTAAAAAAAAGTGTTGTCCCTTGATAAAATTTTTCCAGTTCATGTTGTTGAAATTGATATTGAGTTATAAAGGTTGTAAATCATATTGAGGCGAAGTGTTAAATTGTGAAATATTATTTGTTGAGTTTTCACTCCCAGATATTTTGTTAGAATTTCTGTGCGCATTATGACCGAGTCATGGGCTTCTTATTGTGGAAAAATAATGTATTATTGATTTATGTGGCAAGTTGTAATATTTGGGCACCTGATGTGCAATTTGTGATATGTTGTAATATTTGAGCACTTGACGTGAAATTTGTGATATGTTGTAAGATTTGAGCACTGGATGTGAAATTTGTGATATGTTGTAATATTTGAGCACTAGATGTGCAATTTGTAATATGTTTGATATGTGATCACTTGAGGTGCAAGTTGTATTATGCTGTGATAATTGGGCACTTGAGGTACAAGTTGTATTATGCTGTGATATTTGGGCACTTGAGGTGCAATTTTTGAAATATTGTGATATTGATACATATGCGGTGATATAAGGTCAGGGTGTTGAAACGCATGCGGTGAGATAAAGGTGGCTTGAAACGCGTGGCTAGTAGGGGAACTACTAGAAGTCATGCGGTGTGATAAGGGTGGCTAAAACGCGGGATGCTATTTCAGGGAAAAATATTTTCTGTAAAATTATATGTGAAGGCTCCCGCGGTGATATAAGGAAATGAGATATTGTGAGTTTATTTATAATTTGGGACTACGAGGCAGTACCTCGGGAGTGCCCCGTTGATATTTCTTTATTTATGTTCTTGTCCTTAGTGATTTTATTTCATTAATATGTAAATTCTTGTCTTCTTCCGTGACGTACTAGTTGACTTTATGTTTATGTGTTTTCTGCTCCTTATTGCATTGTGTTGGCTTGACTTTTTAGTACAAGACTTTGAAGATTTATATTTTTGGTTTTACTGATTTTTGATGATTGAGTTGTTTTAATAAAAGAAATTAACATTATATTTTAATTTAGTAATTTTTACATCCAAATCAGTATTTTATCTAATGCTTTAATTTAAGTACAATGTCATTTTCTTCACTCAAATTATTTCTAAAATAAATTGATAGTGCAGATTTTTATATATACTGATATTTTTGGCACGTGAGTTGTCCGTGCAGTTATGAAAGAAATATGGGCATGAGGTACAGTGGAAATATGAAAGTGGGCTGAGACCTGTATTGTATGATTATGAAGTGAGGTGTCACATGGTGACATTTATTTGAAGGAATTATATTCCAATAATATTATTTGAAAGAATTTTTGCTGAAAGCTATTTATTTAAGAGAGTTATTCGAAATATATATTTATCTGCAGGATTATATCCTAAGGATTTTATTGAAGTACTTGCATTTGCAAGGCATATATCTGAGGGATTTGATTGATTTGTTTTATTTGTGTTCCTTATTCGTTTGAGCAATATTATTGGTGTTCTTGTTGCCTTGTTGTTTATATCATTGATTGATTCTCGTTGCCATCGTTGTTATTTGTTTCTATTATTATTATTATTATTATTATTATTATTATTATTATTATTATTATTATTATTATTATTATTATTATTATACTGCTACATTGCACAGGTTTATTGATTAGTGAGTGTTTTGACTGTACCTCGTCACTACTCCACTGAGGTTATTCTTGATACTTACTAGGTACCGTTGTGGTGTACTCATACTACACTTCTGTATATTTTTTTGTACAGAGCCCAGGTATTGGAGATATAGGACTCAGACAGTGTTAGAGTGTGATCACAAGGATTCAAGGTAGGGTTGTTTGGTCGTCGCAGTCCCTTGGAGTCTTTCCCTTTTATCGTACTGTTAATTATTATTCGAGTAGTAATGTATATTTAATTTCCTTAAGATCATTTCATGTATTAAGTTAGAGTTCGCGACTCAATACTACCAGTCTTGGGATGTTGTATCTTTATTTCTGTTGTTGGTTTCGATTATCCTTTAAAAAATGGCTTGAATTGTTATTATAAACGGCTTACTTAGTCTTAGAGACTAAGTGCTATCATGTGATGACCCAAGAGGTCATCACTTGTTTTAAAAATGAAATTCTGCGTTTCGAGGCTTTAAAACCCTCTTTTAGCATCACCTCGATTTGCGTGCGCATTCCGAGCACGTAGCCGGAAAGCTTATATTTGAAAATCTATGAAAATTATAAATTCTGACTATAAAATGAATTAATTTGACTTCGGTCAACGTTTTGGGTAAACGGACCCGGACCCGTGATTTGACGGTCCCGAAGGATCCGTAGAAAAATATGGGACTTGGGCGTATGTCCGGAATCGAATTTTGAGGTCCCAAGCCTGAGAAATAAATTTTTTAAAGAAAATTATTTTCTGAAATTGTTTAAAGGATTTGGAAATGAATTTTGATTAGAGCATGTTAGTATCGGGCCCGTATTTTGGTTCCAGTGCCCGATGCAGGTCTTTTATGTGATTTAAGATAATTTTGTGAAGTTTGGTGAGAAACGAAATCCGTTTGACATGATTCGGATCTTAAATGCAAATTTGATGTTTAAAGAAGTATTGAGAAAATTTCATTGATCTTGAGGTTTAATTCGATGTTCATGATGTTATTTTGGTGATTTGAGTACACGAATAAGTCCGTTGGATGTTTTTGAGGTTGTGTGTATATTTGGTTTGGATCCCCGAGGGCTCGGGTGAGTTTTGGATAGGCCACGGGGTGCATTTTGAACTTAGAAAAATTGCAGGATTTTTGCTGGTGTGATCAGGCCTGCAGGCTTCGCAATGCGAGGGCTTGGTCGCAAATGCGAACCAGCCCAGGCCTGCCTTATCTCGCAAATGCAAGTTGTGCTCCGCAATTCCGGTCTCACAAATGCGAGGGTCCTTTTCGCAAATGCGAGAAATCCAGATTTCCTAAGGGTTCACAAAGCGAGCTTCCCTTCGCAATTTCCAAGTCAGCAGAGGTCGGGGTTCGCAATTCCCACATCTGAGACGTGCAACTTTTATACTTAGACGATTTTAAACCCATTTTTCATATCCTCTCAAAACATAAACACACTAGAGCGATTTTTTAAAGACTTCTTCTTCTCCAAATCAATTGTAAGTCGTTTTTAACTCATTTTTCAATCATTAACATCTTTTAACATGATTTCAACTTAAAATCAATAATTTTTATGGGGGAAATTGGGTGTTTTGGGTAGAACCTAGGTTTTTCAAAAATTGGAGATTTGGACCTCAATTTGAGGTCCGATTTTAAAATAAATTATATATTTGGGTTCGTGGGGGAATGGGTAATCGGGTTTTGGTTTGAACCTCGGGTTTTGACCATGTGGGCCCGGGCAATTTTTGACTTTTCGAGCAAAACTTTGGAAAACTCATTTCCATGCATTCAAATTGATTCATTTAGCGTTTATTGATGTAATTAAGTAACTTGTGACTAGATACGAGCGAATTGGTGGTGGAATCACGAGGTAAAGCTATAATTGAGGCTTGAATTGTGTTCGTGGCATCGAGGTAAGTGTTTGGTCTAACCTTAGCTTGAGGGATTAGGAGTTATTTCCTATTTGCTATTTGTTTCTTGTTGAGTACGACGTATAGGCATGGTGACGAGTATCTATACATTGGTGTCGAGCATGACCGTGAGTCTTATATTGTGATTTTCATGACTTCGTTGTGTTATTCATGCCTTGGTGAAGGTTTCTATTATTGTGTAAAGTTTGTGGAAAGAATTGTGACCTATGAACATTGAGGAGCGTTGGCTCAAGTTGTATAACAAATTGTGAAAGTATAAGTTATAATTGAACCTCTAGAGCATTGGCTCGAGTTGTGAAGTGAATTGTGAAGTAAAGGTGAGAAAGAGAAGAGATCATTATGTTGCCCCCTTGCCGGGCTATTGTTGTGTTGTAGTTCCCTTGCATTGTGTTCTTAGTTGATATTACGGATGCTTAGGTTGATGATTCTTTGCGTTGGGTAAGGATTATGGTTATTCTCGGGGAACACGTTTGGTTATAGCTAAGTTAGTTAGATGTTGTAACAAGTTTAGTTATAGCTGAGGTAGTTAGATGTTGCAACAAGTTTGATTATAGCTGAGGTAGTTAGATATTGTAACAAGTTTGGTTATAGTTGTTTCTCCATTGCCGGGACGTAATTACTTATGCTGTCGGATCCCTTGCTGGGATAGTGTAGACCTTATTGATCCCTTGTGAGAACTCGTGTTATAATTGTAAATATTATATGTGGATCGGGTTGCACACCACAACAATATTATATGTGGATCGGGTTGCACGCCGCAACAATGATAAATGATATGGATCGGGTTGCACGCTGCAACAATGATAAGTGATATGGATCGAGTTGTACACCGGAAAAGTGTTGTTATATATTGGGATCAGGTTGCGCACCGCAACAGTTATTGATATAAGTGTGATTAGCTTGGATATCAGTTTCTTTTGTTTTGCTGTGAATTCTGAGCTGCCCTTAGACTGTTACTCTTGATTTACTGTTAATACTGGTATAACCCCGTAGCATGTATCCCCTCACATCCTTACTTGTTCATTTCTGCTTTATTCTCCGATGTACATTATATACTGCACAAGTTTATTTGATAGTTTGGTCCTAGCCTCGTCACTACTTCGCCGAGCTTAGGCTAGGCACTTACCAGCACATGGGGTCGGTTATGCTGATACTACGCTCTACACTCTTTTGTGTAGACCCCAGTGTTGTAGACTTCAGACCGCGGTGGGAATGTTGATTCTTGTTCATCAGGAGACCCGAGGTAGCCCTGCAGATGTACGCAAGCCTTGGCGTCTCCTTCCTTCTACTATTCCTGTTTCTTTCATGCATTTTCAGAGACAATGTTGTATTTATTTCTTTCAGACCTTTATTTATAGTGTTCTTAGACCGTCTGTGAAACTGTGACACCAGTTCTGGGTAGTCGAGATTCAAACAGTTGTATTGGATTCATGTTCTGATAGCTTATTGATTTTCTTTCTTCCGCTTATGTTAAATTCCGCTGTTTAAATGTTATTACTTCGAAATTTTTAATGAATATAAAATGGATAAAAAGGTAAATTGTGCAAATAATTGGTTTGCCTAGCTCGTATTAGTAGGCTCCATCACGACTCCCGAGGGTGGGAAATCCGGGTTGTGACACATCACGACACTTATGGTGTAATTTTGGGTCGTGACAGGCAGTTAATAATGAATATGGATGATAGCATCTTAATGAAATTAAGTCTCTGTTATATATCTTAATCATATAGACCTATTCAGACCCATTATGGTCGGTTATGCTGATACTACGCTCTACACTCTTTTGTGTAGACCCCAGTGTTGTAGACTTCAGACCGCGGTGGGAATGTTGATTCTTGTTCATCAGGAGACCCGAGGTAGCCCTGCAGATGTCCGCAAGCCTTGGCGTCTCCTTCCTTCTACTATTCCTGTTTCTTTCATGCATTTTCAGAGACAATGTTGTATTTATTTCTTTCAGACCTTTATTTATAGTGTTCTTAGACCGTCTGTGAAACTGTGACACCAGTTCTGGGTAGTCGAGATTCAAACAGTTGTATTGGATTCATGTTCTGATAGCTTATTGATTTTCTTTCTTCCGCTTATGTTAAATTCCGCTGTTTAAATGTTATTACTTCGAAATTTTTAATGAATATAAAATGGATAAAAAGGTAAATTGTGCAAATAATTGGTTTGCCTAGCTCGTATTAGTAGGCTCCATCACGACTCCCGAGGGTGGGAAATCCGGGTTGTGACACATCACGACACTTATGGTGTAATTTTGGGTCGTGACAGGCAGTTAATAATGAATATGGATGATAGCATCTTAATGAAATTAAGTCTCTGTTATATATCTTAATCATATAGACCTATTCAGACCCATTATGGTCGGTTATGCTGATACTACGCTCTACACTCTTTTGTGTAGACCCCAGTGTTGTAGACTTCAGACCGCGGTGGGAATGTTGATTCTTGTTCATCAGGAGACCCGAGGTAGCCCTGCAGATGTCCGCAAGCCTTGGCGTCTCCTTCCTTCTACTATTCCTGTTTCTTTCATGCATTTTCAGAGACAATGTTGTATTTATTTCTTTCAGACCTTTATTTATAGTGTTCTTAGACCGTCTGTGAAACTGTGACACCAGTTCTGGGTAGTCGAGATTCAAACAGTTGTATTGGATTCATGTTCTGATAGCTTATTGATTTTCTTTCTTCCGCTTATGTTAAATTCCGCTGTTTAAATGTTATTACTTCGAAATTTTTAATGAATATAAAATGGATAAAAAGTTAAATTGTGCAAATAATTGGTTTGCCTAGCTCGTATTAGTAGGCTCCATCACGACTCCCGAGGGTGGGAAATCCGGGTTGTGACACATCACGACACTTATGGTGTAATTTTGGGTCGTGACAGGCAGTTAATAATGAATATGGATGATAGCATCTTAATGAAATTAAGTCTCTGTTATATATCTTAATCATATAGACCTATTCAGACCCATTATGGTCGGTTATGCTGATACTACGCTCTACACTCTTTTGTGTAGACCCCAGTGTTGTAGACTTCAGACCGCGGTGGGAATGTTGATTCTTGTTCATCAGGAGACCCGAGGTAGCCCTGCAGATGTCCGCAAGCCTTGGCGTCTCCTTCCTTCTACTATTCCTGTTTCTTTCATGCATTTTCAGAGACAATGTTGTATTTATTTCTTTCAGACCTTTATTTATAGTGTTCTTAGACCGTCTGTGAAACTGTGACACCAGTTCTGGGTAGTCGAGATTCAAACAGTTGTATTGGATTCATGTTCTGATAGCTTATTGATTTTCTTTCTTCCGCTTATGTTAAATTCCGCTGTTTAAATGTTATTACTTCGAAATTTTTAATGAATATAAAATGGATAAAAAGGTAAATTGTGCAAATAATTGGTTTGCCTAGCTCGTATTAGTAGGCTCCATCACGACTCCCGAGGGTGGGAAATCCGGGTTGTGACACATCACGACACTTATGGTGTAATTTTGGGTCGTGACAGGCAGTTAATAATGAATATGGATGATAGCATCTTAATGAAATTAAGTCTCTGTTATATATCTTAATCATATAGACCTATTCAGACCCATTAAATGGTTGTGAAGTAAAAAAACACACTTAATGATTATGTTGGATGATTTCGACCGGGGATTTAAATAGCTATACCCTAGCCTTTCTTATTATCGTTACTTGGCTGATGGGTTAGGGAAAAAAGCTAGCTAGAAGTAATCTCTTCTTTCTCAGTGAAAGCTAAATGCCCTGGTATAATAGGAGTGTGGTGCGTGCTCTCATTATTCTGTAGATGCGCTCCTGGTAAGGGAAGCCAGAATTTTTGATGTAGATCGATCAATCTCGCCACGTTCAAATTATCGCCCCACAATAGCAAGGGTTATTCAACTATGACTGGATTCGGTAGCAGAGGAGAGCAGGAAAGAGATAACAACGGTTATTTTAATTGAATGCCAACCCTGTTGGGCTTTAGTATAGCTTAATTTTAAGCTTGGTGTAGCTTAAAAAGGGTGAATGGGAAATGGATGGAAAATGAAATATTTGAGTTTCCCTCCTTGGCAAAGGGACATTGTCCCATATTGGAGGAAGAAAATACTTCTGATGGGTGTATATACAATTGCTCTTCTTCTAGCTCTTAAAGAGTTAATAAGAAGGCAAGCCTCACACCGTCGTCATCGTCGCTCGCTCAGCTCGGCTTCGAATTCGAATTTAGTCAAAGATCGATTAATTGATTAATCTTTTTGGACAAAATTCCTTTCAAAATTTTATTAATTAACGAAAATTCAATTCGGAATAATCCATGGCCCGCGACCCGGTCCAGTCTGTTTTCTTTTTTGGATTATTTTAAATCCGTTTTTTAATTTTCCCCCCAATATTCCCACCTATTCCAACAGCTATGGTTGTTCTAAAAGGTTGCAAACCTTTTCAAAAACAGTATCAAATGGAGTATAAATATGCTTTGAATCCCAGAATTTCTACTTACTAAAATTTTCTAATTATTTTCTTCTTCTTCTTCTTCTTCTTCTTCTTCTGCACAATATTTTCCAGTGTGTTTTACAACCATTGAGTGGTTCTCCGTTTACCAGAGTTTTTGGTACCAATACGCTGGTGAGTTAAATCATTCTATTCTGAGAGGATATGTTCCAGTACTTCGGGTACTTGAGGGGAATAATTCCCTTAAGGACACACTATGTATTCAGTGGGCCCGATTTATTCCTATATTTATTTTCCAGACTTTGTTTTGTCATTCTGGTTCTACTAACTTTCTGTTTCTATTTTTCAGAAAGTTTACTATTTTATTATTTATTATAGCAATGCAGTTTTAATAATAATCTTAAGGAAATTACTTTATTGTATTATGTATTCTGTTTGTGGAGATTAAAACCTGTGTGATTTTCTACTCCTTCTGAATTTTACTATTCTGATTTGAAGATATAAAAACTTTATCAGAGTATTGAAATTCAGAAAACGATTTGAAGAACATAAAAATTTCATCGTTTTCTGTGAAACAATATATAAAAACTTTAGTTTTTATTTATTATATGTATTGTTTATTGTTAATTATAGTATTATTTACTGTTCTAATTTTGCTATTAATTGAACTCTTCTGTTGTTGACAATGAGAAATGGCAATTGATAACGTAAATCCTTCTATGACTGTTGCTGCAATGATAATAGCCTCGTCAAGCCGCACTACTTTTCCACCGGCCGAGAAATCGGGGAAATTTTCTGGAGCCAACTTCAAAGGATAGCAGCAAAGGGTGTTCTTCTAGCTTACCATACTTGGTAGGCAGAAATTCACCAGTGAAGAACCTCTAGTGCCTGCTGCAGACATGCCGGACAATGAGAAATTCAATGATTGTTGAGGCATGGAAAAAGGCAGATTTTCTTTGCAAAAGCTATATCGTAAGCACTTTATAGGATGACTTGTACAATGTGTACAGTGCGATAAAATATTTCAAAAGAATTATGGGACGTACTTGAAAACAAGTACAAGACTGAAGATGCTTGCTTGAAGAAGTTCATGGTTGCCAAGTTTCTAGAATATAAAATGATAGAGAGCAAAACTGTTGGAACCCAAGTTCGGAAGCTTCAACTTATTTTTCATGACCTTATTGCTGAAGGTACAGTCATGGTGAAAAATTGCCTCCTTCATGGAGAGATTTCAAGAACTATCTTAAGCACAAGCGCAAAGAAATGAAGTTGGAAGATCTTGTGATTCGTCTCAAGATTGAGGAGGACAACAAAACAACCGAGAAGAAGTCTCATGGAAATTCAACGATCATGGGAGATAATATCATTGAGGAGACTGCTCCAAAAAATAAGAAGAGGAAGAGGTCTTCTGGACAAACTAAGGAGCAGAACAAAAAGAAATTCAAGAGAAGCTGCTACAATTGTGGAAAAGTTGGTCACAAAGCCCTTGATTGTCGTCTCCCAAAAAAGGATAAGAAGAAGGGACAAGCCAACATAGTGGAGAAGAATGATGACATTGATGATCTGTGTGCAATGCTTTCGAAATGCAACCTAGTTGGAAATCCGAAGGAGTGGTGGATTGACTCTGGGGCCACTCGACATGTTTGTGCTGTCAAAGAAGCATTTACGACTTGCTCTACTGCTGGTCCTGAAGAAGAGATTTCCATGGGAAATAATGCAACAGCCAAGATTGAAGGTTATGGGAAGATATTCCTGAAGATGACTTCCGGCAAGGTGTTAACGCTTAACAATGTTCTTCATATTCCTACAATTAGGAAGACTTTAGTTTCTACTTCTTTACTTGTGAAGAATGGATTCAAATGTGTATTTGTTTATGATAAAGTTGTTGTAAGCAAGAATGAAATGTATGTTGGAAAAGACTACCTTGCAGAGGGCCTTTTCAAACTCAATGTAATGGTTGTTGACAGTATGAATAAAATTTCATCTTCTTATTTATTGGAGTCAAATTATTTATGGCATATTCGTTTAGGACATGTCACTTATAAAACCTTGCGGAAGTTAATTAATTTAGAAGTATTGCCTAAATTCGAGTGTAATAAATTGGAATGTCAAATATGTGTTGAATCAAAGTTTGTAAAACATAAGTCTGTTGAAAGGAATCAAATCCTTTAGACTTAATTCATATTGTCATTTGTGATATGAAGTCGACACCATCTCAAGGTGGGAAAATGTATTTTATTACTTTTATTGATGATTGCACTCGATATTGTTATGTTTATTTACTTAATAGTAATGATGAAGCAATTGAAGTATTTAAGAAAAAGAAGAATGAAGTGGAGAATCAATTGAATAAAAAGATCAAAATGATTAGAAGTGATAGGGTGGAGAATATGAATCTCCGTTTGCAGAAATATGTTCGAAATATAGAATTATCCATCAAAATACAGTACCTTACACATCTCAATCCAATGGAATTGCGGAAAAAAAAAATTGGACATTAAAGGAAATGATGAATTCTTTATTAATACTGGATTACCGCAGAGTTTGTGAGGGGAAGTTATCCTTACATCTAACTGAATACTTAATAGAGTACCCCACAACAAAACACAATCTATTCCATATGAAAAATGGAAAGAAAGAAAACCCAACTTGAGATATTTCAAAGTGTGGGGGTGTCTAGCAAACGTACAAGTTCCTTTACCTAAAAGGGTTAAAATCGGACCAAAAACTGTAGATTGCGTTTTCATTGGATATGCCACAAACAGTAAAGCATGTCGATTTTTAGTCCATAAATCCGATAATCCCGAGATTCATGTTAATACGGTAATGGAATCAGATAATACTGAATTCTTTGAAAGCATTTATCCGTATAAAACTGAATGTGAGTCGTTAAGTGAAAGACCAAAACAACCTCGGGAAGAACCAAAGGAAAATACTCTAAGTGTAGAAGATCTAAGGCGTAGCAAACGTCAAAGAACATCTACTTCCTTTGGACCAGATTTTGTGACATTCTTACTTGAAAATGAGCCTCAAACTTTTAAAGCAACTATGTCGTCTTCTAATTTAGCGTTTTGAAAAGATGCAGTCAATAGTGAGATTCAATCAATTTTGGGTAACCATACATGGGAATTGGTTGATCTTCCTCCAGGAAATAAGCCTTTAGGTTTGAAATAGATCTTTAAACGGAAAATGAAAGTTGATGGCACTATTGACCAATATAAGGCAAGATTTGTTATCAAATGTTATACACAAAAAGGAAGGCCTTGATTACTTTGACACTTACTCGCCAGTAAAGATGATAACATTTATTAGGGTGTTAGTGGCTGTGATGACCCAAAAGGTCATCACTTGTTTTAGAAATAAATTCTGCATTCCGAGACCTTATAAACCTCTTTCAGCATAACCTCAATTCGCGTGCACAATCCGGGCGCATAGCCGGAAAGCCATTATGTGAAAATCGGTAAAAAATGATGAATTTTGACTTTAAAATAAATATAAGTTGACTTCGGTCAATATTTTGGGTAAACAAACTCGGACCCATGATTTAACGGTCCCGGAGGGTCCGTAGGAAAATATGGGACTTGGGCGTATGCCCAGAATCGAATTCCGAGGTCCCAAGCCCGAGAAATAAATTTTTTAAAGAAAATTGTTTTCTGGAAAATTTTATGAGTTTTGGAAATGAAATGTGTTTAAAATTTGATGGTATCGGGCCCGTATTCTAGTTCCGGAGCCCGGTACAAGTCTTAAATGTGGTTTAAGTGGAGTCTATGAAATTTGGTAAGAAACGGACTTGAAATGACGCGAATCGGACCGTATTTGAGAAAATTGGAAAAAAATTAAAGTTCTTAAGTGATTTCATAATTTTGATGCTAAATTCATAGTTGTTGATGTTATTTTGGCAATTTGATTGCACGAGTAAGTCTGTAGGGTGTTTTTGAGGTAGTGTACCTGTTTGTTTTGGAGCCCCGAGGGCTCGGGTGAGTTTCGGATAGGCGTCAGAGTGTTTTTGGACTTAGAAAAATCTGGTTTTCTGTTGTTTGCTGGTGTCCAGTTCTTTTGTACTATGCGATCGCATAGTGTAATTTCAGGGGACCCTATTTTGTGTTATGCGATCGCATAGCTACTTCCGCGATCGCGTAGAGTAAATTCTGGGGGGTTACCAGTTGCTTTATGCGATTGCATTGCTTTTCCCGCTATGGGAAGGGAACCATTTTCCCTCTATGCGATCGCACTCCCTAGTCCGCGATCGCAGTGCCCAATCCCCCTTAACCTATGCGATCGCATACCCTTGTTCGCGATCGTAGAGACCAATTTTGTCCAGTCATCTAAACAGTAACAGAACACATACGGGATTTAACTCAAAACTCATAACTTCTTCTTCCAAACTCCAAATTGGGCGATTTTTGAAAGGGAACTTCACCACAAATTCATAGGTATGTAATATTAGACTCATTTTCTTCAATTTTCATTAACACCTATTAGATTTCTAGGCCCAAATCATGTTCTTAAGGGTAGAAAATTAGGGATTTGGGTAGAGTTAGGGCTTTTTGTATAATTGAAATTTAGACCTTGTTTTGGGGTTGGATTTCGAAACTAATTACATATTTGGGCTCGTGGATGAATGGGTGATCGGGTTTCGGTCCGAACCTCGTATTTTAACCAAATGGGCCTGGGGTCGATTTTGGCTTTTTGGGAAGAATGATAGGAAACCTGTGATTGAGCATTGAGTATGAATTCTTTAGTATTTATTGATGTTGTTAAATCAATTTGGACTAGATACGAGTTGTTTGGAGGCGAATTCTAAAGGAAAATCGGTGTTTGAGGCTTGACCGTGAAAGTTTGAGGTAAGTGTTTGGTCTAACCTTAGCTTGAGGGATTAGGAGTTGTGTCCTATTTTCTATGTGTTAATTGTTGAGTACGACGTATAGGCATGGTGACGAGTATCTATACGTTGGTGTCAAGCATGACCGTAAGTCTCAAATTGAAATTGTTGTGTTCTTAACAAGTACTACGAATTCCTAAGTTGTTGATTCTCTGTGTTGAGCACGGATTATGATTATTCTCGTGGAAATTACTTATGATTGAGTATTGGTACTAGTTGAGGAAGTTAGATATTGGAACAAGTTTGGTTATAGCTAATTTTCCCTTGCCGGGACCTATTTACTTATACTGTCAATTCCCTTGCTAGGATAGTGTTGTTTCTTCATTAATCCCTTGTCGGGACCCCCTTTGTGATTGGTGTTGAACTGTAAATTTGGATTGGGTTGCACGCCGCAACAATATTAAATTTGGATTGGGTTGCACGCCGCAACAGTGTTTTTATGATTTGGATCAAGTTGCGCGCCGCAACAATAAACAATAAAGTGCTTATTGGTTGATTACGAGTTCCATATTCTTTTGCTGTGATTTCTAAATTGCCTTTATGCTTTTCTCTTGGATTACTAATGATAAATGATATCCCCCCGTAGCATGTCCCCCTCCCATTTTTACTTGCTTACTTTTGTTTTATTTTCTGTTGTATATTATATAACTGCACAGGTTTATTTGGTAGTCTGATCCTAGCCTCGCCACTACTTCGCCGGGGTTAGGCCAGGCACTTACCAGCACATAGAGTCGGTTGTGCTAATACTACACTCTGCACTGTGTACAGATCCCGGAGCGGCAGCTTTTTGACCATAGCTTTGGGTGGCTGCCTTCAATCCAATCAGAGATTTCGAGGTAGTCCTACAGGCGTCCGCAGGCCTCGACGTTCTCTTCTATCTTTATATTCTGTTTTCATTTACTTCAGAAACAGATTATATCTTTCTTTCCAGACAATTGTATGTAGTATTCGTAGACAGTCCGTGATATTATGACATCGGTTTCGGGTAGAGATGTACTTGGTATTGTCGTACTTGTTTTTGGGCTAAGTTACCAGATTACGTCTTCCGCATGTTTTTAATTATTGTTAATATTTCACTGTTGATCGCATGTTGGTTTAAACTGTTAAAAAGGGCTAAGTAGAAGAGTTAGTGAATCTAAAATACTCGGCTTGCCTAGCTTCCACGAGTAGGCACCATCACGACTCCTGAGGGTGGAAAATCCGGGTCGTGACAGCGGCACTAGTGACCGTGTATGGTCTTGAAATCCATCAAATGGATGTTAAACAACTTTCTTAAATGGATAATTGGAGAAAGATATTTACATGGAACAACTTAAGGGTTTTGTGGTTCCTAGTAAAGAAAAAAAAGTGTGCAAACTTGTTAAGTGGCTTTATGGAATTAAACAAGCACCCAAATAATGGCATGCCAAATTTGACCAAACAATATTAGCAAGTGGGTTTAAAATCAACGAGTGTGACAAATGTATTTACATTAAAAACACTCCATGTCATGAAGTCATTATTTGTTTATATGTTGATGACATGTTGATAATGAGCAAAAGTATGGCAGATATAAATGCTACTAAGCGTATGTTGGCTAACAAATTCGACATGAAAGACTTAGGAACTGCTTACGTGATCTTAGGAATCAGAATTCATAAGATCCACAAGGTCTAGCATTATCACAGTCTCACTACATTGAAAAAGTACTTGACAAATTCAAGTATTTGGATTTCAAGATTGTCAAGACTCCAATTGACGTGAGTTATGCACTTCAAAAGAATGAAGGTGAAAGTGACTCACAACTGAACTATGCAAGAGTATTGGGAAGTTTAATGTATATCATGAATTGTACGCGACCAGATATAGCATGTGCTATTAGCAAACTGAGTCGGTTTACAAGTAATCCCAACCAAATATATTAGATGGCAATGAAACAAGTTTTGGGGTATCTGAAACATACCCAAAATTATGTTTTGCATTATAACAAATATCCCTTCGTTATCGAGGGATATAGTGAAGCAAATTGGATCAATAAATCATCTGAAGTTAAATCCATGAGTGGATATATTTTCACAATCAGGGGTGGAGCAGTGTCTTGGAAATCATCCAAACAAATGTGCATCGCCCATTCTACAATGGAATCTGAATTCATAGCTTTAGATAAGGCCGATGAAGACGTTGAATGGCTCCGGAATTTCTTGGAAGATATTTCATTTTGGCCCAAACCTTTGGCACATATTTGTATACATTATGATAGTCAAGCGGCAATATGCAGGGTAGGGAGTGTTATGTATAACGAAAAATCTCGTCATATACGACGGAGACACAATACCGTTAGACAACTACTCTCTAGTAGTATTATCACGACTGACTACGTAAAGTCAAGAGATAACGTGTCAGATCCACTTACAAAAGGCCTATCTAGAGAGGCAGTTGAAAGATCATCAAACGGAATGGGGTTAAGGTCTAGGACAAGTCATCATTGCGGTAACTCTACCTAGCAGATTGGAGATCCCACGAGCTAGGTTCAAAGAGAATAAACAAAGTTATGAATGAAGGTTCGACATTATCGAACAAATCAACTCATTCTCGTGATGAAGACAATGTTCATAAATCGAGGTAAAACATTAAGGCTTTTTGATGAGTCAATAAAGCTTAAAGCTTTTTAATGATTTGCTAAGTCTGGCAAGATATGACCAGATAGTGTGTCTATAGGATTACACGTTTAGAAATCACATATGTGAGTGTGAAGTGTAAGCCGCTTCAAAGGGAATGAGAGTAAAGGTCCATTCTCTAAGCGCTCATGAAACCAGGAAGTGTTCATGACTGAAACGAACACAGCCGTAAGAACCATAGATGGTTAAGGATTGATTGTGTGACTTATGTTGTCTAGGTATACAACAAAGCTCGACGGTTCAAAGATATTAAATCTACCGATTGACCGAGTATATCCAATATAAGTTCACTACGGAAAGTTTAAAGGAAAACCTACTTATCCAGATACAATAAATTCTTGCATGTAAAACACACACGTGTCCATGCATTCCTTTATTTTATAGTTGTTCCCTATTCATGTGGGGGATTGTTGGGCTTTAATCTTGGTGTAACTTAATTTTAAGCTTGGTGTGACTTAAAGAGGGTGAATGGGAAATGGAGGGAAAATAAAATATTCGAGTTTTTCTCCTTGGCAAAGGGACATTGTCCCATATTGGAGGAAGAAAAGACTTTTGATGGGTATATATACAATTGCTCTTCTTCTAGGTCTTAAAGAGTTAAGAAGAGAGCAAGCCTCACGCCGTCGTCATCATCGCTCGCTCGACTTGGCCTCGACTTCGGCTTCGGCTTTAGATTTGGATTTGGATTTGGTTAGAGATTGCTTGATTAATCTTTTTGGACAAAATTCCTTTCTATAATTTAATTAATTAGCGAAAATTTAATCAGGAATAACCCATGACTCGCGACCGGGTCCGGCCCGTTTTCTTTCCCCGGATTATTTTAAATTCGTTTTCTATTTTTTTTGCAATATTCCCACCTGTTCCAACAGCTATGGCTATTCAGAAAGGTTGCAAACCTTTTTAGAAACAATGTCAAATGAGCTATAAATATGCCTTGAATCCCACAATTTTTACTTACTAAAATTTTCTGATTATCTTCTTCTTCTGCACAATATTTTCCAGTGTATTTTACGATCATTGAGTGGTTCGCGGTTCACTAGAGTTTTTGGTACCAATATGCTGGTGAGTTAAATCGTTCTATCCTGGGAGGATATATTCCAGCACCTCGGGTACTTGAAGGGAATAATTTCCTTAAGGACACACTGTGTATTCAGTGGGCTCGATTTATTCCTTTTTTATTTTCCAGACTTTATTTTGTCGTTCTGGTTCTACTAACTTTCTATTTCTGTTTTTCCAGAAAGTTTACTGTTTTATTGTTTATTACAACAATGCAGTTTTAATAACAAATCAGCATTTCCTAATTCACTTTACCTAATAAAGGGCTACGCGAAATAGGGATTGATGCTTCCACTGCACTACCTTCCTAAGCCTTTACTCCTTTTCCTTTTGCACCTGCCTTGTCGAAGTAGAAGATGTGACATTAGTTCGAAAATAAGTAAGATTCAGACTTTAAAGACAAAGACACTTAATGTTTGAGATCTGAATAATTAAAATTTAGATCTCCATTAAGTGCAAACAAATTAATTATTTCTAATAAAGCCCCAACTTGATGTATTTTTTGAAGTGAGGTCCTCGTTAGATGACATCTAGACCATTTTACCTTGAACTAAACCGCCCCATTACTAATATAGTAACCTGGAACAGTATCGAATACATTATACTATTATGGTATGAATGATCCTATTCATTTCTTCTAGAAGAATATATTTATTTAACATGAATAAACATATAAATTAATGACATTGCGAAGTGATCTAGCAAGGAGTAATAAGTCACTTGTTTGGCGTTTGAAATACAGAATCGCTGCAAGTCGGTACTTTACTATTGCAGTTATTTCCCCCAAGTCATCCTACTCAAGTACTCAGACAACTTCAAGGTGCAAGAATGTATTTTTTTGAGACAACAATAACACAACAATACCATACCAGTAAAATCTTAATGGGATCTGAAAAAAATAGTGTACGGGTAGGAAGTTATTTCCGAGAGATTCTCGGCTCAACAACACAAACAATAATATCATAAAAAAAACAAAACAAAAGATATGTAACAACAAGAAATGTCAGAAAGAAAATATAACAACGAATGGTGAATCGTCTTTTATGCGTTCCATTGTCACTTTTATCTCTGATCGACAGACCTAAGGTCAATGACCTTAAAATTTAAAGGTAAAATTACGGACCCTTGTTTCTCCTTAATTTAAACTTTCGTTACTTTAGCATCATAGCCATTAGCCACTAGCATTTAATCCATCGTGCATTTAGCCAAAAAATAAAAAAATAAAAAAATTACCCAGGCTCTAGAAGAGCATTGCATAATCATCTCTAGATCAAGAAAACTAGATTTATTATTATTATCTGAAAACAAAGCACAACCACCACAATTCAGAAAGAAACCCATGGCAAAAACATGGGCATTAAACCAAATTAAACAACCCCTTACAAATCCAAACAACTAATAATATTCAACAAACTTGTTAAAAACCATGAATCTTGATCTGATCCTTTTTGACAACACCAGCAGTCACAAGAAAATGAGAAACATTCTTTCTCTGATCTCCTTGAAGTTGTATCACTTTGCCAAGTTCCTTATCCTGCACAACATTACCGTTGCAACAGAACTCTTTTTTCAGGTCTTTGAGGATCTTTTCGTAACTGAATTGTTTCCTCAGTCCTTGAACTGTTGTCAAGCTTTTCTTTCCATTCCTTTGTTGAATGCGAATATGAACATACTCTTTGGCTCCAGGGGCACCTGAGTCCTTAGCCTCAGCAAATGGATCAAAAGCAGATGGGATCTGGACGTCGATATCAACCATGTACTTAGCTGGAAGAGAACTTCTCACCCTCCGAAACTAAACCTTCAAATTTGGTCACACAACAACTGCAAAAACAACACCACTTCAATAACCAAACGATCAAAATACCAATAATCCAACAGCAGCCAAAAAAGAAAAATCCGGTATCACAAATAGGGTCATGTGTACGCAGACCCAGATGCTATTTCCGGGAGAGGTGATAGGAAGGTGATTCTACCAGCTAGATGGAATTAGACAAAAAGGGAAAACTGAAGAACAAAAAAGGCAAAAATTACAGAAATAAGGAAGAAAATATTAAAAGTGTAAAAACAGAGGAAAAGAACTAACCTTAAAAGGCTTGATCGAATAGATGAAACGCTGGCTGATGGAGAGGAGAAGAATGCTACCTTATTATTTATAGGCAGGAACTAGAAATTGTGGCGGTGCGTGTGGGGTCATAATATTCCCAGCCACATAATGTTAATTAAAGGTTTAAGTTTGTTAAGTATTAATTATGGTTAATCCTGATTAGAGTGGCTAGAGGTTACATCGGACGGTTGTGATTTATTGTAGATTCGAATATTGTCATATTTAGAAATTAGAGTTTTGGAAAACGCGTAGATACAACGCAGGGAGACATATGCTTGCTTTACGGATACGGCAATCGCTCATGAATTGCGGGGGCCACACAAGTTGGGTCAACATGTATGGGACCCGATTCTTATTCCTATCTGCAAGGAAGAAGAATCGAGACAGATTCCAGATAAATCAGGACAACTTGGGCTCCACTTTGCGTGTTTAGCCTGCTTCACTCCTATCTGATTGCCGATTGGGCTGTAAATTTTTGTGGCCCACCATTTTCTCCTCTTCTTTTACGTTGACTGTGTAACAATATACTAGAGGAATTGCCAAATTATTGGCCATAAATTATTTTAGCTAAGGCTCCTCCAAAAAAAGTGGTATCGTATAGCTAAATTTTAATAAAACTTACTTCCTATTTACATTTCACTTCTCATTTTTTTCGTAAGGGAAATAATGTTATATAGAAACATCATCAACAATTATTCCTCTTGTTTTTTTTTCTTTTTAATTGGATCGAGTTAGGGGTATTAATTGAGCGGGTTCGATTATACGTAATTGAATGAGTTAAAGTGATTTGAGTTGATAAATGCAGCGGACTATAAGTCTATAACGCGTCCAATGTTTGCTTGGACTAAAATGGTTAGGTCAATTCGAGAAACATCGGTCATAATTCAACTCGTCTAATTTAATTTGTTTTAATTTTTTTATAATCTGTTAAATTATAATATCTGACTAATAAGAACTTTTCTTTATTTATCATGATTATTTCAAGCAAATAAAACTCAAAATAAATAATTTTCTAACATTTTAAACAAGTTTTCGTATGGGTCAATTTGGACTACATATGCAGCCTAAATTGATCACAATAGCCACTTTTCAGCTCACGCAATTATAAAATAGTTACTGTCAATGGAGTTTCACCTGTGCAATTTGAAATTTCATAATAATGGTTATTTTTTAATTACAAGGCCTAGAAATGACCAGTTGGCCTTATCTCTGCAATATACACCTAGCTTAGGTGCTTAACCCCACCAAGTCTGAACAAATTGGATGGATTATACTTTTATGGCTAAATAATAAATTCAGGTCGAATGTCCGGAAATAATGGTAAAAATAGCACGATCTAGCCAGTTTTCGGATTGGTCATTCAAAAATAGCCAGTGTTTACCAAGTCAATAAAAAGTAGCAACTATTTTGCTGCAACAGAGACCGGTCCAGCATAATATACTGGAGTTCGGTGCATATGTGTATGAACTTCCAGCATATTATGCTGGACCGGTATACTTTGCTGGTTTATATACTGGAGAGTGGAGCACCGGTGCTCCAAACTCCAGTATATTATGTTGGACCGGTATATTATACTGGAACTCCAGTATGTTATGCTGGAGTATTTTTTCGGATTTTGAACAGTATTTTCGATCAAATTTATCTTTACATGAAAAGTGGCTAAATTTTAATTACTTTTAAAATTGGGCTATTTTTAAACGACTACTTAAACCTGGCTAATTTTGAATTTCTTCCGAAATAATGAGCCTGTTCGGGAAAGAGAGTTCAGAATTACTGTTAAAATTTTAAACTTTACACTTTAAACGTGTTAAAAATTTGAACTTTATTTCATTGATTCGTGTTAAACTTTGAACTTCATTTGATTGGATTTATCCGGAAATTAATGTTTTGGCCAAGTCTACATAAAAATATGAAGTATGAACTCTAATTATGCGTCGATAAGTCTGACACACTTAACCATAAAACTGAGAAGGGTAAAAACCTTTTTATCAATCGAGATCGACCCTTTTCTTAGTTATATAAGATAACAGTTTGAGTGCATTAGTGAGTGGTTACATAGATATTTCTATTTGGATTATCCATGTACAGCTAATGATAGTAAAAGTGGATATTAGATTAATACCAAATATAACAGTTTGTTCCTATGATGAAATAAATGAATGGTAGGTATCCCCTTACGACACAAGTTGTGCATATGTCTTTATTTATCCTAATTAATTTAATCTTCTTAAATGATGATAATTTAAGATATAGGGTGAAATTTGATATTGCAATTTTATCGGGTTTCATCATTAGTAACGCTAATTGAATAATCAGTGTTCAATGAATGGTTTATAAAACAACGTAGCAAGTGAAACTCCACAGGCGAAATTTAGGAAGGATAGTGTGTACGTAGACATTACCCATAATATTTGGTTTATAAAAAAAACTAACAAAAAGCATCGAAAAGCATGTGCAACCGAATGTCGACGATGAATATGTTGTCAAATTCACAACTTTAAACTATTCTAAAAAGGCCAGTCCACTGAAAAATGAGAAAGATATTCTGCAACTAGTTTTATCTTGCGTAATAATTTGATCAAGGCACACAATTAGAAATCATTTATTTAATTCGTGAGAATATAATTGTTTGGATTGTTGTTACATGTTCGTTTCATAATGTATCGTATTGTGTTGGATTGTTGTCACAACCCGAATTTTCTACCCTCGGGAGTCGTGATGAGGACTACTAATGTGAGCTAAGCAAGCCAAACCTTTAATCTAATTACTTCATTAACCAATTATTTCTTTTTAACAAATATAAGACGATAACGTGGTGACAGCGAAAATTCAAATTTAAGCGGAAGACAACAATAAGATATATGAAAACTGCATCTATTACAAATATTTAAACCATAACCACCCAAAACCTGGTGCCACAATGTCACAGACTGTCTAAGATTGCTACATACAAAATCTGAAGAAATAACAGTACACTGTTTCTGAATAAAAGGAAAACGAAACAGGAAATAGGGGCAGAGGGAGACGCCAGGGCCTGCGGACGCCTGCAGGTCTACCTTGGGTCTCCAGATGAATTGAAGGAAGCCTCCAAGCTACTGTCCAAAAGCTGCTCCGGGATCTGTACATAGTGCAGAATGTAGTATCAGCACAACCGACCCCTTATGCTGGTAAGTGTCCAGCCTAACCCCGGCGAAGTAGTGACGAGGCTAGGACTAGACTACCAAATAAACCTGTGCAATTCAAATATATATATACAGCGGAAAAGAAATACAGAAATAAACAAATAAATATAGGAGGGGGAAACATGTTTCGGGGAATAACAGGTAAACAGACTATCAAGAGAATTATGAAGGGATCAAAATCAACCACTAACAAGCATAAGGAAAACAAACGCAGGTTTCACTTTTTTTCATATCTTGTTGCAGGTGTGCAACCCGATCCCATTTCCTATATCTCGTAGCAGGCGTGCCACCCGCTCCCATTTCATGTATCTCGTGGCAGGCATGTCACCCGCTCCCATTTTATTTATCTTATGGTAGGCGTACCACCCGCTCCAATTTCATTATATCTTGTGGTAGGCGTACCACCCGCTCCCATTTTATTATATCGGTAGGCATACCACCCGCTCTCATTTCATTATATCTTGTGGTAGGCGTACCACCCACTCCCATTTCATTATATCTTGTGGTAGGCATACCACCCGCTCCCATATTCATATAACTTGTGGTAGGCATAGCACCCGCTCCCATATTCATTATATCTTGTGGTAGGCGTACCACCTGCTCTCATATTCATTATATCTTGTGGTAGGCGTACCACCTGCTCCCATTTACAAGCCAACAATAATCACAAGGAATCCCGGCAGGGGAACAAGAGCAATATAACAACTTTCCGGCAAGGGAACAATGATATTTCAACAACATCCCGGCAAGGAAACAATAATATCAAAACAAATATCCCGGCAAGGGAACAACACTATCAAAACAAACATCCCGGCAAGGGATCATTAATATCAAACAAGTATTCTGCCAAGGGAACAATGGTGATAATGGCATATGAAGCGCAATAAACCACAATGGAGTCATAACAATTATAATACAAGACTCACGGGCATGCTTGACACCAACGTATAGATACTCGTCACCATATCTATACGTCGTACTCCACAATTAACATGTAGAAAATAAGACACAACTCCTAATCCCTCAAGCTAAGGTTAGACCAAACACTTATCTCGATGCCACGAACACAATTCGCGTTTCAATTATAGCTTTACTCCTTGATTCCACCACAAATTCGTTCAAATCTAGCCACAAGTTACTTAATTACATCAATAAATGCTAAATGAATCAACCCCAATGCATGAAAATGAGTTTTTCTAAAGTTTTGCCCAAAAAGTCAAAAATCGTCCCCAGGCCCACATGGTCAAAACCCGAGGCTCAGACCAAAACCCGATTACCCATTCCCCTACGAACCCAAATATATAATTTGTTTTGAAATCGGACCTCAAATCGAGGTCCAAATTCCCAATTTTTGAAAAACCTAAGTTCTACCCAAAACACCCAATTTCCCCCATGAAAATCATTGATTTTAAGTTAAAATCATGTTAAAAGATTTAATGATTGAAGGAAATGAGTTAAAATTAACTTACAATCGATTTGGAAGAAGAGTTGTTCTTGGAAAATCGCCCAAATGAGTTTGTGTTTTGAAAAGATGTGAAAAATGAGTTTAAAATCGTCTAAGTATAAAGTTGCAGGTCGCAGGTATGGTAAATGCAAACAGGGGTTCGCAATTGCGAACCCCGACCTCTACTAAGTTGGGAAATGCGAAATAGGGTTCGCATTTGCGAACCCTTCAGGGAAGCTGGACTTTCGCATTTGCAAAAGGGACCCTCGCATTTGCGAGTTGGAAATTGCGAGAGGGGAGTCGCATTTGCGACTCAAGGCTGAAACAGGACTAATTGCATTTGTGATCAAAGCCTCGCATTTGTGAGCAAGACAAGTTTGGGCAGGTTTCGCATTTGCGATCCAGCCTTCGCATTTGCGATCCTGATCATACCAGCAAAATTTCTGCAACTTTCTAAGTGTAAAAATCCACCCCGTGGCCTATCCAAAACTCACCGAGCCCTCGGGGCTCCAAACCAAATATACATACAACCTCAAAAACATCCTTTAGATTTATTCGTGTACTCAAATCACCAAAATAACATCATGAACACCGAATTAGACCTCGAGATCAATGAAATTTCTCAAAACTTCTTTAAACACCAAATTTGCATTTGAGGTCTGAATCACGTCAAACGGATTCCGTTACTTACCAGACTTCACAAAATTATCTTAAATCATATATAAGACCTGTACCGGGCACCAGAACCAAATACGGGCCCGATACCAAGACGTTCTAATCAAAATTCATTTCCAAATTATTTAAACAATTTTAGAAAATAATTTTCTCCAAAAATTTATTTCCCGGGTTTGGGACCTCAGAATTCGATTCCGGGCATACGCCCAAGTCCCATATTTTCCTGCGGACCCTCTGGGACCGTCCAATTACGGGTCGGGGTCCGTTTACCTAAAATATTGACCGAAGTCAAATTAATTTATTTTATAGTCAAAATTTATCATTTTTCATAGATTTTCACATTTAGGCTTTTGACGTCGCACACAAATCGAGGTGATGTTAAAAGAGGTTTTTAAGGACTCAAAATGTAGAATTTCATTTTTAAACAAGTGATGACCGTAACAACTGTTTGTCCTCGAACGGACAGAAGAAGGAAGTACCTGAGTCGGGGAAAAGATGGGGATAACGGCTCCGCATATCGGACTCGGATTCCTAGGTCGATGCCTCAGTAGGCTGACCTCTCCACTGAACACGAACAGAAGGAAAACTCTTCGATCTCAACTAACGAACCTGCCGGCCTAGAATAGCTACCGGCTCCTCCTCATAAGACAAGTCCTTGTCCAACTGGACAGTGCTGAAATCTAACACGTGGGATGGATCGACGTGATATTTCCGAAGCATGGACACATGAAACACTGGATGCACGACTGATAAGCTCGGCGGCAACGCAAGTCTATAAGCCACCTCTCCCACTCGATCAAGAATCTCAAACGGGCCAATAAACCTAGGGCTAAGCTTGTCCTTCTTCCCAAATCTCATCACACCCTTTATAGGCGACACTCGAAGCAATACTTTTCACCGACCATGAATGCCAAATCACGAACCTTGTGGTCTGCATAACTCTTTTGCCTGGACTGAGCTGTACGAAGCCTATCCTAAATAATCCTGACCTTGTCCAAGGCCTCCTGAACCAGATCCGTACCCAACAACCGAGTCTCTCCCGGCTCAAACCATCCAACCGGAGACCGACACCACCTATCATATAAAGCCTCATAAGGAGGCATCTGGATACTCGACTGGTAGCTGTTGTTATAGGCAAACTCTGCTAAAGGCAAAAACTGATCCCACAAGCCTCCAAAGTCAATGACACAAGCTCGAAGCATATCCTCCAAAATCTGAATGGTCTGCTCGAGCTGTCAGCCCGTCTGAGGATGAAATGTTGTGCTTAACTCAACTCGCGTTCCCAACTCTCGCTGAACTGCTCTCCAGAAACGTGAAGTAAACTATGTATCTCGGTCCGAAATGATAGACTCGGGAACACCATGAAGATGAACAATCTCCCGGATATAGATCTCAGCTAACCTCTCGGAAGAATAGGAGACTACCACAGGAATGAAATGTGCTGACTTGGTTAGCCTATTAACAATGACCCATACTGTGTCGAACTTCCTCTGAGTATGCGGGAGTCCAACAACGAAATCCATAGTGATTCGCTCCCACTTCCACTCGAGAAGCTCAATCCTCTGAAATAAACCACCAGGCCTCTGATGCTCGTACTTAACCTACTGACAATTCAAACACCGAGCCACATATGCAACGATATCCTTCTTCATTCTCCGCTACCAATAATGCTGCCGCAAATCCTGATACATCTTCGTTGCGCCCGGATGAATAGAGTATCGGGAACTATGGGCCTCCTCTAAAATAAACTCTCGGAGCCCATCCACATTAGGCACGCAAACTCGACTCTGCAATCTCAAAACTCCATCATCACCTAAGGTAACCTGCTTAGCACCTCCGTGCTGCACCGTGTCTCTGAGGACACACAAATGGGGATCATCATACTGCCGATCTCGGATACGCTCCAATAATGAAGAATGAGAGACTATGCAAGTTAGCACGTGGTTGGGTTCAGAAACATCCAACCTCACGAACTGATTGGTCAAAGCCTGAACATCCAAAGCAAGCGGTCTCTCACCGACCGAAATATAAGCAAGACTGCCCATACTGGATGACTTCCTACTCAAAGCATCGACCACCACATTGGCCTTTCCCGGATGATATAACATGGTGATATCATAATCTTTCAACAAATCCAACCACCTCCTCTGCCTCAAATTCAACTTCTTTTGTTTGAACAAATACTGAAGACTCTTGTGATCCGTGAACACCTCACATGCCACACCATACAGATAATGCCTTCAAATCTTTAATGCATGAACAATGGCTGCCAACTCCAAATCATGAACCGGATAGTTCTTCTCATGAATCTTCAACTGCCGCGAAGCATAGTCAATGACCTTGACATCCTGCATCAACACTGCACCAAGTCCAATATGAGATGCATCACAATAAACTGTATAAGGCCCTGAACCTGTGGGCAAAACTAACACTGGTGCCGTAGTCAGAGCTGTCTTGAGCTTCTGAAAGCTCGCCTCACACTCGTCCAACCATCTGAACTAGGCACCCTTCTAGGTCAACCTGGTCATCGGGGCTGCGATAGATGAAAACCCATCCACGAACCGACGATAGTAGCCTGCCAATCCCAAGAAACTCCGAATCTCTGTAGCTGATGCTGGTCTAGGCCAGTTCTTGACTGCCTCAATCTTCTTCGGGTCAACCTAAATACCCTATGCTGATACAACATGACCCAGAAATGCAATTGAACTCAACCAGAACTCATAAATCTAGAGCTTAGCATATAACTGACTATCCCTCAAGGTCTGAAGAACCACTCTAAGATGTTGCTCGTGCTCCTCCCGACTGCGGGAATAAATCAAGATATCATCAATGAAGACTATCACAAACGAATCCAAGTAAGGCCTAAACACTCGGTTCATCAGATCCATAAAAGCTGCTGGGGAATTTGTCAACCCGGATGACATAACCAAGAACTCATAATGCCTGTACCGAGTGCAGAAAGTTGTCTTAGGGACATCGGATGCCCTAATCCTCAACTGATGGTAGCCAGATCTCAAGTCAATCTTTGAAAATACCTTGGCACCTTGAAGCTGATCAAACAAATCATCAATCCTCGACAATGGATACTTATTCTTGATTGTAACCTTGTTCAACTGCCGGTAATCAATACACATTCTCACCGATCCATCCTTCTTCTTAACAAACAACACTGACGCACCCTAAGGCAAAACACTGGATCTAATGAAACCCTTATCAAGCAAGTCTTGCAACTACTCCTTCAACTCTTGCAACTCAGGCAGGGCCATGCGATATGACGGGACAGAAATGGGCCGAGTGCTCGGAGCCAAATCAATGCAAAAGTCAATATCCTTGTCTGGTGGCATACCCGGCAGGTCTGAAGGAAATACCTCTAGAAAGTCACGAACAATGGGCACAAAATCAATAGAAGGAACCTCAGCACTAAAATCACGAACATATGCCAAATAGGCCAAACACCCCTTCTCGACCATACACCGAGCCTTCACATAAGAGATAACACTACGGGTAGAATGACTAGGAGTCCCTCTCCACTCTAAACGAGGTAAGCCTAGTTAGGCTAAGGTCACAGTCTTGGCATGATAGTCCAAGATAGCATGGTAAGGTGATAACCAGTCCATCCCTAATATGACATCAAAATCGACCATGTCCAAAAAAAGCAAATCTACACGAGTCTCAAGACTTCCAATCACAACTATACATGAACGATGGACTCGATCTACCACAATAGAATCACCCTCTGGCGTAGACACATAAATAGGATCACTCAAAAAATCAATAGGCATGACCAGATACGGTGCAAAATAAGAGGACACATACGAGTACGTAGACCCTGGATCAAATAACACTGAAGCATCTCTATCATAAACCAGAACCGTACCTGTAATAACTGCATCTGAAGCCTTAGCCTCAAGCCTAGATAGAAGGGCATAACATCAGGGCTGGGCCCCACCACCCTAAACTACATCTCTGGGATAGCCTGCTGGCTGGCCTCCACCTCTAGTGGCCTGAGCTCCACCTCTAATACCTCTAACTCCACCTCTAGCACCTCTACCCCCACCTCTAGTTGGCTGGGTGGGCTGTGGAACACCTAGTGCCTGAACCATGGCACGGGAACCCTGATGCTAAGAGCTACTTGGTACTCGAGGGCAATACTTAGCAATGTGTCTCGTGTCGCTAGAAGTAAAACAAGTCCTCGGATGCTGGGGCTGACGACCCTGGAAACCCTGAAGCGACGGTGCATTGATAGGAGCTGGTGGTGCACTGTAGCACTACTGATCAGAATACTGCATCTGAGAACCACGACCACTTGAAGCACCGTGAGAAACCTGAAGTGCTGACTGAAAAGGCCTGGGAAGATGGCCCCTACCATATAAATCCCTACCTCCAGACGAGGTACCACTGAATCTACCTGAATGACGAGGCCTCTTGTCCGACCCATGACCACGTCCATGTGACAGAACTATCTCAACTCTCTAGGCCACATTGGCCGCCTCCTAGAAAGATATATCACTCCTAGTCTCCCTAGCCATTTGATGACGAATCGGCTGAATAAGTCCATCAACAAACCTCCTCACCCTCTCTCTCGGTGGGAAGTATGACAAGAGCATGATGAGCTAGGTCGATGAATCTGGTCTGATACTAGGTAACAGTCATAGAACCCTATTGGATACGCTCAAACTGCCTCTGATAGGCCTCTCTCTGAGTGATGGGGAGAAACTTCTGCAGAAATAGCTGAGTAAACTGCTCCCAAGTCAAAGTTGGCGATTCGGATGGTCGAGCCAAACAGAAATCCCTCCACCAAGTCTTGGCGGATCCATACAAGCGAAAAGTGACAAAATCGACCCCATTGGTCTCAACTATCCTCATGTTCCTAAGAACCTCGTGACAGCTGTCTAGATAATCCTGGGGATCCTCAGTAAATGCACCGCTAAAAGTAGTAGTGAAGAGCTTGGTGAACCTATCCAACCTCTACAAAGCATCAGCAGACATAACCGCTCCATCACCGGTCTAAGCTACCACACCCGGCTGAACTGCTCCAACTGGCTGAACCGCTGGAGTCTGAATCTGGGGAGCTACCTGCTCCGGAGTGCGAGTAGCAGGAATCTGGGCTCTTCCTCCAACCTGAGAGATGGCTGGTACTATAGGAAGTAAGCCTGCTCGAGTGACACTCTCCATGAGGCCCACTAGACAGACTAGAGCATCCTAAAAAACTGGGGTAGCAATAAACCCCTCTGGGACCTGAGCGGGGCACACCGAAACTGCTGGGGCCGGAACGTCATCATCAAAGTCAACCTGAGGCTCCGCCGTTGGTGCTGCTGCTCGGGGCTGAGCTCTGCCTCTACCTCGGCCTCTAGCACGGCTTCAGCCTCGCCCTCCGCCCCTCATGGGAGCTGCTGCTGGGGGCTCGGACTGATGGTCAGTGGATGAGGAAGCACGTGTCCTCGCTATATGAGAGAGAACAACGTAGATTTTCAATTAGCATTGAGAAACCAAACCGCACGACAAGAGAGAATAAATGTGAAGTTGTTCCTAACTCTATAGACTCTAGGGATAAATACAAACGTCTCCATACCGATCCATCAGACTCTACTAAGCTTGTCTGTGAACTGTGAGACCCATGTAACCTAGAGCTCTGATACAAACTTGTCACGATCCGGATTTTCCACCCTCGGGAGTCGTGATGGCACCTACTAATGTGAGCTAGGCAAGCCAAACCTTTAATCTAATTACTTCATTAACCAATTATTTCTTTTTAACAAATATAAGATGATAACATGGTAACAACGAAAATTGAAATTTAAGCGGAAGACAACAATACGATTTATGAAAACTACATCTATTACAAATACTTAAACCTTAACCACCCAAAACCTGGTGTCACAGTGTCATAGACTGTCTAAGATTTCTACATACAAAGTCTAAAGAAATAATAGTACACTGTTTCTGAATAAAAGGAAAATGAAACAGGATATAGGGGCAGAGGGAGACGCCTGCAGGTCTACCTTGGGTCTCCGGATGGACTGAAGGAAGCCTCCAAGCTACTGTCCAAAAGCTGCTCCGGGATCTGCACATAGTGTAGAGTGTAGTATCAACACAACCAACCACATGTGCTGGTAAGTGTCCAGCCTAACCCCGACGAAGTAATGACGAGGCTGGGACCAGACTACCAAACAAACCTGTGCAATTAAAATATATATACAGCGGAAAAGAAATACAGAAATAAACAAATAAAGATAGGAGGGGGAAAAATGCTTCGGGGAATAACAGTTAAAACAGATTATCAAGAGAATTATAAAGGAATCAAAATCAACCACTAACAAGAATAAGGAAAACAAAAGCATGTTTCACTTTCTTTTCACATCTTGTTGTAGGCGTGCAACCCGATCCCATTTCTTATATCTCGTGGCAGGCGTGACACCTGCTCCCATTTCATGTATCTCGTGGCAGGTGTGCCACCCATTCCCATTTTATTTATCTCGTGGTAGGTGTACCACCCGCTCTCATTTCATTATATCTTGTGGTAGGCGTACCACCCTCTCCCATTTCATTATATCTTGTGGTAGGCGTACCGCCCGCTCCCATTTTATTATATCTTGCGGTAGGCATACCACCTGCTACCATTTCATTATATCTTGTGGTAGGCGTACCACCCGCTCCCATTTACAAGTCAACAATAATCACAAGGAATCCAGGCAAGGGAACAAGAGCAATATAACAACTTCCAGGCAAGGGAAAAATGATATTTTAACAACATCCCGGCAAGGGAACAATAATATCAAAACAAACATGCCGGCAAGGGAACAATACTATCAAAACAAACAACCCGGCAAGAGTTCATTAATATCAAACAAACATCCCGACAAGGGAACAATGGTGATAATGACATATGAAGAGCAATAAACCATAACAGAGTCATAACAATTATAATACAAAACTCACGGGCATGATTGACACCAACATATAGATACTCGTCACCATGCCTATATGTCGTACTCCACAAGTAACATGTAGCAAATAAGACACAACTCTTAATCCCTCAAGCTAAGGTTAGACCAAACACTTACCTCGATGCCACGAACACAATTCACGTTTCAATTATAGTTTTACCCGCTGATTCCACCACCAATTCGCTCGAATCTAGCCACAAGTTACTTAATTGCATCAATAAACACTAAATGAATCAACCCCAATGCATGAAAATGAGTTTTTCTAAAGTTTTGCCCAAAAAGTAAAAAATCTCCCCCGGGACCAAATGGTCATAACCCGAGGTTCGGACTAAAACCCGATTACACATTCCCCCACGAACCCAAATATATAATTTGTTTTGAAATTGGACCTCAAATCAAGGTCCAAATCCCCAATTTTTGAAAAACCTAGGTTCTACCCAAAACACCCAATTTTCCCCCATGAAAATCATTGATCTTGAGTTGAAATCATATTAAAAGATTTAATGATTGAAGGAAATAAGTTAAAATTAACTTACAATCGATTTAGAAGAAGAGTTATTTTTGGAAAATCGCCCAAAGGACTTTGTGTTTCAAAAACATGTGAAAAATGGGTTTAAAATCGTCTAAGTATAAAGTTGCAGGTCGCAGGTATGGGAAATGCAAACAAGGGTTCGCAATTGCGAACCCCGACCTCTACTAAGTTGGGAAATGCGAAACAGGGTTTGCATTTGCGAACCCTTCAGGGAAGCTGGACTTTCGCATTTGCAAAAGGGACCCTCGCATTTGCGAGTTGGAAATTGCGAGAGGGTAATCACATTTGCGACTCAAGGCTGAAACAGGACTAATCGCATTTGCGATCAAAGCCTCGCATTTGCGTGCAAGACAGGCCTGGGCTAGTTTCGCATTTGCGATCCACCCTTCGCATTTGCGAGCCAAGCTTCGCAATGCAAAGCCTGCAGGCTTGATCATACCAGCAAAATTTCTGCAACTTTCTAAGTCTAAAAATCCACCTCGTGGCCTATCCAAAACTCACCCGAGCCCTCGGGGCTCCAAATCAAATATACACACAACCTCAAAAACATCCTACGGACTCATTCGTGTACTCAAATCACCAAAATAACATCATTAACATCGAATTAGACCTCAAGATTAATGAAATTTCTCAAAACTTCTTTAAACATCAAATTTGCATTTAAGGTCCGAATCACGTTAGACGGATTCTGTTTCTTACCAAACTTCACAGAATTATCTTAAATCATATATAAGACCTGTACCGGGCGCCAGAACCAAAATACGGTCCCGATACCAACACGTTCTAATCAAAATTCATTTCCAAATTATTTAAACAATTTCAGAAAATGATTTTCTCCAAAAATTCATTTCCCGGGCTTGGGACCTCGGAATTCGATTCCGGGCATACGCCCAAGTCCCATATTTTCCTACGGACCCTCCGAGACCATCCAATCATGGGTCCGGATCCGTTTACCCAAAACGTTGACCGAAGTCAAATTAATTCATTTTATAGTCAAAATTTATCATTTTTCGCAAATTTTCACATTTAGGCTTTCCGGCTATGCGCCCAGATGATGCACGCAAATCGAGGTGATACTAAAAGAGGTTTTTAAGGCCTCGAAACGTAGAATTCCATTTTTAATCAAAAGGTCATCACAATTGTATTGTATTGTTTGATGAATACAATATTTGGATAAATTGTATTGTTTGTCTCCGTTTTATGATATCACACACTAACAATATGAAGAAATAACTTGCAACATTACTAAAAAAAATAGGATATGGAATAGAATTTTTATATAAAAAATTAGGATAAAATATAATTATTTAATAGTAAGGAAGGGCAATATGAGAGAAAAAAGTAGGAAAACAACGCCACCACACCAAATACATCATTCCATAAAGTGACACTTTTTGTCGTTGCGTAACAATGGATTTAATATTACGATACAATAAAATTTAAGTAACAATCAAAATAAATATTGTATCTAAAGTAAAAATACGATACAATAAGATAGGTAACAACTGTGTATTTAATTTTAAAAAAATGTAAAATATTTTTTTTGTAGTTTCCGTCTATGTTGGATGGTTTTTTGGTTGCTTTTTTTGACCAACCAACGTTGATCGGTATGGCTTGATCAATTTTTTCCTGATTTCTAGTAGTGCGTTACAAGAGTTTCTATCATAGAATTTGGAGTTTCAGCAAATGATTCTAATTTCGATGTGGGAACTACTAGCGTTTTGGCATTTGCGAATGCGGGGTCCAGATTGCGAACGCGAAAAGGAATGAGCTCACAACCCCAGGCTTTTCTCCTTATGCGAACGTGGACCCTTCACGCGAACGCGAAGGCCACATGTCTCAAACCTTTGCGAACGTGACCTTAGTTACAGCTCACTTAGATCGCACCCAAGGTTTCGTTATCCCTAATCCCACCTTTAAATTGTCCGTATTGATCCCTCATATACGTCAGGAGTTTTTACCAAGTCCCTCACTGGTCCTCGTATTAGTTACATATGTAACAATCTCTCGTCCGATTGACCTCAAACTTTGCACACAAGTCATAGTTGACATTACGGACCTGCTCCAACTTCCGGAATTATTAGTCCTCGAAGGCCGAGGGTGCTCATAGAGAGGCAAGCCCTACTCAGAGGCTTAAAGAAGATGTATCAGCTGAGCCTGCGGCATCTGAGGCTTCTAGCCTTGGAAAAGTGGATATTCCTCGATTTTGTCAAAAGCTTTCTATCATTCTTCAGTCCAATTTGTGGCGGCACCCCTGAATTCCATAGATTCATTTGCCATGTTAGCAGATTCATTTGTGAAAGCGCATGACGGGGCCACAAAGGTCGCAACAAGGAAATTAGACTTTTTCAAGGTAAGACAAAGTGATAACGTGTGATGAGTGTGGAAGTGGTCATTTGTGGAGTTTAAGGGTTCTGGGACGAGCAGTGGGGTATTGTTGGAAGTATGGCAGGTGTTGCAGTGGTGGTGGAGAGCGGGATGGTTGTGTGGTTTTGGGATATTTTGTGGCAGTGTAGGGTTCTGAACATCGAACGACGACGGGCTTTTATTTCGATAAGTTCGAAATAACACCCTTCGAGGGCAGGGGCATTCGCAAATTATACTCTATATTAGTAGCTGATAAGTCAATATCATAGAGTTATTAATTAGAGGTTGTGTAGATATATAAATTCGTCTACTAATAAAAAGGTTGTAAGGATTAAACAAATTAAACGAACCTGTATGCCACGTAAAGAGGGAATTTATTAACCACAACGACATATCCAATATATTCTTACAAGTAAAATCTAGGAAGGATAATGCTTATGCAGACCTTATCCCTACAGTCTTGTGCAGGTAGAGAAATTGTTTCCGATAGACCATCTGCTTAAGCCAAGCATAATCACAACATTAAAAATAAAGGAATATACTAGTGAAAAAGTCATGAAAAAGTAGCAGTAACAACAACGAAATATTAACATAACCGAAACAGAAGCAATATTAAGTAGTAGTAAAAATCTAAGAATAAAACAAAACAAGAATAATATTAGAACTACTAGTATAAAAGAGAAAAGAGGGAATTTAATAATGGAATTTAAACTAAAATCTAAGTTATCACTACTAGAAATTCGATAAATACCGACCAACATTGGTCGGTTATGGCCATTACCGACCAAAACGGCTCCAAATACGCTTGGTCGCTATTTTGATGGTCGTTTTAATTTACCGACCAAAGTACCGACCAAGGTTGGTCGCTATGTTAAAACGACCATCTGAAGAATTAAAAATATTTACCGACCAACTTTGGTTGGAAACATATTTTAATAATTTAATTTTACCGATCAAAGTTGATCGGTGTATTTAACTTATATTTTTTATTAATTATTAAATTTAAAAAATTATCGACCAAAGTTGGTCGGTAAATGAAAAAATATATATTTTTTAAAAAACTAAAATTTAATAATATTGACCAAAGTTGGCCGGTAATGTTGAATTTTGGGAATTCCTTGTATTGGTAATTTGCAAAAAAATATTTTTTTTAATTAAAAACCGACCAACTTTGGTCGGTTTTCTGGGTTTTAATTTTGGCATAAAGTGGTTGTTTTGGCAGCTACACCACCTGCTAGCATACCAATACACCTAATAGAAATATAACTCAACAACAACAACAACAACAACAACAACAACAACAACAATAACAACACTACAACAACAATCAATAAATACATAAAACTAACAAATTAAAATTCAATTGAACATAAAAATCTAAAACCAAGTTAAAACTTATTACAACTAGTTCAAAACGGGTTCTATTTGTCTAGTTTAAAGTATATACAATTCAAGGAGTGTTTTGTACAACATCATCATCACCGTCTGATGAACTTTCATCTACAAGACGGTATAGAGATGGTTCTTATGGAGGACGGGAAGAATGATTGTATACGGTGAAACCGGAGGGTCCAATCCCTCGTCATCGAGGCACCTCAGAAGATCATCTCGAAGCCTCGAGGCTACAAGGCTATGGTCGAGTTTCCTACCTCGAGGTGCGTCGACTCCCGACCTTGGGATAATGTTGACCACAGCTATGGTAGAAATGGGGAGTTCCCAAGGTACACGGCTAGAACTGACCGAGCCTAATGGACTAACCTAGCCCTGAATCAGGGTGTCATCTAGTTGTCTTATCCCCTTATCTTTGTAATTAATGCATTTTGTACTATGTTGGGATTCCCCTCATATATAAAGGGGACCCTTATCATTTTAGAAACCTCTGTTGCTTCAATGGCTCCATACTAAATATACAAGAACATTCTCTTTGCTCTCTAACATATTCTCTTGATAATATTGCTTCCATTTATTATCTTCACTATTGTTCATCATTTATTGCGTATCATTGGCCATAAGAGCCTCCATTAATTTTATTATAACTGTTAGTTGCCCTTTTAACTGCCTCCAATAGATCCCAGCCGAGCACCGGAATCGACCACGAGGCCCCCGAATCGACAAGCTCGAGGCCCGATCATTGACCTATCGGTTTGGTTATCACCTTATTCCTAACTCTTATCTCGTTTCTAAGTCTCATACACAACATCATCCACTTAGCAACTAGCATAAAAATAGATCACGTATTTTTAGAGTCCCATAATATCAAATTTAATTGTTATTACTATTTTCACGGTAAATAGTTTGGCGCGCACCGTGGGGCTAAAAATAATAGTGATTATTTTCTTATTGGTTTAGCTACACAACGCAAGTTATCTTTCACACTTTCTCTTGTCCAAGATCTTCGATTTCAGGTCGAAATGTCTAACTCAGTGAATGAAGGTGAAAACAACAATCTTGAGGACCACAGAGAAAATGGTATGGGTGTTCCAGGTATTGATGTGCTACCACTAAACTCTAGGAATGCGCCATAACCAATCCCCGTGGACGTGGTCTCACGCGACGCCCAACGTATCGACGTAAGCTGCCACACTGACATGAGTGTGCGCCAAGGGGATCCACAAAAAGCTCAGAAAACCCCAACTAGGGAAGAACGAGAGGTTAGCCTTCAAGGTATTTTTGAAATGTTGCAGGCACAACAACTGGCTATTGCTCAGCTGCAAAGTCACCAGAAAACTCCTAGCACGGTAGCACCGGGGACAACTCCCCCAGCCGAACAGGTATCAGAGAGATCAAGCAATAACGGGTTGATAGCCGACCTGGTCATCGTAAAGATGCTCAAGGACCTCACCAGAAGGATCAAATCGGGCGTGAAAATGATAGAAGCCAACGATAATAAGGTCGAGACTTACAACTCCAAGGTCAACCAAATTCCAGGAGCGCCCCCGATCCTGAAAGGTGTAGATTCGAAGAAGTTCGTACAAAGGTCGTTCCCAGAGGAAGTGGCTCCGAAACCCATTCCGAAGAAGTTCAGAATGCTAGATCTCCCAAAGTACAACAGGACTTCAAACCCCAATGAGCACGTTACTGCTTACACTTGCACAGTAAAGGGCAACGATATAAAGGACGACGAGATCGAGTCCGCCTTACTAAAGAAGTTCGGGGAAACACTCTCGAAGGGGGTCGTGATGTGGTATCACAACCTAGCTCCTAACTCCATAGACTCATTTGCCATGCTGGTAAACTCCTTCATAAAGGCACATGCCGGTGCAATCAAAGTAGCAACAAGGAAATCTGACGTGTTCAAGATCAAGCAGATGGAGAAAAAAATGCTACGAGAGTTTGTATATCGCTTCCAAATGGAACGAATGGAACTACCACCGGTCTCTAACGACTGGGCAGTGCAGGCCTTCACTCAAGGTCTGAATGAGCAAAGCTCGGTGGCTTCAAAGCAGCTAAAAGAGAATCTGGTCGAATATTCCGCTGTGACCTGGTCGGACGTCCACAACTGATACCAATCGAAAATCAGGGTCGAATATGACCAGCTAGGAGCCCCCTCAGGATCAGTATACCCAAGCAGGCTCCTGGCGAAGGATCCAAAGCCAAACAAAGAAAGATATCAGCCATACACCGAAGACAGAAAGAATGCCCTGAGGCGCAACCCACCTCACAACGACCGAAGGATAGACCGAGGACAGAATCCTCGGGGACTCATCAATAGAGCTGGGTTCGATAGGAACGCAGGGCCAACGGAGGCACCTCGCTTATCAGAATACAACTTCAACGTCGATGTATCGGACATCGTGTTCGCCATCAATAAAATCAGAGACGCCAGATGTCCCAGGCTTGTACAATCAGATCCTTTACAAAGGAATCATAACTTAGTGTGTGAGTTTCACAACATACACGGCCACAGGACCGAGGATTGCCACTAACTCCGAGAAGAGGTAGCACAACTACTTAACAAAGGTTACCTCCGAAAATTCCTCAGTGTCCGAGCCAAACATCAGTTTCGAGAAAGAGAGGCGGACAAGAAAAACGAAATAATTGATCCACAACATGTCATCCACATGATCTTGGCAGGCATCGACGCCCTACAGGAACCCGTGATGAGAAGGACAAAAATATCCATCACCAGAGAAAAGTGAACCCGGGGGTTATAACCGAGGATGCCCTCACATTCAGCGAAAAGGACACCGAGACCTTGTCTCAACCACACAATGACACACTGGTAATCTCTTTCCTTGTAAATACTTTTCAAATAAAACATGTACTCGTGGATCCAGGTAGCTCGGCCAACATTATCAGGTCTAGGGTAATAAAGCAGCTCGGACTGCTTGACCAAATCATACCCGCCACTGGAGTCCTCAACGGATTCAACATGGCAAGTGAAATAATGATAGAAGAAATCACCCTCCCAGTCAACCTGGCCGGCACAACCTAGAATGTCAAATTCCATGTCATCAAGGGAGATATGAGGTACAACGCCTTGTTCGGGAGGGCGTGGATACACTACATGAGAGCAGTACCATCCACCCTCCACCAAATGATGAAATTCCCAACAAAGGATGTGATTAAAACCATCTACGGGGAGCAGCATGTGGCGAGAGAAATGTTTGCGGTGCACGATGTGGCGCCGACACCGATACCTCCACCCACAAAGGAGCCAAAGGGTAATCAAATTACATCTTTGGTTAAGCCCAATTAAACAAAACAAAGGACCGTACCACGTCCTCATCACAAGCGACTGAGATATATAGGACATTGAAAATTCACTGGCACATCCCATACTAAGGTATAACCATCTCCCTTTTCATTTTATATTTCACACTAACCCTTAAGCAGGAACCCGATCGAAGTAGTCAAAGAGCTAGCCCAACCCGAAGACCTTAAGGTTTTAAAGCATCCGTTGCACTCTTTTCCTTTGGCCGAATTTTTGTCCCGAAAAGAGTTTTACCGGCAAGGTTTTTAATGAGGAAACCTTCACATGCTACCTAAGGACGACTCGACAAGTATTCAAGGCCTCTTTTGCAATCAACCTCAACCCCCCCCCACACACCGGAAGGCCATCCACTCGAAAAAGCTAAAAAATACCAAATGGGGTCCCAATAGGAAAATGATGTACCGGTCCAAACGGTCGAACAAACCGTGTCCGTATAGCTGGGCCCCGACGGCGAAAACATGTACACTTGTACCAAATAATTGAAGAATATCTTTTATCAAAGCATCTCACACTCCAAAAGAAGCTCGACACCTTCGCAGAAATGATTCCTTCGCCGAAAAGGTCCTGAACACTCGGGGCATCAACAATTCAACACCTGAGCGACCTTCGGATCGGGACTCCAAACTCATAAGCCCTCAACAAGGCAACATGAAAATCACAAAACGTTTCCAAGGCCGAAGTGCCCCGAAACTCGGGGACTGGCGTCAAAATCTCAAAAACTGTGCGACCTCAGGGTCGGAATATCCAAACTCATAAGCCCTCAATGAGGCAACATGAAAATCACAAAACGTCTCCAAGGCCGAAAATGTCTCGAAACTGGCGTCAAAATCTCAAAAAACGCGCGACCTCAGGGTCTGAATCTCCAAAATCGTAAGCCCTCAATGAGGCAATTCAAAGTTTACAAGTAACGGATTCCGAGACAAGACGCCCTTGATGACTCGGGGACTGTCGCTTATCACCATTCATTAAAAACCTCGAGGCCATAAGACCTCGAGCAGGCAGACTCGGTCTCGTAAGACCTACATAAGGCAGCAACAATATCTGTAAGACCTCAAGCAAAGCATGAACAATACTTGTACCAAGTATCCAAAACTGTAAGACCTCAAGCAAGGCATGAACAATATTTGTACCAAGTATCCAAAACTGTAAGACCTCAAAGGCATGTAAAACTTGTAAGACCTTACTAAAGGCATAAACCAGATCTTAAAGTTTCTGCTATATATCAAACTTGTAAGACCCCTAAAAAGGCATACCCTCGATATAGATGCAGAAACTACTTCACTTAGGACTTAAAGGCTCCAGCCAAACACAAATGACTCCGGTCACAAAACTGTACCAGCCGAACTAACGCGACTCGGGGACGTCCGACCATTACTACAAAATCACAGGCCTTCAATTACTTCGAACCTACTTCGAAAAGAACTGGTTAAATAGGCTAACCTCAATACAGGCAAAAGAGCTTCGACCATGTCAACTCCTAAACATCGTCTTTGAGATACTCAGCCTCCGAGCCAAACCTCCGAGCTGCTCGATCATCGCCATATAATGACTCATAATTGAGGCTTTTTATTAAGACGTCGAAGAGTCAGGCAAACACTATTTCAAAAAATCCTTATCGAGGGAAAAATAAAGCCCATATAAAAGGTCGCTTCGACCCAAGGCATAAGAGCCATTGTCGCCAGCCCACATTAAAAGGCCGTATCGGCCCAAGGCGTAAGAGCCATTGTCGCCAACCCACACTAAAAGGTCGCCTCGGCCCAAGGTGTAAGAGACATTGTCGGCAGCCCACACTAAAAGGCTGCATCGGTCCAAGACGTAATAGCCATTGTCGCCAGCCCATACTAAAAGGTCGCTTCAACCCAAGGCATAAGAGCCATTGTCGCCAGCCTAGACAAATTCGAAAACTTGACGGTCAAATGAGCTCGAGTCGTGACCCGATTCGGAGACCGAACCCAAAATAGTTAACTAAATATGCCTAAGAGTAAGGTGTAAGAGCCATTGCCGCTAGCCCACGTAAAAGGTCGCATCGACCAAGCACGTAAGAGCCCACAGGCCAGCCTAATGAGCCCTAGGGCCATATCATGAATCTAAGGATTCCTATCAACTCAAAAACCAGTTCACCTGGCCAAATTCAAGGCAGAAAGAGATACAGAAGAAATAAAGCCGCAAGGTCTTCTTTTATACACATATGCAAAAAAAGCACAATCTCCGTCTACAAACATGCTTTGAAAATGCTATATATAGATAGCAAAGTCTATGCCCCTGGGAGTTACGTCCTGCGGGCATCATCTTTGCTTTCTTCAGCATTGGACAAAAGTAACTGAGCATCACGCTCGTCTGCCCTCGCTCGCGCCAACTCTTCCGATAGGGCAAAACCCCTAGCACGAATCTCCTCGAGTGTCTTTCTTCGAGACATGCAGCGAGCATATTCTTCAATCCTCTCTTTTCAGCCGAGGATCCTTCTCAGCTAAGCTTGAGCATCGGTAACGTCCTTTAAGTAAATCGCCATCTCCTGTCAACCTTATTTCGGCTCATTATGACTTCAGCCCGATCATCAATGATCTCAGCCCTGACCTTCAAAAGCTCATACTCGAGCTTCGTAATCATATCTGTTTGAACCGAAGTGTTATCGCGAGCTAAGCAAAGTTGAGCCTAAAAAGCGGGAACTTTAGCCAGAGCACCTTTCCTCTCTAAAGCCCGAGCCTCCGCTCGATCTTTTAGCTCATCATACTCACACTTGGCTCGGCCAGCTTCATCCCGAAGGTGCTACAGGGCCTCCATCTTTTTCTGTAACTGAAATAAACAAAGCGTTAGACTCAGAAGGTGGAAGGCAAAATGCACGCTCGCCCGAGACAAAAAATTACCTGCTCCTTCAAGTGGTTCTCGTAATTCAAGCTCCTGCCCACCTCATACAGAAAGTGTACCAACTCGACTTCCTTTTCATCACGAAGGAGCCTAAGGGATCTCTCCTCATCTAGAGCTTTCCGCAGCCTGGCTTCTCAACGAAGCAGCCCAGACTTAAGCTTGACGAAGGCCTGCAAAAGAAAACCCAATAAGGAAGGGAAGGCACGAAGCTCGAAAGGCCTGTGCCAAAACTCACCACAAAGTGAAGATGCTGGGCTTCCTCAAAGGCCGAGCACACATTTGCCAACCTATTTCCCTCAGCTCTGAAAGGGTCGGCTCCGGTCAAGGCACGATCGCTTGGTGTATGCGGCCCCGGGTTCCTAGTATCCCTCGAAGTACTGTCGATGGAAAAAGAGGGCGACAACAACGAGGAAACCATCTTTCCAGAACCAGGAACTATGGACGCGATAGGCTCGGATGATGCTTCCGCTCCGAAGCCCCGATCACGTTTTGCCTTGCTTTGAGCGCCATCTCCCAATAAAATCATCTCTTGATTATTGTTGTCGTTCTTTAGCCCGAAAGTTGGCAACCCTTCCCCCTCTCCAGAGGAGCGTGGCCTTGCCTCGGAAGGCTCTCTGATGACTACAACAGCAAGATTAATACGCATAAAGGGAAAATGCCTATCCAAATGAAGGAAGGGAAAGGAAAAAATTAGCACAACATGCACCATAATGTTTTGCTTCCTATCTGCCCCGGGACAAAGCCCGCCACTTGGGCTCATCACAGGTCGAGTGGGTCGGCAACTTTTGAAACCAATCTGGCAAATTAGGAACGTCGCCTGGTGCCCATGAAACCGCTGCAGAAAAAGAAATAAAAGCACGAATACAAAACCAGCTTTCGCCATAGGCAAAATTGAGAAGGCACGGAACCACTTACGTGTATAATTCCATTCCTCAGGGAATGGAATAAGCTCCACGGGGATAATGTTAGTGGTCCGCACTCGGACGAAGCGACTCATCCACTCTCGGTCTCTATCTTCTTCATCATCAACAACGAAGAGTGTGGTCGATCGACATCGCAAGGTTAGCAGACCTCGATGGTGAAAGGGCCGGTACAACTTAACAATATGACTGAGCGTAAGTTCAAGCCCCGCCTTCTCCATGAAAAATCTCATCATCAACACTGTTCGCCAAAATGACCGGTGGATCTGCGCCAAGGTAACCCGATACTTTAAACAGAAATCGAGCACAACCCTATCAAGGGGGCTTGGTGTGAAAGGATACGTGTACACATTTAAAAATCCAACGACACGATCTGTGATGCCCTCATCCTGGGAAAATGTCTGTAACACTACTTTCTCCCCCCATCCGCAGTCTTTTCTCACTAACTCAAGGTGCTCTTCTCCTATCAAAGAAGTAATCTTTAAGGTATAATCTCATTGGTTCTGAATGCCAGAGGCGGAACTCTCCCTCTCTGCCGGATAAACCCCGACGTAGCAGCCATGGCTATGGAAAAATTAGAGAACTAAAACAGGCATTCGTACAAGTGCGTTAACACTGAAATAATGAAAAGCTTAACGTAGGAAAAGAAGGGCAACTACTTAAAATGGTGGGATCTCCAAATGAGCAGAAACAACCCTATTTATATATGGAAAAAACATTGACGATCTGCCTGCCTTAAAGCCGATTAGAAATACTAACCGATGTCACCAAATCTCCTCAACAACTTGGCAACCATATAATACATTAGGCGACTCCATGTATATGTTTTGAGAACGAAAATCCCCATATCATCGCCGGTTCCGATGTGGTACCCGACCTCGAGGACCTCCATCAGAAAAAAGTTAGGATCCAGGAAGCCAATAATATCATCGCCAGTCCCGAGGTGGTACCCGACCTCGAGGACCTCCAGCAAGGAGAGATTAGGCTCTAAGAAGCCAATAACATCATCGCTAGTCCCGAGGTGGTACCCGACCTCGAGGACCTCCATCAAAAAGAAGTTAGGCTCTAAGAAGCTAATAACATCATCGCCAGTCCCGAGGTGGTACCCGACCTCAAGGACCTCCATCAAAAAGAAGTTAGGCTCTAAGAAGCCAATAACATCATCGCCAGTCCCGAGGTGGTACCCGACCTTGAGGACCTCCATCAAAAAGAAGTTAGGCTCTAAAAGGCCAACGACATCATCGCCAGTCCCGAGGTGGTATCCGACCTCAAGGACCTCCATCAGAAAAAGGTTAGGCTCCAGGAAGCCAATGAAATCATTACAAGGCTCGAGGTGGTACCCGACCTCAGGGACTTTTGTCAAAAAGGAATTAGGCTCCAAGGAAATAAGCATTTAACCTCCACCCCTATGGGCTTGGCCCCGGGGTACCGTCTGAGTTCGGACAAGCCCTCTTCCAGTATCTATCTACAGCGCCTTAAGGATATCTACACTAAGTTCAAATCAAGTTTCCAGGAGGTCCGAATTTGAATGAACCTCCACTCGGGGACTGCCCTCGAAATTTCAACGGCAGTCCCTATCCACGAGCCTCCGAGCAAATTTACCCTCAAAGATTATCGTGAAGCCTAAGTGATAAATCATAGTTTCAAGGCTCGAAGCGTTACTTTCATTCGAATCGAAGTAAGGTCCCGATGACCCGGGGTTATCGGTCCAATCCAGGCTCGATCCAAGGAACGGCGAAGGATTCCACGAGAAGCCATACTAATCAATCAAAAATCAGGAAAACACACTCACATCTGGTCTTAAGGTTGTATTCTGGGACGAGGTCGGGCCTAACAGTCCCGGGCTTTGGCGGGCCGGTCTTTGGCGGTCCCGGCCCAAATGGTCCTGATGTGTAGAACCGGCCCACTATGGGCCTAAGCCCATATGATCCCAGGCTAAATGGGTCAGGCCCACGGGCCTAAGTGTTCCGGGCTATTTTTTTGAAATTGTTTTATCTAAGGCAATATATACTACAAATAGAGCTTATATTTATTATATATATATATATAGCCTTATATATATACATAGAGCTTATATATATTATATATACTATATCTATATCTATATCTATAATATATATACTATATCAAATTTAAACACAAAATATATTGCAAAGAAATATTCAAGGGAATGTCTTATAATTTTTATTATTACGACATTAACAAAACATGGCAATATCTTTCTTAGTCTTCCTCCCCCCAATGGAATGAGCACAACAAGGTACTAATACCACCATTAAAAGAAAAAAAAACTAAGGAAGATGTGCCAAAATACAAGTTACATATTAGTCTATGTATTATCTCTAACAAATTTCATAAATCCTTCAAGGTCCGGAGGAATTTTCGTTGGTGGTGGCGGAAAAGAAGCTTTTTCATCACCGCTTCGGGAGAAGCAGCATCTCGCGCAATTCAGCCAGCATTTCTTCATAAGCTTCGCTATCTCTGGTTGTGATTCTGCAAGTCCAAAATTTCTTCTTTCCGAACGGATCCAATCTCTGAAGAGTACTAATTTTTCCAAGCTCTCCCTCATAGACGCTCTATGATCACCAATTTGAAGTCTCGCTTGACTGAAAGCGCTCTCTGATGCCACTGTTGAAGCTTGAACACTTAAAATATCTCGAGCCATCCTTGAAAAAACTGGATAGTGTTTTTGTTTGTCCTTCCACCATTCCAAAACATCAAAGGAGTCGTCGGGGTTCTCTGATTCAAGTCCCTGCGACAAATAAACTTGAAGTTCATTTAGCTGTGAACTATCACCAATATTATCACCTTGAGAACCCCTTAACTCCGTCCAAGAATTAAGTGCTTTTAGGCCCGCAGTTCTTTTAGATGATTGCGAACTAGATGAAGTAGGAGTTGGAACATTTGGTCTAGCATGATCTAAGGCAAGTTGATAAGCATTATAAATTGTTTGAGCATTTATTTTATGCATCTTCAAGTGTAGCAAATTCCTCATCTGAAAGTGATAAAGCCTTATAAACTTTTGTGTACCAAAAGTGAGGACCTTATAATTTCATGGTAGGATTTAACATGGTAGCAACACCAAAAATAGGGGGGATAGGGAAAAAATATTTTTTAAACTTATCTTTCATAGAATTAATAGCAAGTTGATAAATTACCTCCACCCTCTAAAAATTGAGTAAACAAATCTACAAGTGCTGCAATATAAACTAAACAGTTAGAAATAGTAGGATAATATTGCCCAGATAATTCATTTGTAGCAACATGAAATTGTTCTAAAAGGTTTACAAGCATTTAACATTAGTCCAATCCTGATTTGTAAGGTGCTCATCATCATCATCATCACCACCAATACGAGCATTAAACGTTGCGTTTATTGGGTTCCTATATTCATATGCAACAACTAAACTTTCATACATGTAATTCCATCTAATCGGATAAGGTTTAGGAACCTTTCTTTCTCTAAGGCCAAATTCATCACATTTTTAAAAATATTCACTAAGTCTACTTCTACGGTTTAAATAAAAAAGTCAATTAAGAGCCATTTTAACCTTTTCAATTTTCACATTTAAAATTTTCATACCATCACCGACGATTAAATGGTAAATATGACAAATACATCTAACATGGAAAATATTACTAAATACAGGATTTAGTGTAGTTGTAAGCAATCATATAGCATTAGTTCTACTAGAAGCATTATCCATTGAAAATGATATTATTTTATCTCTAATGGAAAAATATCTACAAATATCTGCAACTATGTTAGCAGTAAACTTACCTGTGTAGCGTAAATTAATTATTCTATAAGAAATAATGTGCTTTTGCATTATTTAGTCCTCATCAATCCAATGACTTGTAACAGTTAGATAATCACAGTCATTACCACTTCTACCAATATCAGTAGTAATAGCAATGCGACAATCTATATGAGTAAATAAATAGCGCAAATATTGTTCATATTCATGTTTATATTTATAAATATCGCTCTTTACGGTTGCGCGAGGCCATCCTTTATAAGTAGGATTAAAAACTCTTCTAATATAATGCACAAAATGAGGGTTAGAAGGAAAACTATAGGGTAAGCACATAACAGTAACCATTTTTGCCAATTCTTCACGATCTTTATTTGGATCATAATATAAAATGCCACCGGTAACAGTGTTAATTCCCGGTTGAACTAGATTTGGTCTTGTACTAGGGTTAACCTCAGTATCTACACTTCTCCCCTCTTGCGCAGCTTTCATTTATAAATATCTAGCTTTATCTCTAGGGTGTTTCTTTATGTGTCTAGTCAAAGTACCCGTACCGCTACGGTCTCCAGTATATTTATGAGTCATCAAAGACCCACTGTAAGCACGTGATTTTTGCCCAATATGATAATTACTCCCAAAAATTCAAAAATAAAATAATTTTCCTTGGTGTGGAATTTCTGTGATATTTTGTGATATTTTGAATAATTATTTGTATTTGTCTGTGCGTGTTTATTTGCTAAATTAATAAAAAATACAAAAATATGTCGCATTTTGCATGTAGGATTTAATTCTACAATTGTTAGTAATTAAATTTGTTTTACAAAAATTAAAAATTACAAAAATAGGCATCGTTTGCATTTTTAGCATTTAATGTCCAAATATACAATTTTATGCTTAATTATTACTTAATTGTGCGTTAATTGTTATTGGGAGTTAATTTGTGCTTTTATAACTTAATTTAATTCTTAATAATAGTTTAAGTATTTTTATAAATTAGTTTTAGAGAAATAAAAGAAGAAAAGAGAGCAAAAATATAAAGAAAGTCGGAATTGGGCCTCTTCTTCGATTTCAAGCCACAGGCACAAAAAATGGCCCAATCTTCCCTACGACCCAGTCCATTTCAAACTGGGTCGACCCAGTCCATAACCCAACACCCTATTATCTTACAAACAACACAAAACAAAAAGAAAAAATGAAGAAAACCCTAAAAAATGCTAACCCATCCGCCACCCCCCACTTTTGCTTCTTCTTCTCCAAGTTTCTCCAAAGGTCATCCATGGCTGCCCCCCCACAAACCCCAGCCTGCAACGTCGACCACCCTCCCCCACGAACACCCCCTCACACCGTCACACTCACGCACACACGCACCAACAACTCCATAGTTGCCCTCCTCCATCAAGCTTCGTCATCGTCGAGTTTGAGCTCATCCATGGCTTCCCCTACTGCGTTCAGCTGCTTCTCCTTCTTGCTGCGTTCAGCTGCTACTTCTTCTTCGTGTTTTCGTCGTCATCCATGTCGCTGCTGCTTCTGTTTCAAACAAACGACCTCCGACTGCGACCGAACTGCTGCTGCTCGCGCAGCTGTGTTCAACAACCTCACGTCCAAACACGCCTATCGCCGTTGCTTCTTCGTCATTACTGTCCCTTCCAGCTCGAACTGGTTTTAGCTGGGTTGATGTTACCGCGTCCAGCTCCCCGCACGTTCACTGTTTTGCTTCGTCTTCCTCGTCTGCTGTCGCGACTGCGTCTTCTCTTCGTCGTCGCGGCTGTCGCCGCTACTTCCTACGTCGTGCTGCTGCTGCTCGTCGCAGCAGGTGTTGGACGGACTGCTGCTGCTGCTCATCGCGGAAGTAGCTGCGGACTGCTTCTACTTCTTCTTCGTCTTCGTCGTCCTTCCTTCGAGCTTTGGTCGAGGCTTGGACAAATTTGTTTACAATCGAAGTTCTTCGTTGATTCATCTCCGGTTAGTTGTTTTTGAGTTTTATTTTGTCCATATTTCGTTTTTATATTTCTCGAAGTTAAAATCGTTAAATATTTGATTCTTGTTTTGTTCGTTGTTCATCGTTGAAATAATTTTCTAGTTTGTTCATGTGTTTTGTTGATTTTAATTTTCAGATTCAAATGGTAAATTAATTAAGTTATTTTTCATGTTTATTTCATGTTTGTATTGTTGTTAGAATAAATATTTGTTAGTTTGATGTTTGTTAGATTCAAATTGAAATTTAATTGATTATTTCTTCAATTTGTTTCATGTGTTTATGTATTTTTAGAAATTGTTAATATTGTTAAGTTCAAGTTTAAGTTCATAATTGTTTCTAACAACAAATCTTGTTATTTGTCTAAAAAAAAATTAGTTGTGTTGAAGGAAATATGTTGGTTTAATCGTTTAAATCCATCATGTTTGTTGTTTAAAATAGATTTAATTCATGTTCATACTTTGTTTGATTGTTCTTGAATCCGAAATTTGTATAGCTTGATTTCTTGTTTACCATTTGTGATTATTTCTTGAATTTGTCTCATAAAGTTTAATATAGGAATTGTTGGTTGTAATGTTGTTAGAATTGATTTTAAGTTCAATATGATTGAATTTAGAAATCTAAATATACTTGTTTGTTGTTGTTGAATCCGAAAATAGGATTGTTTGTTGCTAAAATATTGTTCAATCAAATTTTAGTTGTTCTTTGTTGTTCAATTTGTGTTCATGTGATTTGTTGTTGAAATGTTGAAGAAATCATGTTCATGTGATTTGTTGTTTAAACATTGTTAGAAATTGATCATATTGTCTATATTTTGGTTAAGTTTGATTAATTGATTGTTATAGCTGATGGGGTAGTTTGGTAATTTATAGTACTTTCGGGGGTAAAATAGTAATTTGTAATAGGGTCAGAGGGGTAGTTTAGGAATTGTTCATTTTGTAATTGTTTATATGAAGCATGGGGGACAAAATGAATTGGGGTGGGTTGTGATATAGTTGTTTAATATAAATGGGGACAAGACAAAATTTAGTGAGGGGAATCTTGTATTATTTTATGTTAGGCATGGGGGACAAAATATAATGGAGTGGTGTGATATGTTTATTTAATTTAATGGGGATGAGTGGGAAGATAATGGGTTGGGTAGAGAAAAAGTATTGATTTTAATTAATTGAAAGATTTATGGGATGGGTTATAAGAAGTCTTGAAATCAGAATAGACAAGAGACGAGAGAATACAGAAGAGAAAGAACGAATCTGAACAGAAAGAAAATAAGAGAGAGAAAAAAAGGGCTGAACATTTAAGAGAGAGAAAATTCCGAAAAATATTTAAACTTTCAAAAAAAAACTAAAAAAAAATCTTTTGCTTTCTTTCATTGTTTGAAATCAGAATTAATTGTTTTTCATCAAAGCTTGAAGCTTTTGTTTTGAGTTTAATACTCTACCGGTTTGCAAACTCTGTTCCTGGGTTGTTACTGCTATTGGACTTTTGTTGCTGTGCTGTTTTGTTATTACTGCGTGGCTGACTTTCTTCTTCTTATATTGGCAATACCAGGTACACAACTATAATTTTGGCATTTTGTAAGCTGAAATGAAGAACGGAATGTTAAATTTTTAATTTAGTTTTAATTTTTTTTTGTATTGTATTTAGATTATTCATGTATTATTATTCTGTCAATCACTGTCATTTGGCATAATTAGACATGTTATAGCGATATATTAAATAATGCCTTAACCGGATTATTAGGAAATATATTCAAGACGGATTACTAATTAAAACTGTTTAATAATAAAAAATAAAAGAAATAACGTAAAAAATGGCGTTATTGAATCAGTTTGGCAAAAATTGATTAATTCATTATTCATAAGGTTTTTTTTTTGTCAACATTAAGTTAATCGGAATCATGTAGTTAATTTCAGTTAAAACATGAATTAATTTGCGAATCAAGTATTAGGATATGATGTGAATTAAAACAAAGTTAGTTAAGTTTAAATTGTTTAACTTCTAGAAATATGGTTTAGTAATCAAGTTTTTTTTTTAATTTTCAGTATTTGTAAATAATTAATTTCAATAAGCTTAAGTCATACTAACAATATGTTTTAATCCAACTATGGGATAATTAGTTTTTTTTTACTTTTTGGGAAATTCCATGTTGTTCGTAATTATCATTTTAGTAATATTACTTTCCATTAATATTTGTTTTGAATTAGTAATTAATATGTTATTTTTAAGTATGTAGAGATTGACTTCATAATTATGGACAAACTTAGTAATAATAAAGATGTAGTCATTAAAGGGTATTCATAAAATAAGGGAGGATCTCGCTAACAAATAAATAAATATAAATAATACAAAAAATTGCAGTCCTCCAATCTTTTTTTTAATATAAGAAAATACCTAGATTCCGAGATGGGCGATTTAGTAAAATTCACAGTCCTACATAATAGTATCATAACGCGTAGTATTTTGGCGCATATTTAATAAGGTTATTTTCTTAAATACGGGTGTACATTTATGTAACCCAAATCACGATCTTGACGAAGTCAAAATGCGTCAAAAAATCACGTGTGCACTGGTTGTGGCGTGGTTCGAGATGCGTTTTCACGACGTTGCAATTTTGTATAAAATAAATAATGATAAAAGCGGTTTTAAAAGTTAAATTTGCATATAAGTTCTTAATTGTTTAAAAATCAGACAAATGAGCCAAATATGACAATTGAGCGACCGTGCTAAAACCACGGGAATTCGGGAATGCCTAATACCTTCTCCCGGGTTAACAGAATTCCTTATCCGGATTTCTGGTTCGCGGACTGTAATACAGAGTCATTCTTTTCCTCGATTCGGGATTAAAATTGGTGACTTGGGACACCCTAAATCTCCCAAGTGGCGACTCTGAAATAAATAAATAAATCCCGTTTCGATTGTCCTTTAATTGGAAAAAACTCCTACGCCCCTCGCGGGGGCGGAAAAAGGAGGTGTGACAGCTCTGGCGACTCTGCTGGGGAATTTTGTTGGTAACCCAGAACCACTGGTTCGGGGTTAGAGATTCGAGCTTAGATAAATTGTTATATTTGGCTTTATCTGATTTTTACATGTTTGAGCCTAATGTGCTAAATGCTGCTTTTACCGCTTTGATATTATTTGACTGTATATATAAACTGTGTCGAACCCTTCTCTCTTCACCTCCGGGGATGTGCTTACGGGTTGAGACTCCCTATTCTGTTAGTGTTATACCCTGAAATAAGAAAGAGGTCGGACAAGTTACGAAGCCGGATGGCCTTTTGGTTCCCGGTAAGTTGCCCCCTCCTCGACTCGAGTTGTCCGCTCGGGTACATAGTCTAGTACACTGACCCAGGTTTTGAATATAGAATAACGTGACTTCATGCCGGATCCCTAGTAGGAACGCTTATTTGCATCACGTTGCATTTGACTTAGGGGACTCAACACAGGGGTTGGGTCCGTCTAGGACTAGCAACCTGAAATGAAAAGACCATTCTGATGCATCCTACTTGCTCTGTACATATATTTGTTTCAAACTTGCATGTTGACCGGTTTCTGAATCTCGGAAATGTTGGAAAATTGAAGAAAAAAAAGGGGAAAAAGAATATATCAGTTAGGGAGTTAATTGATTATTTTAGAAAAAAAACAATGACCAATTACTGGCGAAACTCTGCCGAAATTTTGAAAAAAAAGAGGAAAATATTTTATTTTGTCTTACTAAAAAAAAAGAGTCTTTTATTTTTTTTGGAAAAATAGATTGTTTTATTGTTTGTTGAAAATGAAAAAAATCGTTATTTTGTCTTTTTCAAAAATAGAAAAGGAAAATAGATTGTCTTGCCAGGAAAAAATAAAAATGGAAAAGAGTCATGTTTTAAAATAGTTCGGTTAATTTGCCCGAACTACGCGGGTTTGATTCTCATCGGATGTGATATACGTAGGCAACCCTCATCGGGTCCAACCCCCCTTTTGCTAAAAAAAAAAGCCAAAAACAAATAAAAAAAACAAAAAAAAACATGTCAAGATTTTTAATTTTGTCATAAATAAGTCGGGTGATGTCCAACTTCCTTTTTTTAAAAAAAAAATAAAAAAAAATAATAGCAAAATATATATGTCAAATTTCTAAGAAGTCGGGTGACGCTGTTTTATGAAGACATAGCCGAATGTTCCCGAAGGAGACGCCGGAAGGCTGACTTTGCATAAACAGCCACATTTGGGTCATATTTAAGATTTGGTCCAGTTGACCCATACAGCCTTAAAAATCTTCGTCCCCGAGACGTTGAAAGGCCGTGTTTGCAATATTGAGTTTCCTAATTTGAAAAACGATAAAAAAAGAGTCATAAATAAGTCAGGTGATGTTGTTATGTCATAAATAGCCAAATATTCCCAAACGGGGCACCGGAGGGCTGACTTTGCATAAACAACCACCTTTGGTCGTATTTTGATTTTTGACCTTCACAGCCTTAAAATTTTTGCCCCTGAGGCGCAGGAAGGCCGTGTCGCAATATCGGGTCTTTTATCTAAAAATATTAGAATTAAGAATTGAGTTCTTCATTTAAAATATAGGGTTAATTTTGAGTCGATAATATAGATAGTAGTTTTTGGAGTTAAATAAAAGTTTTCTTTTGCTTAAACGCTTTAATAAATGTGCAGGATGAGCACAACAATAAATGAGCCTTTTTCAATAATGACCAAAATCCCTTTTGAGCTGCAATTGTGGTGGAATGATTTGGGCAAAGAAGGGCAAGACGAAGTGAGAACATATTTGAAAGATCTTCCGGATTTATTAGACATTCAGCCTCGGGGGATATCATCAGGGCATTGGTCGCCCATTGGGATTCGGCACATAATGTGTTTCATTTTTCAGACTTTGAACTCACCCCAACAATAGAGGAAATAGCGGGGTACATTGGAAGTGACCAAGCTCCATTGAGATTCAAATACTTGATTGCTCCTAGGGCCATTACCATACATCGATTCCTGGATTCCTTGAAAGTACCCCGGACAGTTCATCACTCAGATTTTGCAAAGGGTTTCTGCAGTTTCCGCTTCGTGTATGATAGATATGGCCATGTGGGCGGGTTCAATAATCCAGACTTTAAGCTTTGCAGCAGAAATAGCCGACAAAAATGGGAGGAACACAGGCGAGTGGCATTTATGGTAGCTTTTTTGGGTCTCGTAATATTCCCAAGGAAAGATGGTAATATTGATTTGAAAGTAGCAGGCGTCGTCAGTACTTTGCAAACCATGGGGAAAAGCACTTTAGCACCTATGATTGTGGCTGATATCTTCAGAGCTCTCACTGCGTGCAAAGCTGGGGGCAAATTTTTTGAGGGATGTAACTTATTGTTACAAATGTGGATGATTGAGCATTTGTGCCCGCGCTCTCAGTTATTGAGTTATGGCTCGGCTGAGAAAACTTGTATAGGGGAATTTTGTACGAGAATCAAAGGGGCTGGTCTACCTGAAGGAGTCACGGCTTGGGCATTATTATTTCGGAACCTCGAGGCTAGCCAGATACAGTGGGTGCTTGGATGGTTGTCTGTCGAGGAAGTCATATATATGCCAGCAGCCCGACCGCATTTTTTGTTAATGGGACTCAAAAGCATACAACCTTATGCACCGTATCGGGTTCTGAGGCAACTCGGTAGATATCAAGTAATACCAAGAGATGAAGATTTGAGTACCCAAGTGGTCGAAATTAGTCCTGACGGTCGATTCCCCGAGGAAGAGGTTCGTCAAATTTGGAGTGAGTGTCAATATCTGATGGCAAACACTTGTGTGTCCGATAGGGTCAGAGGGGAAATTGCTCCAGGGTATCACGAATGGTTCAGAGGTGACGTGGCATATGGGAGACCGGCTAAAAGACCTCATCTCGAAGATTTCGCCAAGTCGTCCCAAGAGCAGTGGGATTGGTTAGCAAAGGAAGAAAGCTATCGAGTTGAGATTGGTAAATTAAAGCAACAAGTCGAGAGTCTGAAATTCGAGAACAGTGTACAGGTTGCCGAGGATCAAGGTGAAAAGAATAGACTAGCCAGAGAAAATGACGCTCTTAAGGCCCAAGTCCGACAGTTGAAGATAACCATCGATAAGCAACCGAGGAGCCGATCCGATGAACAATTGGTAAAAAGATTGGAAAGCGAAGTCAGAGAATGGCGGGATGAGCTAGGAAAAGCTGAAAATGTCATGGCAGAACTTAAAGCACAGTGGGCGACAAGAACCGAAGAGCGTCGCCAATACTTGAATCAGTTGAAAAGGGACCATGAGAAAATTGTTGCCAATTTAAAGAGAAAAGTAGTTGCCCTTGAAGGTAGAGCGGTTAGGCAGGCTAGAGACTTCGAAACTGAAAGCGGACATTGTTACAACTTGTTAGCCCAAATGGAGGCAGAAGTGCAACAGCTGCAAGACCAGCACTTGCAAGACTCCCGAGCTTTAAAGACGTGCAGCGATCAGATAAGACGCTTGCTCATAGAAAAGAAGCAAACAAAAGACAGGATTAGAGCCATTGCTCATGCTATTGTCAGGAGATGCCGGGTTTGTGAAGACATGACCCGTACTACTTTTATCTCAGCAGTGATGATCTATGTGAAGCGAACCATGAATGAGTTAGAGCAGCTTGAAAGGGATTTGGATCCTAGACCCGCGGCGAGGCCGAACGACGCCCCGCGGATACCTAAGTTTGAAGCACTAGAATATGCATAGTCCGTGTCTGTGAGTGTCTACCATTTCGAGTCAGTCTTTTGTACGTCCGTTATCTTTCTGGATTGAGTATGTTTGCAAGCTTAGAGTTTTTGTTTGCTTTCAGATTGCGTTTGTTAGTTTCTTTCCAAAACAAAAGATGTCGAGTTTGTAAGAGTCTGTTTATTAATGAAAGTTGAGCATTTTATTTCCACCCTTATTTTTACATTTATCTTCATGAACTACGCTTGGTTTGATTCGTGCGGGGTCACGATACGTAGGCAATCTCCATAAGATTCGACCATAACCGAAAAGAAAACAAAAAGAATGAAAAGGAAAATATAAGGAAAACCAAGAAAAATAGAAAGAAAGAAAAGAGCGGAAAAACAAGAGAGAGAAAAGAAAAAGCACAAGAGAGGGATAAGGCGAGGAGAAGAAAAATGAAACAAGGAATGAAATGCCGGGATGACGCATGCAATCGGGCAAACGCATAATAGAAAGGAATAACTGTATAAGTGCATTCATGCCAACGTGTGGTTGTTAAATCTGTTAAGACCTAATCGCTAACAAAGTGGTTGTCTAAATGTGTGATACCAGGCAGGTGGTTAATTGATTGGCAATTCTGGCAACTCATCCATACAACACCCGGTTGAAAGATCAAGTAAAAATGGCAGGGCAGGATTCGGAAATCAGCATCGTAGACCCTTCGAATGAGGTTGAGGTAACAGATGTGGGTGCTATGAAAGAAGAGATGAGGAAATTAAAAGCACAAATGGCTGAAATGCATCAGGCATGGTCGCAGGGACACCCAGCACCACTATATCCTGCCAACCCATCTTACATCCCACCCTTGGCTCAAGCTCAGGAACCTATCACTCCCCACGCATCTTCAGCTTTCCCTTATCAGGCCCAGGGTTATGGTACCACATCATACGCTCCCCCAGCTCCACCCTCCAAACAAAACCCTCCACCAACCATGGTTCCCGTCTTTGTGGCACCTCCCCCAGCTCCACTACATAGATCATCCAGTGAGCCGCTATTCCAAGCTCACGATACCCAATATTACCCTCCTGAACCCACTTTCAAAGCGCCTGAGCCATATACCTCCTCTCCCCATTTTGAAATCCCGGGAGAAGTTGAGAAACCAGTTAAGAATGCAGAACAAGAGGAGGTGATTCGTAAAGTCAAAAGCCTGGAGCAATCCTTCAGGAACATGCATGGTTTAGGAAACCAAGTTAGTGTCGCATACAAAGATTTGTGCCCTTTTCCTGATGTACAGTTGCCTGCGGGGTTTAAAATGCCGAAGTTTGACTTATATGAGGGGCACGGTGACCCAGTAGCCCATCTGCGTGGTTTTTGTAGCAAAATGAGAGGGGCTGGGGGAAAAGATGAGTTGTTGATAGCATATTTCGGGCAAAGCCTGAGCGGGTCAGCGCTAGAATGGTACACGAGGCAAGACCCCGGCCGATGGTATACATGGGATGATTTGGCCCAGGCATTCATCGGCCATTTTCAATATAACCTCGAAATAGTCCCTGATCGTCTGTCATTGTTGAAACTAGAAAAGAAGCCTGGGGAAAGTTTTAGAGAGTTTGGTTTCCGCTGGAGGGAACAAGCTGCAAGGGTTGATCCTCCCATGCGGGAGAGTGAGATGGTAGATTACTTCTTGCAAACATTGGAACCTACCTATTTTGGTCATCTAGTGACATCTGTCGGGAAGTCGTTTAATGAAGTGGTAAAGATGGGAGCCATGATTGAAGAAGGATTGAAATCTAACAAGATCTTGAGCTATTCTGCGTTGAAAGCAACCACCCAGGCCATCCAAAGCGGTACTGGTGGTGTTCTAGGGAAGAAGAATAAAGAAGAAGTTGCTACAGTTGAAGCTAATATTTGGTCCAGGCACAATAATCGTCCACTCTACTACAACCAACCCAGACCCCACCACCCAAACTATCAATATGCCACATATGGTCCACCACAACACTATTATCCACCACCAGAACCACACTTTTCTATTCACCATGCCCAAACGTACACTCAACCCCCAGTGCACTCGCAATGGCGTACACCAAGTCTCCAAAATACACAGCCACACCCACAAAACACCTATCCACCTCCTAGGGCTAACAGACCAGGAACCAGCTTCCGCCCAAACCAAGCTTTTAGAAATGAGAAGGCCCCAAACAAAAAAACATTTACTCCGCTGGGAGAATCTTACACTTCTCTCTTCCACAGATTGAAACAGTTGGGGATGCTGACCCCAGTTGAATCCAAAGCACCAAATCCTCTTCCCAGAAACCTGGACCACTCTGTTAGCTGCGAGTATTGCTCAGGGATGCCGGGGCACGATACTGAAAAATGTTGGAAGTTGAAAAACGCAATCCAAGAGCTCATTGATAATCGCCGTATTGAGGTACAGGCTCCAGAGGCCCCGAACATCAATCAAAATCTGTTACCAGCGCATTATGAGGCTAACATGATCGAACTGATACATAAGGGGCAGAGCCTAAGAAACCTTCGCAGGTGGTTATGTTGATTTGTTCTACGGAAACCAAAGAAAAGACAGTGAGTGCAAGGCCAGTGGTTCAGTTGAAAGCAATAAAAGACAAGCCAGTGCTAGTAATGGGAAAGGGACCATTTGCGGCCGAGAAAAAGCAAGAGCCAGTCAAGATAGTGGTACCAAGGTCAGTATCCATGCCCGTGGTGGTTGTGAAGGGAGCCTATGTAGAATCGGTTGTCATAAAACCGGTAGTCCAGTTACCCATGGTTGATAGCAAAGTTGTACCCTGGAAATATGACAAAGTAGTGGTGACATACAAAGAAAAGGAAATTGAGGAAGAAAGTTGTGAAGCACAGGGACTGACCCGGTCGGGACGTTGTTTCGCCCCCGAAGAGTTGAGAAAATCTAAGGGCGCAAAAGACAATCCAGTGCCAGTTAAAAAGGCTGTAACGGAAGAAGAGGCAGAAGAGTTTCTGAAAAAAGATGAAAGGACAAGATTATTCCATTGTTAAGCAACTGAGAAAAACACCGGCCCAAATCTCGTTGTTGTCATTATTAATTCACTCTGATGAGCATTGCCGAGCTTTAATGAAGATATTGAATGAGGCTCATGTGCCTGACAAAATTTCAGTAAACCATTTAGAGACAATTGCCAACAAGATCTTTGAAGTGAACAGGATAGCATTTTCTGATGATGAATTGCCTATGGAAGGCACAGAACACAACAAGGCTCTCTATTTGACGGTCAAATGTGAAGGTTCAATGGTTACTCGGGCACTAATCGATAACGGGTCGAGCGCTAATATTTGCACGTTATCCATATTGAACAAGTTAATGATTGATGAGGATAGAATCCGCAAAAATAGCATTTGTGTTCGAGGGTTCGATGGAGAGGGAACAAACACGGTAGGGGATATTGTACTCGAATTGACTATTGGCCCAGTCGAGTTCACGATGGAATTTCAGGTGTTGGATGCTGCAGTATCCTATAATCTTTTGTTGGGTCGACCGTGGATTCATGCGGCAAAAGCCGTGCCCTCCACACTGCACCAAATGATCAAATTCGAGTGGGACAGACAAGAAATTGTGTTACATGGGGAAGATCCCACATGCGCCATGAATGATGCCATTGTACCCTTTATAGAGACCGAAGATGATAAGGGGCCATGGGTGTATCAGATCCTCGACACGGTTCCGGTGAGCAGGGTGCCTGAGGGTAAAATCATGCCATGTCCTAGGGTGTCAGCTGCGACCGTCATGGTAGTGTCAGAAATGTTGAATAACGGGTTCGTGCCCGGGAAGGGTTTGGGGGTTGAACTGCAGGGCATTACTCAACCTGTGTCTTTGCCCAAAAATCTGGACACCTTCGGGTTAGGGTTCAAACCAACAGCGGCAGATGTCAGAAAGGCCCGTAAATTGAAGAAGAAAGCTTGGGTGCTCCCTAAACCAATTCCTCGATTGTCCAGGTCCTTCGTCAGACCAAGTATTAAGAAACAGTCATTGGCAAAGATGCCAGGTTCGTTAATTGAGGCGGATGGGAATTTGGATAAGGTGTTTGAGAAAGTATTTGCTGAAGTAAACATGGTTGAGGCCGGGGAAGGGTCAAGCAGAGCAGACATACAGTACATCGGACCACGTGCTAACATCAACAATTGGGAAGCTACTCCTCTTCCAGTTCGGAGGGAGTCGTGGTAGTGGGTTTTGTTTTCCTTTTTGTCACCTGGATTATTCCAGGGTTTGTAATCCAGTTGTTATGTTCCGTCCGTTTGGATGAGTTAAAACCTTGTTGTCTTTACGTTTAATGAAATGCAATTTTCTTCGTCCCTAATTCTCTTTCCATTTTCTTTTCTTTTCTTTGTACAGTTCTTTTTATGCTGATATCAATGACATGACATGCATGAGGAATCTTCGGCCCAGTTTTAAAAGCCAATCTAGTTCAGAAGTAATAATACAAGAGATCGAGTGTGATGATGGGATGGATTGTAATAATGATGAAGCTTATGAGGAAATTAGTAAAGAATTAAGTCACTTTGAAGAAAAACCCAAACCTAACCTAAATGACACAGAAGCAGTTAATCTAGGGGACCAAGACAATGTACGGGAAACTAAAATAAGTGTTCATTTGGAGCCACAACTCAAGGAGGAGATAATTAAAGTATTGCATGAGTACAAAGACGTTTTTGCATGGTCATATGATGATATGCCGGGTCTAAGCACCGATTTGGTGGTTCATAAATTGCCCACTGATCCAGCACTCCTCCCTGTCAAGCAGAAGTTGAGAAAGTTCAAAACAGACATAAGTGTGAAGATCAAAGAAGAGATCACCAAGCAGTTTGAGGCAAGGGTCATTCAGGTTACACGGTACCCCACTTGGTTAGCCAATGTCGTGCCTGTGCCAAAGAAAGATGGCAAGACCAGGGTGTGCGTCGATTATCGAGACCTTAACAAGGCAAGCCCAAAAGATAATTTCCCACTGCCCAACATCCATATACTGATCGACAATTGTGCCAAACATGATATTGGCTCTTTTGTGGATTGTTATGCGGGTTATCATCAGATTCTAATGGATAAGGAAGATGCAGAAAAGACGGCATTCATCACGCCGTGGGGAACGTATTGTTATCGGGTCATGCCGTTTGGTTTGAAAAATGCTGGGGCAACTTATATGAGGGCCATGACAACTATCTTCCATGATATGATACATAAAGAAATTGAGGTATACGTGGATGATGTGATCGTTAAGTCTAGACAGCAATCTGACCATGCCAGAGATTTGAGAAAATTCTTTCAAAGGCTTCGCAGATACAATCTTAAGCTCAATCCTGCGAAATGTGCTTTCGGGGTGCCATCTGGGAAGTTGTTGGGATTTATAGTTAGCCGGAGGGGTATTGAATTAGACCCGTCAAAGATCAAAGCTATTCAGGAGTTGACACCTCCAAGAAACAAAACCGAGGTGATGAGTTTGTTGGGAAGACTGAACTATATCAGCAGGTTCATTGCTCAGCTCACGGCAACGTGTGAACCAATTTTCAAATTGTTAAAGAAAGATGACGCGGTCAAATGGACTGATGAATGCCAGTAGGCTTTTGATAAGATAAAGGGGTATTTGTCAAACCCACCCGTGTTGGTCCCACCAGAACCAGAGAGGCCTTTGATTCTGTATCTGACAGTTATGGACAGTTCATTCGGCTGTGTACTGGGGCAGCATGATGTTACGGGCAGAAAGGAGCAGGCTATCTACTATCTCAGTAAGAAGTTCACATCTTACGAGGTCAAGTATACTCATCTGGAAAGGACATGTTGTGCCCTAACTTGGGTGGCACAGAAATTGAAACATTACTTGTCATCTTACACCACTTACCTTATATCTCGCTTGGACCCATTGAAGTATATTTTCCAGAAACCCATGCCCACATGAAGGCTTGCAAAGTGGCAGATCTTACTTACAGAGTTCGACATTGTCTATGTGACACGGACTGCCATGAAAGCACAGGCATTAGCCGATCACTTGGCTGAAAACCCCGTTGATGAAGATTATGAGCCTTTGAAAACTTATTTCCCTGATGAAGAGGTAATGCACATTGATGAATTAGAACAAGCTGAGAAGTCAGGATGGAAACTTTTCTTTGATGGGGCTGCAAATATGAAGGGTGTAGGAATAGGAGCAGTACTTATTTCGGAAACAGGTCAGCATTAACCCGTTACAGCTCGGCTTCGTTTCTACTGTACAAACAACATGGCAGAATATGAGGCGTGTATATTGGGATTGAGATTAGCTGCGGATATGGGCGTACGGGAAGTCTTGGTCATGGGTGACTCAGACTTACTGGTACACCAGATTCAAGGGGAATGGGAAACACGGGACTTGAAGCTTATACCGTATCGGCAGTGTCTGCATGAGCTTTGCCAGCGTTTTCAGGCCATAGAATTCAGACACATTCCAAGGATTCATAATGAGGTTGCTGACGCTTTGGCTACTTTGGCGTCAATGTTGCACCATCCAGATAAGGCCTATGTTGATCCATTGCAGATTCAAGTTCGTGATCAGCATGCTTACTGTAATGTGTTAGAAGAGGAAATCGATGGAGAGCCGTGGTTCCATGATATCAAAGAGTACATCAAAGCGGGAGTATATCCAACGCAGGCCACCGGTGATCAGAAAAGAACAATTCGACGGTTGGCAAGTGGGTTTTTCCTTAGTGGAGGAGTGTTGTACAAAAGAACGCCAGAGCTCGGTTTGTTGAGATGTATAGATGCACGGCAGGCCACAACTATCATGACTGAGGTGCATTTCGGAGTTTGCGGACCGCATATGAGTGGGTATGTTCTAGCAAAGAAGATTCTTCGAGCAGGTTATTATTGGCTCACGATGGAGTGAGATTGTATCAGTTTTGTGCGTAAGTGTCATCAATGCCAAATACATGGAGATTTGATTCATGCTTCACCATCAGAATTACATACGATGTTCGCGCTATGGCCTTTTGTTGCATGGGGCATGGATGTTATTGGGCCAATTGATCCAGCAGCATCAAATGGGCACATGTTTATCTTGGTAGCTATAGATTATTTTACCAAATGGGTGGAAGCAAAGACATTCAAGTCTGTGACCAAGAAGGCTGTAGTTGAGTTCGTGCATGCAAATATCATCTGTCGGTTTGGGATCCCAAAGGTAATCATCACAGATAATGGGGCTAATCTTAATAGTCATTTGATGAAGGAGACATGTGAGCAGTTTAAGATTGCTCACAGGCACTCTACTCCGTACCGTCCCAAGGCAAATGGTGCGGTTGAAGCGGCCAATAAGAACATAAAGAAAATACTCCGGAAGATGGTTGAAGGATCTAGACAATGGCACGAGAAATTGCCTTTTGCATTGTTAGGATATCGCACCACCGTGCGTACCTCGGTAGGGGCGACTCCTTACTCATTGGTATACGGTACCGAGGCAGTAATACCCGCAGAAGTGGAAATCCCATCTCTGCGAATCATTGCAGAGGCTGAGATCGATGATGATGAATGGGTGAAAAGCCGTCTTGAGCAGTTGAGTTTGATCGATGAGAAAAGATTGGCATCAGTGTGTCATGGCCAACTGTACCAACGAAGAATGGCAAGAGCATACAACAAAAAAGTACGTCCAAGGAAATTTGAAGTCGGGCAATTAGTACTGAGGCGGATCTTGCCTCATTGGGCTGAGGCAAAAGGAAAATTTGCCCCAAACTGGCAGGGACCATTTGTAGTAACCAGAGTGTTGTCTAATGGAGCATTGTATTTGACAGATGTGGAAGGAAAATGTGTAGAAATGACCATCAATTCCGATGCGGTCAAGAGATATTATGTATGATTTCTTTATTTTCTGAATGTATCTGTTCGTATTTGGCATATCTTAAAGATTGAAATGATGAAGGCATTTTGTTCTGCTATTCAAACACTCCTATCCCTTGTTATCCCCTTCGAGCCTTACTTATTTTTCATACACCTCTTTCAGAATCAGCGGCACTATCAGAGAACACAAGTGCCGAACATAAAGAAAAGAAGGAAAGAAAAGAAAAAAAAAAGAAAAGAAAAAGAAAAAGAAAAGAAGAAAAAGAAAGGAAAGAAAAGTGAAAAAAAAGGGAAAGAAGAGAAACATAACAACATAGTCTCTATGAAGTGAACTACGTTTGACTTGATCCCGAAAGGGTACGTAGGCAGCCTTACTCCGAGGTTCAGTCATACCAAATAGAAATCCAAAAATCCCCAAGCAAGAAACTGGGGCAGAAGTGGTGATTGTTATGAAAGTTGGATTCTGAAAGTTGTAATTTGAACCCATTTGAATTGTTTTGAGCCTTTTATACCTTTCTTTCTAGCTAAATCCAAAAGCCTACATTACGGTCCAAAGAAAGACCTTTGATCAGTTTTGATAAAGGCCAAGATGAATAGGTAGGAATAACCCACGACAGGGGAAACACTCTGGTTCGAGCAAGAAGAACAAAAATAAATGAGAGAGTCTTATGGGTGAAAACCCTCACGGGCACCGTAAGGCGATGGGAGTTGAGAGAAAAATAAATGAGAGAGTCTTGTTGGTGAAAACCTTTACGGGCACCTCAAGGCGAGGGTGAGATAAGAAAAGGAAAACTGAAAAGGTCTGTTGATAGAAACCGTTTCGCGGTACCGCAGGGAAACAAGGTTAAGGTCTGGATAAATCAAACGAGTGATGGAAGTTCTGGGCAATGAGGTACGACAATTGAGAGTTTGTTTGGTTGGACAGATTGGGCTGATTAATCCAAAATGCATGTCATGACCATTGGTACTAGTTTGTCTCGCTCGGATAAGTTTCTTTTCCTTCTCCTTTCAAACAGTCATCTGGTTTTGGATTCTTCTTATCCTTAACTCAAGAATCATGGCATTTTATTTTCTTTTGAGGGTTTTATCTAGCTAAGATGTTTTAGTGCCAGTTTTGTTCAATGCAAGCAGAAAGGACTTCAAAGTTCACTACCAGCTTCTAGAATTGTAAAGCACAACGTGGTCAGAGCATGTCAAAAACAACTTGATGTCAAGTGGAATACAGGGAATTAACGGAAGTTTCATCGGTGAAATGAATGGGGAATGTCATGGGAAAGGCAAAAGCTCAAACAAAAAGGTCAGAAAAGTGAAATAACAGCAGGGGTGTAAAACATTTAGGTCGCCAGAGGTTGGGAAATTTAAAAGTTGGTCAGAAAGTCAAGCGGTTCAGGGTCAGTGCGTGGAAATTAGTCAACACAAAGCAAGGCAGTGGGAGGATTTTTCAGCAGAATGCCATCAACTAACCACCGTTTTAAACTGACAAAATTTTCTTTGATTGAGCAGGGGGAGAAAAGTTAGTTGTTGAAGAGGAATTCTCCAGGAGGGAAAAACAAGCACTAATCAGGATAAAATGCAAGTTATCAGGAGTCCGCCTGGAGAACAGAGACATACTTTTCAAGTTTGACGTCAGGAGTCCACCTGAAGAACGGAGACATACAGTTTAAATTTTAAAAGTCAGGAGTCCGCCTGGAGAATAGAGACATTCAATTTCAAATTTAGCAATCAGGAGTCCGCCTGGAGAACAGAGACATACTTTTCAAGTTTGACGTCAGGAGTCCGCTTGAAGAACGGAGACATACAGTTTAAATTTCAAAAATCAGGAGTCCGCCTGGAGAATAGAGACATTCATTTCAAATTTAGCAATCAGGAGTCCGCCTGGAGAACAGAGACGTACTTTTCAAGTTTGACGTCAGGAGTCTGCCTGAAGAACGGAGACATACAGCTTAAATTTTAAAAGTCAGGAGTCCACCTGGAGAACAGAGACATACTTTTCAAGTTTGATGTCAGGAGTCCGCCTGAACAACAGAGACACATAGTTTAAATTTTAAAAGTCAGAAGTCTACCTGGAGAATAGAGATATTCCATTTCAAAGTTAGCAATTGGGAGCCCGCCCAGATAACAGAGGCATACATTTCAGTCTTTACATTTCCAGAGTTGAAGTTGGGAGCCCGCCCAGATAACAGAGGCATACATTCAGTCTTTTCATTTCAAGTGTTGAAGTTGGGAGCCCGCCCAGATAACAGAGGCATACATTTCAGTCTTTTCATTTCAAGCATTGAAGTTGGGAGCCCGCCCAGATAACAGAGGCATACATTTCAGTCTTTTCATTTCAAGTGTTGAAGTTGGGAGCCCGCCCAGATAACAGAGGCATACATTTCAGTCTTTATATTTCAAGCGTTGAAGTTGGGAGCCCGCCCAGATAACAGAGGCATACATTTCAGTCTTTATATTTCAAGTGTTGAAGTTGGGAGCCCGCCCAGATAACAGAGGCATACATTTCAGTCTTTAATTTTCAAGTGTTGAAGTTGGGAGCCCGCCCATATAACAGAGGAATACATTCAGTCTTTAATTTCAAGTATTGAAGTTGGGAGCCCGCCCATAGAACAGAGGCATACATTTCAAGATCAAGTCAGAGGACAATAAAACAGAGGGTTACAATAGGAATCCCCAGCAGGAAACAACAAAATTCCCCGGCACCGGGAAACAGAAGGTTGCAACAAGAGGTCACAGTACAAACTCAAGTACATGTGTCAAAAGAAGAAAAGCACCGGAAGAAATGCAAGCAGACAAGGAAGCAAGGCAACAAAAACAAATTGTACTCTAGCCTAGCTTCTTGTTTTCTTTTAAGCATGGTGTAACAAGGAGATCGGTAAGCAGTGGTAATAGCATGCAACAACAGTAACATTGCAGTCCCACGGTAGTCCCAGCTACCAAAACTTCCCGAACTACATTGACCTGATTCCTGTTTAGCCCAGGATATGTAGGAAACCTTTGAAGCAAAGGTTCGGTCAAATCTTTTTCAAAAAAAAAATGCTTCACACGGAGTACTCGGATGGGCAAAAATCGCTCGCTTTATCTTTGCACAAAAACCCTTCCTATTTCTTCAATTTGTTTCATGTGTTTATGTATTGTTAGAAATTGTTAATATTGTTAAGTTCAAGTTTAAGTTCATAATTGTTTCTTCGTCGATCTTGTTATTTGTTTAAAGAATTTAGTTGTGTTAGAGAAATATGTTGGTTTAATCGTTTAAATCCATCATGTTTGTTGTTTAAAATAGATTTAATTCATGTTCATACTTTGTTTGATTGTTCTTGAATCCGAAATTTGTATAGCTTGATTTCTTGTTTACCATTTGTGATTATTTCTTGAATTTGTCTCATAAAGTTTAATATAGGAATTGTTGGTTGTAATGTTGTTAGAATTGATTTTAAGTTCAATATGATTGAATTTAGAAATCTAAATATACTTGTTTGTTGTTGTTGAATCCGAAAATAGGATTGTTTGTTGCTAAAATATTGTTCGATCAAATTTTAGTTGTTCTTTGTTGTTCAATTTGTGTTCATGTGATTTGTTGTTGAAATGTTGAAGAAATCATGTTCATGTGATTTGTTGTTTAAACATTATTAGAAATTGATCATATTGTCTATATTTTGGTTAAGTTTGATTAATTGATTGTTATAGCTGATGGGGTAGTTTGGTAATTTATAGTACTTTCGGGGGTAAAATAATAATTTGTAATAGGGTCGGAGGGGTAGTTTAGGAATTGTACATTTTGTAATTGTTTATATGAAGCATGGGGGACAAAATAAATTGGGGTGGGTTGTGATATAGTTGTTTAATATAAAAGGGGACAAGACAAAATTTAGTGGGGGGAATCTTGTATTATTTTATGTTAGGCATGGGGAACAAAATATAATGGGGTGGTGTGATATATTTATTTAATGTAATGGGGATCAGTGGGAAGATAATGGGTTGGGTAGAGAAAAAGTATTGATTTTAATTAATTGAAAGATTTATGGGATGGGTTATAAGAAGTCTTGAAATCAGAATAGACAAGAGACGAGAGAATACAGAAGAGAAAGAACGAATCTGAACAGAAAGAAAATAAGAGAGAGAAAAAAAGGGCTGAACATTTAAGAGAGAGAAAATTCCGAAAAAATATTTAAACTTTCAAAAAAAAACTAAAAAAAAAACCTTTGCTTTCTTTCATTGTTTGAAATCAGAATTAATTGTTTTTCATCAAAGCTTGAAGCTTTTGTTTTGAGTTTAATACTCTACCGGTTTGCAAACTCTGTTCCTGGGTTGTTACTGCTATTGGACTTTTGTTGTTGTGCTGTTTTGTTATTACTGCGTGGCTGACTTTCTTCTTCTTATATTGGCAATACCAGGTACACAACTATAATTTTGGCATTTTGTAAGCTGAAACGAAGAACGGAATGTTAAATTTTTAATTTAGTTTTAATTTTTTTTGTATTGTATTTAGATTATTCATGTATTATTATTCTGTCAATCACTGTCATTTGGCATAATTAGACATGTTATAGCGATATATTAAATAACGCCTTAACCGGATTATTAGGAAATATATTCAAGACGGATTACTAATTAAAACTGTTTAATAATCAAAAATAAAAGAAATAACGTAAAAAATGGCGTTATTGAATCAGTTTGGAAAAAATTGATTAATTCATTATTCATAAGGTTTTTTTTTGTCAACATTAAGTTAATCGGAATCATGTAGTTAATTTCAGTTAAAACATGAATTAATTTGCGAATCAAGTATTAGGACATGATGTGAATTAAAACAAAGTTAGTTAAGTTTAAATTGTTTAACTTCTAGAAATATGGTTTAGTAATCAAGTTTTTTTTAATTTTCAGTATTTGTAAATAATTAATTTCAATAAGCTTAAGTCATACTAACAATATGTTTTAATCCAACTATGGGATAATTAGTTTTTTTTTACTTTTTGGGAAATTCTATGTTGTTCGTAATTATCATTTTAGTAATATTACTTTCCATTAATATTTGTTTTGAATTAGTAATTAATATGTTATTTTTAAGTATGTAGAGATTGACTTCATAATTATGGACAAACTTAGTAATAATAAAGATGTAGTCATTAAAGGGTATTCATAAAATAAGGGAGGATCTCGCTAACAAATAAATAAATATAAATAATACAAAAAATTGCAGTCCTCCAATCTTTTTTTTTAATATAAGAAAATACCTAGATTCCGAGATGGGCGATTTAGTAAAATTCACAGTCCTACATAATAGTATCATAACGCGTAGTATTTTGGCGCATATTTAATAAGGTTATTTTCTTAAATACGGGTGTACATTTATGTAACCCAAATCACGATCTTGACGAAGTCAAAATGCGTCAAAAAATCACGTGTGCACTGGTTGTGGCGTGGTTCGAGATGCGTTTTCACGACGTTGCAATTTTGTATAAAATAAATAATGATAAAAGCGGTTTTAAAAGTTAAATTTGCATATAAGTTCTTAATTGTTTAAAAATCAGACAAATGAGCCAAATATGACAATTGAGCGACCGTGCTAAAACCACGGAATTCGGGAATGCCTAATACCTTCTCCCGGGTTAACAGAATTCCTTATCCGGATTTCTGGTTCGCGGACTGTAATACAGAGTCATTCTTTTCCTCGATTCGGGATTAAAATTGGTGACTTGGGACACCCTAAATCTCCCAAGTGGCGACTCTGAAATAAATAAATAAATCCCGTTTCGATTGTCCTTTAGAAGAAAAGAACTCCCTTCACCCTTCGCGGGGGCGGAAAAAGGAGGTGTGACACCCACAAGTTTTACACTTAGCCTTATTTTATTCTCTTAGTTGAGTAAAAAAGTGCCAAACAAGAGACGTTTCGGTCCGTTTAGAAGGTTGTCTATTAAAAGTAGGGGTTACTACAGGAGGGTCAGGCGGGACATCATTTGGATTATTATCAGTTGGGTTATTAATAGGACTAGTAGGTGTATCATCTAAATACGGTTGCGTTTAATCTAAATCATCATTTTCAAAGATAGTTTGATTAGGATAAAGAGCATTCATAACTTCATCATTTAATTGTTGACCTGGTGCAACATCATGGAAAAATTGACTATCGGAAAATTGAAAACAAGGGTTACCACTATCAAGAATAACAGGTGGAGGAGGACGGGTAACAAGTCTGGGTCGGGGAGCCGGGGGAGGAGTAATAGCTTGGCGACTAGATTCACCAATTTTAAATTTTCCCTTACCCTTACCACCAAATATTTTTTTCAAAGAAAAGTCCATATTAATTATAATTATACAAAACAAACAAAACTATAATATTAAAACTTAAGAGTTGGAACGAGTTTCCCGAATTGAAAAACAACTTCTTGAAAATTGAATATCGTTGAAGACTTGAAGACTTGAATACTTCAATTCACCAACTTCATAATTTTTCAAAAAATTACAATAATAAAGTAAGCAATTATAGAATAAAATTAGAGAGAGATTGATGAATTTGTGAGTAAAAATGAAAGAATGAGGGGGTATTTATAGTTGAGAATAGGGAAAAAGTGTAATTATAAAAAGTTTGGGATTTAAACAAAGTTTGGGGGACAAATGACTATTTTTAAAAAAGCCAAACGGCTAAAATGGCAGACCAACGACTAGTTTTTAAACTTCTAACCGTTGGCCTTTTTTAAAACAATTTTTTTTTAAAATATCTATTGGGCCCGTTAGGCCCGGTTGAACCGGCCCAGGCCCGCCTACCGATCCCGGGCAAAACGGTCCCAGGCTCGCGGTCTATCTTAGGGGGACCGGCCCATAGTGGGCTTTTAGGACCGTTAGGGACCGGCCCGTTTGAACTAGCCCGTTTGTTAGCGGTCCTGGGCTAGGACCGACCCACAATACAGCTTTATCTGGGCTCGATATTGGCACCAACCACTAGAGTCATACATTCAAAATCTCCATAAATGTAAATAAAAGGGAATACAGCAAGCATCGAAGACAAAATTGAAGAAACTTCTTTGTATTCATAACATATGATAACAAAAGCCCACGAGGGGTCCTTACACAGAAACAAAGAAGAGAAAAAGTACACATTTAGCAAAAAGCCTAGAGCCTAGCCTACTCTCAAAGGTGCATCCTCGGCATCGACATCTTCGAGCACTATCTCTTCGGGCATGTATCCCCGACGACAATATCTTCGACCGCCACCTCCTCGGGGGTTTCACCTCGGCCCTCCGGAATAATATCTTCGAGGGCGAAGATGAAGAAGAGGAAAAGGCGAAGATGAAGAAGAGGAAAGTGATGCAGAAAAAGCAAAAACAATAGACATAGCCCACCGAAGCCAGAGGTTGAAGATTCGGGGGGCATCAACCCTACTTGCACGGTTACTCTGGGTCCGCCTTCCGGGACATTGTGTCATGCAAGTCTAATGGCCGGTGGTGTCATTTTATCCCTTAGAAAACCAAGAGGATGAAGTGCCACATTAGGCTAGGGTAGGAGAGTGAGCAGTGATGTATAGTCCGAACGCTCTCCCGAGCAGTGATGTAGAGTCCAAACGTCCTCCTAAGTCGGAAGAAGTCGGCCCTCATATCTCATCACCTCAAACCAACGACAATAGCAGTAACAATCGTAGCAACAACAATAACAGCGACAAGACTGTATAATCTCGCTCGGCAAAGAAAAGCCCAGGAAAAAGGCCATGGCGTGGCTGATGAGAACGTCGTCGTAAGACTTTAAGGCCGTAGACCCCAAACATGGTGGGTAACAATGGAGGAGGATAGTAGGAAGAAAGGGATGGAAAGGTGTTGAAAAACACTTGGATAAAAAGATAGTACCGAAAGGCCCCTATTTATAGGGGGTGATAGTATGGCCAACACGCCATCAATACCATTGAAAGACGGATCGGCAGGCGCAATCAATGAGCCATTGGAAACTAGATCGATGGTGATACGGTCGGTTTGAAGAACGGTAATCGGCAATGCATTGAATGACGCTGAAAACACAAGTCCATGGGATGTCCCGGTTATCATGAAAGCTTATGTCATAGTATGATATCATCAATGTGACATCATCACAGGAAGTCCGAAGAATTGGATGTCAAAATCGTTTCTTGTCGCTTCTCTCTAAGAAATGTGGGAACTATCTGTATACGATGAAATCATAGGGTCCAATTCCTCATTATCGAGGCACCTCAGAAGATCATCTCGAAGCCTCGAGGCTACAAGGCTATGGTTGAGTTTCCTACCTCGAGGTTCGTCGACGCCCGACCTTGGGATAATGTCGACCACAACTATGGTAGAAATGGGTAGTTCCCAAGGTACACGGTTAGGACTGACAGAGCCTAGTGGACTACCCTAGCCCTGAATCAAGGTGTCATCTAGTTGTCCCATCCCCTTATCTTTGTAATTAATGCATTTTGTACTATGTTAGGTGTAACGACCCGAATTTTCGTTTTAAGAATTTGTGTCTCGCTCAACAGCTTAAGACGCATAGAAGCTTCCAATACACATTATGACCCGCATGTATGGTCAAGTTTGGTTTTCGTAAGATTCGGAGTTAAATTTAAAGAAAAACCAAAATCTTATTTTTGAAGCTCAAATGGAAAGAGTTGACCGGAGAGTTGACTTTTGAGCAAACGACCCCAAATTGGATTTTTAATGATGTCAATATCTTCGTATGATGATTTTGGACTTAGACGTGTGTCCGAAATTCGATTTGGAAGTCCATAGGACAATTCATCGCGTTTTGACGAAGTAAGAAAGTTGACGTGTTCTCATTAGATAATTCTATATGTAGAAGAGGTCTATTACTATGATGGATACCAATTGGATATGATATCAAGTGTACGAGGTGTACTACAAGATATATGGTGTCTAAGGAAAGTCCTAAGTCTAAGCCAAGTTGGAAAATTTCATAATAGACTAAAGTTGTAAATGAGTACGCACAACACCTTACTTTGGACGAGCATATCTACATATCTATAAGTATTTGTGTGATGAACAACCTATAAAATTAAATCTCTATGAGTCTAATTTCCAACGCATCAAACCTTTTGTCATTTGGAGGTGTATACAAAACGTTATGACCATTTTACTGGACCTATATTATATGCGCGGCCTGAGCGCGACCGCGCATATTCAGAAGTATCTGCCTCCTTAGCGCGGCCTTAGCATGGGCGCGCTAGTAGCAGACCTCTAAATACACCTAAGGACGGGAAATGAGAGGAGTTAAGTCATTTTTCAAGGCTAGGGCATCCTCTCCATCCCCAATCCGGCCAAGGCATCCAATTGCACACTTAAGGTGAGTTTTTAAGTGTGTTTTCATGGTGATTTCACTTCTTAATCACTAGTTACAACATGGTTTTGATTGAATTTCATAGGATTTCTTCAAAAACTCAAGAACACCCAAAAAGTTGTCTTTCAAGATTTGGTCTACAAGAGGTAATCTTTCACCCTTAGACTTACATATATGGAGTTATTATGGAATTTATGAGTATGAATCAAGTATTGGAACTTATGGTATGGTGATTGGAATCCATAACTTCCCAACTTAAATAGATGATCATGGTAGGGATTTAAAGGTGATTATTTGATGGAATTTTGTTGGTTGGGTGTGAATGGTTGGTCACACATGTGATGTTAGGAGTATAAATTGTTAAAGAATAATGGTGGGATGAATTGTTGGTAAATTGTAGTAGTTGGATGTACTAATTCTATGGTTAAGAGATGTAGTCAAATGTGAACACATAGTGTTTGATGAAATGCCTAAATGAGGTAAACCCACGAATATCCTCCTAATTACGGTTCACTTTTGTATGATTCTAAATAGATTGAAGTTGCTAGAATTTCCGGAACATTGTAGTAAGGTAAGAAAAGCTTAAGAAAGATTGGAGCCGTTCGGAGGTCGTTTCGCGCAAGAATGCTATTTTGGAATATCGGACTAACTTCGTTAAGGTAAGTATCTTGCCTAACCTTGTGTGGGGGACTACCCCTTAGGATTTGAGTCCTCTATGCTAATTGTAGTCCGTGCCCGCGAGGTGACGAGCATGTGCTCGGTCTTATTTATGGGAGAATTTCCCTTTAAGATTCTTAGGTCCTTATGTTCCTTATGTGGGAAGTATTCACTTATGATTATGTTACCTAATTGCATAATTTACCTCTATTTGCTCCATGCAATATTGTTAGCCTTCCTCTAATTCCTACCTGCTACTTGGCCTTATTTGCTTTAATTGAAGTGATTGTTCTTCTTATCATTTTGTTATCTCTAAATTATGAATTCCTCTATGACCCCGTGTATATATGCTATGTGTCCAATTTATTGTGGTGTCGGTGTAGTTATCACGTGCTTTACACATCTTGTTGTTTTGTTAAGGTTATTGTACTTCTTGTTTTCTCCGTGATTCTCTTGTTGCTATGTAATCATACTCTTAGTGGTGAATATCCTTGTGATTAGATTGTTGGGTTGTTGTTGATTCTGTTGGTTGCGTTGTGTATTTATTTGGGACTACAGATGTGAGTTTCCGGTAGATCCCCCTTGTCTGTTTATTTGGGACTACGGATATGGGATTCCAGTAGATCCCTCTTGTCTTTTTATTTGGGACTACGGATTTGGGATTCCGGTAGATCCCCTGCACAGTTATATGGAACTACGGGAATGCACCTGGTAGATTCCCCCAGTATTGAGTATTTACATTTGGGGGCTACGGAATGGGATTTCGGTAGATCCCCATCGCATTATGAGTTGGACTACGGGACGACACCCGGGAGATCCACTGGACATTTACATTTTGGGGCTACAGGATGGTAGATCCTCGGTTTGCTGGATATTTACATTTTGGGGCTACAGGACGGTATCCTGGTAGATCCCCGGTTGTTATCTCTACGTTGAGCTGTACTCATTCTGTGATTATGTTGTCTCCGTTGTAACTGTTGTTATCAATTCAAGTGTTTTAACGGTTTATATTCCTTTACGGTTGTGATCCTTTGTGTTGGAATCCATAGTGTTTACAATACCTCGCCTTATTTTATATATATATTTCAATACTACAAATTTCAATAATTGTTACATTTTTAACTCAATTGATTTCTCAACTAAATTTCCCTTAAACCGTTTGAGGTTGTGCTTTACTTAAGAAGGAATTTCTACTAAGTTAATTTATCTAAGCCCTTGGTAAACATAATATCGATGTTGTATTCTGATTGAAACATGGTACTTTCTTTATTCAAATGATTTCTAAAAATAACTTCATCTTTTCTTGATGAGTTTCAAATGGGTTTAGAAGTTGTACTCTACTATATGTTAAGCAAATAAGGCTCCGTGAACATTCTTAATTGTATTGGGTTATGGACCCTATGAATTGAGTAACCTGAGAACGTTGTTGCGCAATGTGAGACAGAAATATGTGGGTACAAGATGCCGAGGGAAATATTATGATTTTTATTTAATGGCATGTGAGTTGTCGTGCGGCTATGATAGAAATATGGGCACGAGATGCCGTAAAAATATGAAAGTGGACTAACAACTATATTATTTATTATTATGAAATGAGGCGTCACAAGGTGACCTTTACTCGAAAGAAATATATTTGAAAGATGTTTATTTGAAGGAAATATATTTGAAACATATTTATTGGAAAGTATTATATCTTAGAGATTATTACTTGAAGTATTTATAGGCGAAAGGTTTATATTTGAAGGACTTGACTAATTGATTACACTTGTATTCATTATTTGTTGAGCAATATTTATGGTGTTCTTGTTTCCCTGCTATTTTTGTCACTAGTTGAATAATGTTGCCATCATTGTTAATTGCTTCCAATTATTTTTGTATGCTATATTGCACAAGTTATTAGACTAGTGAGTGTCTTGACTGTACCTCGTCACTACTCCACCGAGGTTAGTCTTGATACTTACTGGACACCACTGTAGTGTGCTCATACTACTCTTCTGTATATTTTTTTGTACAAATCCAGGTAATTGATCGTTAGTGGTTGTATAGATCGTTGTGGTGGAGACTCAAGGTAAACATGTTGTAGTACGTTCGCACGCCTAAGAGTCACCTTCAATTGTACTTATTCCATATGTTCCTTTTTTTTTCAGAATAGTGATGTATCTATTTTGTATAACTATTCTTAGAAAGGCTTATGACTAGTACCACCGGTTTTGGAAATTGTAATTTAATTTAAAGTTAGTGAATATCCATATTGTTACAGAAAATTAGGCTTACCTAGTTTAAAGACTAGGTGCCATCACGACTTCTTTGGAGGGATTTTTGGGTCGTGACATTGGGATTCCCCTCATATATAAAGGGGATCCTTATCATTTTAGAAACTTTTGTTGCTTCAATGGCTCTATACTAAATATACAAGAACATTCTCTTTGCTCTCTAACATATTATCTTGATAATATTGCTTTCATTTATTATCTTCACTATTGTTCATCATTTATTGCTTATCATTGGCCGTAAAGAGCCTCTATTAATGTGACCACCCAAAGGGTCATCACTTGCTTTCAATTGATTTCTATGTCTTCAAGGCCTTGAAAACCTCATTAGAGTCACCTCGAATTGTGTGCGCAGTCCGGGCGCGTAGCCGGAAAGCTTAAATATGAAACTATGTAAAAAAATGCTATGTTTTGATGTTAAAAGGAATAATCTTGACTTCGGTCAATATTTTTGGTAAATGGACCCGGATCTATGATTCAATGGTCTCGGAGGGTCCGTAGGAAAATATGGGAGTTGGGTGTATGCCTGAAATCGAATTCCGAGGTCCCAAGCCCGAGAAATGAATTTTTAAGTGAAATTATTTTCAGAAATTGATTAAGGAAATTTGAAATGAAAATTGATTAGAAAGCAATGGTATCGGGCCCGTATTTTGGTTCCGGTGCCTGGTACAAGTCTTATATATAACTTGAGTCATTCCTGTGAAATTTGGTTAAAAACGAACGTCGTTTGACGCGATCCAGACCTTAATTGAGAAATTTGATGTTTAAAAGAGTTTTGAGAAATTTCAGTGATCTCGAGGTTTAATTCAATGCTTGTGATATTATTTTGGTAATTTGATTACACGAATATCTTCGTAGGATGTTTTTGAGGTTGTGTGTATACTTGGGTTGGAGTTTCGAGGGCTCGGGTGAGTTTCGAGTAGGTTCCGGGATGCCTTAGGCTTAGAAAGTCAGGTGTTGCAAGTTCAGGAAGCCATAGTCTCTGAACCCTCTAGTGCGGTCCGCGATAAATCCCGTGCAACCGCGGAGGGGCCAGCGCGGCCGCAGTCGCCTTTGTGCGGTCCGCACAAGGTACTCAACTATAGGTCTTTAGGGAGGGGCCAGCGCGGCCGCAGTCGCCTTTACACGGTCCACGGTAGAGGCTGTGCGGCCGCAGTCCATTTGATGCGGTCCGCATTGGGGGTCTGAGAGGGGTATAAATAAACGGGAATTTCAGCTATTTTTCAGTTTTCAAAAGCCCAAAAACATAAGAGGCGATTTTTCAAACAACCTTTCTTCTCCAAAACATTGGTAAGTGATTTCTAACTCATTTTCTTCACTCCTTGACATCTTTTAACATGATTTCAACTTCAAATCAAAGATTTTCATGGGGAAAATTGGGTGTTTTGGGTAGAACCTAGGTTTTTCTAAAATTGGGGATTTGGACCTCAATTTGAGGTCCGATTTCAAAACAAATTATAAATTTTTATTCATAGGGGAATGGGTAGTCGGATTTCGGTCTGGACCTCGGGTTTCGACCATGTGGGCCAGGGGGGTAATTTCTGACTTTTGGGAAAAACTTTAGAAAACTCATTTTCATGCATTGGGGTTGATTCATTTAGCACTTATTGATGAAATTAAGTAACTTGTGACTAGATTCGAGCGGATTGGTGGTGGAATCAAGGGGTAAAGCTATAGTTGAGACTTGAGTGGTGATCAAGGCATCGAGGTAAGTGTTTGGTCTAACCCTAGCTTGAGGGATTAGGAGTTGAGTCATACTTGCTACTTGCTTCTTGTTGAGTACGACGTATAGGCATGGTGACGAATATCTATACGTTTGTGTCAAGCATGACCGTGAGTCTTAAATTGAAAGTTGTTGTGTTCTTAAATGACATCTGGGTGCTTTACTTAATGATCTTCGATGACTGAGCATTTTCAATAATTGAACTGAGTAGAAGTTGAGTTGAGATTGGTTATAGCTGATTCTCCCTTATCGGGATGACTAATTCAATATTGTTGTTCCCTTGCCGGAAAAATTATAATATTGTTGTGTTCCCTTGCCGGGAAGTTATTATATTATTTATGTTCCCTTGCCGGAATTTCTTGTGATTGTGTGATGAAATGTAAAAGGGAACGGGTGGTACGCCTACCATAAGATATAATAAAATGGGAGCGGGTGGTACACCTACCACGAGATATAATAAAATGGGAGCGGGTGGTACTCCTACCACGAGATATAATGAAATGGGAGCGGGTGGTATGCCTACCACAAGATATAATGAAATGGGAGCGGGTGGTACGCCTACCACGAGATATAATGATATGGGAGTGGGTGGTACGCCTACCATGAGATATGATGAAATGGGAGCGGGCGGTATGCCTGCCACAAGATATACTGAAATGGGAGCGGGTGGTACACCTACCACAAGATATTAGAAATGGGATCGGGTTGCACTTCTGCAACAAGATGAAACTGAAAGTGAAAGTTGCCTTATTTATCTTTATCCGTGTTAGAAGTTAAATTGTAGTTTCCTTACTATTCTTTGATATTCTGTATTATCTGCTACCTCCGAAGCAAGTTTTCCCCTTTCCCATCTTTGATTACTTATACCTGTTTACTTTTCCGCCATATAGTATATAACTGCACAGGTTTATCTGGAGACTGGTCCTAGCCTCATCACTACATCGTCGGGGTTAGGCCAGACATTTACCGGCACATGAGGTCGGTTGTGCCGATACTACACTCTGTGCTCTTTTGCACAGATCCAGGTCTTGGACAGCAGCAGTAGCGCGAGAGCCAGCTTTCAGTCCAGTGAGACATCAAGGTAGCCTTGCAAGCGTCCGCAGGCCAAGCATCTTCTTTATCTCTATTTCAATCTGTTATCTCATGTATTCGAGACAAATAGTTTATATTTTTCTTTCAAATGGTTGTATTTAGTACTCTTAGAAGTTCATGAGTAATGTGACACCAGTTCTTGGGTAGAGGCATATGTTGATTTCCGTATTATTGTTACAACAACAACAACGATCCAGTATAATCCCACAAATGGGGTCTGGGGAGGGTAATATGTACGCAGACCTTACCCCTACCCCGAAGGGTAGAGAGGCTGTTTCCAGGAGACCCTCGGCTCAAAAGGCAATAGGAGCTGATATATTAGTACCATAAAAATGCATAATAAAATAACAGCAATACAAGAGATATGAAGAGATATGAAATACAGAATACGAAATACGAAAAAGATGGCTGGTATAGTAAAACTAGCAGGTAAAGCCCTGCATCAATAGACGACCAATGACATTCTTAGTCTAACTCCTAACTGGCTAGACTCACTCTATTGTGTTGTAGAAATATTTACAACTCTCCCCTAACCTACAACCTTAATACTCGACCTCCATAATTCCCTGTCAAGGGCCATGTCCTCAGTAATCCTAAGTCGCGCCATGTCCTGTCTGATCACCTCTCCCCAATACTTCTTAGGTCGTCCTCTACCTCTCCGCGTGCCCACTACAGCCAGTCGCTCACACCTCCTCACCGGTGCATCAGTGCTCCTCCTCTGAATGTGCCCGAACCATCTGAGTCTTACTTCCCGCATCTTGTCCTCCATGGGGGCCACGCCCACCTTCTCTCGAATATCTTCATTCCTAATCTTATCCATCCTTGTATGCCCGCACATCCACCTCAACATCCTCATCTCTGCTACTTTCATCTTCTGGATGTGTGAGTTCTTTACCGGCCAACATTCAGTTCCATATAACATGGCAGGCCTAACCACTGCTCTATAAAACTTACCTTTTAGTAACGGTGGCACTTTCTTGTCACACAAGACTCCCGACGCTAACCTCCACTTCATCCACCCCACCCCTATACGGTGTGTGACATCCTCGTCAATCTCCCCGATCCCCTGAATAACCGATCCAAGGTACTTGAAACTACCCCTCTTGGGAATGACTTGAGAGTCAAGCCTCACTTCAACTCCCGCTTCCGTCGGCTCAACTCCAAATTTGCACTCGAGGTATTCCGTCTTCGTCCTGCTCAACTTGAAACCTTTAGACTCAAGAGCATGTCTCCAAATCTCTAGCCTCTCGTTGACGCCGCCTCGTGTCTCGTCAATTAGAATAATGTCATCAGCAAATAGCATGCACCATGGCACCTCCCCTTGAATATGATGAGTCAGTGCATCCATCACCAGGGCAAATAGGAATGGGCTGAGCGCAGACCCTTGGTGCAACCCCGTAATAACTGGAAAGTGTTCAGAGTCGCCTCCTACTGTCCTAACCCGAGTCTTAGCTCCATCATACATGTCTTTAATCACCCTAATATAGTCAATCGTGACCCCTTTAGCCTCTAAGCATCTCCATAAGACCTCCCTAGGAACCCTGTCGTACGCTTTCTCTAGATCGATAAACACCATGTGGAGATCCTTCTTCTTATCCCTGTATTGTTCCACCATCCTCCTAATAAGGTGGATAGCTTCTGTGGTAGATCGCCCCGGCATGAACCCGAACTGGTTGTCTGAAATAGACACCGTCCTTCGCACTCTCATTTCTACCACTCTCTCCCAAACTTTCATGGTATGACTTAGTAATTTGATGCCCCTATAGTTGTTACAGCTCTGGACATCACCTTTGTTCTTATACAACGGGACCATTGTACTCCACCTCCACTCTTCAGGCATCCTATTAGTCTTGAATATAACACTAAACAATGCAGTAAGCCATTCCAAGCCTGCTCTACCCACACACCTCCACAGTTCAACCGGAATTTCGTCTGGCCCGGTAGCTCTGCCCCTTCTCATCTTACGCATTGCCTCCATGACTTCATCGATCTCAATGTCCCTACAATCACTTAATTCATGGTGAATCTCGGCATTCCTCGATTCCCCAAGTCTAATATCTTGATCCCCTTCTTCACTTAGAAGTTTATGAAAGTAGGTCTGCCACCTCCTCTTAATCTGGTCATCTCCCATCAAAACTTTGTCGTCGTCATCTTTTATGCACCTCACTTGGTCCAGATCTCGAGTTGTCCTCTCTCTCGCCTTAGCGAGTCGGAATAACTTCTTCTCCCCGCCTTTGTTCCTTAGTTCCTCATACAGACGAGCAAAAGCTGTCGTCTTAGCCTCCGTCACTGCCATCTTTGCCTCCTTCCTAGCTACCTTATACCTTTGACTGTTCTCTCTCTTCTCCTCCTCGTCAGTGCTCCCTACTAATCGCAAGTAAGCCGCCTTCTTTGCTTCCACTTTACCTTGGACAACTGCATTCCACCACCAATCTCCTTTGTGACCACTATTGTGGCCCGTAGATATCCCTAATACCTCTCTTGCCACCTTTCTTATACAGTCCGCCATCGTCGACCACATTGTGTTTGCGTCCCCACTACTTCTCCAAGCTCCCATTGGCGATAACCTTCCTTCCAACTCCTTAGCTTTATCCTTAGTTAAGGCGCCCCACCTAATCCTGGGGCGTCCTTGTAGTGACCTCTTCTTCCTCCTTATCCTAATACAAATGTCCATCACCAAAAGCCTATGCTACGTTGAGAGGGTCTCACCTGGGATAACCTTGCAGTCCTCGCACAACCTTCTGTCGCATCTCCTGAGGAGGAGATAGTCAATTTGAGTCTTCGCCACCGAACTTTGGTAAGTAACCAAATGTTCATCCCGCTTCGTAAAACTCGAGTTCGCAATGACTAGATCGAAAGCCTTGGCAAAGTCCAACAACGCAATGCCCCCTCCGTTCCGCTCTACGAAACCAAAGCTACCATGCACCTCAGTGTACCCACCTGCAGATGACCCAATATGACCATTGAAATCTCCTCCTATGAATAACCTCTTAGAAGGCGGTATACTACGAACAATGTTATCCAACCCCTCCCAAACGCGCCTCTTAATATCCTCATCCAAGCCTGCTTGCGGTGCGTACGCGCTAACAACATTTAAAGTACCCTCACCCACCACCAACTTAATAGTCATTAGTCTATCATTCACCCGCCTGACCTCTACCACAGACTCTCTAAGATGACTATCTACCAGGATACCCACTCCATTCTTACCCCTCAGGACACCAGAGTACCACAACTTATACCCATCCACGTTTTTCGCCCTCGATCCGACCCACCTAGTCTCCTGGACACACGCTATATTAATCTTCCTCTTCTGCAGGATTTTCGCCAACTCTATGGATTTACTCGTTAGTGAACCTATGTTCCATGACCCGATTCTCAACCTATAGGCTCCCTTGCCCCCTCTACCTCCCCTGCTACCCGACCCACCCCCTGAACCCCAGCCCCACACTCTGCCCCACCCGAGGACATGCCCTTATTCTATCATCCTAGACTGCAGCCACTACACCTACAACAATCTAGAGAAGACTCGCTAGTGCACAACGTACACAAATCAAAATAGAAGGAAACAAGTGGTAACTAGTATCCTAGTTGAAAGGTTTAACTATTGCGAAGTAAAGTAACAGTAATTTAGCTAACACCAAAAGAGAAACAGTAAAACAGGAGGTACCAACTCCCGATAACAAAACTTGTGGCTGATTTGCTGTACTCGATGCAGTTGTACGCTCACGCACCACTTCCTACCGCCCTTTGCTGACACTCGCCCAGGTTGCTCTCCTTTGCCAGTGCTCGTGCGCCCAACTTGTGTCCGATACTCCGAGAATTCCTGAAAACACAGAAAATACCACGACCAAAAAACCAGAAGGAGCTATCACTGCTACCACTGGTATAGCCCCAACAATATAAAATGTACCAAGAAAGGAGAAGAAGAAAACTAAGATACTAACATCAATATTTCACAGATTGTAGAGCAAAAGAAAGGGAGTAGAACACTATCAAAATCGAAACCAGCACAATCTGATCAATTATTTAAAATATAGTAAAAGTATGCATATAATAAGCACAAATACAATCTGATCAAGAAAATCAATCTAATGGACCTGACATAGCTTCCGACGATTAGCAAAATCAAGCCAAAATTTCGATTGCGCAGTAGATCAGTGAATCCAAAGAGCTCGATAAAAATCACTGTAAACTCAATTAAAAACTTTATGAACCAGTAGATCGAAGAATCAAAAGAGCCTAACAAAATCACTGTAAAGTCAGAACTCTACCAACAAAATCCTGTGTACAGATACAGCAAGAATATAAAACTAGCCGTTAATTCAGAGTATAATGCAGCTAAAGGGGTAAGAAAGTTCAATCCCACACAACCAAAAACAGGAAAAGTTCAATCTTTTTCAAGGAAAGCTTAATCCCAGATGACCCAAAACAAGAAAGATTCAATCTTTCTTCAAGAAAACTAAATCCCAGATGACCCAAAAACGAAAAAGATAAAAAGCTAATCTCAGTAATAAAAAATAGAGAAGATATAATCTTTTTAGATTATGCACGATTCTTGAAATGTTGATTTACTTTACTTTACTTCCGTATTATTGTTCTATTTCTTTAATTTAAGTCTTCCGTATATTCTTTAAATTCCGTTGTTTTCATGCTATCATTGATTATCGTTAAAAGAAGTGATTTGTTAATGAAGTAAGCTATTAAGGATTGGCTTGCCTAGCTCACATTAGTAGGCGTCATCACGACTCTCGAGGGTGGGAATTCCGGGTCATGACAAGTTGGTATCAGAGCTCTAGGTTACATAGGTCTCACAACTCACGGACAAGCTCAGTAGAGTCTGAGGGATCGGTACGGAGACGTCTGTATTTATCTCCAGAGGCTACAGAGCTAGGAAAATCTCACATTTGTTCTTTCTTGTCGTGCGGATTAGTTCCTCAAATGCTAATTGGATTTCTACTCTGTTCTCTCGCAGATGGCGAGAACACACACTTCCTCATCTACCGCTCAGCAGCCTGAGCCCCCAGCAGCAGCTCCCACTAGGGGCAGAGGCCGAGGCCGTGCTAGAGGCTGAGGTAGGGTCAGAGTTTAGCCCCGAGCAGCAGCAGCAGTGGCGGAGCCTCAGGTTGATTTTGAGTAGGAGGTTCCGGTCCCAGCAGTTCCGGTGGGCCCAGCTCAGGTCCCAGAGGGTTTTATTGCTACCCCATTTCTTCAGGATGCTCTGGTCCGATTGGTGGGCCTCACGGAGAGTGTCACCCGAGCAGGTTTGCTTCCTGTAGCACCAGCCACTTCTCAGGCTGGAGGAGGGGCTCAGACTCCTGCTACATGCACTCCAGAATAGGTAGCTCCTCAGATTTAAACTCCAGCGGTTCAGCCAATTGGAGAAGTTCAGCCGGGTGTAGTAGCTCAGACCGGTGATGGAAAGGCTATGTTTGTCGATGCTTTGTGGAGGCTGGATAGGTTCACCAAACTCTTCACTACTACTTTCAGCGGCACTTCTTCTGAGGATCCCCAAGATTTTCTATATAGCTGTCACGAGGTTCTCAGGAACATGGGTATTATTGAGACCAATGGGGTCGATTTTGCTACATTCCGATTGTCTGGATCCGCCAAGACTTGGTGGAGGGATTATTGCTTAGATAGGTCAGCCGGGTCACCATCTTTGACTTGGGAGCAGTTTACAGTATTATTTCTGGAGAAGTTTCTCCCCGTTACTCAGAGAGAGGCCTATCGGAGGCAGTTCGAGAGCTCCCAGCAGGGTTCCATGACGGTCACCCAGTATGAGACCAGGTTCATCGACTTAGCTCGCCATGCTCTTGTCATACTTCCTACCGAGAGAGAGAGGGTGAGGAGGTTTATTGATGTTCTTATTCAGCCGATTCGTCCTCAGATGGACAAGGAGGCCGGGAGTGAGATCATTTTTCAAGAGGCGGCCAATGTGGCCCGCAGAGTTGAGATGGTTCTGTCGTAGGGAAGTGGTCAGGGGTCAGATAATAGGCCCCGTCATTCAGGCAGATTCAGTGGTACCTCATCTGGAGGTAGAGATTCATATGGTAGAGGCCATCCTCCTAGGCCCCTTTAGTCAGCTCTTCAGGATTTTCATGATGCTTCAGGTGGCCGTGGTCCTCCGATTCAGTATTCTGATTAGCAGTCCTTCAGTGCACCACAAGCACCTATCAGTGCATCGCTGCTTTAGAGTTTTTAGGGTCGTCAGCCCCAAGAGTCGAGGGCTTGTTTTCCTTGTGGCGACACGAAGCACATTGCTAGGTATTGCCCTTGGGCTTCGAGCAGTTCTCTACATCAGGGTTTCCGTGCTATGGTTCAGGCACCAGATGTTCCACAACCCGCCCAGCCAGCTAGAGGTGGGAGTAGAGGTGCTAGAGGTGGAGGTAGAGGTCCTAGAGGTGGAGCTCTGGCCGCCAGAGGTGGAGGCCATCCAACTGCAGGCCGTCCTAGAGAGGTAGTTCGGGGTGGTGGGGCCTAGCCTTGATGTTATGCCCTCCCAGCTAGGCCCGAGGCTGAGGCTTCAGATGCAGTTATTACAGGTACGATTCTGGTTTGTGATAGAGATGTTTCAGTGTTATTTGATCCAGGGTCTACATACTCGTATGTGTCATCTTATTTTGCACCGTATTTGGTCATGCCTAGTGATTCGTTGAGTATTCCTGTTTATGTGTCTACACCGGTGGGTGATTCTGTTGTGGTAGATCGAGTTCTTCGCTCTTGTGTAGTTGTGATTGGGGATCTAGAGACTCGTGTGGATTTGTTGCTTCTAGACATGGTCGATTTCGATGTCATATTGGGGATGGACTGGCTATCACCTTACCACGCTATCTTGGACTATCACGCCAACATTGTGACCTTAACTTTACCGGGTATGCCTCGTTTAGAGTGGAGAGGGACTTCTGATCATTCTACCCGTAGTGTCATTTCTTATGTAAAGGCTCGACGTATGGTCGAGAAGGGGTTCTTGGCCTATTTATCATATATTCGTGAGTTTAGTGTGGAGGTTTCCTCTGTTGATTCTGTGCCCGTGGTTTGTGAGTTTCCTGAGTTATTCTCTTCATACCTATCGAGTATGCCGCCTAACAAGGATATTAACTTTTGCATTGATTTGGCTCTAGGCACTCAGCCCATTTCTATTCCACCGTATCGCATGGCCCCGCCTGAGTTGGAAGAGTTGAAGGAGTAGTTGCAGGACTTGCTTGAGAAGGGTTTCATTAGACCCAGTGTTTCGCCTTGGGGTGCGTCAGTGTTGTTTGTTAAGAAAAAGGATGGTTCGATGAGAATGTGCATTGATTACCGGCAGTTGAACAAGGTCACCATCAAGAATATGTATCCACTGCCGAGGATCAATGATTTGTTCGATCAGCTTCAGGGTGCCAAGGTATTTCAAAGATCGACTTGAGATCTAGCTACCATCAGTTGAGGATTAGGGTATCTGATGTCCCTAAGACAACTTTCTGCACTCGGTACGGGCATTATGAGTTCTTGGTCATATCATTTGGGTTGACAAATGCCCCAGCGGCTTTTATGGATTTCATGAACCGAGTGTTCAGGCCTTATTTGGACCCATTTGTGATAGTCTTCATTGATGATATTTTGATATATTCCCGCAGCTAGGAGGAGTACGAGCAGCATCTCAGAGTGGTTCTTCAGACTCTAAAGGATAGTCAGTTATATGCTAAGTTCTCGAAGTGTGAGTTATGGCTGAGTTCAGTTGCATTTCTGGGTCATGTTTTATCAACAGAGGTTATTCAGGTTGATCCGAAGAAGATTGAGGCAGTCAATAACTGGCCTAGACCAATATCAACTATAGAGATTCAGAGTTTCTTGGGATTGGCAGGCTACTATTGTCGGTTTGTGGAGAGGTTCTCATCTATTGCAGCCCCGATGAACAGGTTGACACAGAAGGGTGCCTAGTTCAGATAGTCGGACGAGTGTGAGGCAAGCTTTCAGAAGCTTAAGACAACTCTGACTACCGCACCGGTGTTGGTGTTGCCCACAGGTTCAGGGCCTTACACAGTTTATTGCGATGCTTCCCGTATTGGGCTTGGTGCAGTGTTGATGCAGGATGGCAAGGTCATTGCCTATGCTTCGAGGCAGTTGAAGATTCATGAGAATAACTATCTGGTCCATGATTTAGAGTTGGCAGCCATTGTTCACGCATTGAAGATTTGGAGGCATTATCTGTATAGCGTGGCATGTGAGGTGTTCACTGATCACAAGAGTCTTCAGTATTTGTTCAAGCAAAAGGAGTTGAATTTGAGGCAGAGAGGATGGTTGGAGTTGTTGAAGGATTATGATATCACCATCTTATATTACCTGGGAAAGGCCAACGTGATGGCCGATGCTCTGAGTAGAAAGTCAGCCAGTATGGGCAGTCTTGCTTATATTTTGGTCGGTGAGAGGTCGCTTGCGTTGGATGTTCAGGCTTTGGCCAATCGATTTATGAGATTGGATATCTTTGAGCCTAACCAAGTATTAGCTTTCACGGTCGCTCGATCTTCATTATTGGAGCGTATCCATGATCGACAGTTTGATGATCCCCATTTGTGTGTCCTTAGAGACACGGTGCAGCGTGGAGGTGCCAAGCAGGTTACCTTATGTGATGATGGAGTTTTGAGATTGCAGGGGCGAGTTTGTGTGCCTAATGTGGATAGGCTTCAAGAGTTGATTTTAGAGGAGGTCCATAGTTCCCGGTACTCTATTCATCCAGGCACCGCGAAGATGTATCAGGATTTGCGGTAGCATTATTGGTGGCGTAGAATGAAGAAGGATATTGTTGCATATGTGGTTTGATGTTTGAATTATTAGCAGGTTAAGTACGAGCATCATAGGCCTGGTGGACTGTTTCAGAGGATTGAGCTTCCCGAGTGGAAGTGGGAGCGGATTACTATGGACTTTATTATTGGACTTCCGCTGACTCGGAAGAAGTTTGATGCAGTTTGGGTCATTATTGATAGGCTGACCAAGTCAGTGCATTTCATTCCTGTGGCAGTCTCCTATTCATCTAAGAGGTTAGTTGAGATCTATATCCTGGAGATTGTTCGTCTTCATGGTGTGCATGTATCTATCATTTCGGACCAAGGTACGTAGTTTACCTCACATTTCTAGAGAGCAGTTCAGCGAGAGTTGGGCACCCAAGTTGAGTTGAGTACAACATTTCATCCTTAAACGACCGGGCAGTCCGAGCAAACTATTCAGATTTTGGAGGATATGCTCCGAGCTTATGTCATCGATTTTGGAGGTTTGTGAGATCAGTTTTTGCCTTTAGTAGAGTTTTCCTACAATAATAGCTACCAGTCGAGCATCTAGATGGCTCCTTATGAGGCTTTATATGGTAGGCGGTGTCGATCTCCGGTTGGGTGGTTTGAGCCGGGAGAGGCTCAGTTGTTGGGTACTGATCTGGTTTAGGAGGCCATGGACAAGGTCAGGATCATTTAGGATAGGCTTTCGTATAGCTCAATCTAGGCAGAAGAGTTATAGAGACCGCAAGGTTCGAGATGTGGCTTTTATGGTTGGTGAGCGGGTATTGCTCCGAGTGTCGCCTATGAAGGGCGTGATAAGATTCGGGAAGAAGGGCAAGCTTAGCCCTAGGTTCATTGGTCCATTTGATATTCTTGATCGAGTGGGAGAGGTGGCTTATAAACTTGCATTACCGCCTAGCTTATCAGCCGTACATCCAGTATATCATGTGTCCATGCTTCGGAAGTATCACGGCGATCCATCCAACGTGTTAGATTTTAGCACTATCCGGTTGGACAAGGACTTATCTTATGAGGAGGAGCCGGTGGCTATTCTAGACCGGCAGGTTCGACAGTTGAGGTCGAAGAGTTTTCCTTCAGTTTGTGTTCAATGGAGAGGTCAGCCTCCTGAGGCATCGACCTGGGAGTCCGAGTTTGATATGCGTAGCCGTTATCCTCATCTTTTCCCCGACTCAAGTACTTCCTTCTTCTATTTGTTCGAGGACGAACGGTTGTTTTAGAGGTGGAGAATGTGACGACCCAAAGGGTCATCACTTGCTTTCAGTTGATTTCTATGTCTCTAAGGCCTTGAAAACTTCATTAGAGTCACCTCGCATTGCGTGCGCAGTCCGGGAACGTAGCCGGAAAACTTAAATATGAAACTCTGTGGAAAAAAATGCTAAGTTTTGATGTTAAAAGGAATAATCATGACTTCAGTCAACAATTTAGGTAAATGGACCCGGATCCGTGATTCAACGATCCCGGAGGGTCCATAGGAAAATATGGGAGTTGGGCGTATGCCCGGAATCGAATTCCGAGGTCCCAATCCCGAGAAATGAATTTTTAAGTGAAATTGCTTTCAGAAATTGATTAAGGAAATTTGAAATGAAAACTGATTAAAAAGCAATGGTATCAGGCCCGTATTTTGGTTCCGGTGCCCGGTACAGGTCTTACATATGACTTGAGTCATTCCTGTGAAATTTGGTTAAAAACAAACGTCGTTTGACGCGATCCGGACCTTAATTGAGAAATTTGAAGTTTAAAAGAGTTTTGAGAAATTTCAGTGATCTCGAGGTTTAATTTAATGCTCATGATGTTATTTTGATAATTTGATACACGAATAAGTCCGTAGGATGTTTTTGAGGTTGTGTGTATACTTAGGTTGGAGTTTTGAGGGCTCGGGTTAGTTTCGAGTAGGTTCCGGGATGCCTTAGGCTTAGAAAGTCAGGTGTTGCAGTGTCAGGAAGCCACAGTCTCTGAACCCTCTAGTGCGGTCCGCAAGAAAGCGCGTGCGACTGCGGAGGGGCCAGCGCGGCCGCGGTCGCCTTTGTGCGGTCCGCGGTGGAAGCTGTGCGGTCGTAGTCGCCTTTGTGTGGTCCGCACAGGGTGCTCAACTGCAGGTCTTCAGGGAGCAGCCAGCGCGGCCGCGACACCTATATGCGGTCCGCGGTGGAGGCTGTGCGGCCGCAGTCCATTTGATGCGGTCCGCACTCGGGGTCTGAGAGGGATATAAATAAATGGGAATTTCAGCTATTTTTCACTTTTCAAAACCCCAAAAACATAAGAGGCGATTTTTCAAACAACCTTTCTTCACCTAAATGTTTGTATGTGATTTCTAACTCATTTTCTTCACTCATTGACATCTTTTAACATGATTTCAACTTCAAATCAAAGATTTTCATGGGGGAAATTGGGTGTTTTGGGTAGAACCTAGGTTTTTCTAAAACTGGGGATTTGGACCTCAATTTGAGGTCCGATTTCAAAACAAATTATAAATTTGAATTCGTGGGGGAATGGGTAATCGGATTTTGGTCCGGACCTCGGGTTTCGACCATGTGGGCCCGGGGGTGATTTCTGACTTTTGGGAAAAACTTTAGAAAACTCATTTTCATGCATTGGGGTTGATTCATTTAGCACTTATTGATGTAATTAAGTAACTTGTGACTAGATTCGAGCGGATTGGTGGTGGAATCAAGGGGTAAAGCTATAGTTGAGACTTGAGTGGTGATCAAGGCATCGAGGTAAGTGTTTGGTCTAACTCTAGCTTGAGGGATTAGGAGGTAAGTCATACTTGCTACTTGCTTCTTTTTGAGTACGACGTATAGGCATGGTGACGAGTATCTATACGTTGGTGTCAAGCATGACAGTGAGTCTTAAATTGAAAGTTGTTGTGTTCTTAAATGACACTTGGGTGATTTACTTAATGATCTTCGATGACTGAGCATTTTCAAAAATTGAACTGAGTACAAGTTGAGTTGAGATTGGTTATAGCTGATTCTCCCTTGCCGGGATGACTAATTCAATATTGTTGTTCCCTTACCGGGAAAATTATAATATTGTTGTGTTCCCTTTCCGGGAAGTTATTATATTATTTATGTTCCCTTGCCGGGATTTCTTGTGATTGTGTGATGAAATGTAAAAGGGAGCGGGTGACACGCCTACCACAAGATATAATGAAATGGGAGCGGGTGGTACGCCTACCATGAGATATAATGAAATGGGAGCGGGTGGTACGCCTACCACGAGATATGATGAAATGGGATCGGGTGGTACGCCTACCACGAGATATGATGAAATGGGAGCAGATGGTACGCCTACTACGAGATATGATGAAATGGGAGCGGGTGGTACGCCTACCACAAGATATACTGAAATGGGAGCGGGTGGTACGCCTACCACAAGATATGATAAATGGGATCAGGTTGCACGCCTGCAACAAGATGAAACTGAAAGTGAAAGTTTCCTTATTTCTCTTTATTCGTGTTAGAAGTTAAATTGTAGTTTCCTTACTATTCTTTGATATTATGTTTTATCTACTACCTCTGGAGCATGTTTTCCCCTTTCCCAGCTTTGATTGCTTATTACCTGTTTACTTTTCCACCATATAGTATATAACTGCACAGGTTTATCTGGAGTCTGGTCCTAGCCTCGTCATTACCTCGCCGGGGTTAGGCCAGACACTTACCAGCACATGGGGTCGGTTGTGCTGATACTACACTCTGTGCTCTTTTGCACAGATCCAGGTCTTGGACAGCAGTAGTAGCGCGAGAGCCAGCTTTCAGTCCAGTGAGACACCGAGGTATCCTTGCAAGCGTCCGCAGGCCCGGCGTCTCCTCTATCTTTATTTCAGTCTGTTATCTCATGTATTCGAGACAAACATTTTATATTTTTCTTTCAAATGGTTGTATTTAGTACTCTTAGAAGTTCGTGAGTAATGTGACACCAGTTCTTGAGTAGAGGCATATGTTGATTTCCGTATTATTGTTCAGTTTCTTTAATTTAAGTCTTCTGTATAATCATTAAATTCCGTTGTTTTCATGCTATCACTGATAATCGTTAAATGAAGTGATTTGTTAATGAAGTAAGCTATTAAGGATTGGCTTGCCTAGCTCATATTAGTAGGCGCCATCACGACTCCCGAGGGTGGGAATTTCGGGTCGTGACAGTTAATTTTATTATAATTGTTAGTCGCCCTTTAACTGCCTCCAATAGCTCCCAGCCGAGCACCGGAATCGATCTCGAGGCCCCCATATCGACAAGCTCGAGGCCCCGATCATTGTCCTATCGGTTTGGTTATCACCTTATTCCTAACTCTTATCTCGTTTCTAAGTCTCATACACAGCATCATCCGCTTAACAACTAGCATAAAAATAGATCACGTATTTTTAGAGTCCCATAATCAAATTTAATTGTTATTACTATTTCACGGTAAACAACGATCACGTGGAGGACGGGAGGAACGATCATGTGCAGGTCGAGCCTCTGGCGATGACTCACGAGACTGGGGCAACGGAAAAGCTCTAGTAGATAGGAGAGTTCTGATATGAGCTTTGTCATGACCCTAAACCCAGACCCGGTTGTGATGGTGTCTCTCGTGAAGACAAGGCCAACCAACACATTCCCAACTCATTTTAAGCAATTAAAATAATACAAATTAAGTCTTTAACATAATAATAATCCCAAAAGAAGGTGAAACAGTACAGTTGCGGAATAGACATAGCCCGGCATCGGGGTGTCACCAGTCATGAGCATCTGTTATAAAAAAACTACAAGTCTGAAAGAGTCTACACCAGCTATTACATAGATGAAATAGGAGAAAATAAGATAGAGGGAGAAACACTAGGCTGCGAATGCCGAGCAGCTACCTAGTGAATCTCCGAAGTCTGCTAAAAGCTCTCAACCCTCGCAAGCAGGACTTGAAGCGCCTGAATCTGCACACAAGGTGTAGGGAGTAAAGTGAGTACTCCAACTCAGTGAGTCATAATAATAAATGCAGACTGAGCAATAAGAAATCGCGTAAAGGCACATCAACAGGCTATAAAAAAACAGTAAAAGTCAGTAAAAGCAATGAAGCAGTGAAAATATGTAAAGTCACTTTTAGTTTAGTTTAAACTTCTTTGGAATGCCTTTTTAACAGTTAAGCAAGTAAATACTAGGGAACTAGGAAAGATAAACACATAAAGAACCCCCCCCCCTCCTTAGGCACAATGTCAACAAAATCCGCCCCTCGGGCAATATCATGGAACAACACCAGCCCCTCGGGCTATATCTCACATCACAATAGGTATCCGCGCTCACTGGGGGTGTGAAGACTCCTGGAGGGGGCCCTTACGACCCAAGCACAATATCAAGCCATCTCGTGGAGTACAATCTCAGGCCCTCGGCCTCATAATCATGAATCAGCTAAATAACCTCACAACACAGGCCATTGGCCTTACTCAATCAGAATCTCATAAGCCACTCGGGCAACATTAAAACATGATGCTCAACCCAAAATATCATTTAAAATATCATTTTAAGTGTTAAAACAGAGTAAACATGGCTGAGTTATGAAAAATAGTAGAATATAGCATGACTGAGTACAAGTATAAAGTCAAAACAGTGAGGAAATATTAATAAAAATCCCCTAAGGGTCCAAATAGCTGGCACGAGGCCCAAATATGGCATTCAGCCCAAAACATGATGGTAGCAAATAGTTTTCAATCAAATACGCGGTAAAACAGTCATTCAGGATGGACTAAGTCACAATCCCGAACGGTGCACGACCCAACGTTTGTCATCTAGCATGTGCGTCATCTCAATATAGCATAGCGATGCGAAATCCGGGGTTTCATACCATTAGGACAACATTTACAATCATTAATCACCTCTATCTGGTCCAAATCTCTAGCTCGCAATTCCTTTGCCTCACGAATTGGCCTCCGGATGCTCCAAATCTAACCAAAATCAATGCAAAACCATACAAAGCCCACCCAAAAGAAATCAAATTACAACACGAATCCTGAAATTGGCCAAACCCCACCCCCGGGCCCACGTCTCGGATTCCGATAAAAATTACAACAATAGTCTCATTATCACTCCCCGAGTTCATTCATATCAAAAGCACCAAAATTCAACCACAAACGACCCCTCAAATCCCAAATTCTAGGTCTCCAATTACAAGCTCTAGTTCTTCAATATTGGGCTTAAATTCCATAATTAATAAGGTAGAATTAACATAAGAATTAAGTATTAAGTTCATAAATCTTACCTCCAATTATTTCCCCTTGAATTCATCTTCAAAAAAGCTCCAAAATCGCTCAAAAATGGTGGAACTCAACCCCAAAATCGCGGACCAAATGGCTATTTAAACATTCTGCCCAGGCATCTAATCCTTCTTCGTGAACGCGGTCAAAGCCTCGTGTTCGCGAAGCACAAACTCAAGTTGACCAAATTTCCTCCTTCGCGAACGCGTCCTACCTCTCGCGAATGCGATGCCTCCAGACTCCAAACTTCGCGAACGCGTCTCCCCTTCTCGCAAACGCGGTGCATAAGACCCCAGCCCTTCGTGAACACGAAGGCTAAAATTCTATCCTCACCTGCTAACACTTCACAAACGTGAGGGCCCACTCGCGAACGCAAAAGTCAAATTTCTGCAACACTCAACAGCAGTTTTCTGCAATTCTCAACATCTAGAAATGATCTGATTGACCACCCGAAACTCACCCGAAGCCCCCGGGACCTCAAAAAGACATGCCAACATATACCATAACATCATTCAAACTTTCTCCAACCTTCGGAATGCTCAAAACAACATCAAAACACCAAATTCGCATCGGATTCAAGCTTAAGAATTCCAAAATCTTCTAAATTCCGCTTTCGATCAAAAAGTCTACCAAACCACGTCCGAATGACCTGAAATTTTGCACACACATCCCAAATGACATCACGGAACTAATGCAACTCCCGAAATTCCATTCCGACCCCTATATCAAAATCTCACATATCAATCGAAAAATGCCAAAATTCCAATTTTGCCAATTCAAGCCTAAATCTACTCCGGACCTCGAAAACACATTCCGATCACGCTCCTAAGTCCCAAATCACTTCCCGAAGCTATCCGCACCATTGTAACTCACATACTAGCCCTCTAACACATAAGTCAATATCCGGTTGACTTTTTCAACTCAAGCTTCCTCAAAAGAGACTAAGTGTCTCAAACCTTACCAAAACCTCTCCGAACCCGAGCAAACCAACCCAATCACATATAGAACCGATAGACAAAGCAATAAGAAGCATAAATAGGGGAAATGGAGCGGTAACTCATGATATGACTGGCCGGGTCGTCACAAGCTTGCATGCCAAGGAATTGAGCATCTCTAACCCTTTCTCTTTCCTTGGCCGCTTCTAGCTAGGATGTGAGCTTTGTCATAGTCTCCCGCATAGCGGAGAGGCTCTCTCCATTAAGTTGCTCGCCTTGTGAGGAAGTCCCTATTCCTTACATTCCACACTTATAGCGATGGAACATTTTAGTAGGAAGCTCGTATACCTTCCCCCATTTTGGACCGCCAGCAGACTCCATCCATATTCTTTCATCATCCTCGTCCAAAGGTTAGGTTGGCTCGCCCGATTCACTAGCTGGCTGAGTGCGGATGAATTCCTCCACGTTAGTTTGGTAGCGACCCTATACGAAAATTTAAATTAAATTAGTATTTCAAAATCTATATAAAAGTAAATTAAAATACTTAATGAAAAGTGAAAGCTTACATGTACAGTCGAGGCTCGATCCTCGACCCACCTTTCTTGATCTATCTCTTTCTTCTTCTTACAATATGCGTCTCCTTAAATAGCTCATCATGGTTCATTGGATGCCCCAACTTTTTTTCCTGAAAAAAAAATTAATTTCGTTAATAAACAGAATAAATAATTTAAGCAATTACGTACCCATCTTCTTTTTATTGTCCCTATGTTGATCGCACCTCCGGTGTGCAAGGAGCCTCCCTTCTTAGATGCACGAGCTTTGTTTTCTTTTCCGCTCTTCTCTAAGAACTTTGTGGTAAGCCACTGCCTTTTCAAATCATCCTATAAATTTTGAAGTAGCCAGTCAGGCTTCTTGTTCTTCTTTATAGCATCGGAGAAAGCATCTGACAATCGCTTGCGAGCTTTATGATGAAAATTTGCAGCCACTTTCGCGCTATAGCGGTGTTCCCATACACACTTGCTCTGTATTTCAAAATTTAACTATTTATGGAAATATCATAAATATAAATTATTAAACTGCTTAAAAGAACATTTATACCTTAAATTGATTGAAAATTTGCTCCTTCAGCAAGAATGAAAAATCAGTCCAAGTCGCATAAGGGCCATCATAATGCTTTCTGATGGCTTTGGTGATTATCCTTGTAGTCTTATTACTCGGGATGAATCTGCAATTTAACAATAAAAACACATTAATATCTTAGTAAAAACGTTACAAAACAATAAAAGCAAAAATAACAAATAACCCTTACACATCACCCTCAACGACTATGATGATCATGTCATATTGATCATAATGCACTTCCTCGTTACCATCATCATTGTCCGAAGCATGTGTATCAGAGGAATGTGTGGATGGTGTAGGGGGTCAGAGCTACTACCTCGCAGGCGAAGGGTTGAAAGATATAGAGTCGTTGATGAAGATGGTTGCGATCCCTATGACTGCGACATATCTGGATGGGATCCCAAGTGACTGTGATACTGATAGTTGTGACCTGAGTGGCTGTGAATCGAGTGGTTGTGACATGGATGGATGCGATCCATGTGGCTGTGATATGTAGAAGTGTGATATAGATAGCTGTGATATGTAGGGGTGTGATATAGATGGCTGTGATGCAGATGGTTGCGATCCACGTGGTCGTGAGGCAGCTGGACTGTATGTCGGACGTATAGTCCTATGGCCTTGTGATGAAAGACCTGGTATCTGGATGAAGGTGTAGGGCTCGTGATGCCGTGGTAGCTCAGTAAAGCCGTGGGGTGGAGGATAAGACATAGGCATCTCTAAAGAGGGTGGAAAAGAGAGAGTATTATTATCTACCCTCCTCTTTCCCTTCCTAGCCTTTTCTCGATCCCGAAAACCAGTAGGGTCATTGTTACCTTGACCCTTGCCTTCCATCTGCATAATATAATACGTATTTAGATTGAAACATATAAGAAACTAGCTATAAAACGAGAGTGCTTTAAAAAACCAACCATTTAAAGCTCATCGACGTATTGTTCCTTCCAAAGGGTCGGGTTCTTTTAGGGATTGATAAACTTGTGAAGATCCTAATTAGTATATATAATTTATCATCACATATATCTGTTTGTTAATTGATTCATCGACTTATAACTTACTTAGATGCATCGTTGAATATTAAAAACAAAACGTTTGACCTATATATATATCATTGTGCTACTTTAACTACATATATAGCATGTTATAATATATGTTAGTGTATTCATTATTTATATTACAAAAGTATTAACGGATCACATTTATATTATTTAGATAGTAAATATAAAAGCTATTCATATTTTTGACCAATATTGACCTAATAACCGACCAACTTTGGTCGGTTATTTTCCAGAAATTAAAATATACCAACCAAAGTTGGTCGGTAAATGCTTCCTTTGAATTAACCGACCAACTTTGGTCAGTAATTTTAAATAAAATTTCTTTAAATTTTATAAAATATTTTAAATAATAATATAACTATTAAAATTTTAAAAATTGGGTCCACATTACCGACCAACTTTGGTCGGTAATGTGAAAGTTTCTTTGACTAAGCAAGTCTCACCAGCTCGGTCAACTTGTTGACCAACTTATCGACCAACTTCGGTCAGTATTTTTTTAAAAGTAAATGTAAAATATTTTTCTCCCAGTTTCCATCTAACTTTGGTCGGTTTTTTTGACCGACCAACGTTCGTCGGAAAATTTTGGTCGGTATTTATCGAATTTCTAGTAGTGTATTTGGTCGGTCGAAAAACTTTGATCGGTATTCACCGAATTTCTAGTAGTGTATCTTTCACATTGATAGTAGTCAATACTCTTTATAGCGAAACTAGTTTGTCATTTTATGTATGTGCATAATGCATATATACAACAATACACAATACTACCTTACTACAGGTAATATTTAAAACATTTGTAATCAAAGGATGAATGATAGTGATAGTATCAATAGTACCTAGCATTGTTCATCAACTATCTTAACCTTCATCAACAAGGGTTATGGTGGAGTGCTAAGTACCCTTTCATCATTCACCAGAGATTTCGGGTTGAGTCTCTGGATATAAAGTCACTTTTGTTAGGGAGCGTTTTACCTTCAATGTAGGATTTTCCGACGCGAATTTGGATTTAATCGAGCCCCAATATAAATATCAGACACTGAGTAAGAAACCAAAAAACATCTTAAACTTCAACATGAAACTATATCAAATAAATTTAGATATAAAAAGCTTCCTACATATCGAATTAACCGTTTATCATAGGTAAAAGACAATTGAAAGTCCATTCCAGTAGCATGTATTATGCGTAAGTGGAGGCAGTGATACGCTGCACCTGCTGAGTGCTGACCTAAGATTTTGACATCACTCTGCCTCCAATTTATGTGAAGACATATAAAAGAGTTAACCTGTAACCTCATATAAAATAAAACAAATTAAATCTCACCGGAAGTACTTCTTTCACCTTTACACTATTCCCTTCGTTTCGGTTTGTATGAACCTATTATTTTTTAATTCATTTCAAAAAGAATAACCTCCTTCTAAATTTGAATATAATTTAACTTAAGCTTTCAAATTAATCCTCAATGAGAAGCTGTCACGATCCGGATTTTCCACCATCGGGACCGTGATGACGCCTAACATCGCACTTGTTAGGCAAGCCAATGTTAGAGTTATATTCACCTTTTTTTTTATATTTTTGTAGTTAAAATTAACAAAACTAAATCAAACAGAAATAAATGCGGAAGTACATAATAAACTGGTTATCTATATGCTATTAACAATACTGAAATTGTTACCACCCAAAAAATTGGTGTTACAATCCACGAACATACTACGAATTACTACAAATACTGATCTGAAAGAAATTACATCTGTCTCGAAAGGAAAGAAAACAGGAAAGTAGAAACATAGAAGGGCACGCCAGGGCCTCCGGATGCCAGCAGGACTACCTTGGGCCTCCTAGATGAAATGTCTGCAAGCGACCTCACGATCAGCCACTACCAGCTCCAAAATCTGCACAGAAAGTGCATAGTACAGTATCAGTACAACTGACCCCATGTACTGGTAAGTGCTGAGCCAAACCTCAACGAGATAGTGACGAGGCTACGGCAAGGCATTTACAATACAACCTGCATACAGTATAAAATAAAGCAAAAAGGAAGTACGAAACGAAATAGAATAGTAACTCGCAGCAAAAATAAATACGAAACTCAATTATCTTGCTAGTACTCAGCTATAACAAATCCTTAAGAGAGTTACAATGCTACAGAATAAAATCACAGCAGAAGAAGAATACATAAATAACAAAATGATGCGGCGCGCATCCCGACCCCACCATATCATCAGTAACAATATGAACATTCACCCTTATTACTCCGTATCAATCCATCCTTATTACTCATGTTGCGACGTGCAACCCGATCCTACCAGACAATAGTAATCCACCCTTAGTACTCTTCAATATATCTCCCGTATTCCTCCTGTTGCGGCGCGCAACCCGATCCTACCAGACAATCATATTTCACCATTATTCCTCCTCAATATATCACCTTTATTCCTCCTGATGCGGCGTGCAACCCGATCCCACCATATCAGTACCAATCACACAATAAGAATAGAAATTGCACAATTTAGCTCAAAACCCTCCACAATATTTAAGCCTCAAACCAAAGCAAACAGAAGGCTATACAATCGTGAAACTTCACTCAATTAATACTACACAGCGAGACCAAACAAAATATACTATGAAACACTGGTAAACCAGCTTAAACCAATAATGTAACACAATGAAACTTCGAAATAACTAATACCTTCAATAAAGAAAACAACATATAACAAGAAGCAATTAGATATGGAAGCACCAATAAACATGTAGTAATTAAGATAGAAAGACAATATATTTGGAATGGGGAAGGCAACAGGCTAAACAAATAATTTGGTCGCGCACAGGTACTCCTCACCACACCTATACGCCACACACATGAAATTTCACATAGCAATTAAGTCGGGGATCCCTAATCCCTCGAGTCAATGTTAGATCAAACACTTATCTCGATCCACATGCCAACTCAAAGATCAATTACCGCTTTTCCTTTAGATTCCACCTCCAATCCACTCGTATCTAGTCATAATTAACTTAATAACATCAATTATAGCTAAAAAAATTAATTCCAATGCATAATTATAGGTTTCCCAACATTTCCCCCAAAAAGTCAAAAACTGACCCCGGGCCCGCTTGGTCAAAACCCAAAATTCGGACTAAAACTCGATTATCCATTCATCCTTGAGCCCGGATATACAATTGGTTTTGGAATCTGACCTCAATTTAAGGTCTAAATCCTCAAATTTTGAAATTCCTAAGTTCTATCCAAAAATCCTCAATTCCACCATAAAACCCCTAGATTCTAGGATAAAACCTTGCAAAAAGAAGTAAAACATTGAAAGAAATGAGGTACGATTCATTTACCTATGATTTGGGGAAGAAATGGTCTTTGGAAAATCGCCTCTTGAGGTTTAGGTTTTGAAAAATGGGAGAATGAAAAATTCCGTCAAAAATTATTTTTGCACAGTTGCTGGTATCGCATTTGCGATCAGGGGTTCGCAAATGCGAACATCCCTTAGCAAATGCGAAGAATGTCCTATCCCGCTACCATCACAAATGCGAACAATTGTCCGCAAATGCGGTCTCTGAGCTTATCCCAATTACGATCCTGAGCTTCGCAATTGTGAAGGTCCCCTCCCAGCCCTTCTGCTCGCAAATGCGACATTTCTTCGCAAATGGGAGGCTGACATTTGCGATCCAGACTCCACAAATGCGAAGTCTGCAGACCTGAAGCAACCAGCAAAATATTTTAAGTCCAATCACTCCGTAGCCTATCCGAAACTCACCCGAGCCCTCGGGGTTCCAAACCAAACATGCACACAAGTCTTAAAGCATCATACGAACTTGCTCGTATGATCAAATCGTCAAAATAATATCTAGAACTACGGATTTAGCACCAAAGTGCATAAAGTTTTCAAGAAAATTTCAAAACTTCTATTTTCCCAACCAAAGGTTCGAATCACGTTAAATCAGTCCCGTTTCTCACCAAATTTCATAGATAGGATATAAATGTTATATTAAACCTGTACGAGGCTCCGAAATCAAAATACAGGCCCGATACTAACAAGATCAAACATTAATCAAATTCTTTAAATCATTAGATTTTCGGTCTTACTTCTTACATCAAAATTCATTTCTCTGGCTTAGAACCTCGGAATTCGATTCCGGGCGTATGCCCAGGTCCCATATTTTACTACGAACCTACCGGGACCATCAAAATACGGTTCTGGATCCGTTTACCTAAAAAATTGACCGAAGTCAACTAAAATCAACTTTTAGGCCAAAATTTATTATTTCATAAATTTTCCAAATAAAGGCTTTCCGTAATCACGCCCGCACTGTGTATGAAAATCGAGGAGAAATAAAATGAGGTTTTTAAAGCCTCAGAACATGGAATTGAGTTCTAAAACATAAGATGACCCTTTGGGTCATCACATTCTTTACTTCTAAAACAATCGTTCTTCCTCGAAGGGACATAGAAAAGTACCTGAGCCGGTGAATAGTTGGGGATATCTGCTCCGCATATCGGATTTGGACTCCTAGGTGGCTGCCTCAATAGGCTAACCTCTCCACTATACACGAACCGAAAGATAACTCTTCGACCTTAACTGATGAACCAACCGGTCTAGAATAGCTACCGGCTTCTCCTCGTAAGTCAAATCATTGTCCAATTGGACAATGTTGAAATCTAACACGTGGGATGAATCACCGTGATACTTCCGAAGCATGGACACATGAAACACTGGATGTACTGCTGATAAACCTGGTGGCAACGCGGGTTTGTAGGCCACCTCTCCCACTTGATCAAGAATCGCAAAAGGCCCGATGAACCTAGGGCTTAATTTGCCCTTCTTCCCAAACCGCATCACACCTTTCATGGGTGACACCCGAAGCAATACTCTCTCTCCGACCATGAATGCCACATCACGAACCTTACGGTCGGCATAACTCTTTTGCCTAGACTGAGTTGTACGAAGCCTATCCTGAATGATTTTAACCTTATCCAAGGCATCTTGCACTAAATCTGTACCCAATAACCGAGCCTCCCCCGGCTCAAATCATCCGACCGGTGATCGACATTGTCTACATACAATGCTTTATAGGGATCCATCTAGATGCTCGACTGATAACTGTTGTTGCAAACTCCGCTAGCGGCAAGAACTGATCCCAAGAACCTCCAAAGTCAATGACACAGGGATGAAGCATATTCTCCATGATCTGAATAGTACGCTCGGACTGTCTGTCCGTTTGAGGATGAAATTTTGTACTCAACTCGACCCGGGTACCCAACTCACGATGTACGACCCTCCAGAAATGCGAGGTAAACTGCGTACCTCGATCAGAAATGATAGATATGGACACACCATGGAGACGATGATCTCACGGGTATAAATCTCTTCCAACTGCTCTGAAGAATAGGAAACTGCCACAAGAATAAAATGAGCTGACTTGGTCAGCCTATCCACAATAACCCATACTGAATCGAACTTCCTCTGAGTCCGTGGGAGTCTAACAATGAAATCCATAGTGATACGCTCCGACTTCCACTCAGGAATCTCAATCTTTTGAAGTAAACCACCAAGTCTTTGATGCTCGTACTTTACTTGCTGACAATTTAAACACCGAGCTACATATGCAAACAATAAATTTCTTTATTGATTGTACTAATATACTGTCTCTTTTTGTCTTCTTCAGCTGAGGGTCTATCCGAAATAGCCTCTCTACCCCTCGAGATAAGGGTAAGGTCTGCGTACACACTACCCTCCTCAGGCCTCACTAGTGGAATTTCACTGGGTTGTTGTTATTGTTGTTGCAATAGAAGTCATCGTTTACCATTTAAACAATTGACTTTGAAAAGTTCAAGACCACTAGAACTACTATTTACTGAGGACCTTCTCCAATCACGTCCTCTCATTGATTTCGCTTCTATGTTATCTTTGTGGCTAATTTCACCAAATACATGAGGTTCTTCCCTTTAAAAGGAAATTTGATGTTATTTTAACTTTTATCAACTTCAGATTGCTTGTTGAGAAATATTTTAGTGTTCCAATTCTTACTATTTATTCTAATGGTGGTGGAGAATACGAGGGTATGATGTGTGAATTTTAAACACTCATTAGTACCGTCTTGATTTAGTTTTAATCCGAAAGTATTGATTTTTATTCCCAAAACTAATTAAAGTGTATAAATTGCAGGCATGTTCGAGGATTGGAGCTTAAGGAATAAATCTAACTCAAAAAAGAGTATTCCAACTCAAAAAGACAAGAAGGATAAAAATAGGTAAAAGTGCGGTCCGCAGCCGCAGAGGAAAGTGCGGTCCGCAGAAATGCACATATGGCTGCAGAAAGAGCCCCTAAGCCTCAGAGAAATTCTAAAAGCGCGGTCCACACATTAAATTGTGCGACTGCAAAAGCTGGTCACACTGACAAGATTTAAAAAGTTTAGAGAAGGTGAAAAACGACCAAATGTGAGCCTAGTCAAAGTGCGGTCCCACATATGGAAAAGTACGGCCACAGAAGCTGAAGTGCAGCCGCAGATAGAATTGTGCAGCTGCAGAATTTCTCCCAAATGAAGAAGAGAAGAAAAGTGCGGACCGCACATGAAATTGTGCAGCCGCAGAACCTCCCGAAGGGCATTTTTGTTAGTGAAGTCACTATAAATAGACGAGAAATACTTTTTATAGTAAGTTTTGTATTCTAGAGAGCTATAGCGGTTATATTTTACCTTTTGGGAAAGTAGTGACAATTATTGGTGAAGAATCATTAGTTTTATTATTTAAGTATAGGTTATGGCTTTAATTACTTCTTCTGCTTTGTTTTTTTCACTTTCTAACATGAGTAGCTAGATTTTTTCTAGGGTTGTGATCCAATCCTAGTGTGTAAACTTTATGGGTTATAATTTTAATGCTTGTTGATGATTGGATGTTTATTATTTAGCCTTATTCATGCATTATTTCTAGAATTAATGGTTGTAAACATTGATTCATGCCTATTTGACTTAGTTCTTACTTGAGAAAGAGGAACTTAATCTAGAAAAATTTTGGCTAACAAGGAATTGAGCTAGTTAAAGTTTTGACTAGTTTAATTAAAGGGTTTAAACTAGAGATAGGAAAAACTCGACTTGGACTCATATCAATTGGATTGCTACCCAATTAGTCTTGAGAAATCCAATTTGGGCATAACCACTCTATGACCGAGAGGTATTGAGTGGGTACTTGAGATTGAGAGTTATAATCCGCAAAACAAGCATTAACGTAATTTACACGTTAGGTTTGCACTTAGGTGAAGGTTACATCCCTAGGCTTTTTGCCATTTGTTTAAAAATACCAAAATAATTATTCTCTTTTTAGTTATTAGCAATTAGTTTAAATATCTTAGTATTAATTTGGAAAACAATCACTCTTTGTTTGGAAGCGTAATTTGGTTGTTTCACATACTCTCGACAAGTATATGCCTTAACACCCTTAATAAACTCTCTGAGAAATTCGACCCCGGATGTAGTTGGGTATTATAATTGCAACGACCGTTTCCACTCACTATTGAGTGCGGATTGGATGTGGATCAGGGTCTCACAAAAACACTTTCAAACATGGAAATTCAACACATTTTCTCACCCCTTACACTCTTCAAAAATTTAGTAGTGTTGAACTACGCCGTCGTCAAATTATGGAAACAACTTTGACTCTTTTATATCAAGCCTCCATACCACTTGCATACTGGCCTTATGCATGCTCAACCACTGTCTATCTTATAAACAGAATGACCATGTCGATACTACAAGGCAAATCTCTATATGAATCTTTGTTTCATACCCCTCTAAATTATAAATCACTTCGCACATTTTGTTGCTTGTGCTATCCTTGGCTACGTCCCTATATTGACCATAAACTTGATCTAAAATCCAAACCATGTGTCTTTTTTAGCTATTCTACCAAATACCATTGCTACCAATGTTTTGATCCTTCTACCTCTAAGCTTTTCCTTTCTTGCCATGTTCTTTTCTTAGAAAATAACTTCCCTTTTGCCACCATATTCTCCTTTTTACCAAGGATAACTAAATCTAATCTCCACATCTAGCCTGATGTTATACCCACTGATCAATCACCCCTACCTTTCATGATCAGAACAATACTATAATCACTTCACATGATCTTCCTTTATTCCATGTCATCTCAGCTCCTCTATTTCAATCATCAGGCACCATTATCTCATCACCTGCTACTTCTAGTTTGCCCTCGACCACCAGTTCTCATAAGTCTCCAGTAAAATTACATTCCACCTCTACTCCGACATTGAGTGAATATGCTTCCAGCTCTCCTTTGCAGCAGGTAAGTACCTCTACTCCTGAACCTACCCGTATAGTTACTCGTTCTCAGCATAAAATCTTTAAACCAAATAAGCCTTTTGATTATTCGGCTTTAGTTGTATCGACAAGTTCCATGATTACTCCTCACACATATAAGCAGGCACCCAAATCTAAAGAATGACAAGATACAAGTCAGTAAGAGGTTGATGCGCTTGTGAGGAACAAAACTTGGAGTCTAGTACCTCCCTCGTACACACAAAATATTATTGGTTACAAATGGGTATTTCAGGTAAAAAAAAAGTAGATGGAAACATTAATCGTTTAAAGGCTCAGTTAGTTGCAAAAGGTTTCCATCAACGCCTTGTCATTGACTTCAACTTTGCATTTCGTCCTATAGTCAAGCCTACTACCATTAGCCACATTGTCACATTTGCCACTTATTTTAAGTCAACTTGATGTCAATTATACTTTCTTGCAAGGCACTTTAGAAGAGAAAGTTTATATGGAACAACCCCTTGGTTTTGTGAAGTATCAGTACCCCTCTCATGTTTGCAGACTTCACAAGGCAATCTATGGTCTTCGTAAAGCACCTCGAGCTTGGTATATGGAGTTTAAGAATTTCATATGTTCCATTGGGTTTGCTCGTTCCAAATTAGATACCTCTCTGTTTACAATGCGTGGTCTAGGTTTTGTTCTTTTCCTACTCTTGTACGTAAATGATATTAATTTGACGGACTCATCCAATGCCAAGATACTTCAAGTCAACAAAGCACTTGTTGCCCGCTTCTCGCTCAAAGACTCGACTGTGCTCACTTATTTTCTTGGTGTTGAAGTTTGTCGAACTACCACAAGTCTTTATCTCTCCCAGAAGAAGTATATTACTGATTTTCTTCATCGGCTCAATATGTTTGATGCCAAAGGTGTTACCACACCTCTTGCAGGCTCTGTTATACTTAAACTTACAAATAGATCTGCCCCTACGGATCAAAAGCAATATTGTTAGCTTGTAGGTGTTCTTCAATACCTCTATATCACTCGACCTGACATTGCGTTTGCTGTCAACCGGCTTTCACAGTTCATGCACCAGCCAACCCACCTCCACTGGCGAGCTGCCAAACGTGTTCTGTGCTATCTCAAGGCTACATCTACCATTTCTCTTTATCTTGATCTGTGCCTCGTTTGATCTCATTACTTACTTGGACTCTGATTGGAGTGGAAATCCAGTTGATAAATGCTCTACTAGTTCTTACGTTGTGTTCCTTGGAATCTTACCTATTAGTTGGTCTTCTAAGAAGCAACAGACAGTAGCTCACTCCTCCACTGAAGCTGAAGATAAGACCATTGCCAACGTAGCCACATAAACTAATTGGATTGTCAACCTTTTGAATGAACTCCATTTCTCTAGCTCTAACACTCCAACAATCTATTGTAATAATCTAGGTTTTCTCAATCAGAACCCAATCTTTCACTGCCGAAGGAAGCATTTAGCTTTTGACTATCAGTTTGTACGAGAGCAGGTCCGCAACTAAGCATTGGTTGTTCGTCATGTTCCTTCTGAATCTCAGCTTGTTGATTCTCTTACTAAGGTGGTATCAGCTATAATGTTTCTTCGTCATCGATCCAAGATTGGCTTTAGATTGGCATTGTCGAGTCACCGCTTATCTTGCGGGGCATAATAAGGCAACACAATCTTTTTTTATATTTGTTTCACTATAATCTTTTTTTATTATTCTGTAATTTATTTTTTCTGGTTACAATTCTTATTCTTCTATGTATATCTTTTATTGCGATTCTTTAGGGTCCTTCTTTCCTTTTGTACCTGAGCAACCTTGCTCCTCCATCTTGTATTTAAAGAATCATGTAATAGATAAAGCCAGTTCTCTGCAAACTCATTCTTGAACCTCTTTAGTTAGTACTTCCTCCATTCTAATTTATTTGAATCTATTTGATTAGGCACAAAATTTCAGAAAAAAATGAAAAAGTTTGAAACTTGTGATCTTAAACAAGTTATAAACATTTTTATGGTTATAAATTTTTTGTAACTTATGGTGTTAAACATGCCAGAGCATTTGTGCGGCTAGAAAAGTTTCTCATTAAGGATAAAATTAAAAGTTTAAGTTAGTAAGGAATTATTCTTTTTGAAATAGACAAAAAACAAAAAAAAAAAACATAAACTGGAACGAAAAATGTACTACTTTACTATTATCCACAAGAAGTAAAAAGAAAAAGAAAAAGAAAAGGATAAAAGACATTCGTAAATAGCAAGTGAACAATGCAATAATTCAGCACTAATTCCTAAAATAGGAAATTTTAATTTTTGTAAGTCTTGATTTAGCTGGCAGTATTTATAAATAGGAAGTCAATATCTGAAACTAAGATTTTATTTGGAAAGTCTGTTAACTAAAACATAGTTCTACAAACTTTTAATTTTTCCAAATAAGATTCACGAAAAAAATTTAATTTATATATTTATTTCGTATTTAAAATATTATTTCAACAATTTTTAATGGTGTAAATATCGTCCAAACGCATCGTTGAAGAGAAATTTTGGAATCCAGAATCAAAGTAACGCATTTTGAAACTTAAAAAACCAAATTAAAGTGTAAAAAAAGAAAGAAACAAAACTACATATAGCGCAATGTTATCCATGCACTATACCACTCTGAGCTAAAGGCTCATCCTAACGGGATCTGGTATAGCACATGACTATCATGCGCTATATGTGCCTGCTTATTTTCTAAGTTCCAACAACAAATTATGTTTGGTTGAGGTGATGTCCCTATGTGTTTCTACAGGAAACACACAATTTTGAGGCCTTCATGGGCTCCCTTCAATCCGGGTAAGAGGCGTTGGATTTATAAATATTATGTGAATAATGAATATGCAGATCTATATTTTGTATTGTACTAATTATTCTATAAGTTGATACATCGATTATCATTTGTTTTGATTGTGTGTATATATAGGAGGAGGATCAATATAGTTTTGACAAGTGGTATGATGAATCTTTCAACAGGAATACTACAAATCAGTGACGCAAGAACTTTGGAAACGTACCGGTGAGAACGAAAAGAAGACCTGAAAACTCAAAGAAAAATATTACAACTTTGAAAAAGATCGAGGTCGAGGCAACGAAAGGGAAACTGAAAGAAGCTGAAGAAGAGATCAAGAGAAATTACAATGACGACTGAACCAGTGCATAATAGGTGATAGAGACTGAAGAACCACATGACTGCCTTAATTTTGTTGCTTTTGTAAGTTGTTATTCATGTGTGACGAGTAACCGCAAGCTAGCAACAATGAAAGAATGAGCGACACCAACTCGAAAGGCTTTAAGCATCTTGCGTATTGATTGGTGAGCTAATCAATATCAAATATGAAAGGGAAATCGTTAAATTATTCAATTTGATAATAATTGAATAATTTAAGAATAATTGAATTCTTTTTTCAAGTTGATTCAAATTATTTGAACGTTTTATTATTTATTTATTTTTTGTTTTAACATACAAAAAAACTTTTTGAATTCCCGGTAGAGAGGCTATTCCTCCTGGAACAAAAGGATCAACCTTAGATGGGAATTAGGGTGAAGCCAGGGGCGGTCTCTGCCGTTCAACTATAACTATATGGCAAACACCCCATTCTGCAGCAGAGCATGAGCACACGATAGCTCACGTTTGATACCTATCTTCAGGAGCATGAAATCAAAGACCCTTGACGCGTATTCTCCGTCGGAATTCAGACCTCAACCTCTTGATCTCTTTTTTAATTGATTTTTAAGAGGATTGACAAATCTCACTGTGCCTAATACAACTAATTAGAAGTGGAATGAAGATAATGCGCTTTACTTTTTCATTTGTAGCTGGATTACCCCTGGGCTAACTTAACTTGAATCTGTTCTCTTTAGTTTTTCACAGGCTTCTCTTCTCCTAGGAATCCTAACTTGGTATGCAAGCTCAAGAAAGCGATTTATGTTACGGCCTTCGGCAAGCTAAAGCAGGCACTAAGAGCTTGGTTTGAAAGGTGACAACATCATGTATAAGAGCCGAAATAGGAGTAGAGGAAGGAGCCGATTTTCAAGTAAATTAGATCATTCAATGTTAATAAGGAGGTCGATATCGGACGATGGTTGTTTGAACCCAGTCAAGTCATACCGAGCTTAGCGAAAGATAGAAAATGGTACTAGCTAAAGAGAAGGATCAGAGAAATTTCTCTAAACTCTCATACAAAGGGGAAAAGGCTACGGTTGTAAGTAAAAGATCACTGGGTTTACGAGGAGGCTAGGTTAGCCGAAAGATGGTAATCCGTTCAATATTTTTCATACTTAGACTATTTCATGTACTATGCGTTGTGTATTTTGGATTTGTTATACAAAAGAAGTACGGATTATGTGTTGAAATGTGTATTTTGAAAGCTTAAATAAATCATCATGCAAAAAAAAAAATTACACAAGAAAGTTAAGAAATAATTTAGTATATATAAAGTCATTATCATCGAGGGGTCCCACATTTCGTATGCCTTAGCCTATTTGTCGGCTTTACGCGCATACCTTCCGATCACTCGCTATATTAGGGTCATCCTCATCCCATCGCCTCTTTATTATGCGATGCTCTATAGCATGAACATCAGGAAGAGCATGCTTTTTTTGGGCCATATATGCTTCTTTCCATATGAACTAACAATCCTAACTGGTGAAGATGACTCATCAGGACTAGCGGGATCGTCAAAATCAATGAATTATCGTGCTGATCGCTTGTATTTATCATAGAGTTTGCATGCCCATCTGTTGATAAAAATAATATACGAAAAAAATTAATAAATTGTACACGCAAATGAAATATATTAAGCATACGAAATACAATAAAAGTCTAAAGCGCGATGCTCAAAGGATCCCTAGTGAATGCTCGAAGGAATCTTCCAATGAAATATAATGTGTGTGTCTCTGGCCTCCAACACTCAAGCAATACCATGATCAGTGACCAATTAAATTACAATCGATCCACCTCAACGACATAGTAAAGATCAGTGGCAGACAAACACTCGATAATGTGGGAATATAGAGGGCGGTCCTTACTCAGCTCCCAAAAATCATTGATGTGTCGCTAACCAGAGCTCTGATGTTGCAATTCTCCATTTTAAATTAAAAAAAGACCTATGACCCACTTTTAACCTAAGAAAATGATGTATAAAGATCAGAGTGAATAACCGGGCGATCCATCATACTATAGTATAAGTGGGAACATTTTAAGTTTAACTTAATTTACAAAATTACCCATAAAAACTTGACTGACAATTTTGCCCTTAAACAAAAACAATTCCTTCTATTAAATTACACTAGTTTCTCGACACGTGCACGTGTATACCTACCGAGTGATGAAGTATACAATTTATGTAAACTTACTTGTGATGTAATGCACGTGTATGTCTTGTGAATGATCAATGTAGATCGTCGTATTATAACTTGTTCACCGAAATAAAAATGATTGGATAATATTTGAACCTACTACGATAAATAATCAAAATTAATTAGATACATGCGAGTTTTTTTGCTTTGATTTTGTTTGATACAACCATGTAATGAAGTATATCTCATCTAATATTTCCTTATAAATGATATTCCTAGTATTTTTTATTTTCAATTGCTCTGTAAAGATGATTTGGCTATAATTAAACCTACAAAAATGAACAAGTAAAGTTTAATAGATACATGCAATTCTTTTATTTATTCGATTTTATTTTGTACAAATATGTAATACAACATCGATTTTATTTTGTACAAATATGTAATACAACATATAATATAGATAAAACAACATTAATTAAAAATTAATAACTCTTTTTATTATGAAAAAGGAAAAGATTTTTTCAATGCATCTCACCTTCCTTCTTAATCAACATTCTCTATGTTACAGTAGCCATAAGCCGTACTATTATTTATAACGTCCGTCTTTTTCAAAAAGAATACCAAGATTCATTTTTATTATAACGTCTTTAATCTTCTCATGAACTAATAATATGAATCCTATCATTAAAACTAATAAATTCATTAGATTATATTACACACATATAAGATCGGCTATCTTCACTTCTTTGACTCTTTTTATTACCGTCAAACCTCTATATAATATAATCATTTGTTCAATATTTTTTGGCTACTATATATAGTGAAGTGCTGTTATAGAGGATATATATAAAAAAAAATAAAAAAAAAGTTGGTTTCGAGAAAAAATTTGGCTTTTATAATGAATGACTATTATATAGAGATACTGTTATAGAGAAGTCTGACGGTACCTTGTACTTGGAATTAGCGGTTTCCTTTATGTGCCGTCTTCATGGTAATATGCATTGTTTATGTTAAAATGTATTATTCATTTTTTGGGGAAAAAGTAAAAAAGAAAAGTATTGACATGTATATCAAGATGAAATTTGCAATTAGAATAAAATGCAGTTACTTAAGGAAAAAATAAGTTTCACCCACTGTAGCAATTAAGCCACAAAAGAAATTATTATAGAATATACACTAACTCTGATTTTATAATAAAGGGCAAGTAAATTTAAAAGTCGCATAAGCTTCGCAAGTGACTTCGAATGCAATAGTATTATCACAACGCACGAGTAAAATTTTGCTATAAACAAATAGAATAAACATTATCAATTTCGGAGATTTATTGCCTTTTAAATTATTTTAACACAATACTGACAAGAATAGTCAGAATTCCTAGTTAGAGAAGAAATAAATAATTTAGCATAATTTTAGTCCATTAAATATGATATATAAGCACATATATATAAAAAATTGTAAATTGAGACTCTAACATCCCCAAAGCTTAGTTTATCATCTTTTAGTTTCTTAAGAATTTAACCGTTATTTCCAACAAAATCACCACATAAAGTAGCAGTTATGACTACACATATATTTTAAATTATAAATTGCATAAATTATATTAACTTATCTTTATAGTACATCAAATGAATATTTTTCATGAACACCTATAATTTAACTTACCATAATCAAATCTCCCTCCAAACGAACGAAATAAAATGCTTGACATTCTTCCAAAAAAAAAAAATAGATAATGAGCATTCACTCAAACAGAAGTCGTAGCTCTTTATAAATCAAGTCAGAAGTAAGTAATGGAGGGAAAAATAAGGCAAAATATTGCTACATTATCACCAGCATAATATTCATTTTTTCATTCTTCGGGGAAAAGAAAGTTGACAAGGATATATATATTTATATTTGTCAAGAATAAATCATAAGACAATAAGTAAAAAAAATAAAAAACCTTAGCCATTCATATGTGCTTGTGCAATTTCCTATTTCTCGTCCAAGCCAAGTGACTGGTTTATCTCCCAAAGCCACCGTCATATAAAGGTTAAAATAACTATCTATAATATGGATCGAAATGTTGCCAAATGATCCTTTTCTTTTGATAACTGGAGACGTGGTCTCATGACTCTGCCAACAAAATAACACCCATCTTTACCTTTCTGTTATGTCGCGCCACATTTTGGAGTGGCCTTTGTTATTGGAATCACTTCAAGACATTTTTTCCTCAAAGTGGTCTTGGTATAAAATTAAATGTAATACCAAACGGATAGTCAAAATATATATGGTGCCAAACAGAAGTTTGTTTGTAGGTTCCACTAATAGGCGTGACTGTTCATATAGCATGAACCGTTGGCTTTTTTCTTCAATTTTTGTAAGTAAGATATTTAATTTATCTAGAAGGGCATTTATGTAATTTGACTTTTAGATTATGAGCTTCCCACTCTTCTAATAATATAGATATAGATAGATTTGACTTTTAGATTATGGGCTTCCCACTTTTATAATAATATAGATAAATATAAAAGACAATTTCATGTGCATTGAATCGTTAGGTGCATTGAGTTGGATCAGCGGGAGAAAATTGTTTCGTGTGCCAGTAATTATGGGGGAGGAGTTAGAATCTATATATAAATATAAAGCTGGGAATGGAAGAGTTGATGTGGCACATCTAATAAGCCAAGAAAGCTATTTATCTTTTTTCTCATATTTTTTGAATTTTTTCTATTGTTGCTCTTTTCTTATTTCTCAATAACTCCTTATTTACGAAGAGTTACAAATTTCCGCTCTTCTTTTTCTTTCTTTCGTAACTGCCTTTTTATGAAGAGTTACAAAGGCAAATGAGGGGTTGTTTTAATTGAGAATAACTTCCCAATTTCAATTTTTAGATTGTATTGAATGATGCATCAAAGAAGGATAGAAGAACATCTGGTGACTTTGGGATTCTCTCTTCACCGTAAAAAATCAGTCAAAACAAATTTCCTCTCAAGCTAAAATCAGAGAAAATCCCATCAAATGTATTGCATAAGTCACTACCTTTTAACTGAAACATGGAACTCGATACTTAGTAACATTCTCTCTCTTTGCTGTTTTTTCTTCTTCTCTTCTCATTGCTTTGCTCTTTTTTCCTTCCATATAATTGTTGTAACAGAAGAGACCAATGAAGAGTAACAACAGCAATGAAGAACTGCGAGGGCAATGAGGAGGGATATGCTTTTAGACAACAATTTATTGAAAACTGTTTCAATTCAAACGTTTAGAATTTTTTATGAAGCTGTTGGTGTTGTAACTCCCTCGGACTAATAGCCTGTTTGGCCAAGCTTCTAAAATCAACTTCTTTTGAGAAGTGCTTTTAAAAAAATACTTTTAGTGAGAAGCAGTTTGTGTTTGTCTATTTAATTTGAAAAGTATTTTTGAGTAGCAATTATTGTTTGGCTTAACTTTTAAAAAGTACTTCTAAATGTATTTTTCTCAAAAGTATTTTAAAAAAAAGTCCTTTCGGAGATAAGCTACTTTTTTCTGCTTCTCAAAAACTGTTTTGCTTCTCCTCACAATTACTTTTTTTACTTTCAAAAACTTGGCCAAACACCTTTATTTTAGAAAAAAGCACTTTTGCCTCAAAAGAAACTTGGCCAAAGAGGTTATAACTAAAGAGAGGGAAATGGAGAAATTTGTTTAATCTGATGCAGTAAATTACTCTGACATTGGGTTTTATTCTTCTTCTTTTTTTGTATAATTCTTTTGTCTATCTGTAACCAGAGGATCCAGCTTATTCATGAAATCGAGCAAATTATTTAATTTAATGCAGTAAATTGCTCCACATAATATTTCATTTGTCTTAGATACATTTTGAAAAGGTTGGATATGTAAAAGGTTATTCGTGCTAAGTTTCAGGGGGTAAACCATATTTCTGCCTTTATGAGGTTATATCTTTTAAATATATGTCTGATACATCATTATTATACATAGTCTTTTGAATGTTTGCTTGAAATTATGGACGCAAAATTTATACATAACAAGTTAATTTGATGCGTGCTTCGGGTAGATGCAATAGTTTACACAAAACAAGTATTGATTTTTCTATGTGAAAAGAAAGGTGTCAAGCTTTTGGATATTTTACCTTCATGACTTTTCACAATATTAAAATTAAAAAAGTATTTATGCTACTTTCATACTTTGGTTGCAATCACTTGCAGCATTGCCAGAGGATACAGTAAATGCAGAAATATTTTCTTGCTCATGAACATGCCAAAGAAGAAAAATTCAGATTTTTCTTTCCACTATTTCACAATTTCTTAGTATAAAAGGTAGTCCATGAGTTTATCTATATTTAGACTTTAGGAGAGTTAATTGCATATTTTTATCCATCTCTTTTGTGTAGAACAATTGAATAAAGGAAAAACATTATACATTTAAACATATTTCATTTTTCAATTTTGTGCATGTTATTATGCTAACCAAAGCAAATTTATGAATTAACCAAGATGTATGTTATTTTAGGTGTTTTTTTTGTCACAAAAATAGCTGTAGTTTAAATTTGTTATAAACCAGCAAATCATTTATAAAATTATTTAGTATGTCTTAGGACAAATTTACTAGTCTAAAAGATAGTTTTTTACCCAGGTAAATGAGGGAGGATTAGAATAACACCTTTTCACATTCCAATTTTTATTTGTTTGGTTCTTTGAGTTTTAACGGTTATAGTAATAACTTTGTCTATCCTTTAATTATACTTCACTATAGTATACTATATAAAAGTAGACACCAAAGTATCAAATCACTTCATTGCTTTGTCTTTTTTCTTCTGGGTTTCTATTCTCAAGATGAATTTCTTATGGTAATTGTTATGATTCAACAACAACAACAATGATGAAGACCCAGTTAAATTTCACTGGTGAGGTCTGAGGAGGATAGTGTGTACGCAGACAGATTTGGACACTTTAGTTTGTGAATCTAATTTGGATACTTTAGTATGCAATTCTTTCCTTATTTTTATTGGTTAAATATGCTTCTTTTAGGATGACGGTATACTATAGGATGATTTTGACACACATAAGGAATAGTGAAGTCTCCGTGTAAGAATCATTTTCTTTCATTCTTTTGTGCTTTCTTTTTGTTATTTATTAGAATTACTCTTTTTTTGTTTTGTCTCTCTAAACTCCTTCAAACCTTTAATTGTGATTTTATTATTATTGAGGCTGGTGTTGGCGGCTATAGTATTACTCATTGTGTAGTTGAGAAAATAAATCACTCTACTATGATTAAATCTGGTTGGCTACATTGTGCCTTATATCTTGGATGATAACTCAATAGAAGATAACATTAAAGCACTTAATTGACGTTAGGTCGGAGCATTTTATTTGGCTTGCTTTATAATATGGCCATCTGAAGATTATTATATTGTATTTAATTCAATAAATCTTTGCATTAGAGATTGATCTGAAGTGAAAAGATAGAAACATAAAATAGGATATGACTAAAATTGATGCATAAACAAAGATCATATTAACATAATGGCAAGAAGAAGATAAAATGGAAGAAGTTCAGGTGAGAACGAGTACTTATATCCAATTAAATTAAGTAGTGAGAAGGTATAATATGACTTCTTATCTTGCAAGTAATTTTCAATTCAAATATGAACTCATTATCTTTAATTTGAAGTCAACATCCGATAAGTCATTTTTGAATATGGATTTGGAGATTTAAAAAAATTAAGCATTATGTGCTGCTCTATGAAATAATTCAATAAATTTAGAGGCTATGGTTATTTCCAACTTACTACAATCTATTATTTGTTATGAAGTAATATTTAATTTTGATTTGCGCAGTAAAAATGATATGATTGCACAAAAATAATTTGCTTCGAGGTTATGAAAAACATTACTTTAATAATTTTTTTCTATAATCTGTGTATGAGAAAAGTTAATTTTGTTATATTTGAAGTTTATAAATGGCTTCAGATTTTATAATTTTGCAACTAATTTATTTGAGATTTTCACTAAGAAAAGTTCCTATTGTTCTCATAATTAATATCTTTTGTTGTTTCCATCCCTCATTAGCTCTAAATCAATTATATGTTTCAGATTTAATTTTTTGTGTAGGGAAGAGTCCTACCTCGTGAATTTTAAAAAAGTATGTTCCATTTTGTCCTTTATGCTAATTAGTAAAAATTAAGAAATAAATGTTGTATGTTTTTTTAGACTCATTATTTTGGCATATAATGTCGCCATGACTTCACCTCCAAGTATTAAGATTGAATTACCAAATTGTCCATTAAAAGTAGAGCGACCATTTATCCTTCACCCAAAAAATTCTTATATTAAATGAATAATTTCAGCTGTATTTTGTAATTATTAGCCAACCTCTTAGTTGGTGTTTTAAAGAAAAAACTTCTTCGTCAGTTTTACAATCTGTAGGATACGAGGAGTTATATTAAGTAAATTAATGCTGGTTAATTCTATTAATTAATAAATATGTGAAAGTGTCAAAGACACCAACTAAGAAAGAACTATATAAAGGTTTCCATTAATTTCCCACAAGTACACTTTTGGGCAGTAGATTTTCTTTGATCTTATATTTTTGTTTTCTTTCTTTTTTCCTTTCCTTTCCTTTCTTTTCCCTTGAAGAAAGAAGCATGTAGATATGTTGGATTTCAACTCCCATTACTCTCAACTTCACGGATGATGAAAATCGCCTATAACGCTAGCGGAGACTCGTGACATATGGAAGGCTGGTTTCTTCAAAAGGTTTAAGTATATTATGATTACAATTTTTTGAGATAAAAAAGAAAATATATAGTATTTGATAGTAATTATTTATGACAAAATAAAGGGTATTATTTGGGTATTTGGAGGTCGTATCAAATGGTTGACCACTTCACTTTTCATGTTTACCTATTTTCAAGATTTCGTCTGTTGTCATTTTTATTAAGGTTTAGATCTTTAGATTTTATGAGTTTTATTATGACGGTAAACATTATAAATTTGAGCAGTAGTACTTTTTTATCAGTCGATGACTGGTTGATCTTGAAAGAGATAACTATAATTGAAACTGTTGCGAAAATACGTATGAAAATTTCAAGCAAGAAGTTTCATAAGTATGGATAATTGAATGTTCCTTTCTTTTTTTCTTTATATAGTATACAAACAAATTAAAGACGTAACTATTACTTCCAATCATACACATCACTCAAGAAAGAAAATTAAAAAATTAAAGATATTAACCGATAAACAATGGTTAACTTTTTGTATGCTATAAATTTGTTTAAACTCAAACACTTTAGAACATTATGCAATTTAATTGATAATTTTAGGCAAAATACATAGTTTACCCATCAATCTTGCAGCGAAATCTCTTTTACACACCTCTCTTTACGGAATTTTTTTTACATATTCAACCTTTCAAAAGTGTGTTTTAGACACACTACTTTTATGCTTGACTTTTTTAGATAACGTGAAAGACATGCGCTAATAGGGTCGTGACATGTGTCATTGACTTTAAAAAGGAAAAAAATATTAGAAATTAAAATTAAAATCCATCTTTTCATTTATCCATTTTCTATCTTACGTACCATTGTTGCTACCATCATGGTTGTTTGTGAGAAAATTTCCAATACCACCAAAATTCAACCACACTATCTAAACAAGTAGTCGAAAATAATCGAGCAACAAATTGAGTTCAATAACCCAATAATCAACAAGACCCAATTGAATTTTCAAACTTTTTTCGATACTCCAACAATGGTGGATTCTAGATTTTTTCACCAAACTTTCAATACTACTGTTAAAGCTTTTAAATCTATTACATAAATAGTTTTCATAATATTTGGACAACAAATGAACAAAATTCGCTTAATTTTAGATCTAAAATTAATATGTTCTTTCAAAAATTCTATTTGGGGAAGAAAATGAGGAGGGTGGTGAGGAAGAAGACCAGAGGGAGGGGGAGGGTTCCTGTGGGGAGGGGAGATAAAAAATGGAATTTTTTATCGGTTTCACGCGTTTTATTTGTGTGTAAACATGCAAGTGTTATTTGGTCAAAAGTAATGTGTCTTAGACGCACTTTTAAAAGGTTGAATGTGTAAAAGGTTTCTCACGAAAAAATGTGTGTAACGGAGATTTCACTGCAAGGTAGATGAGTAAGCTATGTATTTTGTTATAATTTTATTTATTTGCTACAAATTAAGTAATGATGAATATCAGGTGAACACGTGTGTCCAAAAACTAGTAAAGATAATATATCTGAACATGAGACACAACAAATTAATTTTAGGGTATTGTCATTAAAGGTTTTAAGGTTCCTTTTTGACTTTTTACTTAATAGCTTTAAGTATTTTTTATAATTCCTATTTTTGAAAGATAATAAAGTTTCAACATGTTTATTATGAGTATTAATATTTTTTAAGAGTTATCAATGTATAACGTTATTAGTTCTGTAATTTAGAATTTAAATGTATCTTTTAGCTTAGAATATTAATTATTTTAATATTTATTAACTAATTGTTTTTTGAATTTGAAGTGTAAAAGATATGAAAGTACTAATTTTGGAATATAGACCATTAAAATTATTATTCTGGACTGTTGTTGGTGTATTAATAATTTTTTTTATTAATTAAAATATATAGCGTATCATTTATTTCAATTACAACCTTTAATGGAGTAAATATCGTTAACAGTGGCCGTCAGTGAAAGTCAAGAACCAAAAAACAAGGGAAGAAGAGTCACCGGCAAAGATTCACCCCAGTTGGCTTCGATCCTGAATCAACACTATTTTCCAGTTGATGGACAAAGCAAAAGCCCCTGAAGTTAAGGATTCTGTACCGAAACTTTACTCCAATCCTAATTCCGAAGCTAAATATTACAGCCTCTCGTTTCAGGCATCGGGTACGTTTCTCCGTTGTGAATTGTGATGGGCTTGTGAATTGTGATGAGTTATTTATAGAGTAGGGTTTGTTTTGTTACACAGTGTTAGCTATTAAGAAGAGAAAGCCTCCCAGCTTGGTGAGCTTGTGTCTTGGAGTTATTGGCAGACATTTTGAGGATATCCTCGAAGATCTCACCGACATATCTGCTAATTTTCCCTCCAATCTGAAGGTTCAACATTCTTATGCCCGCTTTTATTATACTTATTTTCTACAGATTGGTAAACGTGAATACTGCTAGTTTTTAGTTGGCAATCATTTAACCCGACAACTTCTGCTTCTTCAATTAACCATATGTTCTTTTTCCATTCCCTTAAGATGATCAGGTTTTCAATCCATAAAATGGCAAATTACGAATGTCCTATATCCTAGTAGAGCAAGCTCAAATTTTGGCAAGTTTGTTACTCCACCATATTAAGGGTGAAATTAATAGTGAATCAGTGTTTCCCTGGAATCTTTCTTCCAACTCTTGACAAAAGACTGCTCCTTGGCTATCAGAGAATACATTTGTTTCTTCCTTCTTTTGTTTTCTTTGGTAATTGGGATTTCTTTTTTTCTTTTTTTTTTTTGTGTGGTGGGGGAAGAAGGGGGAGGGGGGGGGGGGGGGCGACTGAAAAATAAAAATAAAACTGTCGATCCATGCTATCTTTTCTTTAAGTTTTGTATATATATATATATATATATATATATATATTGACTGCATTAAGGGAAACAGGCACCCAAATTTACAAAAAGTGGTATAGGAAGATGCAGATTCCTTAATGTACTATAAGGTTCCTAAAACATCAATAATGGATTCTGGATCTTCCAAATACTCTTGTTTACAGCAAAAGTGGAGAAGGACTAAACATTGCATTTTCAATTTCTGGATAATGCTGTCTTCAAAACATCTTTGGTTTCTCTCTACCCAAACTGTCTACCAAATGCAAGGTGGGACAATCTTCCATCTCTCTTTTTGGTTGGGGGAAGTACCATTTTTTTCCAGCATCTTAGAACATCCAGTGTACCCCTAGGCATCACCCACATGATCCCTTTCAGATTAATGAAAATCCTCCATATTTGCTCTGTAATCCTGCAGTGTAAAAAAAGATGGTTGATTGTCTCAGTTTCTTCACCACATAGGTAGCATCTGGAGCATAGTTGAAAGCCCCTCCTGATGAGATTGTCCGGAGTCAAAACTGATTTTTTAGACAACAGCCAAGTAAAGCAGGCAACTTTAAGTGGAATTTAGACTTTCCAAATTAGCTTCCATGGCCAGGAACCAATCTGGTTGTTGGTTAGGTTGAATTCCTTGTATGCTGATTTGATTGTGAAGTTTCCTTGCTTGTTCCCTTGCCATAAGATACAATTTTCAGAGAATGTTAACCCCTTGATTCAATGTGTTGTAGAATTCTTTTATCCTTGCAATTTCCCAGTCGTTAAGTAGTCTTCTGTAGCTGAAGTTCCAACCTTGAGTTGACCATATCTCTCCAACAGTAGCTCCTTCTTGTAGGTTCAAGTTGTAGATGTCAGGGTATAGCTCCTTTAGTGTGTTTTGGCCAAGCCAGTTGTCTTCCCATGCTATCTTGCAAAACTATTTAATGACATTACTTTAATATGCTGATTTGTGTCCTAGCTATTTATCTCGACTCTAATTTTTTCTTGTTACTTGAACAATCTGTTCTAATTGTTAGATGGCCCTTGTGGCAATTGCAAGAAGGAGAAGGTTATTGGATGACAATGTTATTGTTGCATTGGCTGATAGCTCCTGGGAAATTCTGGACTTGTCTGGCTCAGAGGTTTCTGATATTGGCCTATTACAAGTGGTTGAAACATGCAAACATCTGCAAGCAGTTGATATAAGGTATTGCTTTTTTGATCATTTCATTACTTGAGGGTTTCTTTGTTTTTAAAAATAACATGCAAGTGGGATAAGGATTTTCTGGTTTGACTTCCTTAATGGATATGCATGGTGCACCAACTATGGCTTTCTACACAACATCTCTCATTTCTGCTGAGGCACACTAAGTTTTCTTGTCCTATGTCAAAATTCTGCAATCAGTAAGGAGCAAGGCTCTCAACTACTAGTAAACTAAGTCAAGTAGTGTACTGATTGTATGGCTCAGAAATCAGATAATGGGGCGTTAACTCCCAGAAAATTAGGTTATGAGGCGTTAACTCCCATTTTCTATTCTTCTTGCTTTCTCTAGCTAGTTCATGATCTTGTACTCGTGTGAACAATTTTATGCTAAGTACTGTTTTTGAATTTCATTTTTCTTTAAAGTTGCATTACACACTTTGTGCAGGGTACACTATCACCTATTTCAGTCCTTTTTCTGCTGCTCAACTTAAATTTGGTTTTGAAATGTAAAGCTAAATGTGAACATCCATTGTCACAGTCGCTGCAGCAAGCTCACGTCAGCTGGTGTATCAGAACTCTTGCAGAAATGCCAGTCTCTTGAAATACTGAGATGGGGGTAGGTTCCCTTTCTTAATAAAGTCACTTCTTTCAGGCATGAAGCTTTAAAAAATTGTATGTAACAATTACAAGATCCAGTTTCTTGAATTTCTCCTAAGCTAACATTTCAGAAATGATTTTCTGGTTACCCTGTCGTCCATTTGGTTTTCTTATAACTGCTGCTTATAACCTGTGGGCCTTTCCATGTTAAGTTCTGGTTTAGTTACCAGGGAGTACATTCGGTATTAAGATTCTCCTCGAATATGTGCATAGTAAGCATTTGTTGGCTATGTTTTAGATATTTGAGCTGGCCTAATTTGATGCATTTGGTTTCGCTGTGTAACCCAATCCTTGTTGTCCTCAATATATTCATGTTTGAAGCAGTGCGTGCATGTGTAGAAGGCATAGAGGAGGCTAGACAAGCAAATGGCAAAAAGCTGTGTTGATTGATTCTAGATCCAATATGTTTTGTCTCATTTTGATTCTGCACATTACTTGCTATGAAAAATCTTATAGTTTTTGATCATGTTCTTCGACAGGATGACTAGCGCATATATATATATATATATATATATATATATATATATATATATATATATATATATATATATATTGCATGATTGTTATTCCTTACAGAGTTTGTGTGAGGTTCTTGTTATTTTCTATCCTTAGGACTATAATGGTCAAACATTTGAGGTTTGGCATTTCATCCTTGCTTTTGCTTCTTGTCATTAATTATGAGCTTTCTTTTTCAAGTGGGTATATTCTGGGGGTAAGGACTTCTATGTTTTAATGCATGCATCATATATATAAATTATGCAATTTAACATTATCTTGAATAGTCGCTTGCCATGGTTTTCTTTTGTTGGCTTTAACTTCTCATCACTTTCATGTAACGACATAATATAATGACGCATCCTACATGATAAGCTTGGCATGCTTAAACGCATGGGTGTTGTCCTGTTGTAAGGATGTTTCGGCTTATTGACTAGATCTGTTTTGATTCCTAAGGATTTTTCTTGTGAATCCTCTAGTTTCCCTGTGAGCCTGCCTTACTAGAGTCTGTCTGTGAAGCTAGCCAAAAGACGTTCTAACGGGGAATACAAAAAAGGAAAAAGAAAAGAAGAAGGAACATTGCATGTTTCAACTATTTACGCCATATCATTTGAAGTGTTTCTACGAAAGAAATCCCTTGTGAAAAACCTTGGTTCATCATATGTCTTGCTTGATAAAATATATTTCAAAGATCTTTTCTCTTCTCTCTCTCTCTCTCTCTCTCTCTCTCTCTCTCTCTCTCTCTCTCAGTAAGTAAAGAAAATGTAAAAATTAACCACATAACTGGAATGAGTTGGAGTTAATGTTGCAGAGGCTGCCCTCGGAGTGAGAACACAGCTCGTAGATGCTTCGCTTTGTTGAAACCAACACTAGAGCATGTGGAAGGAGAGTCATGGGAGGAACTCGATACCTCAGAAATAGCGCATGGTGCGACATCCTTGCGTTGGCTTTTATGGGTATGAATTCTTTTTGTTCAGGCTTGCAACTTCGTCTTTCTTGTTAGGAGTTATGCATGTGACTTCCTAACTGGAGTAGCAAAGTAGATTATCTTTTTAACCTCCAGTTTCATTGATTTTCCCTTATCCCCGGATGCCCTGGAAGTAGTCTTCTGAGCTCAGAGTTCATCTTTATCTAATCCTTTTGCAGCCAAAAATTGAAAAGGACCAGCTGGAGAGTTTGTCTGACGAATGCCCACGAATCATAGTAAATCCAAAGCCGTCACCACTGGGTTACAGGGGGGTTGATGTTCCTAGAGGAGCAAGACTAGACGTATCATTAGATGATCCCTTTGTTGAAGATATCGACCCCAAAACCTGGGCTGTATCTGGATTTGTGCCTAGAACATCAGCATCATCAGTTTCAAGCACAGAAGAGTTGCCCGTGGCGGAAAAGTTTAGACTTGCATTTCTAGAGAGAGATAATCGGCTAGCACCAAAGCGAGCAAAGAATGCAAGACAACATCAGCGACGTGCAGAAAAGCAGTGGGTAATGATGAATAGTAGGGCAAAAGCACTAGCACTTGCTTCGCTGGCTAGCAAATCGCTGAACATTCGGAACTGAAAATAGATGTGTACTTCTATAAACTTGTATTTCATCTTTGTCAGCCAATAGAAAGAGCTTCTGTTTAGCAGCAGTTTGACAGAAGCAAGCAAATTATAAGCAAGCCTCACGTCGGTTAACTGGGAAAGCCTTTCTTTGCAACTGCTGTTGAGAGGAAGGCAAATATTTCGTGAGCTTCCAACAAAGTAAAACATACAGTAGTTTCTTTCAGGCAGTGGAAGAGTGTATTTGGGTCATCACTGTTGAAAGGAAGGCCACTGTCAAGCGAGCTTTCCTCCCTCTGGTCAATCCTTTGGTGAGGTCCGTGTATTATTCTTGGTAGTCGTTTCCTGCATGTGTGTACAATTGTACATTATATTTTTTGCTGCTGAGGATAATGAATTTCATTTGCTTCCCATACTAAATATTATTAACAACTTTTTGAGCACACAGTTGCGATTGTTTCAAGGTTTGCCTCGGGAGTACATGGAAGCTTTCATTGTCTGGCCGAAGCTATAATCCTCTTATGCACGGGGAGCTTTCCTGATCAATTTCTATTAAGTTAAAGAGTTATCTAGTGCACGAGAGATACTGTATCCACGGTTGGGAAATTAGTGGGGGGCAAACGGGCAGATCAATGGCGGATGGGGCGAGAACAGGTAATGCAAAAACGGATAAAATATCCGACCCAACCCAACCCAACCCAACCCATATTTAATATACACAGATAATGGGTTATCCAACGGTCCATGTTACTTATGGCTTCTAGAATATGATCACTCTTACAAATTGTAAAGGTTAAACCCATTAGTCGTCACTTTTTTTGAGTGAATAATATCCGTTTTATCCATATTTGACCTATTTTCAAAAAGTTTACTATTCAACTAAGTTTTTAGCGAATAACATTAATAATAATTATTTATTTTTTCATTTTGCCACTACTAATGAAAATTATATCCGCAAGGTGAAATACATAATCGATCTCTTTAAGTTGTCGACCAACTGAACACGTCAAAAATGCTAATGATCAAATAGACACTTTCTGCTAAGTAGAAACGTGTCTCTTAAAAGACTTAAACCTCTTATGCTGATATGGATAAATTTGTGTGTTTCACTCATATTGGAGCGCGTGAAAGTCTTTAAAATTACGTTTATCCTTTTTTTTTTCTTCAGAAACTTAATGTGGACCCCCACCTCCTTCTTCTCCAATCTTTTCCTCCACCGTTCGAGCGCACCAGACCTTTCTCTCCATCTTCCCCTTTCATGCCATAAAGCCACCAGGTACCGCCATCGCCAGACTTATCACTCAAACTTCACCATTTTTGGAATTACAGGGGAAGATATTTATTTTTTTTACTTTTCTTTGTTCCATAGAAACCCATAAAGAAAAAAATACACAGAAATTTCCATCACCATCACAACCTTTGTCCACCACTAAACAAATCCAAAAATATCAAATCTGAAAGCTAATTCCACTGTCATGTCCATCGCCTAATTATACACCTTTATAACATACACCTATCTATCGTAACATATTCCTCTCACCATTTTCCATTAAACCAAATACCAATCACTCACAAAACACACACCAATGACCTTTCCTTTAAATATCATCTCCAGCATTACACCACCAAAGAACCACCATCACCTCCTTCATCTCCCTTCACCCTAGATCTAGAGAAAAAATTCATCTAAAATCTTTCAATTTCACCACAATTGAATTTGGTAATTGGTTCTTCGCTGGTGAAAATCATCACTTAAGTGAGTTAGGACGATTTTTTATTTGGTTTTGAGAAAGAAAAAAGAAAAAAAATTGGAGGGGGTTTGGCGGCCATGGTGACCAAATAATTGGGATTTTCTTTGGGTAGGAAAAGTGAATACATAATCTGTTTCTTTATAACAAATACACATGTCATTTAATGATTTGTTCGTTTGACATGTCATCTGTAATTGTAACACACGCATAAGATTTGTTGGTCTCAGGTGTTTAATTGACCTACTTTATTAAAGGCTTGAAACGTCTAGCTGAAAATAGGCTCAATTCAAGTGTTCAGCTGATCGTTGAGGACAACTTAAAGAGGTCGTTGATGTATTTATGCATGACGTTAAGGGTTCAAGAGGTCTAAGGATTGCATTCTTGCTTAGTCCTCTCGCAAAAAAAATCATTATGACTACCAATTTGACTAGTTACTTAATTTTTTGGTAATCGCTAGTCACTTTTATCAATGATCCCAAAGAAGAATTTGCAAAAACTGGTATTTCAAGAGAATTTTTTGGGAAATTTTCATAAACCACTATATTTTAGTAGTAATTAGTCATCTATAGATACCATTTGTTATATTACGGATTATATATACTTTTTCTGTGGTAATAAGATATATTTGATGTATTTAAGCTATTGTATTAATGAATACAATAGCAAAAATAGGCGTGAATCAGGGAAGTCCAGCTAATTAGTTGTTGTATTCGAGTGTATTTGACTGTATTCATGGAGTGAAACGTGAGATTACAGCTGGACAGATTATTGTATTCGACTGTATTCACGGCGTGAAATAGGGGATTACACTGTTTTTAAAACGGAAAGTGAATCAATTAACATAATAGACTCCTAATATAACTCAACAAACTCAATTATAACACACAAATATTGTATTTTCAGTTATAAAAAAGATTCTCAACCGAAAAATACACAAAAAACATAGCAATCTTCAAGAGAAATTATATAATACATCTGAATACATAAATTATATTAATTAAAAAAAACATATGAATACATTCATGGCATATAGCGAGACAGTGAATACAATGAAATACATAGAATACAACGGGATACATTGAAGTACAATGAAAAAAAAAGACAGTGAATACAATGAAATATATAGAATATAACGAAATACATTGAATTACAATGGGAAAAAAAGGCGATGAATACAATGAAAATACATTGAAATATATTAACAGAAAATCAAGTTGCTCAGCCCCAAACTCCGTCATCTTTGTTCAAGAATAAACCCTAATTTTCGATGAATTCGCCGTTCACCGGAAGCCGGTAGTGAAAACGCACCACCTTGGTCCGGCGATGGTGCCTTCAATGGCAGAAAACAACGTCAAAACCTTCAATGCCATATCTCAGAAGATGTAGAAATTACAGAAACTTATATCCTTAAATGACGAATTGATTGATAAGACGAATTAAGGATATCACAGAAACTTATATCCTTCAAAGCCTTCAAGCCTTCAATGACGAATTGAGGAAGGAAGAGGAACAATGAACTCAATTGGTGGTTTTGCCCCTCTCTGTCATTCTCCGCCGTCGATGATCACTCAAATGAAAATTTTCCGAGACAATGGAGATGAATCAGTGGAGAAAGACTAGCGTTGAGAGAGAGAGGGTGGAGAAAAATCTGAAAGAATGAGAGAAAAAAATAATACAAAGCATATTTTATGGCTTAAGGGTAGAAGGTGACCATAAATAGATATTTGGCTATAAAAATCAAAAGGTATCTATGGAATATAGTTTTTTAAAAAGGTATTTATTTAAAATAAATAAGGTATCAACTTTTTCTCTAGGAGGTAAAAATTCCTAAATTTTCCTTATATTTTGAGGGGGAAAAGAGAGTACAAACGTTCCCACTCAATCTTAGAGAAAACTTCATTTGTAGCCACTAGGGCCAAACTTATATCACCTGATAGCCACAAAATAACCCCTTACAAGTCATATCCTAAAAACAATAACAAAGGCTAGCAACTGAAAAAGCTGAAACTATACGCTCAACGCAAATGAAAAGGAAAGCAGTCCTAATCGATTTTGTATCCTAAATTCACGCGTTCAGTATGGGATCTTCAACCTCCAAACACTATAAAAGTCGCCCAATTATTCACATTGTGAAAAAAATTCTAGGGTTTCTGAAAATTAAACCCAGAGAAGAGCTCCAAAAAATTCACGCTGCAATTCAAAGTTTTTGCACAATTGCTGCCTACAATCAGCTTAATAGAGTTGAGATTTCGTTCTTAAATTGTGAAATTGATACAAAATCGATAAACTCAACTAATATCTATGGAAATTGTGAATGTTGGAACTACTGTTCCAATTTTGATTCCGATTTTACTTCAACACAGTGGTGAATGGGTAAGTGAGACTAAATTTATTAATATCCTTGTTAATGGCGTATTGATCAATTCGGACTGTAGCTATGATTATTTTTTTGATGAGATATACAATCAATTGGGTCGAGATTCAATTACAAGTGTGATGGAGATAAAATATACAGTGAAAGATGACTATATAGCAATTCCAATATACAATGATATGAGTGTGCGCTTGTATATGGAGATGAAAAAGAAAAACCTAGATATCTGTCACGTCCTTAGTTGTTAACTAAGTACACGTGCGGAACTTGACAACTCGCTCACGATCTTGCACAACTTGCTCACGTTCTTGCTATGTCAAGTCAGCCTTACTACACTCAAGATCGCTAAGAGAATGGAAGAAAGAACAGAAAAGAATTGTTAAAGGAAGCTTTGTATTAGAGAGAACTTGAATTGTTTGCTTGGTGAATAACAAATGAATGACCCCCTTTATATACTAGTCTCCTAGGGGCTAGTGTGTAAATATTAATTACTACACAAGTCCTTGATATTTACAAGATAAGGGCTTTTTCTAGAATTATCTACAAGCCTAGAAGATTCCAAGGACTTTCCTAGCAAATCCATAAGGATCTAGGTTCTTCCTAAGGAAATGTCCATACCTCTCTACAATCTTCTCACAAATGCTAGCCTTCTTCTTATGTAAGCTTCCACATGGCATTAATATATTCCAAATGGAGCCTATGTGTCATGATGACATGGCAGGTCATCACACTCTCCCCCACCCAATATTGCGACGACCGCGGCACAATGCTGTTGCATAAACTCTCAGATCTTATCTTTGAATTGCCACAAGTCTTCATATCATTCCCACGTGGCCTCCTCCGGTGACTGCCCTTTCCAATGAACGAGGAACATAGCGGTGGCTTTTTGCCCTTGTTTTCGCCTGGCCTGGTAATCTGTGATAGCCTTAATCTCCCGATCATGCGAGGCGGTGATGTCATTAGCGCCCGACTTGATTGGCCCCTACTCGGATCATCCTTATCTTCATGATATGGCTTAAGCATGCTGGCGTGGAAGACAGGGTAGATCTTAAGATACGATGGCATATCAAGCTTGTATGAGATCTTGCCTACCTTGGCGACGATCTTAAATGGCCCCCCATACTTGCGAATCAGATTCTGATGCATGCCCCGTAGTGCCTTGAACTGTCTTGGGTTAAACTTCACCATAACCATGTCCCCAACTCTATAGTCTGTGGGACGCCGCTTACAGTCAGCAAACTTCTTCATCTTCTTAGCTGCCTTATCCAAGTAGGACTTAGCAGTGTCGAGTTGTTCCTCCCATCCTTTAGCCATATGATAAGCCCCCAAACTCTTTCCCTTGGATGCGGTTGGTAATGAATGTGGAGTTTGTGGTTGTTGACCGTCTCGTCTTGCCTTGGTTAGCTAACTCGATAAGCTATCTGGCTGTTGGATCATGTTGCATGCCTTCTTTTATAGCCTCCCGAATGTCCCATCTCGCTGAAGTGATTGCAGCAAGCTCGACTTTCCGGCTCAAGGCATCGGCTACAACATTACCTTTTCCCGGCTTATACTCCAGCGCATAATCAAACTCGGCTAAGAAATCCTGCCACCTAGCCTACTTTGGTGTGAGTTTCTTCTGTGTCTAAAAGTAGCTAGTAGCCACATTATCAGTCTTGACCACGAACCTCGACCCGAGCAGATAATGTCTCTATGTACGAAGGCAATGCACAATGGCAGTCATTTCCTTCTCTTGTACCGTGTAACGCCGCTCCGTCTCATTTAACTTGCGGCTCTCAAATGTTATGGGATGCTTATCCTGCATCAGGACACCCCCAATGGCAAAGTCTGAGGCATCTGTGTGCACCTCAAAAGTCTTGGCAAAGTCAGGTAATGCCAAGACTGGCTCCTCTGTTACAGCTGCCTTAAGGCATTCAAATGCCTTTTGACAATGCTCCGTCCAAACCCATGGCTTGTTCTTCTTTAGCAACTCAGTCAATGGAGCGGCCTTTGTTGAGTATCCATTGATGAACCGACGTTAGTAGTTAACAAAGCCAAGGAAGGATCTCAACTCAGTTACCTTTATAGGTGCCTCCCACTCCTGGATAGCACGTACCTTAGCCTCGTCCATGCGTAGCTCTCCATTGCTAATGACATGGCCCAAGAAGTGCACCTTTGATTGTGCGAACTCATATTTCTCCCTCTTGATGTATAGCTCGTTCTCTCGCAAGACTTGGAAAAACTTCCTTAAGTGCTCCATGTGCTCCTCCAAGGTGTTGTTGTAGATGACTATGTTATCTAGGTAGACTTCCACGAACTGATTAAGGTAGGGATGGAAGATCTTGTTCATAAGGGTCCAAAATGTGGCCGGTGCACTGGTTAAGCCGAAGGGCATCACTGACCACTTAAAGGCTCCATATCTCGTTACACATGCTGTCTTTGGCTCATCCCCTTCCGCAATGCGAACCTGGTAGTAGCCCTTTCGAAGATCCACCTTGGTAAAGTACTTGGCTTGCCCAAGTCTATCGAACAAGTCAGCAATGAGCGGGATCGGGTACTTATTCTTCACGGTGACCTTATTAAGTGCTCGGTAGTCTATGCACAAACGCAACGATCCATCCTTCTTCTTCTGGAACAATACTGGTGCACCAAAGGTGCCTTTGATGGGTGAATGTGACCAGCATCTAGCAGCTCCTTCAATTGTTTCCTGAGCTCCTCTAGCTCGGGAGGTGCCATACGATATGGGGCAAATGCGGGTGGCTTAGCCCCTGGCTCCAACTCAATCTTGTGATCCACCTCTCGCCTAGGCGGCAGGTGCTTAGGCAACTCCTCGGGCATGACATCTTTGTTTTCCTCAAGCAACTTCTCTATGCAAGGCGGCAGTGTCTCTTGAAAACTCATGTTTTCCTCTAGACTTGTGATGGTTTCCACGAACGTCGGCTCCCCCTTCTTGATCCCCTTGACAACCTGCATAGACGAGAGTTGTGCTTGGCTCTGTCCGTGTGGCATAGTCATTGTAGGTACCGTGCAAGCTCATTCTCGCTCCATAACCAAGAGACGTTGGAGGTAGGAGTCGATCAAAGTATGATAATGTCTAAAGAACTCTTGCCCTAGTATGATGTCAAAGATATCCATAGCGGTTACGGTAAAGTTTGTCATACCTTTCCAAGCTCCCAATTTGACACCAACTCCATTAGATACCCCACGAGCATTCTGTATCTCGGCATTCACGGTCTTGACGCGAGAGTTGGTTGGAGCAAGCTTCAATTCTAGTCTCTTTCCGGCAGCCTCAGTCACAAAATTATGAGTTGCTCCAGTATCCACCATTGCACGAGCAGGCTTGTTGTTGATGGTGAGATCCACGTACTGATTGCCATTCTCGGTAGGTTGGATAGCTTGCTACAGCACCACATAATCCGATCATACCCAACTGTGAGTTTCCCAGACTCTCTCCTTGTGGCTGCTCCTTCCGCTCACGTACCATGGCACTGAGGCTCTTGAGGTCAGGACAATTCCTGAAGTCATGTGGCCCTCCGCATATATAGCATCCTTTCTTCTCGACCTATGCCTTCTTCTAGGCGTAGCCCTGATGACCACTCGACTTTTTGAAGTCTTGAGTCTTGGAGTATTGTTGTTGTATCTACTTGACTTTGCCACGGTCTCCCCCACCTTTGACATTGTTAACCTTTGACTCCTTGCCATTGCCTTTGTCGTGCTTGTCATGCCTGAAACTATCAATGATTTGGCCTCCACTATGGCTTGGTCTATATTAGTGACTTGTCGGCGTTGCAACTCCTGCTTAGCCCAATTTTGCAACCCGTCCATGAAGTGGAACAACAAGTCATCATTGGTCAGGTTGGGTATTTGAAGCATAAGGGTAGTGAACTCCTTGACATAGTTACGTATGCTCCCTGTTTGCTTCAATTCCCTAAGCTTGCGCCTTGCCTCGTACAAGACATTGTTTGGAAAGAACTGTCGCTTGAACTCCGCTTTGAACTGATCCCATGTGCTAATAGTACCTAGACCTTTATCCACGTCGGCCATCTTCCTTCTCCACCATAGCATGGCAGTCTCTGAGAGGTACAATACCGCAGTATTGATCTTGGCCTCGTCGTCCCTCACTTTGCCGTGCCTGAAGTAGTTCTCCAAGTGCCAAAGGAAGTTTTCCACTTCTTGTGCATCACGAACACCTTTGAACACCGGGGGTTTGGGAGCCTCGATCTTGGCCTCCCTCGTCACCACAACATTGCTGGCTACCTCGGTCACGCCAACATTGACATGCTCATCGAGTGACTCTATCTTTGCCTTCATAGCATCGATAGTACTCAAAGCCTCCATGAGTCTGCACTCTAAGGCAGTGATAGTTTGCTTTAGTTCCATCTCAGTTTGTGTATGTCCCTCCAAGTCATTTCGGATACTCTCAATCTCTTCAAGAGTGTGCCCCTCAAGAACATTAAGAGTGCCTTCCACCTTCCCCAAGAGTTGGCCAAATATCTCCACGGCATCCATCCCCGCGTTCATCTTTATCATCCACTCTTTACCGAGCGAGACGTCCTTTGGAAGGACCTCCACTTCATCCTCGCTCGCCTCAGTGGCGGATGGTTATTGAGATGTAAGCCCTTCATTTGACACAACCTCAGGTGGCACCTCCCGGCTCTTGTTGGTGGCATTCCTCTTTTTGCTACGGCCATTCTTGCCAGCAGCATCCTGGATGACGTTGGCTAAGGTGTTAGCAACGTTAATTTCTCCGTCGTTCGCCATTCCCTTAGTTGAAACTTTCGCTCTGATACCACGTTGTCATGTCCTTAGTTGTTAACTAAGTACACGTACGGCACTTGACAACTCGCTCACGATCTTGCACAACTTTCTCACGTTCTTGCTATGTCAAGTCAGTCTTACTACACTCAAGATCGCTAAGAGAATGGAAGAAAGAACACAAGAGAATTGTTAAAGGAAGTTTTGTATTAGAGAGAACTTGAATTGTTTGCTTGGTGAATTACAAATGAATGGCCCCCTTTATATACTAGTCTCCTAGGGGATAGTGTGTAAATATTAATTACTACACAAGTCCTTGATATTTACAAGATAAGAGCTTTTTCTAGAATTCTCTACAAGCCTAGAAAATTCCAAGGACTTTCCTAGCAAATCCATAAGGATCTAGGTTCTTCCTAAGGAAATGTCCATACCTCTCTAGAATCTTCTCACAAATGCTAGCCTTCTTCTTATGTAAGCTTCCACATGGCATTAATATATGCCAAATGGCGCCTATGTGACATGATGACATGGCGGGTCATCATATATCACTGAATATCCATTATGCATAACATTGAAAACTGTGTATTCAAGTGTTGAATGCTCATATTCAAGTTCATACTTGGGTGGCAACTTACTCGCAACAACTTCAACTGGCAACTTACTTGCAACAACTTCAACTGGTTTACAATATCAGAACGTAGAAGAAGTACACAAAACTAATATTGTTGAGATGGTGGATAATCATGTAAAAGAAGACAAAATTGAGATATTGAAAGGAAATTGTATAATAGACAATCCACAACATGAAGAAATTGTAGAAGGTCAGTTGTATTAGGAAAAAGATACATTCATTAGTGTAATAAAGCACTACACAATACGAGAAAAATGTCAATTTATAGTGGATAGATCATCTACAACAAGGTATGATTTCTACTTATGAGATTGCACTTCTCTGTAATTTTATATATACTGCTTGTACAAAAATGTATAATTATTGTATAGTTAGATTGCATATGTATACTGCTTGTTTATTTGAGAGACAAGTGTAAAAATCTGAAGAAATGCATTATCATAACACTATATTTTAAATAGGTATTGTCTTACATGCGTGAATGAAAGTTGCAAATGGAGTCGTAGATCTTCAAGTCTACACAAATCAAATGTCTTCAAGGTTAGATGGCTCAATGATGTTCACACTTGCCCAGAGATGAGTAGACTGTTTTCACAACGTCATGCTACTTCGTCAGCCATTGCAAAAATGATTTGCAACAAATATGCCAATCCAAAAATAATATACACCCTGGCAGACATCATGAGCGACATAAAACAACAGTATGAGATTAATATGAGTTAGTAAAAGCTTATAGAACAAAAGAAAAGGCACTTGAAATATTAAGAGGTATACCACACGAATCTTATAGAAAACTACCGGGTCACTTGTATATGATAAATATGACAAATCCTGGTTCTGTCACAATGTTACATAAATCAGAGGACGGGCGCTTCATGTATGTTTTGTCGCACTAAATGCATTAATCATAGGATGGAAATATTGTTACCCTATTGTAGTGGTTGATGGGACATTCCTCAAATCATCACACAGAGGAACAATGTTAACAGCTAGCGCACAAGATGCGGCAGGTGAATATGTTGCAGACTCGTATAATAATTATATATGGTATAGATAGTTCTTATCTGTGTATAACAAAAATAACATGTGGATGCTTTCTTATTTGCTTAACTATGTAAAAAAATTCCACTAGCATACACTGTTGTGGATTCTGAAAATGATGCTTCCTGGGAATGGGTTTTTGAAATGTTTAGACAGGCTTTTGGGGAAAGGGAAAGGATGTGCATCGTATCCGATCGTCATGCAGACATATTGAGGGGTGCTTCGATTGTGTATCCAGAGGTATCTCACTGTGTATGCATCTTTCATCTTTGGAATAACATAAAGAAGCAGTTCAAGAAGAACCATGACCGGCTTAGGGAAGTATTTTTTGCAATGGCCAGAGCATACAAAATTGAAGATTTTAATCGCCTTATGCAAGATATGGACAACATTGATAAGAGGGTATGGGGTTACCTGTTCCAAGTTGGTTATGAAAAGTGGTCCATAGTGCATTCCACTGTTAATAGATCCATGGTGATGACTTCAAATATTGCCAAGTCACTCAATGCAAGAAACAGATAGGCAAGAGAGCTACCAATCATGAGTTTGCTAGATTACAAAATGAATTTGGTTATGGAATGGAATAATAAAAATAGAATGACTGCAATAAGTGCATTTACTGTCCTAGGAAAAAAATATCATGAAGGACTGAAGGAAAATAACTATTTGTCACAGAAGATGATGGTAAATATTCTTTTATCATGTCTTACTTCATACGCCTGAATAACATACTTTGACAAAAATGCATTAATACTTGTCATCCCTGTTTTAGTTTTACTAATAATATCTATTTAAATTTAGGTGAGGCCTTCAACCGATTATGTATATATAGTAATGGATGCTGAACAAAGGCGGAACATAGTCTGCATGCAAAAAAGAGAATGCTCATGCAAACGATTTCAAGTGGATGAGATTCCTTGTCCACATGCTATGGCAGTATTGGACTACACACACATGGAAGTACCCAAATATTGTTCTGCCTATTACACCAAGGAATACTTCAAGAAGACATATGAAGTCCCAGTTAATCCACTTCCAGATAAAACTACACGGGACCTTCCAACAGAGGTGTTAAATAATGTAATCCTACCATCGATAGTGAAGGGAAAACCATGAAGACCGACAAAGTCGCGACGCAAGAGACTTTATGAATATCTGTATACTGAAACTGTTACATGTGGATTGTGTGGGAAACAAGGATACAACAGAAGAACATGCAGGAATGCTCAAGATAACTAGTAGATGTTGCTACAGTGATTTAGTATTTTGTAATTTTTTTCTTTCTGAATGTTACAATTAAAATATGAAAAAATAATGAGATTTGCAATCAGATTCTCTATGATGTATGAATTAAGATGCTACTTTTTGTCATAATAAAGTATTGGTAGAAGTTTTATTCCAAATACTATTATGGATGTCACTATACAAAAAATATACAAAACAGACTGTCACTATACAATTTATATGTAATATTTTTTTCCTATACAAAAAAATACAAAATAAACAATAGCTATACAAAAAATATACAAAATAGACTGTGTCACTATACAAAAAATATACAAAATAGAAATGTATATTTATACAAAAAATAGACCATCACTATTGTACATACAATTTACATACAATAGACTGTGACTATACAAAAAATATACAGATAAATATCACTATACAAAATATATACAAAATAAACTGCCGCTATACAGTTAGCTTCCCCCAAAACTTCGTTCACAAGACTTCCTATAACAACTTAGCAACACTAGTTAAATTTGCAAAATCTATCGAAAATGCAAAACTTGTCGAAACAGATTAAACTGTATAAATTATAAAAATAAAACTGTAGAAAAGTCAAAACTACACAAAATTTGAAATTTTTATAATTTCACTATTAACTGAAAACTACACAACAAGTCGCAATTAAAAGTAATATTCAACATTAGCATTTCAAACATATTGTTCAAAAACATCCCAAACAAAAAGCATAAAACGTGATATAAGTATGCAACTGTATCCAATCATAGATAATATCAGAACCAAACTACTTCCATCTTAAAACTACATGTGATTTTTTTGTTAAACTATCCCAAACTACTTCATCTTGCCCTTCAACTTGCCCTTTTTCTTGATATCCTTCAAAGTCTCGTCATCACCAACAACATGCAACTTGCTCTTTTTCTTGATATCCTTCAAAGACTTGTCATCAACAATGGAATGTGACTTGCTCTTTTTCTTGTTATCCTTTTTTGTCTGATACTTTAATCTACCAATAGACTCATCATCACTAGCTGCATGTCCTCTTTGTTTCTTCACTTCATAATCCCATAGCAATATACCATATCGGTTCTGTATCCCATCAATATCAATAGCTTTAGGAATAGTGTTGCCTTGAATGATGTACTCAGCAAATGCAGCAACATAAGCACCACAATCACTACATACAAGGTGGCACATAAACATTGAATAAGTTAGGATAATATCCAAATAGGAATTCATGCACAAAAAATGAATAAGAATCAGAAATATTCAATAATAATTTACGTGTTATCTTGCGTTGGCAACCCATCAACGACGTGAATATCAAAAGGATCATTGGCGGGGATTCACATAGGATTCTCCTTTATGTCCCAAAAACCAATACGATGAAGGAAATATGGGAGAAACACTGAGTATGGCTCAACTGATCTCCAAACTGCACTATTCTGTTGTGCGCCACTCATGGAATTACATAAATGCGCAGATCTTTGAATGACAATCTCGCCAATATCCAGTGCTACTTATCAGATAGATTTATAGGGAAAAGGACTTCATCAACAGTAGACCAGGGAACATTACATCTTAAAAAATACCCAAGTATATACTCAACAATTGGATCTGTTTCAGTAATCAAATTCATGTCTCTGTTTTTCTCCAAAAACTCCTTGTACAAATTTGAAATTAAGCAGTTAAACCAACAGTCAATAGTTATGAATCTTACTGGAACATCAACACTGTACTTCTCTTTCTTTCTCAAATAGTAAAAAATTACATCAATATGCTGAAACATGAAGAATATACACACATAGTAAGAAAATTACAGTATGAGAAAACTAAAAATTATATCACCAGTTTATATTTTACAGTTAAAGCGTTGACTTACTGAATTACACAAGGGTAGGCCGAGATATGCAAATGTGAAGAACCATTTTTTTCTCCAATATCATCAACTCCAAATTCAAAGATTTTATTTAGTTTATTGCTAGCCTCTGTATAAACACCATCCCTGATGAATCATGATAAAAATATATGGTTTATAACACGAAACACGAAAATAAACAAGAAAAAAAAAAGAAAAAAGAAAAAATTGAAACATAAAACTTACGTCGCATTAGTCCTTAAGCCTCTATTGATGAAAGTGTTCAACTTACACAATACTCTGAAATCAACAGGATTGTCAATATTTCGCTGAAAAGGATACTTTATAGTCAAGATGAGCTTCTTTGACTTAGTTGGCTTATTTTGAACAACTTGGATGGTTCCACCGGAGTCAAATGTGTTCATGAATGGTGACTTCATGATCCCTGTTGGTTTCCTTTCTCAAGGGTTCATTTCAGCTATGTCATTGTGACGACCCGACCAGTCGTCTCATAAGTTACCACTTCGTTTCCCCCATTTCTGCTTCTTATTGCTTTGTTTATTGGTTCTATGAGTGACCAGGTTGGTTAGCTCGGGTTCGGAAAGGATTTGGTAAGGTTTGAGACACTTAGTCTCTTTTGAGGAAGCTTAAGTTGGAAAAGTCAACCGGATGTTGACTTAATAATTAGAGGGCTCGGATGTGAGTTCTGATGGTTCGGATAGCTTCGGGAGTGATTTGGCACTTAGGAGCGTGCTCAAAATGTATTTTGGAGGTTCGAAGTAGATTTAGGCTTGAATTGGCAAAATTAGATTTTTGGCGTTTTCCGGTTGATAGGTGAGATTTTGATATAGGGGTCAGAATGGAATTTCGAGAGTTGAAGTAGTTCCGTTGTGTCATTTAGGATGTGTGTGCAAAATTTTAGGTCATTCGGACGTGGTTTGGTTGGATTTTTTTTATCAAAAGCGTAATTTAAAAGATTTTGGAATTCTTAAGCTTGAATCCGATGCGAATTGGGTGTTTTGATGTTGTTTTGAGCGTTCCGAAGGTTGGAACAAGTTTGAATGAGGTTATGGGATATGTTGGCATGTTTGATTAAGGTCCCGCGAGCCTCGAATGAATTTCGGGTGGTCAATCGGACCATTTCATGTTGTTTGGAATTGCACAAAAACTGTTGAAGTGTTGCAGAAAATTAGACCTTCGCGTTCGCGAGTAGGTTCTCGCGTTTGCGAAGAGTTAGCTGGTGAAGGCTGAGATTTTAGCCTTCGCATTCTCGAGGAAGGCGCCACATTCGGGAAGGGCTAGGATGAGGTGCATCGCGTTCGCGAGGTGGAGCCGCGTTCGCATAGAGGAAATTGAGCAGCTGGGTTGGAAGGTGTTTTGTTCATCGCGTTCAAGGGAGTGCGTTCGAGAAGGGTTAAGTGGAGGAGCCATCGCGTTCGCGAGTGGCTGGTCGCGATCGCGAAGAGGAATTTTTGGTCAAAGTTATTTTGTGCTTCGCGAACGCGAGGCGTTGACCACGTTCACGAAGAAGGAATTGAGGCCTGGGCAGAATGTTTAAATAGTCGTCTTATCCGCGATTTTGGGGTTTATTTCCACCATTTTTGAGCGATTTTAGAGCTTTTTGAAGAGGATTGAAGAGGGATTCAAGGGAAAACACTTGGAGGTAAGATTCATGGACTTAATACTTGATTCTAATGTGAATTCTACCTAATTAATCACGAAAATTAAGCCTAAAATTGAAGAACTAGGGCTTGAAATTGGAGACCTAGAAATTGGGTTTTGAGGGGTCGTTTGTGGTTGGATTTCGATGCTTTTGGTATGAATGAACTCGGGGAGTGATAAGGAATCCATCGATGCAATTTTTACCGGAATCCGAGACGTGGGCCCGAGGTTCGAGTTTTGGTAATTTCGGGATTTATGTTGTAAATTGAATATCTTTGCTTGGGCTTCATTCCCTTAGCATATTTTGACATCGTGGTTCTGACTTTTGGATAGATTCGACGCGAGTGGAGGCCGATTCGAGGGGCAAGGACGTCGCGGGCTAGAGTTTGGACCGGATTGAGGTGAGTAATGATTGTAAATGATGTCCTGAGGGTATGAAACCCCGGATTGCACATCGTTGTGCTATATTAAGATGACGTACACGCTAGACAACGAGCGTGTGGTCGTGCACTATTAGGGATTGTGACTTAGTCCGTCCTGAATGACTATTTTACCGCGTATTTGACTGAAAACTATTTGCTACCATCATGTTTTGGGCGGAATGCCATATTTGGGCCTCGTGCAAACTATTTGAACCCTTAAGGGATTTTTATTGATATTTCCTCACTGTTTTGACTTTATACTTGAACTCAGTCATGCTATATTCTACTGTTTTCATAACTCAGCCATGTTTACTCTGTTTTAACACTTAAATGATATTTTGGGCTGAGCACCATGTTTTATTGTTGCCCGAGTGGCTGTGAGATTCTGACTGAGTAAGCTGAGGACCTATGTTGTGAGGAAACACTAATTATGATTATGAGGCCGAGGGTCTGAGATTTGTACGCCACGAGGTGGCTTGTTGGTATGAGGCCAAGAGCCTAGTAATGATGCCACGAGATGGATTGATATTGCTCTTGGGTCGTAAGGGGCCCCTCCAGGGGTCTGCACACCCCCAGTGAGCGCGGGTACCCATTGTGATGTGAGAGATAGCCCGAGGGGCTGGTGTTGTTCTATGGTATTGCCCGATGGGCGATCCTTTATGTGTTTATCTTTCCCATTTGCCTGTCATTTGCTTGCTTAATTGTTAAAAAGGCATTTTTATGAAGTTTTAAACTGAACTCAGTAATTTTGCACATCTTTACTGCTTTACTGTTTTATTGGTTTTTACTGCTTCCTTATAGCCTATAATGTGCCTTACGTGATTTCTTGTTTACAGTCTTTATTTATGATTATTACTCACTGAGTTGGAGTACTCATTTACTTCCTACACCCCGTGTGCAGATTTAGGCGCATCAGGTCCCGCTAGCGAGTGTTGATTTTTCCAGCTCAGGCGGATTTGAAGATCTCTAGGTAGCTGCCAGCTTTCGCAACCCAGAGCTTCTTCCTTTATCTTATCTTCCTCTGTTTTAGATTTGTATTAGACTATGTAGACATTTCTTGTATCATCCGGATTATAGATGCTCATGACTAGTGACACCACGGTATCGGGCTGTGTTGGATTTTATTTCCGCAAACCGTAATGTTCACTGCTTATCACTTTGGGATTATTATTATGAGGTTTAAGACGTGATTCTTATTATTTTAAATTGCTTAAGATTGAAATGAGAATGTGTCGGCTGGCCTTGTCTTCACGAGAGGTTCTATCACGATCGGGTCCGGGTTTAGGGTCGTGACAGTCATGATAAATAACAACTATACGATCTTCCTGAATAGTAGCAATATTTTTCTCCACTCCTAAACAATTACCATGTACAATATTTTGATTGAAATACTTTTTGGTGATTGCAGTTATTTGAGCCTCAACATCACTACTCCAGCTATTGTCCTCACCAACTTCCTCACAACTATTTTTACCAAGTTGTACAGAATCATCCACCAAACTCCCCATTTAGCAGTATTTTTGTCACAGAACTTCTGGGTGATTGTAGTGATTTCAGGCTCGGCATCCTCAATCCAGGCTTCGTCATCACCAACTCCTTCACTACTTTTACCATCTTCTATAGAATCCTTCACCAGACCCTCCATAACATCAACAGTTTGCTCTAGACTTACCTCATTGTCAACATTTTCCATTACAACTTCTTTAATGCCAATATTTTTCTCCATAACTTCCTCACTACCAAAATTATTCTCTGCAACTTCCTTATCATGATGGTCATCATATTTTCGATTACCTTGTTCAGAAAAAATATACAAAAAGTTGTAAAATTATAGTAACAGGTAAAAATAACAAATAAGCATAGTCATGAGAATACCTTTGAAGCATCGCGTTCAACTAGAGCTTTAAAAACTTTTTCAAATGAGGAAATCATTAACTGATCCAAAGATGAAACCTTGTCATTTACCTATAAAAGAAAAAGTGAAACCGAGTATCAATTAAGTTGTCAGAACTGCTCAAAGACAAAATAGAACTGTACCATTTTGATTTCACTTCTCAGAAGTTTCAGCTCTTTCTCGCTTGAATTCAAGTTACTGGGCTGTGGATCTGGATTCTCATTGTTGATAGATTGTGATTCCGACTTATTTTTGGAGTGCTTCTTAGCATTTGTTTTAACTTCAGTCACGACTCCAGATTCAATATGAATCTCATTTTTATCTTCACAAATCGGGACGAAGTTATGCAATTGAAGCCTTTTTTGTTCATCATTTGTTGGGGAAATGTTACCAAACACCAACTACAAATAAATAAATAAAAGTTAGCAATCATGAAATTTAAAAAAAAAAAAAAAAAGACAACTTATGTATCAGAAATGCATAATTCATGTATCAAAAATGCATAATTTATGTATCAGAAATGTATATTTTTTTACCTGCTCCTGACTTAAAAGAAAAAAGTTTTTCCTCAACCTCTTAAAGGTCACCTTCTTCTTTACATGCCAGTTAAGTATGCGTGACACAAGATCTCCAATCCGGTAAGCGAGTATTTTGCGAGTATAGGGGTAGCATTCATAAAACCAATACTGGAATGCCAAAGGCAAACCACCATATCGGTACATCTCTCTCCTGCTACGAATCTTATCCTTCATTGACTCCAACGTAGCATTAAAAACCACTTTTCCCCAAGGGAAAGTCTCAAAATCACCAGATTCAATCAACAGAAAATCATTCTTTGTTATCAAATCATCATTCGTAATAGAAAATAGGAAACTGTGAATGAAATACAATACTGCAATCTTTAATGCATCCTCATCAAATTTTCACATCTTTTTTAAGAAATAGTTAGTTAACAATTTCTTAGACACTTTTGACATGCTTGAAAAGTACAATTCCATCAACCGACTCGACTGGACAGATTCATAATCCTTATTGGGATCACCATTACACTTTAAACCTGTGATAATACAAAACTCTGCAAGTCCAAGGCACAACTTGGTGCTATTCACTTTAATCCATAACTCATTATCTTTAGGTGACACTACTTCCCTAAGCAATAGTGAACAGATAAGTTGGTTCTGTATAAAAAATTTGGGCAAGTTCACAAAATAACCAAAACATGTTCTTCTAAACATCTCAATCTGTTTATTATCCAAACTATCTTTCAAATGTTTCACTATACTACAGTTTGTATGGACACTGATACGAGTACTATAATGATCACCCAAAGGAACATAGTAATCCCAAAGCTGCAAACAACACAAAAATATAAATATATATAAGCTTTATAACAATCACAAATACGCACTTTAAACATTACTTATTCACTATGCGAATAGATGATACACTATATAAAAGTTGCACATTACTTATTGACTTGATACAAATTATATACAATATGAAAAAAAATGATAAATTTTATATACAAATCTGGAACATAACTGCTATATTGGATTAATTTTCTACATACTAAAATAAACTAAGCGCACACAAGTCAAAGTTATATCATTAGAAAATACCTTCAAATCATATGAGCTAGAACATTTTTGATGAACATGAACTTTTCTCTTTTTTTATGGAACATCATCCCCATCCCTTTTAGCCTTCCTTTTAGAACCTTTATCCTTATCCTTCACAACATCCTTTCCCACTATTTTAATCTTTCTTTTTGAACTTGTGCCTTTTTCAACAACTTCACGCTGAGCAGTTTGTGACCTCGTTACTCTATCGCTGGGAGTCCCGCTATGAGAACAAGCCCTTCTATCAACATGGGTACTTTGCATTCCTTCAATAGGAGTATTTTGCATTCCTTCAACAGATTTAGGGGTTGCATGCCCCAAATCGCACCCAAATTCGGGTAAATCTTCAAAATCGTCATCATCATTACTAATGAAATTAGAGTTATATTTCACTAATTTACCAGCTAATTTCAGAGAATTTGGAGATGCCTTCAACTTCCTTTTTTTCTTTACAGACTTCTTTTCCCCCATTATAGAGTCGACTATGAATAAAAATCGAAAAAACTACTGAAATTTTGACTTACATTGAGAGCAAGAGTAAAAATAGAGAAGTTGTATTTGAGCAGAAAGGTGTTTTGAGAGAGCCGAGTGCAATAGAAAAATAACGGAGCGAGTTAAAAGGCGTTAATGATTTATGGATTATGGGCTATTAGATGTTATAAGTTTAGGTCGGAGGGATGGTCCAAGGGAAAAAATACGGGCTATTAAAATTTTAAAGGGTTATACAGAGTATTTTTCTCGTTTTACGCGATCCCAACTTAGCTTGCAATAAGAGGGAGGTTATCAATGGCTGCTGAGACGGTCTTTAAACTCTTCTATGAAATCGCTCCGATTGTCATCTAAACACAAGGGCAGAAAAGATCTAATAATTACAAGATATTTTCAACCCATAGGCCATATCATCTCTTATTCTCTTATATACATAAACGAGTTCAGGACATCCATCTTCTTGAAACAACGCTCCTATATAGGCAAAGCATGTAGTACAACATATATGAGCCCTAGACTGTGGTTCACTGTTTGCTTAAGTTCCGAATGACGTAAGGAAGAATGCCACCATGGTCGAAATATGCCAGCTCAACCTAAAATTCCAAATCAACAATATAAAATCTATCATGATACGATAAAATGTAGTCCCACCAGACATTTACACCAAAATAATAAATACATGACATGCGTTAATGCATAGACTTCTCTCACTGAGCCAAAGTTAATTAACATATTTTTCACTTCGTTAAGTCTTTAACCATAATAAGTTGATAAGATGAGGGGTGCGCCCTACAAGAAAGAAGAAACCACCAGATGATAAACGAATTATGAACTCTTATGCATACATTATTCCCAATGGGCCCAAGTTTGAACAAGTGTCAAGACTTGCGACAATCCAACTATTGCAGCTTAGTATATAGTATATGAAAGAAAAAATGAAACGCAAAGGATCAAATGATGATTAAAAGTTAAAACTGTAAAACTAGGTCTTCGGTAATGGAGTCTCCAGCATTAATTCTGTTATCAGAAAGAAAGAAAAAGAGAAATAAAACCACTTAAAATGCACCCTCCATTACAGTAAAACTGAAAAACTTCTTTTTTCAACATTCCCCCGAAGATAAAATGACCTGTTTCGCAAAATAGTTTACTCCTAGTTCATCACAAACAAGACTACTTTCAACCAATCTCAAACTTTATTCAATTGCTTTCCAGTGTAACCAAACTATTTTATATTCATTCTTAAAACACATTTTAATTAATTTTATTTACTCGAACATTTTACTTGAGCTCTGCACAAGTCAATGCAGGTCATTATTTTAAAGACAAGGAGTTAAAAATGGTAGAAACAAAATACATACCTCTGTGTCAAATCTCAGAATACAGGTGAAAGATCTTCCATTATCAGTTGTCACAGTAATATCTTGTCCAGGCCTTATATCAGAAATACTATGTGGAAGGTCAATAGTGTAACGCTCATGACCAGTCAAACCTAGTGTTTCTGTATCCTCGCCAGGCTTAAAACAAAGTGGTATAATGCCCATTCCAACCAGGTTACTGCGATGAATCCTCTCAAAGCTTTTTGCAATCACTGCTTTTACTCCCTTTTTTCAAGAACATTAGTGTAACATCATAGAGAAAAAGAAAACAAAGAAAGAAATTTTAAACCGCGGAAACTGGTCTAAAATGCTTACTAGTAGCATTGGGCCCTTGGCAGCCCAATCCCGGGAACTTCCACTCCCATATTCTGCTCCAGCAATAACAATGGTGCCGTGCCCGGCGGATTTGTATCGCTGTGAGTAGTTCAATAGAGCAGGAAGAAACATTAATTAGTCCTTACTCCTTACATATGAAAAAGAGGGGAGAATGTAATAAAATAAGAGGAAGAGCTTATTTACAAAAGCTCTTAGCCAAACAATAGTGGAACACTTCCTGAATAGACATTTTAACTCACCATTGCTGCATCATACACATAAAGTTTCTCCCCACTCGGTATGTGAATGGTTTTTGGACCGACTTCCCCATTCAAGAGCTTGTTGATGATGCGAATATTAGCAAAAGTACCTCTAGCCATCACTTCATCATTGCCACGACGGCTGCCATATGAATTGAAGTCCTTCCGCTGAACTCCACGCTCCATAAGATACTTTGCAGCAGGACTGTCCTTATGAATGCTACCTGCTGGAGAGATATGATCAGTGGTTATACTATCACCAAAGTTCAATAAGCAGTAGGCATCCTTCACCCCATGAGGGCCGGGAGGGTCCACACTCATGCCCTTGAAATATGGGGGTTGATGAATATAGGTTGAATTTGGATCCCATGCATAGAGATTGGACGACGGGACAGAGAGTTGATTCCAGATAGGATTTCCCTGAGTAATAGCTTCGTAAGTGCTCTTAAACATCTCGGGGAGCACACTCGATTGAACAACCTACAGGAAGATCATCTTTAGTCTTATTTAAGGGGCCATGGAGATAATCATTGTTTATTGAGGACAGCAAAAGAATAATACCTCCGCAATTTCTTCATTACTAGGCCATATGTCCTTGAGGTATACACCTTTTCCGTCTTTTCCAATTCCAATAGGCTCCTTCTCGAAGTCAATGTCCACCTGAAAAATATAGCAGAAAGAATTTTAACTAAAAACATGCTAGCAAAGTAGGTAATCTAGTGATTACATGCAAGATTCAGAAACAAACCCCTCACCCCATCCCACAAAAAGGAGAGAATGGAAATTTCGGTAGCCAAAACAAAAGTAAAAATAAGTGAAACAAAATACAAGCAGCAGGTCATAAACTATAAAGAAGAAACATGCTAAACAAGGTTCGAAAGGGATCTAGTACACACATTTAGTGAAACTGAAGGCTACTGTTTGAGTAGCTAATGGGAAATAAAGCACAGAAAGAAGCTATCTTGGCACAGAAAGTTCACTCCTTTAGCTTGGGTATCAATCTAAAGGAGAAAATGTGGAACAGGTGTGTAACACCCCCTAACTTTAGACAGAGTCCCACATCGGCAAAACACAAGAGGGATGCTGGGTATATAAGTTAACAAGCCTTAGACCCTAGTGACGCGTTTTAAACCCGTGAGGGCCTAGGCCCAGAGCCGATAATATCACTATCGGGTTGGGCTGTTACAAGGTGCTCCACTAATTCATCTCAGCATACCGTTCCCGCAAGCGCATATGCAACAACCAGCGGTGGCGAAGCAAGATAATTGGCTCTTGTTTGGGGGTGAACACGGCCTTCAAAGTTCCGATTTCCAGAAAGCACAGCTGCAGCTACAATATCTGCGAAAAGAATCCCAAGACATCACCAACATAGCCAATTATTTTTCTTGCTAAAAGTTGACCTGCTCAAGCAGACTGAATGCCATTGCAGCACCATGCGAACATACTCAGAAAATGCATAACTTAGACTTTTTCCCTCTGATGGAAGAAAAATAGCAAGGATCACGTTATAAATTGGACTGTACCATTGTCAGTGATGGCAGAAGCAACTGATTCATCAAGATCTCCAGAATTACCAATACATGTTGTGCAACCATAGCCAACAAGATGGAAGCCCTGCTGGTTCAGGTACTTCTGTAGGCCGCTGCAATACAAGGTCAGAAATAAACTCAGAGTGAACAAATAATAATGTTCCAGGACAAGGGAAGGGCCAAGATAAGTAACAATTGATCACCAACAGTACCTCTTATGGAGGTATTTTGTAACAGCCCCTGATCCTGGAGCTAGACTTGTTTTTATCCATGGTTTAACCTATTCAATAATCACACAACTTATTTTTTAGAAGCATGCTCCATCTTCAAATAATTTAGCTCAGGAATCGCCACATGGCAAACTACAAGGCTTGCAGCTAAGTTTAGGCACCAAACTAACCTCCAAACCTAATTCACAGGCCTTTTTTGCAACAAGACCAGCTCCAAGCATGACACTTGGATTAGATGTATTTGTGCAGCTCGTTATAGCAGCTATAACGATACTACCATGCTTAAGTTCAGCAGGAAGCCCATGGAATGTAAATTTTGCAACTTTATCTTGCTCCTGCTTGGGCACAGCAAATCCCTGCATGATTTAAAAAAAAAAGGCTTATTTATTGTGTCGATCAACACTTCATGACATATTTTTTGATAAGTAAACACTTCTATGACATTCTTGTGTCAGCTCCTAAAATGAATTGATACTTCGTCAGTCAGAATTTGCATGTTTTAGATGAAAAAGACACGGGAAAACAATATCCCCAAAATTCAAACCGTTCGCCAAGGAAAAGAACGACCTTGAATCCATGTTTGTTATCTAGACATGCATGCCAATCAGCTTTCATATCTTTCAGAGCGACACGATCGTTTGGCCTATTAAAAATGACAACAGTGAGAACACTAGACGGAATCTAACAATGAGCTATGCAAAAATTTGGTACGTAACAAGTTTATAAATATTACCTTTTTGGTCCCGAGATACAGGGTTCAACATCAGCAAGATCCAATCCCGAATAAGATGAGTAAACTCTCTCCTCTTGAGGCTGTGTGTAAAATTACACCACAAAGGTACATCACAAAAAAGTCAAACATTACCTTGGTATAACAATCTAATAGAAAGTTTACCTCATTGTAGTCAACAAACATTTTGTTTGCCCGTAGGTACTCCTCAATCATTGTTATCTAATAATATAAAGTATTGAGACTGTTAGGAGCAATAAACAAATTATTTTCTATCAACAGACCACAAATTAAAGAAGGAAAAAGGGGAACAACTAACTGTTTCCTCACTACGTCCAGTTAATCTAAGGTACTGTAATGTCATATGATCTACTGGGAAGAAACCCATGGTAGCTCCGTACTCGGGAGACATATTTGCAATTGTTGCCCTATCAGCCAAAGAAAGTGAGGCTATTCCTGGACCTATATACCAATGAAACTAAATGAGTGACATTCAGAAAGGACATTGGTTTAGCCATTTTAAAAGAGCCAGAGTGATGGTTAAATACCATAGAACTCGACGAACTTTCCGACAACACCGTGGTCACGTAACATTTGAGTTACAGTTAAGACCAAATCAGTTGCTGTCACCCCTTCACGCAATTTTCCAGACATTCTAAAGCCGACAACACCAGGCAAAACCATGCTCATTGGCTGTCAGAATAAAAAAGAAGAAAAGAAACAGAATTAATCAATAAATTAAATTGCAGTGTTCCTCAAGGGGCTACGTGTGATAACATAGAAATCCAGACGTTGAGAGATTAATGTTATATGGTATAACCAGGACGCTAAACAACCACTAAGTTATTAAGGAGATTAATGTTCTCTCTCGTCCGTAACTTAGAGGTAGGAGCATCAAAATCATCAATAAACGACAACCCAAGTTTTCATCCAAAATATATTCTACCGAAAGGGAACATCACCCAAAAACCTCATATTCTCACTGGGGCAAGTACAATGACGAATAAAAGGTAAACATTCAAATGATTATCACTCTTGAAAACTTTTGAATGCTAACGAATAAATATTAAAATTTAAAAGTGGTAATCGATCAGGTAACAACAAGTAGCAGTTAATAGGCCAATATATTCTGAAAGGCAAGTATGCTGAGGCAATAGTGTCACCTTGGCATTCAAGCAATCAACGTTGTGACAACAAAAGAAGGGGGAGTGGTGATGCATAGCAGTATTACGGACTGGAAGATCTCATTTACTATATTTGATGGAGGTGAAATAAATTAAATACCTGTCCAAGCATTGCTGCCTCTGCTTCAATACCACCAACTCCCCATCCAGCAACTCCTAATCCATCGATCATTGTGGTATGAGAGTCAGTCCCAACTAGACTATCCGGATAAAGTACACCATCTGAGTTGAAAACCACTCGTCCAAGGTACTCCAAATTAACCTATCCAATAGTTGAGAGGAGAATAAGGAAACAAACAGGAGAAATGGTGTCCAAAAAAAATCTCAAAGCAAACAAGAAGTAGCAAGCAGAGTGCAAAACCAGAAACAACTTTTTAAAGGGCGATAGCAGCTTGGTAGCAGCATACATTAGGCCTCTCTTTGTTTTTTCAAAAGTCTTAAAAAGAAGGCATGATCATACCTGATGAACAATACCAGAACCAGGAGGAACAACAAGCATGTTGCGGAAGGCAGTGGCCCCCCATCTGAGAAAAGCAAACCTCTCTCTGTTTCTCTGGAATTCAATGTCCATATTTGCTTGCAAAGCATTTTCTGATCTTACCACGTCAGCTTGCACCGAGTGGTCAATTACAAGGTCAACTGGAACCTGGACAAATTATCACTGTCTCAATATACTGGATGAGGAATCAAGAACCACTACAACCCTCCACGGAGCAATAAAAGTCATGAGCAATACAGGAACCAGCCGAACAAGAAGTGTACCAAAGGATTAATCTTGTCAGGATCACTACCAAGCTCCTTCATAGCATCACGCATAGAGGCAAGATCAACCACAGCTGGAACTCCAGTAAAATCCTAAGTACATCATCAAAAGATCATAAATCTGCTAATGCTACAACAATCAGCACTCATCACAGCATTTCATGCTTTTCACCTGTAGCAAAACACGGGCAGGCTTAAATGGAATTTCAACTTGCTTTGGTGCAGTATTTTCCCAGTCCAGGATCTTCTCAACATCATCCTTGGATACTTGGAAATTGTCACAATTCCGTATAGCAGATTCCAATAGTATCCTTATAGAAAAAGGCAGCTTGTCTGCGTCACAAGAATGAAATGCAGAAATTTCTGAAATGTTGGCTTGACAACAAGGACTTTCAATATTAAATGCAGGAACTAGATAACCATCACAGGAGTTTGACTTAAATATAGAAAAACTATTTAAGTGCATACCAATCCTTGGATCATTTAGAGCAGTAAGACTGTAGAATTTTCCAAACTCGCCACCTCCAGGCTTGGGAAGACTAGTAAATATTCCTCTGAAAGGATGTTCTGAAGCTGGATATAAATTTAAAAAGATCATTTGATTTAGGATTTTCTCAGTCAAAACTAAATAATCATACATCACAAATTCCTGCATAAAGTCTTGTGGCATCGAAATTTGCATCAAATGGCTAGCGAATCCCAAATCCAGAGAAGACAATGACACGGAAATCCACAACCTTGTTACACAGCTAATCCATTAAAAACCTAGTTTCAACCTCAATTATACCTACTCTAGAAAACTCATAATTAATCAAGTTAGAAACCCTGTTAAAGTAATGTTAAACACATTAAGGTGCATATATATTTTATATGATCAAATCTTTCATCCCAATGAATATCACTGAATATTGGTAGAATTGCATAGAAAAGCAGCGTTTAGATAAATATTAACAATTTCATAAGCGAATACATTTCAACCACCTGAAGCAATCAATAAAATACTTTCCAAATATCTATGGTAATACTTGTTACTCATCTTTATTCCATAGGAGACATTCCCATGAACTGTCAATTCTGCCGCTCATTTGTAGTTTGATCTTTGCTAAAGATGAAGGGAAAAAAAACTGCAAATACTCCACGCTCCCACTTCTAGTTTCTCAATTGGGCAAACTATGTAACAACTGAATTCTCCTCCTTCCTTTTTAACTATGTTGAATTCCGAAGCACGTGTCCTTTTTAAGTTTTTGCTTATAACAATAAATCTGTTAACCCCGTGAAGCATTTTCTTAAGGCTTTGAAAATTATTTCTTTTTCCTTCTACTTTGTGAGGACTGTTATTAAGTACTTATATTTTACTGGAGGGGATTTTGGTTTTTAAGAACCGTGCAATTGATCTATTACACAAGTACAGGTACGAGAAGCATAATTGTTTTAGATTAAATACTTGAAACCAAAAAAAAAAAATACTATCTTTGTTTTAATTTATGCGGCAACGTCACTAACTATTTGGCGGTTCTTGTATGACCACATTTTTCTTAAATACATTTTGAATATTTTAAATTATTATCTATTACTACATGACATATTACTTTTATGTAATTTCCAAATTTGTAAATTTTTCCCCCAAAAATTTTGAAGAATCGAATTCACAAAATTAACTACTTTAATCCTCGACCGTTGCCACAAAGTCTGGCCGTTTCTGAACACCAAGTAACTAATTCGAGCGCACAGTACATGAAACAGGAGTTTTAACTTTTAAGGCAATTATAAACAGCAGCATGAGGATTGATTACAATTTCGATAGTTAAAAAGAATAACATGAGGAGATATACCCATAGTAGCAATGTTGCGATCCAGACGTTCAATATCGGGACTCGCGGTTCTAATCTGAGCCCTTAGACTGATCGGAGAACGCCAATCAACGCCGTGACTCCAGCGAGGAGTAGAGTAGCTGAGCGACGGGAGAGCAGAGGAGAAGAATGAACGGTAATTAACAGAAAACGGCGCTGCAGATTGAATATGGCGGGAAAATGAAGGAGAAGAAAAGATTCTAGAAACAGGGGAAATAGATGTGAACGTAGGTACAGTAGAGAGAGTGGAAGCAAAGGGAAGCCTGGAAGCTCGAAGAAAGGCGGATGATGAAGAACAGCGAGTGGATAAGTACATGATCAGATTTACATGAAAAACGGTCATAGTATCTTGTTTGTATTTGTTTGCTGTTGTATATATTTATAGCAAAAAGTTGAGTGAAGTGTGTAGAAGTAGAAGGAGCTGGCGAGTTGGGGAAGAATGAATTTGTTTTGCCGGGGGGTGGTACGTGTGAGGGAATAACAGTGGGGAGGTTTTAGCTGATTGTACAGTCGGAGGGAGTTATATGAGCATGAATACACGTGATGGCTTATGAGAACCTAACTACCAATTCTTCTATTCTATATATCTGCTCTTCTAACCTATTCCATTTAACTTAAGTCGAATTTGGACAAATTGAATGAGGAAATAAAGGTGCTTCTTTCGCTTATAAGGGTCAAACTAGCTTATAACAACTTTTCGGTTTATTTACGTGTTTGGTAAAGTTAAAAACTCTCTTGTAAGTCACGTACTTATAAATCAAAAATAAGTCATAAGCTAGTCACTCCCCGCTTATGAATTTTTAGCTTATGAGCACTTTAAATTTTACCAAGATTTTTACTATTTTATCCTTAAAATATTTCTTTTTAAAACAGAACTCCTAGCCTGCAACCTACCCCCCCCCCTCTAGACTCCAATTCTCATTGACTATTTAAGATAAACAAATTCTCTATTTCTTTACATATTTATATCTATGTGATTGTATATTAATCTTTGAACTGTACGTAATAAATGAGGACATATCAAATTTTTGGTATAGTATTTTCTTAGTGTTGTGGTGATGAAGACAGTGTTTGTTTCTCTTCAAATATTTTGTCCTATTTTTATTTTTTACTGAGAAACTTTTGTCAATTTATTAATTATTATAACTTATGATTATAGCGTATCATAAAATAAATTATATTTATCATAAAAATTATCTTATCTAAGTATAATTGTATTTAAAATAAAATAACAAATATAATATTTTGTATTTGAATCGATCTGGAATCTAAAATTTTAAAAAAACTATGCCCTTATAAGTATAAACAGTTCTAAGGTTATTTAAGTCATTTTAACAGAAAAAGAGCTTATCAACACTTTTTTATCGAATACTATAACAACTTATCATCAATTTCAGCACTTGTACCCAAACATGTAACTGCTTATTTATTAAATCAATTTCAGCACTTAATGTTTATCAGCTAATTTGAACATGCTCTATGACTTACTTGAATATTTCTTACAAAACACGATGACAAGCAAATGTAGGAATGAACAAATTTTCATACACATATGAACAAATTTGGGAAATTTTCATAGTTACTTAAGGATTTGTAAAATATTCCATAATATACAACTTGGTTTTGAATTACAAATTGTACAACATATATATTATAAATATACTCTAAAAATAAGGTAACTTCCCCTATTTAAGGGGAATGTCATCAGATCCTTAACGTATGGAACTTTTCTAGGATATTTGGTAAGCGTATATTTAGGTATTTAAACCTTAAATATTCTCTAATTTGTTAATTATTAATTATCAATATAAACCTATTAGGTTACCACTAAAACACTACCTCGTAACAAACGCTTCATATTCCCCAAAAATAGGTAATAGCCGTAATTGATATGAAAATCATCGATTATTGCATATTCTCTTCCTGAATCACCATCTTTGTATACCTAAGGTAGGATACTGTACTCTAAGAACCTGTGGTGAATGTATTAATTCTGATTCAATACGATGGTGTATATGATATATTGAATATGAAAACATTATATTTTATACCTATAAGCAATATAATATATATAGTAACTTAACATGTAATACTTTGCTGCTACTTCTATCTAGTAACACACGCATACATATCTTCAATATACTATATATATGTTTTAACATTTCAGTGTTGCAAGGAAGAAATTTATATAACAACACTAAATATAGCAAAGTATTACTTGTTAAGTATTTACACATGCCAATCTCCATCTTCCTTTTTTCGATGCAACTTGTTGATAATTAGAATGAGGGTGATGGCGGGTTGAGAACAACTTGGTTCTTTCAAAAGATGATTCTGAGATTTCTTCAATACAAACAATGTCTCTACTACCACCGTCCATGATTTTCAGAGCAATATATTTTCTATTAAAATCGGCCCCTACACAGATATATTATATTGAAGCAGAAAGGGGATATACGTGAGAATCATGGAGAAATCACGAAGAAAGGGGATACGTGAGAATCAGAAACAAATATTTTATAGTAAGAGAGAATATCAATGAGAGATTTTAGGAATTAAAAAGTTGTATATAATTTAATTAAAAATGTATGATTTTAAAATAAGTTGTACTAAAAATAATTTTGTTAAAGCCATCGTCCCGTAGTGAATGCAGTAGCAGTAGTTTTCATATTTCTGATGTAACAATGTTAAATAGTAACACTACTAAGGCATCTACCAGTACAACTAATGCCGTTACGCACCCCAGGGTAGGTTATGGTACATATTGTTCTTTTTGTAAGGCTGCCAATGAGCAGCCCCTCCATGTAAACCTTTTATAATTTTAATATAAAGTAGTCGTTTAAAACCAAAAAAAAAAAAAAAAAGATGTAGGAATGACTTGTGTCCGTATGCAAAAGAAAAAGGCTACAAGAAGCAAGAAAATCTTCAATATTTCTGCAATTTTCCCATGTACACAGTACTCCAATTTCATTTTTCTTTTGAGAACTTATTATTAGAGCAGAACTTTACAGTATATTTAACGGTAAAGCAGCATAGTGCAGACTTGCAGATTCCACAGCTTGAGGACTATTCATCCAAAAGTTGCAAGACCCTGAAACGGATAAGAGAAAGGAAAGAAATAATTCTTCTAAAACATACATGCGGATAAAGAATGAGAGTGCTACAGCATGTGGCCTTAATTCCTAGTGTTCGACTTCTGCATTCAGTGGGTCACTATAAAAAAATAGAACGTCAAAAGAAAACCAGATAAATCTGCTTCCACTGTTTGAGTGATCTCAAGTGGGAGGTTGCCATGTTCCTGGTCTAAAGGATTCACCAGAACCGGTTGGCTCTGACGACCTGAAAATAAAAATGATCGATATAAGTTGTTGCAAATGATCTAAATTAATCCTGTTATCATTCATTCTATGTAGTGACAATTTAAATCTCAAAATTCCGAGGGATCTGGTGCTTGTTAGGTCCATCAAGAGAAGCGTAAATGAAAACAGCAGGCGGGAACAAGAACTTACAGTGGTTGTTGTTTGAGACGATAAGTCATATTTTTCTCGGCTTCAGTTTCTTTCGATCTAGCATGTCTACATTACACAATATGCAAGTTTTAAAGCAGCGAACACACTATCAAGTTCATAGAAAGCAAGATAAGTTATCCGAATGTACCTATTTCTCATTTACCCTCCACTTTTCTTTTATTTTTCCTTCTTATTTTTAATTAATAGTGACAAGAATGACAACCTAGTGGAAATAGCCCACAATAGATTATACTATTGCTGTGACTCACCTTACTTCTTTCTGTGTATCAGATGCTTCTGGGATTATATCACCTTCCAGAAATGAAGACCAATCAAAACAAAGTCAATAAATAATTAAGAGCATAAAACTGGAAAAAAACAATTAAAATGGGAAAAAGAGCATTGCTTGCATAACAAAAAGATATATCACTATATCAATTGGCGTCAAACCTTAGTCTCAGGTCTCAATCCAAAAAGAAGAAATAGAGAAAAAGAAAAAAAAAAGGAAAAACCATTCTGTTCGCACTAAAACACTCTAGTTTTAGTAGTTTTTGGCCATTTGGTCGCAATATAAGAAAGGCTTATAAGACTCATTGCAAGCGAGCGATCCCCCTCCCTCGAGGAACACATCACGTCTATATTACTCAATAAACACAATAAGTAATCATAAATGAACATATTACACATAATCATAACTGAGTTTTTTGTTGTTGGTGGTGGTGGTGTTGATTTAGTTGTCTAACTAGTTAAGAGGGTATTGTACAAAAGGAGGATAAACAATACAATAGGGTACATGGTATAATAAGGGATCCATTATTATTGATATCCTTGTCATAACCCCAGCGTTACAAAATTCCATGATATAATTTGAATGTATATACTCCTATCATAGTATTACACAGGTGCATCTTATTGGCAAACCAAACATCCTCTAACAAATTATATCACAAGGAAAAGGCAGCGAATCGAACAACCTCTAACATGTTATGCAACAGCATTTCATTTTTCCTCTCCTTAGACCAATAAGCTACTCTCAATTACCCTTCTTATTAAAAAAGGAGTCTGTTAAGCTACTTAAAAGTGATGCTTCATTCACACTACAGTCAAATGGGGCAGACATGCATGTGGATGGTACTCATGCAGTTTCTTCAAGACAACTAAATAGCAAAAACTGCACATACTACAGATGCTTGCACACATCCATAAGTGATACGTACACATTCAAATGCATGTCGCATTCAAGTTCTTTTCCAATTTAGAGGTGATGATATTTGCTATTGAAGGTCAGAAGGTTTTAACAAACTGAAGATCATTGGAGGAAAAGTTGAAGGAAAAAAAGGGGGGTTTGGGGGCTAAGAAGGACAAACATGGAGAATAAATTGGGAGAACGAAGAAGTTGTCTTTTTATGATAGGAGCTTGGTATCAACCTTGCAGATGGCTACACAACTACTTGTCCTCTGGCCAGCTTTGTGAACTTAGATTAAGTTACATGATCCATTACACATGCTTATTCTAGCTTAAGATTCACCATTGGGTTTGTTTTGTGACAAATGGCTGTTGGCTTTGTCTTTTGGAAATCCCATTCCCTAAAACATCTTTTGAGGCTTTCATACTGTGAAATTAATAGAATAGAATCGATTAATCATCTTCAGACGCTACTAAAAACTTTAACAGAGAAAACATAAGAATTTCCTAAAGGGAAGTGCAATTTGCAAAAAGGGAAATCGCACGGCCCGCTGTTTTTCTAGGAGAACTGGCTCTTTCAGGGGATCATCTTTTCTGCTCTTTGTTTTCAGAAATCAAAGAGGAGAAATCATTTTGCAACCATTTTTTTTGGTTTCTAAACCAAAAAGTTTTTCACTGCGAAACCAAGAAAAAGAAGTTTCCGCAAAACCAAACGGACCCTAGCTTTATAGGATAGGTGATACCTTCTGAAGCATCTGGAAATTGTTTAACGAAACTCTTTAAATCTGGACCATCGGCTTTACCTAGAGACAAGGTGAAGAGGTATAAACAATGTGCAGTTCATGTAGCAATCTTCCAGTTTCGAAGGATAGAGCAAAACCGTAGTAAGCGACTTACCAATGCTTGTGGCTTTACTCTTGCCTTCTTTGGCCTTTCTTTCCTCTTCTTCCTTCCTGAGACCTTAGAGCAACAAAAAAGAGAATATATAACAAGAATGGTGGTGGTCCTACTGACAGCCAACAAGATGATCACCAAATTGTGTCTTAAGTAAGCATGTAAGTTTGGAAAATCTCCAACTGAAACTAATAGCAAGATTAAACTCATAAGCAGCTACCAGAACAGAGCCGGGTTTAAATTAGGAAAGAAAAATAAATCAAGATGACCCTGTAGTTTAAGCACATAGAGCTCTTTTGACTCCAGCCCAGGGTCAAATACAGGCCAAAAGCAGAAAATCATTTAAAAGTTCGTCCACCTAGCAGTTCAATGAAGTGTTCTTCCACCATCTCTTATAAACTTAAATGTTCTAGGAGATAGGAGTAAGTAAGAACGTAGAGCTGTTATTTCCAGAGTGGTTCCAACAAATCCTTGAACGAAGTAGAGGCATAAAGTTGGAATACTTACGAGCAACATTAAGCTTAATAAATTCCCTTCTGGCCTCCAATTCAGCCATCTCCTGGTAAAGAAAATATATAACCATCAAGACACAGTTCAGGAATCGACTTATGCTAAAATAAAAAAGCTTTTGAAGGACAAGACAATAAAAGGATAAAAGTGCTATTGCAAAACAAGGCGATTCATACAAAGAAAGAAGAAAAACAATGCAGGTTAAGGTTGATTACTGAATTATGGTATGAAATTGTGACAAGAAAGATCCAATTTTACCTCTGGAGTTGGAGCACTCTTCCGTTGTCCATTCAACCAACATATCCATTCAACTACAAGAATCGACAGTAACTGTTTAATGGCAGCAAATGTCGTGGTAGTGTAACTTGGAAAGTTAATAGCAGTAGCAGATTTTTTTCCTAATGATGTATTAACATGAGGGAGAAGGGTGTAATACTTGGACCAAAAACAAGGTCTAGAGCTAAATTGTGTTTCTCCAATAAGGCATACCTGGAATCGAGGTTGGATCATCTTCTCCTTTAAACGTCACCCATCTCTTTTCCTTCACTGAAAAAATATAATATTACCACATAAAGCACTTCACTGGATAACATCACCTGAACAAGCAAACTACAAACCATCCTAAATATAACTATTTGAAGCCTTGAAGACTTCGTAGAGTTATAAGTAACTAATTCTCAATTCCAATTTCCAAATGTTCCTCATGCAAAAAGAAAAGAAAAACTAATTTCTTTGACTTGGTTTAAGTGTGAATCATGAAAGCTTGCCTCTTGGCCAGTGGCGGAGCAAGAACCCTAACAATGGGATTCAAAAATGCAAGAATATTATACCTAGAAGCTTCCCTTATGTTAAGGGGATTCAACAGTTTATATATATACAAACCAAAAAAAAAATTACCCTAGTTGCACAGTCGGATTGGACGAAAGGAATTCAATTGAACGTCCTTCTTTACCTTTAGCTCTGGCACTGCTCTTGGCTAGATTCACCAATAGGGTATGAAATATTCAATTTCAAAATCTTGCAAAAAGTAGAGTATATTATCACATTAACTAAAAGGGATGTTTGTATACCTTACACCAGAATGCGTTCTTCCAAAATACAAAAATCATTAGTACCTCTACTCATTTTCTTTCGTTTAATAGGGCAATAGCGCCAAAGCATTAGATAATCAATTTTTCAAACAGCTAAATGATCAGAATTAGCCATAGTTGCAGTAACCAAAGCTAAGAAAGTTCAATATAAGAAAAAAAAATGTCTAGTAACATTTGCTGAACCCCATACAACTTTTGCTAGAACAATAAAATAATCAATGATGACGTAAGAGCTAGTTTCAAAAGTAAAAAAAAAAAGAAGGAGACCCACTTACTGATACCATCAAGCTCCTCTGTCCTCTTAAAATAGCGATTGCCCGCTTTGTCTGCTCCTACGAAATTTTTGCTGCTGAATAAACCCGCAAACCTCGCCCACAATCTCGACATTCCTTTTCACCAATATATTTTTTCTCAAATGGTTTCGTAGGATTCGACTATCCTATTTTGGAAATCTCACTAATCTTTCTTTAATTGGCTGCTGAATTAGCTTTGATCTGCACGAAGAAGCTAATACTCTAGATTTCGAGTTCGCGAAAGCTCTGTGCAAAAATGCCGGTCGCGGAACTTGGTAACGTGGGCTGGGCTCCTGACCAGAGTGGGGCGCAAAGGTGATAGAAACTTGGGCTGATTATATATTGGGCTATTGACGGGATAAGTGCACCAATAGCCATACATAATCTGCATTTGCAGGGTATTTAAAATACAGCCACAACTTAAAAGGAGTCGGTCGGTCCAGCTCGGTTCGGTTTGGTTGTGATTGTCATCGATTCGACATATCGGTTATTGATTTATAAATATACTAAATCAATAACTGAATCGATAAAATATCGATTATCGGGTATCAGTTAGTCAGTTATCGATTCTTATTGGTTCGCAATGTACCTAGGCAGATCCGCAAATGACTTATCCCAGTTACCATAGACTATTTCAAACGCTCTTTTGCGCCCAAGATATGCCTTTCTTTTAGTAATTATGTGGCCATATTCCTGGTGGACTGCTGTAATGCACTCTTTGATTTTATACCTTATGGACGCTTCGATGTGCGGAATAAGTACAAGAGATATCAAGTCAATATCCAAGTTGAAGTGATTCCCGTTGAAAGTGTCCATTTCGCATGTGTGGGTGGGAATGTATTTACCCACTTTCCACATACCTGTCTTCTTCTTCGACGCACGCAACATCCAATTACATGGCCAAAACCACCTGCGGCAAATAGCCTTGTATACCATCGGACTTGACTCCGATACCTGCATCTCACGACACTCTTTAACATTGTGCATTTTACAAGCCCTGCTTACGCGTGCTTTATCAGGAAAAAACATCCCCTTTGCAAGCACCGTTGGTCTAGACTCATCCCACATTGCTGTCCGGATTTCATCAAAATCCCTTGCGAGAGCTTCCACATCCGGCACGGCTGGCAAGTTATCAATATAAGGAATCTCCCTTGAATGAAACAGCACTTCAGACTCGTACACTTTTCGTCTATGGGGGGCTCTCTTCAAATCGGGTCCTTCCTCCTCGTCCTCTTCATCACCATCCTCACGAGCAAATGGTGTCTCGTCTCCCGATTCATCGGCATTGTTATCGTAATCGTTGTTTTCTTCCTCACTTTGTGCATCTGCCAGATCCTGATGTAATACGTCGTTTTCGGGCAATTGAGTGAGTACGGGTAGTTCAACTTGCTCGTTTTCACTGCACATTTCAACAAAAATATAAGCTACTAAATTAATAAATGCTTTATATATGGCTATATTATTTCACTTACAAGTCGTAATGTGATGACATTCCATGATGGACGTTTTCAGTTAGATGATGACTACCGGATGGGCCACTTGTAAAATTCATATCCGGCCGGTACCCCCTATTAAATAAATGAGCGTTAAAATTAATTCAATACGCCAAAAATATACATAATTAACACAAATGAAAATTGAAGTTTACCACTCTTCTTGTGAATTATGGAAAGCAGGGTATAAATTATTTTCTCGCTGCTCATTCGCCGACGGTGATAAATTTAAATCAAGAAAAAATCTTTCATCCGGAACATGTCCGGCAAAAACTGATCCAGAATAACCACCCGATGACTGGGGGTTATCTCTACTACGCACAACCTCGTTTTTTGGAACGTCTTCGACCTTCACGTACATCTCCAACATTGTGATTACAAGAAATTCCCGGCATTCGTCCGGAGTCCTCAGGAAATCACTCAAAGTGTCATCATCGTCGATGTTAAACTCTGAGTAAAAAGCAACCCCTTGCGGCGTAACGGAATACGGATATCTTCCGGTTACTTTGAGTATCACTGAACGTTTTCTCACACTCATTTTTTTGCATAACAACGATATCAATGTTTCGTACTCCATTGAAAGTGGCAATTTAACATTACACTTAGCAGGTAAACTGTAGCCCACAGAGTTATTCTCCATCACAACCTCACCCCCCAATATAATGATACTCTTATTCTACGTTCTTCAGACATAATGAAAAAATGCTGGAGAATTTAACAACAATAGAAACCAACAAGAGTTAAAAAATTTTTTTGAATGAAGTTGTGGCGATTCTACGATGTTTATATAGGAAATGGCTAGCCGGAGAGGTTTTTTTTTTTTTTTTTGTATATAGCGCCACAAAAAGTGGCTTTATACGCTTTTGAATTATTGAACCCAGAAATTATTGGTGGGGTCAGGTAATAAGGGGTATAGCGCCATTAATAGTGGCGCTATGTAAGATGTGTCAGTTTTATTATATATAACGCCACAAAAAGTGGCGCTATACAATAACGGTGCAGTTACCGTTACTGTATAGCGCCACTTTTTGTGACATTATATATGGTTTGGTAACTTTTTTTTAACACTTATTTACGTATTTTGAGTAAAAAAAAACCACATTTTGATTCCGGACTCCGGCCGACAAGTTGTGGTACTTGACAGCCGCCAACTCAAATTCTTTATCCCCCAAAAGAAAGAAAAAGGTGACGCCGAGTAAATAAATTAATCATGAAAAACAGAGGAGTCGTGGAGGAAATGATTATAGCTTTTAATTTGCAGAATAGCCCAACGAATGAAACGAATGTTTTGTTTGACATAAATATAATTTTAAATTATTTTTTAAATTTTATCAGTAATTTGAGTGAAAATTTTAAAAAATAATTTTTTGGAGTTTTTTAAATTTTCGAAAATTTTCAAAATGCATCTTCAAGTAAAAGTTAAAATTTTTATGAACAAACATCAATTTTAAAAAGAAGTAAATTTTTTTAGGAAAAAGTAAAAAATTTGTTATGTCCAATCGGGCTCTAAGATTCTATTCTTTTCCACGAAGTAAACTGAGTGTTATTAAACGTGAAAGGTGCAAAATCCATGTTTGGCTTCATAATGACTAGAAATCAGGCAGGTACATTGAATGGCGGTTGTTCATCTTGTCTGCTTTCATTTACGGTAGAAGCTTCTTCTTCTATCGCTCTCAAAGGTTAAATCCGTGTCGTCTTTTGTCACTAATAATGATTAATTAACAATACCTCGTCCAAAATGTAATGGGATTGAGTCGATCCTATCCCCCTTAATCAAAAGTTTCATATACATAAGTTTTGTAATAAAGAAAAAATTGATTGGAAGTGCATTCTTTGTTTAACGGAGCTTAAGTTACGTATATTAATCGGAACTCCAATGCAATATCAGAAAATTGGCTGAAAAAAAAACTAACAATGTACTTTTTTCCCTCTCAACTTGGGAATTTTCAACCATGCGATGTCCATGAAATTCTTCTTCTTTGCTTTCTCTAATTATTTACAAATTACAAATTAAGATGACTCGATCTTTATCCTCATGTTGAACACATGCTTTACACTTTGGTCTTGTTTTACATTAGTAAAATTTGGACGCCCATGTTGACTTATTTAATTCATTTGTTTTTTACGATGATCAATTAAGACATGTTTCTACGAACATTGTAATAATTTTACATTCTAAGATTAGTTAGTGAGTTTAACTTCTTTACGCGAATTATAAACTTATTTTACATCGTTAGGATAAAAAACTTGTTAACAACTTTTAATTTTCGATAGTAAACCCAATTTGGTAACTTAAGAAAAAGGTAAATAATTTATTATATCAAATTAAAATACACTAATATTGTAAAGTAATGCAAATGTTCAATGCGTGCAAATTAAATCCTTAATTAAATAAACAGGAGAAAAAGGAAAATGATCATTTGCAAAAGTCTAGATAGAGAACGTGCCATTTGGAATTTTCATTAATGTGCGTTCTTTAGCCTTTTTCTCGAAAAAAAGGCGGTCGACACATAGCTAAAATTTGGTTAATGTGATATTATCCCCACTAGCCGACATCATTATCACCTGAGCTTTCATGGAAGTAACCTTAATGGGCTTAATTAATAATTAATAGTAGTAACTTTTTATTAACAAGGATCGATGTGTGAAAAAAACAAAGTTTAACTAAACATGATAATGTAAATTATGTTAAAATTTTACACGTGCATTGCACTAAGGAGGAGCACTACTATATATTATGTTTTTCTATAAAAGAGCCTTATTTAAGGTTAAATAATTTCTGGCACATGAAGACAATTTAAGGAAACATTCACGAAAGGGGAGAGAGACTTAAACAGCTTTTTTCCCTAATATCATATAGTACAATCTATCATGTGATCACAGCCTAACTCTCCCTGCAAATTCACCGAGCAATTTTACGGTATTGTAAAATCACTAAGGGTCGTTTCATTTGAATAAAAGTTATACTGAAATTAATTATATTGAAGTTAGTTGTACTGTAATTAGTTCTTCTGATATTATTTTTTAATGACTATTTGGTGTATTATATTAATTCTGAGATTGTCAATTTTACTGTTTTATCCTGAGATTGCTATTTCATCCTCTAACAAATATAAAATTATCCCGGTATTATTTTTAATCTTGGAATAAATTATCTCAGAATTAATTACCAAACAACCCCCAAGTAATCACTTTTATCCTCCTGTTTCCAAAAACATTTTTAACATTCATCAGATTGTCAGTTTAAGTGAAATGAAATAGTTAACAGATTTCATATGGTGTCACTAACATTTCCTTATCAGAAAGTCAATCATTTGCTAAAGACAAAAAGTAAAAATACACATAGGTCAATTATTTAGGAAATCTCTTAGGTCCAAAATTTATAAGGTCTCTATCTCTCCTTTGATTGCTCAACAGTTCTCTCCTCTGTTACACTCTCTCTTCAGAGAATTTCACTCATCAACAAGAGCTATTCATAGGATTTTAAGGTAAAAAACAGTGGTGACGGCTCTGCTTTTTACTTGAACGATATTAATCGTTGGTCTTTCTTTGTTTTAATCTTTCTCTTCTCTGTGTTAATCTCAGGCCGGCTATAAATAATTTATCCTTTTGTTTTGCAGATAATACAATTTTCAAGATCTGAAGAAAGCTATCTGTTGCAAGTTTCAATTTTAGAGAGAGGTACATTCTACACTAATCTTTTTCTACACAGTTTAGTAAGGATATAACTGCATGACTTAACGATTCTATAAAGGGCCGCACCCAAATCGTCCCTGAACTTAGGACGATTGTATAGACTATCTTAAATCGAAACTTGTTCCTGATTTTCAGAACCATGCTAATAAATCTGGTCTTGTATATCTTTGTTAGACTGCTTTAACTCTAGGAATTTACTAGTATTTTAAGAAAGTATTAATCAACTTACTCATCAGTTACCATAATGTCTGGCTCTATTGAGGGGCTGCAGGTACATAAATTGCCTATTTTGCATTTAGAAAGTTTCTAAAAAGTGCATCTTCACATATTTGGAATGATTATGACATGAGAATGTGTTTAAATGGATAAACATGTTTAGTGATGATTCATATAGCCGACCCAACTAGGGGCAGAGCTAGAGCTTCAATAACGGGTTCGGCGGAACTCATTAGTTTTAGTGCAAACCCTATATTTGTCTTAAGAAATTCATTGAATAACTACAAATTCTTACTTTAGAACCCAGTAACAAATCCCGAACCCAGTAACTTCAAATTCTGGCTCCGCCTCTGAACCCAACTTGTGTGGAATTGAGGTGTAGTTACTGTTGCATCTTCACATATTTATGTTCTTTGACTTGATTGAATTTTTGGGTTTTGCAGAAGATGTCATCATCATATGAAGGGAGGTATAATTTGTATAGCCAAGGTAGTAGTGGGTGGACATCAATGAGGAATGAAGAATTTCAAGAAGAAGACATTTGGAGTCATTTTACTAACGAAAGACGCGAAATTGACTCTAATTTCAGCAAAAGTAAAGAGTTATCTTCAAATTTCAGTCCAAGGAGGCTTCCCACTGCAGTCAAAATGATCCCAAGGTCAAACAAAAATTCCGGTCACGAACCTAAAATAGCTCAGCAATCAGCCCCAGTAAACATACCCAATTGGTCAAAAATTTATGGGACGAGCTCAAAACAAGCAGATGATTCTGGTGGTGGAGGATACAGTTTTGTGAGAAATAATTGCGAAAGCGATGATGAAGAAGATGATAATGATGGAGGAGAAACGATGCCTCCACATCAATGGCTTGCTAAAAAACATGAAAGGAGCCAAATAACTTCTTTTTCAGTGTGTGAAGGCATTGGAAGAACTTTAAAAGGCAGAGATTTGAGCAGGGTGAGAAATGCAATCTTAAGCAAAACAGGGTTCCTTGAATAGCATGAGCTTAAATAGGAGCAATAGGTACTGAGAATTCATATAGTTGATCCAAATTTGTTTAGAATTGAGCATAATTTTTATTACTGTTGTATTATAGTCGTATAAATGATGTGGTGATGGTTGATAATCGTAAGGCATTAGCAGTAGGATTTGATTAGTAATGGAATTAACGTTGAAATTGCATTTTTGTCATTACAAGTATTAGGTCTACCAATATTACTGCCTCATCTCAATGGACTAGTGAAGTAAAGGAATTCACTATAAATGTAAATTTTCTGAGATACAACTCTATTTTACCTGTGTTAATATAATCACTACTGAAGAAGCAAGGAAATAAAAGGGAGGCATCACTCTGTACTGTGATTATCTTGTTGGATTAGTGGTATTGTTTGACCAAAAAATATTGAAACATTTTTTATTAAATCAATTAATGAAGATGAAGAGGTAAATCTTAGTCAAACATAATAAATTTCAGATCTATAAACAAATCAGAAAATGATACATAAGATGAAATAGGGGCGATCAATCTTATTAAGTTTTTCATTTCATCTCTCACCAATCGATGGAGATACCTCTTTCTTTTCTTCCCTGCTAAGAAGATTACAAAGGAGAGGAAAAAGAGAGAAAAAGCCCGCATTTTCTAGGAAGATTCCCTTCCTATATATAGTTATGGAATCCTTACTATGCTCTTGGGTCAATGCACTTTCATACCACGTCCGCTTTCGTCGTTCCCTGAGTATTGTTCTTTGACTTGGCGGGTATTGTGAGTACGGGATTTGAAACAAATCATGCCATCTTCCACTATCTCGCTGCTTGAACGGGATCTCGATTGGGTCAACCGCAACGATCAGATTTTGACCAATACAGCTATGAGCAGGAGATTAAGAGTTGTTTGTACATTCGAAATTCTTTAACTTCATACATTAACATTTTACCGTCGGTGAGATGCTCTTACATTGACATAAATGTCAGAACATGTACGGCAACAAGTTTCCATAATCTTTCATTCTTTCTCAAATTCCGTGCATAATCAAATATCGTCGTACAAAATGGATCGAGAAAAATAATACAAAAAAAATCAAGCATGTATTCTATCGGTGCATTTTTAACTTAGCAAAAAGTTACATTGTCAAAAGAGGCGTTTTCGTATATATATCATATATGAAACTATATTATCAAATATGTTCATAATTTGCTTATTACCCTTCATGTTAATAGTATTTTTACCTAATATATACAATGCATTAAATAAGGAATTACTGTAGCTTTATGATTCCTTATTTTGCGCGCTAAAAAGGGGGAATTAAATATTTTTCAGATCTTCCCCAACGCAAATCACGCACATTCCATAATTATCGTCGGCTTCACTTTGATCTTCCACAACGCAAAACAAGATTTTCCATACTCTATTTTTGCGATACACTCTGTTTTCAGAAATTCTCTCTACATCTCTCTCTATTTCTCAATCGCAAATTTCAGTAATACAAAGCAAATGAAAAGAGAGCAGCAATTCTACCATTGACAGCCATTAAAAAGCTTGAAAGCTTTGAATTCAAATTTGGGTTTCCAAAAATCCTTATTTGTTTGGATTGGGTGTTGTTGAAAATAATCGGAAATATGGTTTGAAGTTTATATCTCAATTTTGAGGGGTTTTGGTGAAGATTAGACTTGGTTTTGACTGAACTTCAAATTGAAACTCGAAGAAGAAGAAGACATATTGCAGAAATTGTAGATTATTTGTATTTTGATTGTAGATGCTTTATTTTCTATTTTCACAAATAAACTACAAATCTTCTGAAAAAACGCAATTATGCCAAAATCCCAATTATGCTATAATTGAATGAGAATTGGGATATAAAAATTCAATGTGCCCAGTTTGTAGATATTTTGTAGATAAATTGTAGATTATTTGTATTCTAATTGTAGATGCTTTGTTTTCTGTTTTCACAAATCCAAAACGACTAAAACTTCTACAAAACCTTCTGCAAAAAACGCAATTATATCGAAAATACCAATTAAGCTACAATTGAATGGGAATTGGGATATTAAAATTCAATGTACCCGCTTTGTAGATATTTTGTAGATAAATTGTAGATTATTTATATTCTGATTGTAGATGCTTTGTTTTCTGTTTTCACAAATCAAAAATGACTAAAAGTTCTACAAATCTTCTGCAAAAACCAGTCTACAATAAAGTATAAATGTAGTAATTATGTAGATACCCTTACAAATAATACTGCTTTATACATGCTTAAACTGATTTGTTGTATATTTGTAGAATTTTTGTGGAAAATATACCGAAAGATATGTTCTTTATATATCTAGCATATTCTCTGTTGCTAATTAATTCTGTTTTCATTTTATCTCTAACTGGAATGGTTCTGATGGATGTTTGAATTGGGAAATGTTAAGGTAAGATTTCCAGTTAATATTACCGAACATTCCCAAGAAATGCAGTGTTTATTCACCAAAAGTTGCTACTGATTTTCCATCACAACTAATAGCATCATCTGAAATATATGGAAGAACCAAAAGCAATATTTTGGATTAGGCTTCAACGAGAAACTTATTGCATCGAAGAATGAATATTGGAGGAATCTGCATCCAAGAATGCCTGGATTAAGCACTTCAAATTCTGTTCTCATATAAACAAAGAAGAATTTTCAGATTCCTTTAATTAAGGAGTAAAAAACGTACAATTAATTATACCCTTAATTAATTATGGTATAGAATTGATAATTTGATATACTAAGTGTAATTAAGTTAAACCTTAAACATTGAAGGTAATAAGGTTTACTATGTGGCATAGGAATGTAAAAATTCCTTGTCAAAATCCAGGATCCGTTACTGTTTAGGCCATGTTCTTTATTGCAGTGTGGGCATGAATATGATGTTCAAAGTGCAGAGTTTGGCGTCTGGGTCACCCATTTTTGGCCATTTTGATACTTTTGTAGTTTGTAGCTGTCATAAGCAGCTAGTGGCTAGTGGCATTTTTTTAATCTTTAAGAGAAAATTTAGTATACCTAATGTGATGATGTTAACACTATATTCTTCTTAATTCTATACTAAATTTTGGCTGTGAAACAATGGAAGAGTGATGATAGGTTATAATTGTGTATTTTAGTCGCTTATTATACTCTAAGTTACTGTACTTTAATTGAGTTTGAGCTTTAATCGCTAGTGTTTTGCACTAAATATGTGTTTTATGCCTTGTAGGAGTGATTCCGATATATGTAGGCGTTATGGAATGAATTCAAGTGATTTGGAGCTTTGAAGTCTGAGTAAAAGCCCAAGACATTAAACCGGGATCGTGTTCGGAGGTCGTGTTCCAAGTCCGGATGTTAAAAGAGGACGAAATAAGTTCACTCTGAGAAAATTACACTGCCGCGCCGCATGGGACGCCGCAAGGCGCGGCGCAGCAGTGTAAAATGCTGCCTGATGTAAATAGTTGAGGCTACTGATAAACTCCATTAGCGCGCCGCATGGCGCGGCGCAGGGTTCGGCGCGGCTGTACAAAATTTATAGAGCCAGAGTCCTATTTCGCACGGGAGAAGGTGTTTTCGTCTGGGCCCAACCCTACTTGGTATAAATACATATAAAAATATTATTTTGAGGACTTTTGACGGAGCTTAGCCTCGAGAGTCGCACTTTGGAGCAAAAATACACACAAGAACATCTCAGATTTCTTCATCATTTCTAGTATTTTCAATTATTCAAAACTTATGCAATTGTTTGATTACATCATGAGTGGCTAAACACCCATTGTTCTAGGGTTGTGATTTAGCCATGAATAATGTTGTTTAACGTTGACTTGACCTTGATTATAATTCACCAATATATGGTTGTTTCTTCAATTGTGTGTTTAATTGCTTAATTGTCTGGCTAGCAGTTACATTCTATTTACTATCTATGCTATGCTTGGGAAAGCCGTGTTTAGATTAAGGCTGTATTGTGGTCCGGGCCCGGCCCAGGACCGCGGGCCAAACGGGCCGGTTCAAGCGGGCCCGGTCTCTAGTGGTGCATAAGCCCGTAGCGGGCCGGTCCAACCCAAATAGCCCGTGAGCCCGGGACCGTTAAGCCCGGGACCGGCAGGTGGGCCTGGGCCAGTTCAACCGGGTCCAACGGGCCCCAACGACTATTTTTTTAATTTTTTTTTAAAATGACCAACGGTCAGATTTTTAAAATCTAGCCGTTGGCCATCAAAATTCAACCGTTTGGCACTTTAAAAAAAGCCATTTGGCCCCCAAACTTTGTTTTAACCCCAAACTTTTTATAATTTTACTTTTCCCAATTCTCAACTATAAATACCCCCCCTTTCTTTCATTTTTACTCACAAATTCATCAATCTCTCTCTAATTTTCTTCTATAATTGCTTACTTTATTATTGTAATTTCGTGAAAAATTGTGAAGTTGGTGAATTGAAGTATTCAAGTCTTCAACGATATTCAATTTTCAAGAAGTTGTTCGTCAATTCGGTAAACTCGTTCCAACTCTTATGTTTTAATATTATAGTTTTGTTAGTTTTATTTAGTATAATTATAATTAATATGGCATTTTCTTTGATTTTTTTTTGGGTGGTAACGGTAAGGGAAAATCTAAAATTGGTGAATTTAGTAGCCAAGCTACTACTCTTCCCCCGGCTCCCCGACCCAGACCTGTTACCCGTCCTCCTCCACCTGTTATTCTTGATAGTGATAACCCTTGTTTTTAATTTTCCGATAGTCAATTTTGCCATGATGTTGCACCAAGTCAATAATTAAATGAAGAAGTTATGAATGCTCTTTATCCTAATGAAGCTATATTTGAAAATGATGATTTAGATGAAACACAACCGGATTTAGATGATACACCTACTAGTCCTATTAATAACCCAAATGATGCCCCACCTGACCCTCCTGTAGTAACCCCTACTTTTAATAGACAACCTGCTAAACGGCCTGAAACATCTCTTATTTGGCACTTTTTTACTCAACTAAGAGAACAAAATAAGGCTAAGTGTAAAACTTGTGGGTCTCAACTAGTTTATAAATTTACTGGAGACCGTAGCGGTACGGGTAGTTTGACTAGACACATATTGAAACACCCTAGAGATAAAGCTAGATTTTTACAAATGAAAGCTGCGCAAGAGGGGACAAGTGTAGATACTACGGTTAACCCTAGTACAGGTTCAAATCTAGTTCAACCGAGAATTAACACTGTTACCGGTGGCATTTTATATTATGATCCGAATAAAGATCGTGAAGAATTGGCAAAAATGGTTACTGTTATGTGCTTACCCTATAGTTTTCCTTCTAACCCTCCTTTTGTGCATTATATTAGAAGAGTTTTTAATCCTACTTATAAAGGATGACCTCGCGCAACCGTAAAGAGCGATATTTATAAATATAAATATGAATATGAACAATATTTGCGCTATTTATTTACTCATATAGATTGTCGCATTGCTATTACTACTGATATTGGTAGAAGTGGTAATGACTGTGATTATCTAACTGTTACAAGTCATTGGATAGATGAGGAGTGGATAATGCAAAAGCGCATTATTGCTTATAGAATAATTAATTCACGCCATACAGGTAAGTTTATTGCTAACACAGTTGCAGATATTTGTAGATATTTTTGTATTAGAGATAAAATTATGTCGGTTTCAATGGATAATGCTTCTAGTAACACTAACGCTATAGGCTTGCTTACAACTACACTAAATCCTGCATTTAGTAATATTTTTCATGTTAGATGTATTTTTCATATTTACCATTTAATCGTCGGTGCTGGTATGAAAGTTTTGATTGTAGAAATTGAAAAGGTTAAAATGGCTCTTAATTGGGTTTTTTATTCAAACCGTAGAAGTAAACTTAGAGACTATTTTAAAAAATGTGATGAATTTGGCCTTAGAGAAAGAAAGGTTCCTAAACCTTGTCCAACTAGATGGAATTACATGTATGAAAATATAGTTGTTGCATATGAATATAGGAACCCAATAAACGCAACGTATAATGATCGTGTAGGTGATGGTGATGATGATGATGATGAGCACCTTGCAAATCAAGATTGGAGTAATGTTAAAATGCTTGTAGACTTTTTAGAACAATTTCATATTACTACAAATGAATTATCTGGCCAATATTATCTTACTATTTCTAACTGTTTAGTTTATATTGCAACACTTGTAGATTTTAGAGGGTGGAGTAATTTATCAAGAAGCTATTAATTCTATGAAAGCTAAGTTTAAAAAATATTTTTCCCTATCCCCCTATTTTTGGTGTTGCTGCATTGTTAAATCCTACAATGAAATTAGGAGGTCCTCACTTTTGGTATTCAAAAATTTATAACGCTTTATCACTTTCAGCTGAGGAATTTGCTACACTTGGAGATGCAAAACCCTCAATTAAAATATATGCTCAAACAATTTATAATGCTTATCAACTTGCCTTAGATCAAGCAAGGTGTGACGACCCAAAGGGGTCATCACCTATTTTCTTATCCATTTGTGTCTCCAAGGCCTTGAAAACCTCATTTAGAGTCGCCTCGATTTGCGTGCGCAGTCCGGACGCATAATCGGAAAGCTTAAATATGAAATTCTGTGAAAAATGCTAAATTTTGAGGTTAAAATGAATAAATTTGACTTCGGTCAATATTTTGGGTAAACGGACCCGGACCCGTGATTTGACGGTCCCTAGAGGTCCGTAGGAAAATATGGGACTTGAGCGTATGCCCGGAATTGAATTCCGAGGTCCCAAATCCGAGAAATAAATTTTTGAGTAAAAAATTGTTTTCTGAAATTTATAAAGAAAATTGAAATGAAAATTGTTTAGAATATGTTGGTATCGGGCTCGCATTTTGGTTCCGGCGCCCGGTACAAGTCTTATATGTAATTTAAGAAGTTTTTGTGAAGTTTGGTTGAAATTGGACATCATTTGACGTGTTTCGGACTTAAAACTCTAAATTTGAAAGTTTATGAAGTTTGAAGAAAAACTAGTGATTTTGAGGCTTGATTCGTTGTTTTTGATATTATTTTGGCAATATGATCGCACGGTTGAGTTCGTAGGATGTTTTTGAGTTTGAGTGCATGTTTGGTTAGGAGCCTGAGGGCTCGGGTGTGATTCGGATGTGTCTCAGGATGGTTTTAGCATTAGAAAAAGTTGCAGAAAGTAGCAGTTCTAGTGTTCTGATATTTAATTCTATGCGATCGCATAGGCAGCATCGCGATCGCATAGTGTAAGCTTCCAAGTGCCCAATTTTGTTCTATGCGATCGCGTAGCTTAGCCACATTTCATTCAATGCGATCGCATATTTCATTCAATGCGATCGTAGTTCATAAAACCAAACCTGAAAGTGCGAAGTCCTTTCTTCTATGCGATCACAATGCTTGGTTAGCGATCGCAGAGACCAACCTTTCCTTCCCCTATGCGATTGCATGACTCTCTTCGCGATCGCATAGAGCAATTTTGCCCAGTTATAAATTTTAATTCCAGAACAGTGTAGTTACGGGATTTTCATAAAAACACACGAACTATTTCTTCTCCAAGGTCCTTAGGCGTCCATTGAAGCTCTATTTCACCAATACTTCTTGGGTTAGTAAATTTCAACTCGTTTTCTTCATTTTCCATCAATATCTATTGAATTCCTAACCCTAAAACATGTAATTTAGAGTAGAAATTAGGGGTTTTGGGTAGAGTTAGGTTTTTGGGAATTTTGAGTGATTCAACCTCAATTTGGGGTCAGATCTTAAAATAAATTATATATTTGAACTCGTGGGGTTATGGGTAATCGGGTTTTGGTCCAAGCCTCATGTTTGGACCATGTGGGCCCGGGGTCGAATTTTGGTATTTTTGGAAGAATGCTAGGAACTTCATATCTAAGCTATGAGATTTTATTATCGAGTCTTTATTGATATTATTGAATTAATTATGCCTAGATATCGTTGTTCGGAGTCGGCTTATAAAGGAAAGGCGGTATTTGAGGGTTGATTGCTATTCTTTGGACCGAGGTAAGTGTTTGTTCTAACTTTGGCTTGAGGGAATAGGATTAGAGTGTTGTTTGCTATTTGCTAATTGTTGAGTACAGTGTATAGGCATGGTGACGAGTATCTATGCACCAGAGTCTAGCATGACCGTGAGTCTTGTTTGTGTTTATTCGGATTTTGTGATACCTCTTCCTTGTTAAATTGATAAATTTCATATAATGTGAAGAGTTTGAAGAAGAATTATGATTTGTACATTCTTGGAGCGTTGGCTCGAACGAGAATATGATAATTGAGCAAGAAGTGATCAAAAGAGAAAGTGATGTAATTATTCCCTTGCCGGGACGTGTAGTTTATTATAGTTGTTGCTCCCTTGCCGGGATGTTTAATATTGTTAGTCTATCCCCTCACCCCGTTTGGTTGTGATTGTTGATTGGGTGAGGAAGAGCGATTATGCACGAAGGGTCATTCCATGCCACGTTTTGAATATTTATGCACGAAGGGCCATTCCGTGCCATGTTTGAATATTTATGCACGAAGGGTCATACCGTGCCACGTTTTGAATATTTATGCACGAAGGGTCATTCCGTGCCTTGATATGAGAGTTTATGAGAGTAAAAGCACGAATGGTGATGCCATGCATTTGTTGCTTTCTGATTCTTTGTGGATATCCGAGTTATGTTATTTTTTTTTCATTACTTGTTGTTATTTTATTTACTTCGAGGTTATAGCTTCCCTTACCCTAATTGTCTTGTGATTGTTGTTTGGGTGAGGAAGAGCATAAAACACGAAGGGTGATGCCGTGTATTGTTTTGGTGAGGACGAGAGTAAAAGTACGAAGGGTGATGCCATGCAAATTTTTGACTTTTGATTCTTGTTGATATTCTGACTTGTTGTTTCTTTCTGTTATTGAAGATTTCTATTTGAAACTGTTAACTCTCCACAGCATGTTTCCCCCTCCCACATTGACTGATTATTTATGTATCTCTTTTCCGCTGCATGTGTGTATATATATATATAAAATGTACAGGTTTATTTGGAGTCCGGTCCTAGCCTCATCACTACTTTGCCGAGGTTAGGTTGGGCACTTACCAGCACATGAGGTCGATTGTGCTGATACTACACTCTGTGCATCTTTTTGCACAGATCCAGGAGCAGCTTTTGGACCTCAGCAGTAGGATTTGATCGGGAGCTGACTTCAGTCCAGGGACTTTCGAGGTAGCCTAGCTGACGTCCGCAGGCCGGAGTCCCTTCCTATTTTACTTGGATTGTTTCCCTTTTGTACCAGAACAAAGCATTGTATCTTTTATTCAAACCTTGTTTGTAGTACTCTCTAGTAGTTCGTGAGTTAGTGACACCAGACTCTGGGTAGAGACGTATTTAGACTTTCGCATTTAATTTCAGTTATCTAAGTTTAAAGACTTCCGCTTTTATTTAATTGTCTCGTTTTGTTTATATTGTTGCGAATGTTATCAGAAATGTTTTAATACTTGGCTGGCCTAGCTCCAATAGTAGGCGCCATCACGACTCCCGATGGTGGGAAATTCGGGTCGTGACAAGTTGGTATCAGAGCACTAGGTTACTTAGGTCTCACAACTCATGGACAAGCTCGGTAGAGTCTGAGGGATCGGTACAGAGACGTCTGTATTTATCCCGCAGAGGCTACTGAGTTAGGAAAACTTCACATCTGTTCTTTCTTGTCGTGCGGTTCTGTTTCCCCAATACTGATTGAATTTCTATTCCGTTCTTTCGCAGATGGCGAGGACACGTGCTTCCTCATTGACCGCTCAGCAGCCTGAGCCCCCAACAGCAGCTCCCACTAGGGGCAGAGGGCGAGTGCGAGGCCGTACTAGAGGCCGAGGTAGGGGCAGAGTTCAACCCCAAGCAGCAGCACCAGTGGCGGAGCCTCAGGTTGATTTTGAGGAGGAGGTTCCGGCCCCAGCAGTTCCAGTGGGCCCATCTCAGGTCCCAAAGGGGTTCATTGCCACCCCAGTTCTTCAGGATGCCCTGGTTCGATTGGTGGGCCTTATGGAGAGTGTCACTCGAACAGGTTTGCTTCCTGTAGCACCAGCCACTTCTCAGGCTGGAGGAGGGGCTCAGACTCCTGCTACATGTACTCCGGAGCAGGTAACTCCCCAGATTCAGACTCCAGCGGTTCAGCCAGTTGGAGTAGTTCAGCCGGGTGCCATAGCTCAGACCAGTGATGGAGCGGCTATGTCCGCCGATGCTTTGTGGAGATTGGATAGGTTCACCAAGCTCTTCATTTCTACTTTTGCCGGTGCATCTACTGAGGATTCCCAGGATTATCTAGAAAGCTGCCACGAGGTTCTCAGAAACATGGGTATTGTTGAGACCAATGGGGTTGATTTTGCTACATTTCGCTTGTCTGGATCTGCCAAGACTTGGTGGAGGTATTATTGCTTAGCGAGACCAGCCAGATCGCCATCTTTGACTTGGGAGCAGTTTACAGTGTTATTTCTAGAGAAGTTTCTCCCCGTGACTCAGAGAGAGGCCTATCGGAGGCAGTTTGAGCGCCTCCAGCAGGGTTCTATGACTGTTACCTAGTATGAGACCAGGTTCATCGATTTAGCTTGCCATGCTCTCATCATACTTCCCACCGAGAGAGAGAGAGAGGGTGAGAAGGTTTATTGATGGTCTTATTCTGCCGACTCGTCTTCAGATGGCCAAGGAGGCCGGGAGCGAGATCACATTTCAGGAGGCGGCCAATGTAGCCCACAGAGTTGAGATGATTCTATCACAGGGAGGTGGTCATAGGTCGGATAAGAGGCCCCGTCATTCAGACAGATTTAGTGGTACCTCGTCTGGAGGTAGAGATTTGTATAGTAGAGGCCATCCTCCTAGGCCCTTTCAGTCAGCTCTCCAGGTCTCTCATGGTACTCCAGGTGGTAGTGGTTCTCAACCATATTATTTTGAGCAGCAGTCCTTCAGTGCACTACCAACTCCCATCAGTGCACCACCACTTCAGAGCTTCAGGGGAGGACATTCAGGTTGATAGGTCCAGCAGTCTCCACAACCGAGGGCTTGTTATGGTTGTGGTAACCCAAGTCACATTGTTAGATTTTGCCCTCGAACTTTGGGTAGTTCTCAGCAGCAGGGTCCTCGTCCTGTAATTCAGGCACCAGTTGCTCCACAGCCTACCCAGCCAGCTAGAGGCGGGGGTAGAGGACATAGAGGTGGAGGTAGAGGTCATAGAGGTGGAGCTCAGATCGCCAGAGGAAGGGGTCAGCCATCAGCCGATCGTCCCAGGGATATGATTCAGGGAGGTGGGGCCAAGCCCCGATGTTATGCTTTGCCAGCCAGGCCAGAGGCTGAGTCATCCGATGCTGTTATTACAGGTACTATTCTGGTCTGTGATAGAGATGCTTCAGTGCTATTTGACCCTGGATCTACGTATTCATATGTGTCGTCCTATTTGGCACCCTACTTGGTTTTGCCTAGTGAGGCCTTGAGTATTCCTGTATATGTATCTATACCAGTGAGTGATTCTATAGTGGTTGATGGGGTTCATCGTTCCTGTGTTGTGGTGTTTAGGGGTCTTGAGACCCGTGTTGATTTGTTGCTCTTAGATATGGTAGATTTCGACGTTATATTAGGGATGGATTGGTTGTCCCCGTATCATGGGATCTTGGATTATCATGCCAAGACTGTGACTTTAGCCTTACCGGATTTGCCCCGTTTAGTGTGGAGAAGGACTCCTGGTCATTCTACCGCAGTGCTATTTCATATGTGAAGGCTCGGCGTATGGTCGAGAAGGGATGTTTGGCCTACTTGGATTATGTTCGTGATTCTAGTGCTGAGATTCCCTCTATTGATTCTGTGCCCGTGGTTCGTGAGTTTCTGGAGGTTTTCCCATCAGACTTGCCAGGGATGCTACACGATAGGGATATTGATTTTTGCATCGATTTGCTCCGGGCACTCAGCCCATTTCTATTCTGCCATATCGCATGGCCCCGCCAGAGTTGAAAGAGTTGAAGGAGCAGTTACAAGACTTGCTTGGGAAGGGCTTCATTAGACCCAGCGTGTCACCTTGGGGTGCACCGGTTCTGTTTGTAAAGAAAAAGGATGGCTCGATGAGAATGTGCATTGATTACCGACAATTGAACAAGGTTACAATTAAGAATAAGTATCCACTGCCGAGGATAGATGACTTGTTCGATCAGCTTCAGGGTGCCAAGGTATTTTCAAAGATTGACTTGAGATCTGGCTACCATCAGTTGAGGATTAGGGCATCCGATGTCCCTAAGACAGCATTCCGCACTCGGTACGGGCATTATGAGTTCTTGGTTATGTCATTTGGGTTAACCAATGCCCCAACAGCCTTTATGGATTTGATGAACCGAGTGTTCAGGCCTTATTTGGACTTGTTCGTGATAGTCTTCATTGATGATATTTTGATATATTCCCGCAGTCGGGAGGAACACGAGCAGTATCTTAGAGTGGTTCTTCAGACCTTGAGGGATAGTCAGTTATATGCTAAGTTCTCGAAGTGTGAGTTCTGGTTGAGCTCGGTTGCATTTCTGGGTCACGTTGTATCAGCATAGGGTATTCAGGTGGACCCGAAGAGGATAGAGGCAGTCAAGAACTGGCCTCGACCAGCTTCAGCTACAAAGATTCGGAGTTTCTTGGGGTTAGTAGGTTACTACCGTCGGTTCGTGGAGGGGTTTTCATCCATTGCAGCCCCGATGACCAGGTTGACCTAGAAGGTAGCCCAGTTCAGATGGTCGGACGAGTGTGAGGCGAGCTTTTAGAAGCTTAAGACAGCTCTGACTACGGCACCGGTATTGATTTTGCCCACAGGTTCAGGGCCTTATACAGTCTATTGTGATGCATCTCGTATTGGACTTGGTGCAGTGTTAATGCAGGATAGCAAGGTCATTGCCTATGCTTCGAGGCAGTTGAAAGTTCATGAGAAGAACTATCCAGTGCATGATTTGGAGTTTGCAGCCATTGTTCACGCATTGAAGATTTGGAGACACTATCTGTATGGTGTGGCATGTGAGGTGTTCACAGATCATAAGAGTCTTCAGTATTTGTTCAAGCAAAAGGAGTTGAATTTGAGGCAGAGGAGGTGGTTGGAGTTATTGAAAGACTATGACATCACTATCTTATATCACCCAGGAAAGGCCAATGTGGTGGCCGATGCCTTGAGTAGGAAGTCAGCAAGTATGGGCAGTCTTGCTTATATTCTGGTCGGTGAGAGACCGCTTGCTTTGGACGTTCAGGCTTTGGCCAATCAGTTAGTGAGGTTGGATATTTCTGAACCTAGTAGAGTATTAGCTTGCACGGTCGCTCGTTCTTCGTTATGGGAGCGTATCCGTGATCGGCAGTTTGATGATCCCCATTTGTGTGTCCTTAGAGACACGGTGCAACGTGGAGATGCCAAGCAGGTTACCTTAGGTAATGATGGAGTTTTGAGATTGTAGGGTCGAGTTTGTGTGCCTAATGTGGGTGGGTTTCGAGAGTTAATTTTAGAGGAGGCCCATAGCTCCCGGTACTCTATTCATCTGGGCCCGCGAAGATGTATCAGGACTTGCGGTAGCATTATTAGTGGCGTAGAATGAAGAAGGATATCGTTGCCTATGTGGCTCGGTGTTTGAATTGTCAGCAGGTTAAGTATAAGCATCAGAGGCCTAGTGGTTTATTTCAGAGGATTGAGCTTCCCGAGTGGAAGTGGGAGCGGATCACTATGGACTTCGTTGTTGGGCTCCCACAGACTCGGAGGAAGTTCGACGCAGTTTGGGTCATTGTTGATAGGCTTACCAAGTCAGCGCATTTCATTCCTGTGGCAGTCTCCTATTCATCCGAGAGGTTAGCTGAGATCTATATCCGGAAGATTGTTCGCCTTCATGGTGTGCCGGTATCTATCATCTCGGACCGAGGTATGCAGTTTACCTCGCGTTTATGGAAAGCTATCCAGCGGGAGTTAGGCACCCAGGTTGAGTTGAGTACAACATTTCATCCTCAGACGGACGGGTAGTCCGAGCGGACTATTCAGATATTGGAGGATATGCTCCGAGCTTGTGTCATTGACTTTGGAGGTTCGTGGGATCAGTTCTTGCCTTTAACAGAGTTTGCCTACAACAACAACTACCAGTCGAGTATCTAGATGGATCCTTATGAGGCTTTGTATGGTAGGCGATGTCGATCTCCGGTTGGATGGTTTGAGCCGGGGAAAGCTCGGTTGTTGGGTACTGATCTGGTCTAGGAGGCCTTGGACAAGGTCAGGATCATTCAGGATAGGCTTCGTACAGCTCAGTCCAGGCAAAAGAGTTATGCAGATCGTAATGTTCGAGATGTGGCTTTCATGGTGGGTGAGCGGGTATTGCTTCGGGTGTCGCCTATGAAGGGCGTGATGAGATTTGGGAAGAAGGGCAAGCTTAGCCCTAGGTTCATTGGTCCCTTTGAGATTCTTGATCGCGTGGGAGAGATGGCTTATAGACTTGCATTGCCACCGAGCTTATCAGCCGTACATCCAGTGTTTCATGTGTCCATGCTTCGAAAATATCACGGCAATCCATCCCACGTGTTAGATTTCAGCACTGTCCAGTTGGACAAGGACTTATCTTATGAGAAAGAGCCAGTAGCTATTCTAGACCGGCAGGTTCGCCAGTTGAGGTCGAAGAGTTTTCCTTCGGTTCGTGTTCAGTGGAGAAGTCATCCACCTGAGGCATCGACCTGGGAGTCCGAGTCCGATATGCGGGACCGTTATCCTCACCTTTTCCCCGACTCAGGTACTTCCTTCTTATGTCCGTTCGAGGACGAACGATTGTTTTAGAGATGGAGAATGTGACGACCCAAAGGGGTCATCACCTGTTTTCTTATCCATCAGTGTCTCCGAGGCCTTGAAAACCTCATTTAGAGTCACCTCAATTTGCGTGCGCAGTTCAGGCGCGTAACCGGAAAGCTTAAATATGAAATTCTGTGAAAAATGCTAAATTTTAAGGTTAAAATGAATAAATTTGACTTCGGTCAATATTTTGGGTAAACGGACCCGGACCCGTGATTTGACGGTCTCAGAAGGTCCGTAGAAAAATATGGAACTTGGGCGTATGCCCGTAATTGAATTCCGAGGTCCCAAGTGCGAGAAACGAATTTTTGAGTAAAAAATTGTTTTCTGAAATTTATAAAGAAAATTGAAATGAAAATTGTTTAGAATGTGTTGGTATCGGGCCCGCATTTTGGTCCCAGTGCCCGGTACAAGTCTTATATGTAGTTTAAGATGTTTCTGTGAAGTTTGGTTGAAATTGGACGTCATTTGACGTGTTTCGGACTTAAAACTCTAAATTTGAAAGTTTATGAAGTTTGAAGAAAAACTAGTGATTTTGAGGCTTGATTCGTTGTTTTTGATGTTATTTTGGCGATTTGATCGCACGGTTGAGTTCGTAGGATGTTTTTGATTTAGAGTGCATGTTTGGTTAGGAGCCCCGAGGGCTCGGGTGTGATTCGGATGTGTCTCGAGATGGTTTTAGCATTAGAAAAAGTTGCAGAAAGTAGCAGTTCTGGTGTTCTGATATTTAATTCTATGCGATCGCATAGGCAGCATCGCGATCGCAAAGTGTAAGGTTCCAGGTGCCCAGTTTTGTTCTATGCGATCGCATAGATTCATCCGCGATCGCGTAGCTTAGCCACATTTCATTCAATGCGATCGCATCCTTCTTCTGCGATCGCAGTTCATAAAACCAAACCTGAAAGTGCGAAGTCCTTTCTTCTATGCGATCACAATGCTTGGTTATTGATCGCAGAGACCAACCTTCCCTTCCCCTATGCGATCGCATGACTCTCTTCGCGATCGCATAGAACAATTTTGCCCAGTTATAAATTTTAATTCCAGAACAGTGTAGTTACGGGATTTTCATAAAAACACATGAACTCTTTCTTCTCCAAGGTCCTTAGGCGTCCATTGAAGCTCTCTTTCACCAATACTTCTTGGGTTAGTAAATTTCAACTCGTTTTCTTCATTTTCCATCAATATCTATTGAATTCCTAAGCCTAAAACATGTAATTTAGAGTAGAATTAGGGGTTTTGGGTAGAGTTAGGTTTTTGGGAATTTTGAGTGATTCAACCTCAATTTGGGGTCGGATCTTAAAATAAATTATATATTTGAACTCGTGGGGTTATGGGTAATCGGGTTTTGGTCCGAGCCTCGTGTTTGGACCATGTGGGCCCGGGGTCGAATTTTGGTATTTTTGGAAGAATGTTAGGAACTTCTATCTAAGCTATGGGATTTTATTATCGAGTCTTTATTGATATTATTGAATTAATTATGCCTAGATATCGTTGTTTCGGAGTCATATTATAAAGGAAAGGCGGTATTTGAGAGTTGATTGCTATTCTTTGGACCGAGGTAAGTGTTTGTTCTAACTTTGGCTTGAGGGAATATGATTAGAGTGTAGTTTGCTATTTGCTAATTGTTGAGTACGGTGTATAGGCATGGTGACGAGTATCTATGCACCGGAGTCTAGCATGACCGTGAGTCTTGTTTGTGTTTATTCGGATTTTGTGATACCTCTTCCTTGTCAAATTGATAAATTTCATATAATGTGAAGAGTTTGAGGAAGAATTATGATTTGTACGTTCTTGGAGCGTTGGCTCGAACGAGAATATGATAATTGAGCAAGAAGTGATAAAAAGAGAAAGTGATGTAATTATTCCCTTGCTGGGACGTGTAGTTTATTATAGTTGTTGCTCCCTTGCCAGGATTTAAGTATTATATTTTTCCTCCCTTGCCGAGATGTTTAATATTGTTTGTCTATCCCCTCGCCCCGTTTGGTTGGGATTGTTTATTGGGTGAAGAAGAGCGATTATGCACGAAGGGTCATTCCGTGCCACGTTTTGAATATTTATGCACGAAGGGCCATTCCGTGCCATGTTTGAATATTTATGCACGAAGGGTCATATCATGCCACGTTTTGAATATTTATGCACGAAGGGTCATTCCGTGCCTTGATATGAGAGTTTATGAGAGTAAAAGCACAAAGGGCGATGCCGTGCATTTGTTGCATTCCGATTCTTTGTGGATATCCGAGTTATGTTATTTTTTTTCATTACTTGCTGTTATTTGATTTGCTTCGAGGTTATAGCTTCCCTTACCCTAATTGTCTTGTGATTGTTGTTTGGGTGAGGAAGAGCGTAAAGCACGAAGGGTGATGCCGGGTATTATTTTGGTGAGGACGAGAGTAAAAGCACGAAGGGTGATGCCATGCAAATTTTTGACTTTTGATTCTTGTTGATATTCTAACTTGTTGTTTCTTTCTGTTATTGAGGATTTCTATTTGAAACTGTTAACTCCCCACAGCATGTTTCCCCTTCCCACATTGACTGATTATTTCTGTATCTCTTTTCCGCTGCATGTGTGTGTGTGTGTATATATATATATATATATATATATATATATATATATATATATATATATATATATATATATATAAACTGTACAGGTTTATTTGGAGTCCGGTCCTAGCCTCGTCATTACTTCGCCGAGGTTAGGCTGGGCACTTACCAGCACATGGGGTCGTTGTGTTGATGCTACACTCTGTGCATCTTTTTGCACAGATCCAGGAGCAGTTTTTGGACCTCAGCAGTAGGATTTGATTGGGAGCTGACTTCAGTCCAGGGACTTTCGAGGTAGCTTAGCTGACGTCCGCAGGTCGGAGTCCCTTCCTATTTTACTTGGATTGTTTCCCTTTTGTATCGGAACAAAGCATTGTATCTTTTATTCAAACCTTGTTTGTAGTACTCTCTAGTAGTTCGTGAGTTAGTGCCACTAGACTCTGGGTAGAGACGTATTTAGACTTCCGCATTTAATTTCAGTTATCTAAGTTTAAAGACTTCCACTTTTATTTAATTGTCTCGTTTTGTTTATATTATTGCGAGTGTTATCAGAAATGTTTTAATACTTGGCTGGCCTAGCTCCAATAGTAGGCGCCATCACGACTCCCGATGATGGGAAATCCGGGTCGTGACACTAGACCAAATGTTCCAACTCCTACTTTGTCTAGTTCGCAAGCATCTAAAAGAACTGCGGGCCTAAAAGCCCTTAGTTCTTGGACGGAGTTCAGGGGTTCTCAAGGTGATAATTTTTGTGATAGCTCACAACTAAATGAGCTTCAAGTTTATTTGTTGCAGGGACTTGCATAAGAGAATCCCGACGGCTCCTTCGATGTTTTGGAATGGTGGAAGGACAAACAAAAACACTATCTGGTTCTTTCAAGGATGGCTCGAGATATTTTAAGTGTTCAAGCTTCAACAGTGGCATCAGAGAGCTCATTCAGTCAAGCGAGACTTCAAATCGGTGATCATAGAGCGTCTATGAGGGAGAGCTTGGAAAAATCAGTACTCTTCAGAGATTAGATCCGTTCGGAAAGAAGAAATTTTGGACTTGCAGAATCATAACCGGCGATAGATGAAGCTTATGAACAAATGCTAGCGAAACTTGCGCAGGATGCTGCTTCGCCCGGAAACGGTGATGAACAAGCTTCTTTTCCACCACCACCAACGGAAATTCCTCTGGACCTTGAAGGATTTATGAGATTTGTTAGAGATAATACATAGACTAACATGTAACTTGTATTTTGGCACATCTTCCTTAGTTTTTTTTCCTTTTAATGGTGGTATTAGTACCTTGTTGTGCTCATTCCATTGGGGGAGGAAGACTAAGAAAGATATTGTCATTCTTTGTTAATGTCGTAATAGTAAATATATAAGACATTCCCTTGAATATTTCTTTGCAATTTATTTTGTGTTTAAATTTGATATAGTATATATATATATATATTATATATCTAATACATATAAACTATATACATGCATACATACATACATACATACATACATACATATATATATATATACATACATATATATATATATATATATATATATATATATATATATATATATATATATATATATATATATACATACATATATATATACACATACATATATATATATATATATATATATATATATATATATATATATATATACATATATATATACGGCACTATATATATCTCTAATACATATAAACTATATATATATATACATATACATATACATGCATACATACATACATACATACATATAAGGCAATACATACTATACATACTATATATACTATATATTTATATAGCTATATATAAGCAATTTAAACTAGTATATACATATATAGTTTACAAGAAAGTGCCTTAGATAAAAAAAAAAAAATAGCTTATATATATATGTATATATATATAAGGCAATATATATTACATAAGGCAATATATAATTATATATACACATAATACACCCTTATATATGCATACTATACATACTATATATACTATATATAAGCAATTTATACTAGTATATACATATATAGTTTACAAGAAAGTGCCTTAGATAAAAAAAATAAAAAAAAATAGCCCGAAACGAAAAACGCCCGTTAGGCCCGTTTAGGCCCGCGGGCCCGACCCATTTAGCTGGGGACCATGTGGGCTTAGGACCACCGTGGGCCGGTTCCACACATTGGGACCGTGAAGCCCGGGACCGTTTGGCCCGGGACCGCCTCAGCCCGGCCCGTCTAAAGCCCAGGTCCGTTTGGCCCGGCCCGTTTAGGCCCGTTTGGCCTGGTCCCGGACCACAATACAACCTTAGTTTAGATTAGAGAAGAATTGAAGAGAGCATGATCTTAACCCTTAGGGGGAGCGGATTTGTGGTTAGGATAGAAATATACCTAGTCACCGTGCTTAATTAAATATCGTGATCTTAATGCATTCTTAATAGATTAATAATATAGGCGTTAATCTATTGGAAATAGGTGAGTAGTACTTCGGGAGAAGGCTATGAGTGAATTTATCGATTAATTAGCAACCATGAGTGAATTATATGAAAGGGAGAGTTAATTAGAACACAATAGGATTGGTGAATCAATCACAACCCTGGAATAGTTGTCTCTATTGAATACATAACAATCATTCTACTGCTTGATAATTTAGTTATTACTTAGAATTGTAGTTAGCATAATTAAACTCTTGAACTCGAACTTAGCTTGATAAAATAACAATATTGATGTGTTAGTGAGTAGTTGATATAAGTCTCTATGGGTTCGACACTCGACTTATTATTTTATTACTTGTATGACCACGTATACTTGCGTGTGCGTTTGGGAGCAATAAGTTTTTGGCGCTGTTGTCGGGGAATTGAATATTAGCTACTTGTTAATTTTTTCTTTAATTGTTTATTTCGTCGAGTCTAACGTTACTTGATTGTTGCTCGGATCTCAGGAACTTTGATTGAATGCGTAGTGTCAGAAGCCAAGACCGACTTTAAGGCTTTGATCCTGAACCTGAGAGAACATTTCACAGGAGGTTGAGGGAAGCAAGGGACACGAATAATATTCAGGCACTTGTTCAATTTCCTGTGGACATGGCAGAGGAGCAACCCATGGCTGTTCAGGAGGTGGCGATGCCCAACATTGCAAATGTCACCTCCAGTATAGTGAAGCCCAGGATCACTGGGCACTTTGAGCTGAAACAGAGCATGATCCAGCTACTTCATGCAAACAGGCAGTTTATGGGTCTTCCACACGAGGATTCACAACAGCATATTCTGAACTTCTTGGAGATTAGTGATACTTATATCACTAACGGGGTCACTCCAGATTATGTGAGGCTCACACTTTTTCCATTCTCTCTGTTGGGTGAGGCTAAGCGATGGCTAAAGGAAGAACCAGCTAATTCCATTACAACATGGAATGATTTGGTGAGAAAATTTCTGGCAAGGTTCTTCCCTTCAGGCAAAACTGCAAAGATCAGAAGTAAGATAGTTGCCTTCAAACAAAAAGCGGGAGAATCTTTATACTCAGCTTGGGAAAGGTTCAAGGGGCTACTCAGAGACTGTCCTCATCACAATCAGACGAATGAAGTGTTAGCTCACACTTTCATAGAAGGGCTACATTCTAAAACAAAGATCGTGGTAGATGCTGTAGCTGGGGGTCAAGTGTTGGAGAAAAAATTTGACGAGATATATGCGCTATTGAACAAATTCTCCAAAAGCAATCTGTATTGGCAAAGAGAGATGGGCAAATACATCTGCAGGGATTCTTGAGTTAGATGTCGTCTCAGCATTATCAGCGCAGATTTCTACACTGACCAATCAAGTCAATCAGATGAATTTGAGTATCAACAAGCAACAAGTACAACCGGTACAACAGGTTCAAGCTTTTTGTGAAATATGTGGAGAGGGGAACACGAGCGACACATGCCCCGCAAACCCAGAGTCTGTCTGCTTTGTGGGTAATTCAAATAGGGGCCAAACAAACCAATATGGGAACACTTACAATCCCAACTGGAGGAACCACCCAAACTTCTCTTGGGGTAGAAACCAGAGTACTCAGAATCAATACAGGCCTCAAGCACCTCAACAGCAATATAGACCACCTCAGGTTGAACAACAAGCGAGTCCTACAAGTCACCTTGAAGACATGTTGAAAAAAGTGATGGCTGAACAACAAGATCTCTCTCAAAAAGTGATGGCTGAACAACAAGCCTCGCCATAACAATGAGAAATTTGGAGCGTAAAATGGGACAGCTTGCCAGTGCTCAAAACACTAGACCAGATGGAGCTTTTCCAAGTGACATTGAAGAAAATCCTAGGGCGGCCCTTAATGCCGTATCATTAAGGAATGGGAGACAACTAGAAGAAGTTCAGTCTAAAAAGAGGAAAAAGGTGACTTTTAATAAGAGGCCAACCACTATAGAATCAATATCAGAAAAAGCTAAGGAGTTAGAGAAGCCAGTTGGAGAGGCGGTGGCTGAGCAACCTCCACAATTGGTTGCAAGGCCACCACCTCCATTCCCTCAAAGATTGCAGAAATTAAGAGATGATGCCGCATATAAAAAGTTTCTTGATATCTTGAAGCAGGTGGACATTCATATTCCATTGGTTGACATCTTACAAGAAGTACCCAAATATGCAAAGTACATCAAGGACATTGTGGAAAACAAAAGGAGGCTAACCGAGTTCGAGATTATGGCACTCACTGAGGAGTGCAGTTCAAGAATTCATGGCAAGTTACCTCATAAATTGAAGGATCCAGGTAGTTTCACTATCCAAATCTCGATTGGTAAACATGATGTTGGGCGAGCTTTATGTGATCTTGGAGCGAGCATCAACTTGATGCCGCTATTTGTGTTCTGACAGTTGGGGTTGGGTGAGCCACGCACAACAACAGGGAGTGATTGAAGATGTGCTAGTTAAAGTGGGTTCTTTCATATTCCCTGCTGATTTCATTATCCTGGACTACGAGCCCGATCGGGAAGTCCCATTTATTTTGGGGCATCCATTCTTAGCCACGGGCTGAGCTATTATTGATATTTGCGAAGGAAAGATGACAATGAGAGTGAGTGATCGAGTGTAGGTCTTCAATATTTATAGAGCACTCAAGCTACCAGCCCACTATGAAGAGTTATCCATGATCTCTATGGTGGAGAGTGATGCCACATCGTTAGTGCCCTATATGAGCCCTGTAGATCCTGTTGAATGCGTATTGATTGGGGATGTAGAAAATAGTGAAGATGAAATGATGGGAGAAATTAAGCAAATACTGGATATGTCCTGCAGTTATGTCTAGGGGTTTAAAAAATTTGAAGAGTTTGACATGCCTGTCACTCTGACCCTTCCCAAGCCATCTATTGAAGAAACTCTGAAGCTAGAACTTAAGCCACTTCCAGCGCATCTGTGCTATGCTTATTTGGGAAACTCTGAGACATTGCCTGTGATTATTTTGTCCAGCTTAACCAGCACTCAAGAAGAAAAATTGCTCCGAGTACTCCGCGAGCATCAAAAGGCCATTGGGTGGACTATAGCTGACATCAAGGGTATTAGTCCATCGTTTTGCATGCATAAAATCTTTTTAGAGGATGGACACCGCCCCAGTGTGGAGCAACAAAGAAGATTAAACCCCATTATGAAAGAGGTGGTGAAAAAGGAAGTAATCAAGTTGCTCGATGCAGGCATCATTTTTCCTATTTCTGACAGTAACTGGGTAAGCCCAGTTCAATGTGTGCCCAAAAAGGGAGGAGTGACTGTAGTTGAGAACGAGAAGAATGAGATAATCCCTACTCACACTGTTACGGGATGGAGAGTCTGCATTGATTATAGAAGGCTCAACAAATCAACTCGCAAGGACCACTTCCCACTTCCATTCATCGACCAAATGCTAGACAGGTTAGCCAGGCATGAATATTATTGCTTCCTTGATGGTTATTCGGGATACAATCAAATTATCATATGCCTAGAGGATCAGGAGAAGACAACTTTTACTTGTCCTTATGGCACTTTTGCCTTCAAGAAAATGCCATTTGGTCTTTGTAATGCACCAGCCACTTTCCAGAGGTGCGTGATGCCTATTTTTACCGACATGGTGGAAAAATTCATAGAAGTGTTTATGGATGATTTTTCAGTTTTTGGGTCTTCTTATGATAGTTGCTTGAGGAATTTGAGCAACGTGCTAGCCCGTTGTGAAGAAACAAATCTGGTACTAAAGTGAAAAAAAGTGCCATTTTATGGTACAAGAAGGCATCATATTGGGTCACAGAGTATCTAGGAGCGGCATTGAAGTTGGTAAAGTGAAGGTGGAGACGGTTGAAAAATTACCTCCACCTATTTCTGTGAAGTGTGTCAGGAGTTTCTTGGGACACGCGGGTTTCTATCGGCACTTTATTAAAGATTTTTCGAAAAATGCTACTCCTTGTGCAGGCTACTTGAAAAAGATGTAACTTTCAACTTTGATGATGCTTGCCTCAAGGCATTTGAAGAACTTAAAAAGAAGTTGGTGATTGCTCCCATTATTGTGGCACCTGATTGGTCCTTACCATTTGAACTTATGTGTGATGCGAGTGACCTTGCTATTGGGGCAGTGCTAGGCTAGAGGAAGGACAAGGTGTTTTATTCCATCTACTATGCAAGTAAGACTCTTAACGATACACAACTAAATTACACCACCATTGAGAAGGAGTTGTTAGCTATTGTGTGGGCCTTTGAGAAATTTTGGGCATACTTGATGGGAACGAAAGTCATAGTCCATACCGATCATGCAACAATCAGGTATTTGTTTACAAAAAAAGAATCTAAGGCTAGATTGATGCACTGGGTTATATTGCTACAGGAATTTGATGTAGAAATACGAGATCGAAAGGGGACAAAGAACCAAGTAGTTGACCATCTATCAAGGTTGGAAAATCACGATCACGTGGAGGAGGGTGGCCAAATTAAAGAAGTATTTCCTGATGAGCAACTTTTTGCTATAACCTAAGACCCTCCTCCATGGTACGCAGACTATGTGAATTATCTTGTGAGTGGGATACTTCCTCTTGAAATTGAATCTGAAGCTAGAAAGAGGTTTTTACATGATGTGAACTTTTAGTACTGGGATGAGCCCTATTTGTACAAGCAATGTGCTGATCAGTTGATGAGGAGATGCATTCCTGAAAAGGAGGTGGAATTAGTGTTGTATGATTGTCACACATCACCTTATGGGGGCTATCATGGAGGAGATAAAAAAACTGCAAAGGTGCTACAATCCGGTCTCTTTTGGCCGACTTTATTCAAGGATGCCCATGCATTCGTTAAGAAGTGTGAAAAATATTAGAGAACGGGAACAATCACAAGGAGGCATGAGATGCCTTTGAATAACATCCTAGAATTTGAGCTTTTTAATGTGTGGGGGATAGATTTTATTGGGCCATTTCCATCGTCCAGAGAAAACAAATACATTTTACTAGCAGTTGACTATATGTCAAAATGGGTGGAGGCAATTGCTTTGCCAACAAATGATTCCATGGTGGTAGCTGCTTTTGTGAAAAAGAGCATATTCTCGAGATTTGTGATTCCACGTGCCTTATTTAATGATGAGGGGACTCATTTTTGCAATTGGTTGCTGAATAACCTTCTAGATAAATATGGAGTTCGCCACAGAGTTGCTACAACATATCATCCTCAAACCAGTGGGCAAGCTGAGGTGTCAAACAGAGAAATAAAGCAAATATTAGAAAAGACGATGAGTGTGAATAGCAAGGATTGGGCTGCAAAGTTGGATGATGCCTTATGGGCGTATAGAACTGCATATAAAATGCCAATTGGAGCGTCCCCTTACAAGCTGGTTTATGGGAAGGCATGTCACTTACCCATTGAACTGGAACACAAGGCATATTGGGCCATTAAGAAGATGAACATGGACCTTGAGGCCGCAGGCGAGAAAAGACTTATGCAGTTGAATGAGTTAGATGAGTGCAGACTGCACTCTTATGAAAATGCTAAGCTATATAAAGAAAATACAAAATGATGGCATGACAAGCATATCAAGTCGCGTCACTTCAATCCAGGACAACATGTATTATTATTCCCTGGAAAGCTAAAATCGAGATGGTCAGGTCCGTTTGAGGTGGTGAGAGTCACGCCTTATGCTGCAATCAAGCTACGAGCTTTAAATGGTAAGAGGAAATTCTTGGTGAATGGTCATAGAGTCAAGCATTATTGGGGAGGAATGATTAATCGTGAGAAGACCAAGGTTGTACTCACTGATGAGTAGGTGGGACTCTACGTCGTGCCACGACGTTAAATTAGGCGCTTGTTGGGAGACAACCCATCTTTACTGATTCCTTTTATTATTATCATTTTTTTGTTCTTATTATTGTAGTAGTATTTGTTTTTGTTTTGTAGGATTATAAATATATGAGGCAAAGTCATTGGAAGACTGCAAAAGCAAGTTAGAGGTTGAGGACTAAGTGTGGAGTGCCCACACGAAGGACTATGCCTAGGGGAAGTCTGAGTACTCGTGAGCCGCTATTGCTTCGGCCTTTGGCCTTTTAGGGAGTTTTTTTGTCCACCCTTGTTATTATTTTGCTTTATTTGTGCATTGAGAACACTGCACTCTTTTAAGTGTGGGGTGGGAGAATTCTCTAGATGATTAGTAGGATGTAGAATTGGGTAGCATTTTAGTAGCTAGAAAAAAAAATTGAAAAAAATAAATAGAAAATTGGACTTTTCCCGACGATGGATCTCCTAGGCAGTTTTCTTGAGGGATTTAAGTCTAAAGAAAAAGAAAAAAAAAGATTTTCTTTGTAGGTAGTGTAGCAATTTCCCCTTGGTTTTTCTTTTTGCCGCGGTTTTTTTCCAAGGGTTTTGTTTGAACCGGGTATAGTTAGTTTTTATTTTTTAGAAATAGGAAATTTTGTGCTATGTTTTGAATTGAATCAATCTCTTTTAACCTTGTCATGCCTTGAGAATAGTGAGTACTTTAGTTGTGACGCTTAGGCTCAGTTTTTGACTCTTATATAAGTACCTTAAATTGTACGATCTTAACTTTGCTTAACTGCTTTGACTAGAGTGTCTTGATGAGTCCAATCCTGAGTGAGTTATGTGTCATGTGTGTGTAAGGTTTTATATTATTCTGTGCATTGCATTTGATGTCTAGAACTTGCCCCGTATATTTGCAAAGCGAAATAGTAGTTTCGTTCAGTACTGTAAGTGATATAGGCGTTTCTTTGTTGAGCCATATAAATATTTGACCCGCCTAATTGTTATGTATCATAGTTAACCCCTTTGAGCCTGTAATCCTGTTTCTTTGGCAACAACATTACAAGTTTTACCCATTTGTTTGAATTAACCATGTATTGGAACCTTTTCACCTCTCATGAGCACTTGAATTGTTATGAACTTTGTAAAAGTTAAAGTGTGGAGTGGTTGGTTTGGCTTTTGAGTGGAACTAATGAAATAAGGAGAAATGTGAACTATTTTGAAAAAGTAAGAGCCACATGAATTGAAAAGAAAAAAAAATAGTTGTATTGCTGTGAAATTGTGCTTAAAGAAGTGGAGAGTTAATATATATTGATGTGAAGGTGGAGTTATGGTTTGACAGAAGTGTGGGGTTTTGAATGTTAAATTATATATATTAAAGTGCTTAGGGAGGTGTAGTCACTCTTATATCTAAATGTAACCTACCCGTCCCGCAGCCTACATTACAGCCAAATAAAGTCCTACTTGATCTTAGACTGAATGAGCTCGATTAGTAGAGTAGTACACTACGGGCAAACCTATGGTGCATCTTTTGTGGCATATGAATGTTAGTTCTGAGAGTGAGTGAATTCTTTTTGTCTTGAGTTCCTAAGTGTTCTTAAATTTTATTGTGTGGAACTACTCTCTTTTGTTGTGTGAGGGCACTTGATTCATGAAGGAAAGGTAATGTCATTGACCTCGATGTTGGAGTAAGTGAGTGAGTTGTGAATAATGCGTGGTACTTTTGAGTCAAATCTTTAGGTTAAGATGTTACACTCTTGTGCTTAGTCTATTTTAAATATTCTTGGTATGATGAATTAGGAGAATTGCTTAAAAAAGTTGTGTCTATATAAAGTGTAGTTTCATTGCTCGAGGACGAGCAATGATTTAAGTGTGGGGTGTTGACGATAGGCTATAATTGTGTATTTTAGTCGCTTATTACACTCTAAGTTACTGTACTTTAATTAAGTTTGAGCTTTAATCACTAGTGTTTTGCACTAAATATGTGTTTTATGCCTTGTAGGAGTGATTCCGATATATGTAGGCATTATGGAATGAATTCAAGTGATTTGGAGCTTTGAAGTCTGAGTAAAAGCCCAAAAAATTAAGCCGGGATCATGTTCGGAGGTGATGTACCAAGTCCGGATGTTAAAAGAGGACGAAATAAGTTCACTCTGAGAAAATTACACTGCCGCGCCGCATGGGACGCCGCAAGGTGCGACGCAGCAGTGTAAAATGCTGCCTGATGCGAAAAGTTGAGGCTTCTGATAAACTCCATTAGCGCGCTGCATGGCGCGGCACGGCTGTACAACATTTATAGAGCCAGAGTCCTATTTTGCGCGAGAGAAGGTGTTTTCGTCTAGGCCCAACCCTACTTGGTATAAATACATATAAAAACGTTATTTTGAGGACTTTTGACGGAGCTTAGCCTGGAGAGATGCACTTTGGAGCAAAAATACACACAAGAACATCTCAGATTTCTTCATCTTTTCTAGTATTTTCAATTATTCAAAACTTATGCAATTGTTTGCTTACATCATGAGTGGCTAAACACCCTTTGTTCTAGGGTTGTGATTTAGCCATGAATATTGTTGTTTAACGTTGACTTGACCTTGATTATAATTCACCAATATATGGTTGTTTCTTCAATTCTGTGTTTAATTGCTTAATTGTCTGGCCAGCAGTTAGGTTCTATTTACTATGCTATGCTATGCTTGGGAAAGCCGTGTTTAGATTAGAGAAGAATTGAAGAGAGCATGATCTTAACCCTTAGGGGGAGCGGATTTGTGGTTAGGATAGGAATATACCTAGTCACCGTGCTTAATTAAATATCGTGATCTTAATGCGTTCTTAATAGATTGATTTCATAGGAATATAGGCGTTAACCTATTGAGAATAGGTGAGTAGTACTTCGGGAGAAGGCTATGAGAGCATTTATCGATTAATTAGCAACCATGAGTGAATTATATGAAAGGGAGAGTTAATTAGAACACAATAGGATTGGTGAATCAATCACAACTCTGGAATAGTTGTCTCTATTGAATACATAACAATCATTCTACTGCTTGATAATTGAGTTATTACTTAGAATTGTAGTTAGCATAATTAAACTCTTGAACTCGAAATTAGCTTGACGGAATAACAATATTGGTGTGTTAGTGAGTAGTTGATATAATTCTCTGTGGGTTCAACACTCGGCTTATCATTTTATTATTTGTACGATCACGTATACCTGCGTGTGCGTTTGGGAGCAACAAAGAGCAGTGGCGGACTTTTCATGAAAAATTTGTCTGTATTATTCACTTGGTCGGGAGTGGGGACCAACGATTGCTTAGTTAATTATACACTCTCCCTGGTCCATAATAAGTGACTAATTTGCCTTGGGCACACCCATTACGGAAATACTAAATTCTAAACAAAAATAGTTAGTGTGACTAAACTACCCTTAATTAAATGTTGCAGCATAATTTAATGTGAGAAGTAAAAGACTTTTTAGGGATACATATATAAGAGTAATTTTGGAAAAACAAATTAATTTTTTTCTTGATCATATAAATGAACACTTATTTTGGACTAAAATAAAAAGACAAATTGGTCACTTATTGTGGACCGGAGGGAGTACTTAGGAAGCTCACAAAAATAAGCTATTATAATTTGTATATGTTTGTACTATATTAAAAGCACGAAGCCCCTTAGAAAAATATTGCTCGTCTTTTCTACTCTTTAAAAATAGATTTCACATTGGATAAAATTATAATTTAAAATATTTTTTCTAATATTAGGACTTTAAAATCAACTAAATTTTAATTACTAAATATTTCCTTAGTCAGATAAATTGAAAGTTTTAATATTTAAGACTTTAAAATCAATTATAAGATTTTATGTTACATAAATTATTTCCTTATTTAAATTATACAACATTATTGTAATACTTTCATATTAATTTTCTTATATTTTAAACTTTGAAATCATCTAATAGTTGAATTATTAATGTTAGTTAAATACGAATAACATTCAATACCATACGAACATGTTTGCATTAAATTAATATCATAGATTGATACATAAAACTAGTAGTGTCACGACCCGGATTTCCCACCATCGGGTGTCGTGATTGCGCCTACTATCGGAGCTAGGCAAGCCAAATATATAAAACACTTTTCCTACTTTCTTCCAACAATAAAATAAACGAGACAAAATTTAAGCGGAAGACTTTAAATCTAAAGCAACTGAGAACCAAAAGTGCGGAAGTTTGAACCAAAATGCTACCCAGAGTCTGGTGTCAGTAGCTCACGGACTACTACAGAATACTACAAACAATGTCTGAAAGGAAAATACATCATGTTTGTCCGTTACAAGATAAACAAACGAAAAAGAAAAAAAAATGGAAAGGGACTTCGGCCTGCGAACGCCAGCTAGGCTACCTCGAGAGTCCCTGGACTAAAGATAGCTTCCAGAAGTCCTACTGCTGCGGTTCGTAAGCTGCTCCATGATCTGTGAACAAAAATGCACAGAGTGTAGCATCAGCACAACCGACCCCATGTGCTTGTAAGTGTCTGGCCTAACCCCGACGAAGTAGTGACGAGGCTAGACAAGACCTACCACAATTATCCTGTACAAATATATATAACAAGTGCAAGAAAACAATAACAAGATAATACAAAGTAAAGCTGAGAGGGGACATGCTATCGGGGAGTAACAGATAAAAATGAAATATCGGAGATAAACAGAAAAAACTTCGGTTTCCATGATATATATATATATATATATACAGCAGACGTCGTGCCACACAATCCCATAATATCATATATAAGTAGACAGCGTGCCACACGATCCCAATTCATATCATATATAAGTGGACGGCGTGCCACACGATCCCAATTCATATCATATATAAGTGGACGGTGCGCCACACGATCCCAATTTTCATATACCACGTGGTAGGCGTACCACTCGTTCCCATTTCATCTTTAGCATAGTGCACAATATGTCACCGACAACGGAAGCCAATAACCAATAATCACTCTAATTTGTGGTAGGCGTACCACTCGATCCCATTTTGTAAAATCATACGTGGACGGCGTGCCACACGATCCCTTTTTAATGATGTACAAGTGGACGACGTGCCACACGATCCCATAATATAGTTCATAATATCTGACTTCATATAGTAGACCTCTTCAGGGGAGAATAACAACTCAATACTTTTAACCCGACAAGGGTACAACTAACAGCCCAAAATATCCCGACAAGGGAGAGTATATATCAGTCTACACATCCCGGCAAGGGAGTAATCACAACACATTCTCTTTTTAAATCACTTCTTCCTCAACTAACACATTCCTGTTCGAGCTAACACTCCAAAAATACACCAATCACAATTCTACCTCAACCGTTCATATTATATGAAACTCATCAGTTAACCAAGACAGTTGTATCACGTCATTTGAATTAAAAGCAATTAAGACTCACGGTCATGCTAGACTCCGATGCATAGATAACCGTCACCATACCTATACACCGTAATTCACATTAGCAAGTAGCAAATAACATCCTAATCCTATTCCCTCAAGCCAAAGTTAGAACAAACACTTACCTCGAATGCTCCAAACTCAACTCACACTCCTAGTATAGCTTTACCTCTTGATTCCACCACCAATCCGCTCGAATCTAGTCATAAGTTACTTGATCACATTAATAGTTGCTAAATGAATCAATCCCAATGCATGAAAATAAATTTTACAAGGTTTTTCCCAAAAAGGTCAAAAATACCCCCGGACCCACGTGGTTGAAACTCGAGGTTCGAACCAAAACCTTTTACCCATTCTCCCACGAATCTAAATATATGATTTGTTTTGAAATCAGACCCCAAATTGAGGTCCAACTTCTCAATTTGTAAAAAAAAACCTAGGTTCTACCCAAAACACCCAATTTCCCCCATGAAAATCTTTGATTTGAAGTTGAAATCATGTTAAAAGATGTCAAAGAATAAAGAAATTAAGTTAGAAATCACTTACCAATCATTTTGGAGAAGAAAAGTTGTTTGGAAAATCGCCTCTTAGGTTTTGGGTTTTTGGAAAGTGGAAAAATGACTGAAAATCCCGAGTTTATATACTTTGCTGGGGGCTGGCGCGGACCGCACAGAAATGTACCGCAGCCGCGCCGAGGGAGGGAAGAAGTGGGCTTTCTCTGAACCCTTCCAGCGCGGACCGCACTGATTTGGTGCGCGGCCGCGCTGGTCGACCCTCTGAACCCCACCACGCGGACCGCACAGAAAAGCACCACGGCCACGTGGCTGCCAACGAAGACCGCGCGGAAATGGCCGCGGCCGCACTGGGGCCTGCAATATCTGAACCTGCATTTTTAATGTCTAAGACCTCCCGTGCCCCACTCAAAACTCACCCGAGCCCTCGGGGCTCCAAACCAAACATTCATATGATCTCGAAAGCACCTTACAGACTTACTCGTGCGATCAAATCGCCAAAACGACATCATATACATAGGATCAAGCCTCGAAACACATGATTTTCTTTCAACTTTCATAAAACTCGAATTCCCCATTTTAAGTCCGAAACACGTCATATGACATCTGTTTTAGCCAAACTTTACAGATAGTGCTTAAAACATATTTAAGACTCGTACCGGGCGTCGGAACCAAAATACGAGCCCGATACCACAGTTTTCCGATCAATTTTCTTCTTCCTTTTCCTTAATTAATTTCAGAGAACAATTTCCCACAAAAATTTATTTCTCGGGCTTGGGACCTCGGAATTTGATTCTGGGCACACGCCCAAGTCCCATATTTTTCTACGGACCCTCAGGGACCGTCGAATCACAGGTCCAGGTCCGTTTACCCAAAATGTTGACCGAAGTCAATATTATGCATATTAATATCAAAATTCATCAAATTTTTCACATAATTCACATATTTTAACATAAAAGCTTTCCGGCTATGCCCCCAGACTGTGCACACAAAACGAGAAAACTAACAGCGAGGTTTTCAAGGCCTCGGAAGCACGAAACAAGGAAGAATTTCGGTGATGACCCTTTGGGTCGTCACATTCTCCACCTCTAAAACAACCGTTCGTCCTCGAACGGACAAAAGAAAGAAGTACCTGAGTCGGGAAATAAATGAGGATAACGGCTCCTCATATCAGACTCGGACTCCCAGGTCGATGCCTCAGTAGGCTGACCTCTCCACTAAACACACACTGAAGGAAAACTCTTCGACCTCAACTGTCGAACCTGCCGGTCTAGAATAGCCACCGGCTCCTCCTCATATGACAGATCCTTGTCTAATTGGACAGTGCTGAAATCCAACACGTGCGATGGATCACCATGATACTTTCGGAGCATAGATACATGAAATACGGGATGCACAGCTGACAAACTAGTTGGCAAGGCAAGTCTATAAGCCACCTCTCCCACACGATCAAGAATCTCAAATAGACCGATGAACCTAGGGCTGAGCTTTCCCTTCTTCCCAAATCTCATCACGCCCTTCATAGGCGATACACAGAGCAATACCCGCTCACCAATCATGAAAGCAACATCTTTGACCTTGCGGTCTGTATAACTATTCTGTCTGGACTGAGCTGTACGAAGTCTATCCTGAATAATCCGGACTTTATCCAAGGCCTCCTGAACCAAATCAGTACCCAATAATCGAGCCTCTCCCGGCTCAAACCATCCAACTGGAGACCGACATCTCCTACCATACAACGCCTCATATGGAGCCATTTGGATGCTGGACTGGTAGCTATTTTTGTAGGCGAACTCTGCTAAAGGCAAAAATTGGTCCCACGAGCCTCCAAAATCAATAACACAGGCTCGGAGCATATCTTCAAGAATCTGAATAGTCCTCTCGGACTGACCGTCCGTCTGGGGATGAAATGCTGTGCTCAACTGCACCTGGGTGCCTAACTCTCGCTGAACTGCTCTCCAGAAATGCGAGGTAAACTGCGGACCCCGGTTCGAAATGATAGATATGGGCACCCCATGAAGGCAGACGATCTCCCTGATGTAAATCTCAGCTAATCTCTCGGATGAATAAGTGGCTGCAACGGGAATAAAATGCGCTGACTTGGTCAGCCTATCAATAATAACCCAAACCACATCAAACTTCTTCCGAGTCAACGGAAGTCCAGTAACGAAGTCCATAGTGATTCGCTCCCACTTCTACTCGGGAAGCTCAATCCTCTGAAACAACCCATCAGGTCTCTGATGCTCATACTTAAACTGCTGACAATTCAAACACCGTGCCACATATGCCACAATATCTTTCTTCATTTTACGCCACCAATAATGTTGCCACAAATACTGATACATCTTCGCCGCGCCCGGATGAATAGAGTACCGGATGCTATGGGCCTCCTCTAAAATCAATTCCCGAAGCCCATCCATGTTAGGAACATAAACTCGACCCTGCAATCTCAATACACCATCATCTCCCAAGGTCACTTTATTGGCACCTCCACGCTGTACCATGTCTCTCAAGACACACAAATGGGGATCATCGAACTGCCGATCACGGATATGCTCCAATAACGAAGAACGAGCGACCGTGAAAGCTAATACTCAACTATGCTCAGAAATGTCCAACCTCACAAACTGATTTGCCAAAGCCTGAACATCCAAAACAAGAGGTCTCTCACCGACCAGGATATAAGCAAGACTGCCCATACTGGCTGACTTCCTACTTAAGGCATCAACCACTACATTGGCCTTTCCTGGGTGATATAAGATATTGATGTCATAATCTTTCAACAATTCCAACCACCTCCTCTGCCTCAAATTCAACTCCTTTTGCTTGAACAAATACTGAAGACTCTTATGATCCGTGAACACCTCACATGTCATACCATATAAGTAATGCCTCCAGATCTTCAAGGCATGAACGATGGCTGCCAACTCAAGATCATGCACCGGATAATTCTTCTCGTGGATCTTCAACTGCCTCAAAGCATAGGCAATGACTTTGCCATCCTGCATCAATACTACACCATGTCCAATACGAGATGCATCACAATAGACTGTATAAGGCCCTGAACCTGTGGGCAAAACCAATACCGGTGCCATAGTCAGAGCCGTCTTGAGCTTCTGAAAGCTCGCCTCACACTCGTCTGATCACCCGAACTGGGCACCCTTCTGGGTCAATCTAGTCATAGGGGCTGCAATGGATGAAAACCCTTCCACGAACCGATAGTAGTAATCTGCTAACCCCAGGAAACTCTGAATCTCCGTAGCTGAAGCTGGTCGAGGCCAGTTCTTGACTGCCTCTATCTTCTTCGGGTCTACCTGAATACCCTATGCTGATACGACATGACCCAGGAATGCGACTGAACTCAACCAAAACTCGCACTTTGAGAACTTGGCATACAACTGACTATCCTTCAGGGTCTGAAGAATCGCTCTGAGGTGCTGCTCATGCTCCTCCTGACTGCGGGAGTATATAAGAATATAGTCAATGAAGACTATCACGGACAAGTCCAAATAAGTTCTGAACACTCGGTTCATCAACTCCATGAATGTTGCTGGGGCATTAGTCAATCCAAATGACATGACCAAAAACTTATAGTGCCCATACCGAGTGCGAAATGCTGTCTTAGGGACATCAGACGCCCTAATCCTCAGCTGGTGGTAGCCAGATCTCAAATCTATCTTTGAAAACACCCTCGCACCCTGAAGTTGGTCGAATAAATTGTCGATCCTCGGTAGTGGATGTCACACCTCCTTTTTCCGCACCCAGAGGGTACAAGGGAGTTTTTCCAATTAAAGGACAATCGAAACGGGATTTATTTATTTATTTCAGAGTCGCCACTTAGGAGATTTAGGGTGTCCCAAGTCACCAATTTTAATCCCGAATCGAGGAAAAGAATGACTCTATATTACAGTCTGCGTACCAAAAATCCGGATAAGGAATTCTGTTAACCCGGGAGAAGGTGTTAGGCATTCCCGAGTTCCGTGGTTCTAGCACGGTCGCTCAACTGTTATATTCGGCTTGATTATCTGATTTTATACAAATATGAACTTATGTGCAAATTTTAACTTTTTGCCGCTTTCATAATTATTATTATTAAGAATGTGAACATCGCTTAAAACATGTCTTTGGACTGCGTCACATGAAATGCACCCACAATCCGGAACATATTTTTTATTCGACGTTTTGGGATTTGGATTTGGGTCGCATGAAATGCACACCCATGTTTAGGAAAGTAAATTATTAAACACGCGCCTAAAGATTAGCGTATTATTATCTCTGGGAAGGCCGTGAGATTTTCTAAACGGCCCGTCCTGGAAACTAAGTACTTTTATATATACATTTAACGAGGGCCCCGCAGCTTGTGCATTTTTATTTGTCGAGGCTCATCTCATCTTTATTTTTTAGAAGGATATCCTATAGCGGCTATATTTCTTGTCGCATTTGTCTCTACTAATTGAAAGTAAAATGACCCTACTCGATTACATGCTTGCAGGTTATTTATAAAGAGATTCCGAATGCCTTTGCAGAATAAGAAAACATGGCTATGCACACGGACATCTGAATCGAACATTATGGGCCCAAACCCAACCCACACAATATCGGCTGGGCCTGGGCCACTGCTTTTCCGATGAAAGCCTGCTGGGTTCGTTCGATTTGGGGCTCAACCTTCGTGAGGTTGAGAAGTGCAGACTTGCGCTGTTTATTTTAAAGCAATGGTTTGCCGATTATAAGGAGGCAATTTATCAAAAGGAAATGAAATTAACTAACAATGGATAGTTTCATACTTAACATGCATTAAAGGACATGCTAATCACAAACATAGCTAACTTCTAAAATATAGCCTACTATACTGTCAATCCTGCTGACTATCAGCCTACACGCACAATACTACATTAAGTTACCCCACATTTGCATTCATTATGTAGGAAGGCTAACTCCAGTATCTAGGCAAAACATAAACTATTATACATCACATGGTATTTAATATAACAGGCTATGTATAAAATAACATCTTCAACTCTTCTCTTTTGTATTCATGCTCGACTTTCAAATTACATTGGTAGTGTATTAGTCGTGTACCTGGTAGGAAAACAAAAGAAGAAGGAGAATGATCAACTGAGTAGTATGCAACAAACACAGCAACAACAGATACACAGCAACAACAGATACACAGCAACAACACAGCAACAACAACCAACAATGGCACCACTAGTTTACAAACGACCAACAACAATTTCAGACACTGAACCCACAGGTGGTCGAGCAACCAACAAACAATCCCAGAAAACAGAGTAGTGAACCAGCAGAAACAACAGAGTATTCAATGTAACAACACCAGCAGTTCAACAATCACAAGCAGCTCAACAGGCAACCAACAACAATTGGCCAAGATAGCTTGACCAACTTGAACTCTTATGTAATTTTCAGACAGTGTTTGGTTACAATATTCTGAAATTTACTTTTCTTTCTTTCTTCTTTCTGAAGACTAAAGGTCCAACCCCTTTTATGTTCTGAAACAGTCCTATTTATAGGCAGAAATGGCATGCATTAAGATGCCTTGAACCCTTTTCCTCCTTCCTTCCCATAACTTCTTTTTTTTTAAACTAAAAGTATTCCCCATGCCCATCCATTCGACAGGCCTTTAGCCTGTATTTTCTGCCCAAAAAGCATGGGCACCCCTTTTTTTTTTATTCAATCAGCCCCATGCTACCAAGTTTGGCTCCCCACTATTACATTAATTTAATCCTAATCCCGTACTCTATTTGTCAGCTCACTTAAACTAAGCTTTTCTGTTCTTTTCAAACCCCAAACTACCCTTGTTAAACCCTGATTATTACTGTCCTAAACCATTGTAGCATCAGGGCATTTTGAACTTCTGAAAGTTCAAATTCAAAACTGCCCTAGCCTGAGTCTTTTAGTTGTTTATAATGCAGTTACAAACTACTTTCAAACAATGTCAAGCAATCAATTAACAATAACAGGTTCGTTCACTCATGTGAAGTTGTATGAATTAGAATATTTGAACCTTCAGTTATAGGAGACTAATCGACGATGTTTATCAAATCGACTATACTAATTATAACAAGAAATAACTAGTCGATCACATAAACAACACGTACAGGGTCCCAAATGGCTTCAGACAACTTTGCACAATCACTGGGAGGCCATGCGAACTATCTATTCGACGACTAATCTCATCAAGCATATATATCACAAGACGCATTCACATATACACAGAAGAACAAATGACCAAATAAAGGTCTTTACAAAGACGGAAGAAAATTGAAAAAATATCAGAAACACCAAACAACTACAACAAAAAATGCTTAACAAATTCAGACAATACTTAAACAAAAACTGAAAAAAAAAAGAAAACTTACTGAATGCTTAACTAAGAACGGGCCAGGTCTGAACCAGTTTTGACCATTTGAGCCCGAACAAACTTTAATCGGGGTGTTCTCAACCGAGAACACCTTGATCAAAGTCTATTAGACCCCAAACCCTTTATGAAACAGGTCGGATTCCCCAGGTTCTTGTGTTCTAGGGTTTGAATCTTTAGATTTGGGATTCGAGGATTGGTGGGTAGATTCGGACCAAACCAGGCTTGGTTTGGTCACGAGGGAGGTCAAGGGGTTGTCCAGTGTGAGTTTGGGTTGATTTTGTGTAGATCGGGGTTTAGTCTCGAATCTTCAAATCAAGATTCGAGACGATGAAGTATGATTCGAGGTACATGGTTGGTAGATTCATGTTCAGGGTGGTTGGATGTATCGGGGGTGTTAAGGGGGGAGTCACCTACGTCCTGGCCGCCGGATTTATGCTCAAAGGGCACCAGGGCGGCTGCTAGGGTTTCATGGGGTTCGGGGTCTGGTGAGGAAGACGACTGAAGAGGGTGCTTGGATGGGGGTGTGGGGTGTGATGGGAGGCTTATATATGATCTATGGGATTAGATCTGGGCCGTTAGATCAGATGATCTCAACGGCTTGGATCCGCTGGTGAGGGACGGGACGGGGTCGTTTGGTATAGAAACGGGGTCGTTTGGTTTAAGTGAGGGGTTGGGTTGAGCCTGGTTAAACAAGTCGGGTTATGGGTGCGGATGTGGACCGTTGGATGAGTTTGAACAGACGGATCCGATTAGACGCCCTATACGGCGTCGTTTTGGGTCCAAGCCTGGGCAGCCTGTGTTTGGACTGGATTTGTGTCATGGTTTTGGGCCTCATTTTGGGGCCCAAGCCGATTTTCCACAATCATTTTCTTTTAAAATTAACAAATTAAACTAAAATCCCTAAATAAATTGTAAAAAATTAAAAATACAATTACACACACATTGGTTAACACCTTACAATAATTACCACATATTAAATAAAAATCACTCAATGACAAAAACACTTATGCATATATTTTTTGATTTTCTTTTCTTTTGGAGTAATTCCCGTGAGGCAAAAATCACGTGCTTACAGCTGCCCCTCTTTGCTCGAAGACACGAAGGATTTTCGCGCAAAGACAAAACGGGCAATTTTTGCTCGTCCGAGTACTCCGTGTGAAGCATTTTTTTTGAAAAAGATTTGACTGAACCTTTGCTTCCGAGGTTTCCTACATATCCTGGGCTGAACAGGAATCAGGTCAATGTAGTTCGAGAAGCTTCGGTAGCTGGGACTACCGTGTGACTGTAACATTTGCTGTTGTTGTGTGCTGTTGCATGCTGTTGTATGCTGTTATCGCTTACCGATCTCCCTGTTACATCGTGCCAAAAGAAAAAACAAGAAGCTAGGCAGGACTATGGATCATAAGATCTCATCTATCTTCAACTTGTTTTTGTTGCCTTGCTTTCTTGTCGGCTTGCGTTTTCCTCCGATGCTTTTATTTTGTGAACTTTGGGCTGACACTAGTCCTCTGCCTTTCTGAATGCCGGTTTTCATCATCTTGCTTGGTCCACTGGGGACACGGCTTTCTTCATTAAGCTTTTCAGTGGCTCCTCTGGTGGTACGACTTTCTTCATCAGATTTGCCATGCTGGGCATGATTTGATGTTCACAAGCTGCTTCTTTCAAAACGCGTCCTTACGTGTCCTTTTGACTCGTGCGCCTAAGTTTGCAACCTTCTGCTTCCCGGTGCTGGGGATTTTTGTTGTTTCCTGCTGGATATTCCTGCTGTAACCTTCGGCCTTCCGGTGGGGTTACTGCTCTCAAAATCTGAAATATTTAAACTAAAACATGAAAAGTATTCCTCTCGTTATACAGGTGGGCGCCTATTTAAACTAAGACATGAAAATTATTCCTCTCGTTATACAGGTGAGCGCCTATTTAAACTAAGACATGAAAATTATTCCTCTCGTTATACAGGTGGGCGCCTATTTAAACTAAGACATGAAAATTATTCCTCTCGTTATACAGGTGGGCACCTATTTAAACTAAGACATGAAAATTATTCCTCTCGTAATATAGGTGGGCGCCTATTTAAACTAAGACATGAAAATTATTCCTCTCGTTATACAGGTGAGCGCCTATTTAAACTAAGACATGAAAATTATTCCTCTCGTTATACAGGTGGGCGCCTATTTAAACTAAGACATGAAAATTATTCCTCTCGTTATACAGGTGGGCGCCTATTTAAACTAAGACATGAAAATATTCCTCTCGTTATACAGGTGGGCGCCTATTTAAACTAAGACATGAAAATTATTCCTCTCGTTATACAGGTGGGCGCCTATTTAAACTAAGACATGAAAATTATTCCTCTCCGTTATACAGGTGGGCGCCTATTTAAACTAAGACTGAAAATTATTCCTCTCGTTATACAGGTGGGCGCCTATTTAAACTAAGACATGAAAATTATTCCTCTCGTTATACAGGTGGGCGCCTATTTAAACTAAGACATGAAAATTATTCCTCTCGTTATACAGGTGGGCGCCTATTTAAACTAAGACATGAAAATTATTCCTCTCGTTATACAGGTGGGCGCCTATTTAAACTAAGACATGAAAATATTCCTCTCGTTATACAGGTGGGTGCCTATTTAAACTAAGACATGAAAATTATTCCTCTCGTTATACAGGTGGGCGCCTATTTAAACTAAGACATGAAAATTATTCCTCTCGTTATACAGGTGGACGCCTATTTAAACTAAGACATATTTGATTTTGTTTTCTCGTTCCTCCGAGAAAATATTTGGCAATGGCAGAAAATATTCTGCCCCGGTTTTGGTGACCTTTCTGGTATCGCGTCCTTCTGCCATCATCAACCTTTATTTCCCTGCAGCAGAAAAAGGATTTAGTTAGTTTTGATCATGGTGGGGCAACGTGACCTTTCCGATGGGGGATGATTTTTTCCTTTTCTTCTCCTTGCTCTATGCTCCAACAACTGGTTGGTGGACGACGCTGCTTGCTGGGGGTGGTTTCCCATTTATCCCCTTTCTGCTTTCTCTTTTTCAGGACATGCTGTGGGAGTCTGCTCTTAATCCCGAAACTACTCCCTTCAGGAGTTTACTTCCTCCCGGAACTGCAAGGCATAGAATTGCATTGCCCGGGGATATCTTGCACCGGATTGATTTCCCTTTCCTGTAGCGTCTGACCACTTCGGATTCGGGTCCGGGATTTATCAACATTCTGCGGGGAAACCTTTTCGGAACTTGGTCCGCAAGTCCTTTACCCGTCATTTTCCGCTCTCTTTACGTCACCCTTCTTTCTACACGATTCGTCCTTTGGTTTCGCAGCTGATGCCTTTTGCCTCGGCTCTTGGCCTACCCTTTTCGTATTTTGCTTTCGTACCCCTTCGGCCTCTGGTAGTAAACTTTGAAAAATCTTTTCCAAAACGAATTCTTAGAAAGAAAAAATGAAAAAGATAGAAAAGGAGGAAAATTTTCCTGAACCAATACTTGGTGGAAAAAGGAAAAGAGAAGAACTTATCTGGATAACATGACTGGTCCTTGTGATCATGACGTTCACCATAGATTCCCGACCCAGTCTATTTGTATCAATCAACTTGCCTGATGACCTTACTTGCTGGGGATAAATGGGCGTCCATTTCTTTGTGAACGTGGATCCTTTTGTTGATCTGTCTTGTCGCCTCATAGTGCCCTTTGAGGGGTTTTCACTAATGAGACTCTCTCTTTTCTCTCAGCTCCCGGCGCCTTATGGTGCCTGTGAAGGTTTTCACCGATAAGACTCTCTCGTTTTATATCCCTCATCTTTCGTCGCCTTGTGGTGCCTGCGAAGGTTTTCACCGCCAAGACTCTCTCATTTTATTTTTCAACGGAGGATTGGAGTGTTGTCGATATGACCCTCTCTTCTGGAGATTCCTCGGGAATATCAATTCATTTCCAGTTTTATGCTCCTCTTCTTTGCCGGGGATCAATGTATTATTCTCAGCTTTATTTTCCTGACTTGGCACCTCTTGGATATTGATCGGGAGGTCTTTTGGACGTCGATGTCGGTTTCGGTGTGGGGCTAAAAGAAAGGCTATCAAAAATGAAATAACTTGATGGGTGATACAACTTTTGGAATAAAACCTTTGTTGGAACCTTAAAACATAACCTCTGCCCCAGTTTTCTTGCTTGGGGGATTTTATTTTTACACTATGTTGAGCTATGTGCGCTATGCACACTGTGCCTATTATGCACACTTATGGACATTAGGCACACTATGACCGAGCCGTGAGGCGCCTACGTATCCTCTTTGAGGAATCAGGTCGAACGTAGTTCCCACAGTTTTGCATTTCTCGTGATTTTTATCCTCTTCTTTTTTTTCTCTTTTTTTTCCTTTTTTTTTCTGTTAGTGATTCCAAAAGAGGGGTATGAAAGAATAACTTAAGGATCAAAAGGGGGAAACAAGGGTAAAAGTGTTTGGATAGAAGAAAGAACTGCCTCCGTCATTTCATTATCCAATAAGTACCAAGTACAAACAAACGAACCAATAATTGCCATAATCAAAGAAATTACGCATAATATCTCTTGACTGCATCTGAATTGATAGCCATGTCAACACATCTCCCCTCAATATCCGTCAAACACAAAGCACCGTTGGACAAAACTCTGGTCACGATATAAGGCCCTTGCCAATTTAGGGCGAACTTGCCTTTTGCTTCGACCTGATGCGGGAGGATCCTCTTCAGTACCTGCTGCCCTACTTCAAACTTCCTGGGGCGTACCTTCTTATTATATGTTCTCGCCATTCTCTTCTGATACAACTGACCATGGCACACTGCTGCCAATCTTTTCTCGTCTATCAAGCTCAACTGTTCCAGTTGAGCTTTGACCAATTCATCATCATCAATCTCGGCTTCAGCGACAATCCGAAGGGACGGAATTTCGACCTCCGCCGGTATTACGGCCTCAGTTCCGTACACCAACAAATAAGGAGTTGTACCTATGGAAGTCCGGACGGTAGTGCGGTAACCCAACAAAGCAAAGGGTAATCTCTCGTGCCATTGTCTGGACCCTTCCACCATCTTTCGCAGTATCTTCTTGATGTTCTTATTGGCTGCTTCGACCGCTCCATTCGCCTTGGGACGATATGGGGTGGAATTGCGGTGTGTAATCTTGAATTGTTGGCATACCTCTCTCATCAGGCTGCTGTTAAGATTCGCACCGTTATCCGTGATGATTACTTTTGGGATCCCAAATCTGCAGATGATATGGGAGTGCACAAAATCCACCACTGCCTTTTTAGTTACCGACTTGAAGGTTTTAGCCTCAACCCATTTGGTGAAGTAGTCAATGGTTACTAGAATGAACCTATGACCGTTGGATGCTGCTGGCTTGATAGGTCCAATGACATCCATGCCCCATGCGACAAACGGCCAGGGTGCTGACATCGTATGTAACTCTGTTGGCAGAGAATGAATCAGATCTCCATGTATCTGACACTGATGGCATTTCCTCACGAAAGTGATACAGTCATGTTCCATGGTGAGCCAATAATATCCTGCTCGAAGGATCTTCCTTGCCAATACATATCCGCTCATATGTGGCCCGCAAACTCCAGCATGTACCTCTGCCATAACCGTCGTGGCTTGACCGGCGTCTATACATCTTAACAATCCTAAATCCGGGGTTCTTTTGTACAACACTCCTCCTCTTAAGAAGAAACCATTTGACAGGCGCCGAAGGGCTATTTTTTGGTCTCCAGTGGCCTGTTCCGGATATATCCCCATTTTGAGGTACTCCTTGATATCATGAAACCAGGGCTCGCCATCTGCTTCCTCTTCTATGGCATTGCAATAAGCGTGCTGATCACGGACCTGAATGTGCAGAGGATCAACATACATTTTGTCAGGGTGGTGCATCATCGATGCTAAGGTGGCCAATGCATCCGCAACCTCGTTATGAACTCTCGGGATATGTTTGAACTTCACCGACCGAAATCGCTTGCTCAGATCGTGCAAGCATTGTCGATATGGTATGAGTTTCAGATCCCGCGTTTCCCATTCACCCTGAATCTGATGTACCAAGAAGTCTGAGTCTCCCAAGACCAAGACGTCTTGGACATCCATGTCCGCAGCCAATTGTAGACCCAAAATGCAAGCTTCATACTCGGCCATATTGTTGGTGCAATAGAAGCGTAGTTGAGCCGTAACAGGATAATGGCGTCCTGTTTCAGAAATGAGTACTGCTCCTATTCCAACCCCTTTCGCGTTTGCAGCTCCATCGAAGAAAAGCTTCCAACCCGGCTCCTCGGGTAACTCCAGCTCATTTGTATGCATTACCTCTTCGTCGGGAAAATACGTTCTTAAAGGCTCGTATTTTTCATCAACGGGATTCTCTGCCAAATGGTCGGCCAACGCCTGCGCTTTCATGGCTGTCCTCGTTACATAGACGATATCGAACTCTGTGAGCAGAATTTGCCATTTTGCCAACCTCCCTGTGGGCATAGGTTTCTGAAAGATATACTTCAATGGGTCCAAACGGGATATGAGATAAGTAGTATACGAGGACAGGTAGTGTTTCAACTTCTGAGCTACCCAAGTTAGGGCGCAGCATGTTTTCTCGAGTTGAGTGTACTTGACTTCATATACTGTGAATTTCTTGCTAAGATAGTAGATGGCCTGCTCCTTCCTTCCTGTGTCATCATGTTGCCCCAGTACACAACCAAATGAATTTTCCAGGACCGTCAGATAAAGAATTAAGGGCTTCCCTGGCTTAGGCGGGACCAATACGGGTGGATTAGACATATACCCTTTGATTTGGTCGAAAGCCTCTTGACACTCTGCCGTCCAACTTACCGCAGCATCCTTTTTCAGTAGCCGAAATATGGGCTCACAAGTTGCTGTGAGTTGAGCGATGAACCTGCTGATGTAATTGAGTCTACCCAGCAAACTCATTACCTCTGTTTTGTTTTGGCAGTGGCAAATCTCGGATGGATTCGATCTTGGATGGGTCTAACTCAATCCCCCGTCGACTGACGATGAATCCTAACAGCTTTCCTGATGGAACCCCGAATGCGCATTTGGCCGGGTTAAGCTTGATATCATACCTTCGGAGTCTTTGAAAGAATCTCCTTAGGTCTGCTACATGGTCTTCCTACCGCCAAGATTTTATGATCACATTATCTACGTACACCTTAATTTCTTTGTGTATCATGTCGTGAAACACAGCAGTCATTGCTCGCATGTACGTTGCCCCGACATTCTTCAGTCCGAACGGCATTACCCGATAGCAGTAAGTTCCCCATAGCGTAATAAAAGCTGTCTTTTCTGCATCTTCCTCGTCCATTAGGATCTGATGATAACCCGCATAGCAATCCACGAAGGATCCAATCTCGCGCCCGGCGCAATTATCGATCAAGATATGGATGTTGGGCAATGGAAAATTATCCTTAGGACTTGCTTTGTTGAGGTTGCGGTAGTCGACGTACACCCTGATTTTCCCATACTTCTTTGGAACTGGTACCACATTGGCCAACCACTCGGGATATCGAGTGACCCGAATGACCTTCGCCTGCAACTGCTTAATCACCTCTTCTTTGATCTTTACACTCATTTCTGTCTTAAATTTCCTTAGCTTTTGCTTGACCGGAGGGTATGCCGGGTCAGTGGGCAATTTGTGAACCACTAAATTGGTGCTTAATCCCGGCATATCATCATATGACCATGCAAAAACATCTTTGAATTCCACGAGGGTTTTGATCAATTCTTCCCTGACATTCGGCTCAATATGGATGCTGATTTTGGTTTCTCGGACATTATCAGCGTCTCCTAGATTCACAGCCTCAGTGTCATTTAGGTTAGGTTTGGGTTTTTCTTCAAATTGGCACAGTTCTCGGTTTATCTCTTCGAAGGCTTTATCTTCGTCATATTCAGAGTCATCGTCACAAACGACCTCTTGTATCATTAAGTCAGATTCAGATTGATTTATTAGACTAGATCGAAGATCCGCTGTGCATGCCATGTCATTAGAACCAGTAAAAAGAGAACTGTTCAGAAAGAAAAAGAACAAAACAAAATTAAAATGAGACAAAAGAAGAAAACTTTATTGAACTTGCGGGATAAAAAGGGTTCACACTCTTACAAAACAGAAGTAAAATTTGGATTACACCCTGGAATAATCCGAACAAAACAGAACAAGCAAAAACATAAATTAAAGCCTACTACCAAGACTCCCCTCGGACAGGAAAAAGAGTAACTGTCCAATTGTTGGTTTTGGCCTCAGGCCCCACAAACTGTATCTCTGCTCTGCTGGAACCTTCTCCAGCTTCTACCATACTAACATCAGCGAATAGCCTCTCGAAACTCCAATTCAGGTCCCCATCCATATCAATCCATGGTTCTAGAATCTTCGGGACCGGTGGCCCTTTGGCGCTTGATCTGACAAAAGATCTTGAGAGACGTGGCACAGGTTTGGGAAGATACCAGACTTTCTTCTTCATTTTCCGCGTTTGCTTTACATCTGCTGCGGTTGGTTTGAACCCCAATCCGAAAGTTTCCCGATTTTTAGGCAGGGAGACAGGTTGGACAATCCCCTGAAGCTCGACTCCCAGGCCCTTTCCCGGCACGAATCCATTACCCAGCATTTCCGAGACCATCATGACTGTCGCGGCAGATACCCTAGGGTGCGGGATGATTTCTCCTTCAGAAATTTTGTTTGCCGACACTGTATCGAAAATCTGGTAGACCCAAGGATCTTTGTCATCATCGGTCTCTATGAAAGGTACAATGGCTCCACCCATGGTGCACGCCGTTTCCTCACCATGTAGTACGACCTCTTGTCTTTCCCACTCGAACTTCACCATCTGATGTAGGGTGGAGGGCACTGCTTTGGCTGCATGAATCCATGGTCGTCCTAACAGAAGGTTATAAGATACTGTGGCATCTAGCACCTGGAACTCCATGGTGAACAGGACTGGACCGATGGTCAATTCAAGTATAACATCCCCTACAGTGGCTGTTCCATTTCCGTCAAATCCACGGACACAGATGCTATTCTTGCGGATTTTTCCGTGGTCGATCTTTAACTGGTTCAGAGTGGATAATGGGCATATATTTGCACTTGAACCGTTATCCACCAATACCCGAGTAACTACCGAGTTTTCACATTTGACAGTTAGGTAGAGAGCTTTATTATGCTCCGTACCTTCCATCGGCAGGTCATCATCTGAGAATGTTACCTTGTTCACCTCAAAAATCTTGTTGGCAATGGTTTCCAGGTGATTTACAGAAATCTCGTTGGGCACATGAGCTTCGTTCAATATCTTCATCAAGGCCCGACGATGCTTCTCAGAATAGATCAGTAATGACAGCAGCGAGATCTGGGCCGGTGTTTTCCTCAGCTGTTCGACCACGGAGTAGTTCTGCACTTTCATCTTTCTCAGGAACTCCTCAGCCTCTTCTTCGGATACAGGTTTCTTGGTTGCAGCTGGGTTGGTTCTCCTTAACTCCACCGGAGCAAAACACCGACCTGATCGAGTCAGCCCTTGCACTTCGCAACTAACTTCCTCCACCTGTTTTCCTTTGTACATCACTACTGCCTTCTCGTATTTCCAAGGCACAGCCTTGCTATCAATCATTGGCAGCTGGACTACGGGCTTTATGGTGACCAGTTCTCTGTATACCCCCTTCAGCACAATTGCGGGTGTGGGCGGAGTCCCCAACTTGTTTGGCTCAGGTTTGCTTGTTTTGGCGGACGGGCTCTTTCCCAATATTACTACTGGCTTGACGCCTTCTCCTTACGACTGTACCCCCACTCCTCCACTGGTCGATCCTTCTCTCGGAGCGGCCTGGATCATCATCACTGTTTGCGAAGGCTTTCTCAACTCTCCTCCCTCATACACCAACTCGATCATGTGTGTCTCGTGGTGCGCTGGCAGTGGGTGCTGATTGATGTTAGGTGCCTCCGGTGTCTGGACCTCGATTTTGTTAGTATCAATGAGGTCTTGTATTGCCTGCTTCAGTCTCCAACATTTTTCAGTTTCATGTCCCAACATCCCTGAGCAATATTCATAGCTTATTGTCCTGTTCACATTTTGAGGCGAGGTGTTTTGCTCTCTGGGTTCGACAGGACTTACCAAACCCAACCGTCTCAATTTGTGGAATACGGCGGTATAGGACTCTCCCAGCTCAGTAAAGGCTCTATGTTTCTGTAGCCTATCATTTTTAGCTGCTTGACTCCCTCGAAAACCTGTCCCTGGAGGGTTCTTGTATGCTCTGGGTGGAGGGTAGGTATTTTGTGGTGGTGGGTAGGTATTATGTGGAGCTGGGTATGTATTGTGGGGAGCTGGCACACGCCATTATGGGCGAACCGGAGGTTGGGTGTATGTCTGGGCTTGATGGACGGTGAAATGCGGTTCTTGGGGTGGATAATAGTGATGTGGTGGGTTGTATGGGTAATTTGTCCTGTGAGGTTTGGGTTGGTTGTAGTGTGGCCTGCCAGACCCGGACCAACTGCCTGCCTCGATCGTGGCAACTTCTTCTTTCTTTCTCCTCAACGCACCTTCCGTGCCGTTCTGAATGGCCTGGGTCGTTGCCTTGAGTGCTGAGTAATTCAGGATTTTGTCAGACCTCAGACCCTCTTCTATCATGACCCCTATCTTGACCACCTCGTTGAAGGATTTTCCAACCGTTGTCACCAAGTGACCAAAGTAGGTTGGATCCGATGTTTGTAAGAAATAGTCCACCATCTCTCCCTCTCTCATGGGAGGATCGACTCTGGCCGCTTGCTCTCTCCAGCGGAACCCGAACTCGCGAAAGCTTTCCCCGGGTTTCTTCCCAGTTCTCAATAATGTGAGACGGTCAGGGACTATCTCGAGATTGTACTGGAAATGACCTGCGAAAGCCTGCGCCAGATCATCCCAAGTGTACCACCTACTGGAATCCTGCCTGGTATACCATTCTAGTGCAGATCCGCTCAGACTTTGGCCGAAATAAGCTATTAGCAGCTCATCTTTGCCGCCTTCCCCTCTCATTTTGCTACAGAATCCCCGCAAATGTGCCATGGGATCACCGTGCCCTTCATATAAATCAAACTTAGGCATCTTGAACCCAGCCGGGAGTTGGACGTCCGGGAAAGGGCATAGATCTTTGTAAGCTACGCTGACTTGGTTGCCCAATCCGTGCAGGTTCCTGAAGGACTGCTCCAGGCTTTTGAACTTTCTCAATACCTCATCCTGTTCAAGGGCTTTAAACGGCTTTTCAATCTCTGCCGCTACCTCCAAGTGCGGATTGTAGGCCTGTGGTTCGGGGGCATGGAATGTAGGCTCAAGGGGATAGTATTGCGTATCGTGAGCCTGAAACAATGGCTCACTGGTCGTTCTTTGCAGGTTTGCTGACGTGGGTCCCACAAAAGTGGGAATATTTGGTGTTGGGAGAGGTTGATGGGGTGGTGGAGCTTGGGAATCATGGGGGCTTCTTTCCTGATGATAACGGGGATTCGGGAGGCTTGTTGAAGGGCCGGAGTGAGGGTATTCCGGCATGTGCCCCAGTGGCTCAGGGCTCTTTTGTGCTTTGGCTAAAGCCAGCTGCATTGCATTCATCTCTAGTCCCATCCTTTCAATCTTTTCCATCGCTTCTTTTAACAACTGGCTCATCGGCCTTTCTTCCTCGTTACTATTCTCTGAAGTAGTCATGCTTGTTGCTACTGGTCCTTTGGATCTGGTTTGGTAAGAGTGTGTTGCCAGAATTCTTTAACAACTAACTGTCTGGATTCAGACAACAACAAACTTTGTTAGCGTTAGAGCTTAACAGATTTGATCATAACACATAGAGGATGCAATGCTCCTAGGCAGTTAACCGTTTCTACATGCTTTGCTTCAAACAACATGCGTCATCCCGGCTTGCTCATTTGTCCCTTTTTAAAGTACTTTGGGAAACCCTGTATGTTATTTTATTTTTGTATTTTCTTTTCTTTCTTTATTAAAAGCGGTCGAATCTTATGGGGATTGCCTACGTATCACGTCCCCGCGCGAATCAGACCAGGCGTAGTTCTGCCATAAAGTAAAGAAACACAAAATTCTTTTGGAATCATTAAATTCATTCTCAAAATTTTGCTATTACAAATTACTTCAAACAAGGAACAACAATAGTACAGACTCCACAGTTTTTAACCTGATTTGACTAAAAGAAAAGAAAACAACATATGGGAAAGCGTCAAAGCCAAATAAACAGGACTCGACCAAAGGTTAATTTTCCAACTTAGGGGTCCGCGAGGCATCATTCGGCCTTTCCGCGGCCCTTGGTGTGAGGTCCCTTTGCAAGCTCTTCAACTCGTTCATAATCCGGTGGACACAGCCCATGATGGAAACAAGAAGGGTCTTCCGAGGCATTTGCTCGCCTGCTGGGCATCTCATGTAGATGTAGTGCCCAATCTCGTCGATCCTTCCTCGAATGTTGTCCCTTTCAGCGAACAATTGTTCTATTTGCCGGTTCTTTAATCCTAGTGCTTGAGCATTGTCATAAAGTCGATCCTGGAACATCTCCATTTGTCTTTCCATGCAGGCCATTGCATCGTAACAATGTCTTCTGTCGGTCTGGGCATCTCGTGCTTGTTTGATGATCCGATCATGTAGAGTGGAGTTCGTTTCCCTTAATATCCCGATGCTTATTTCATAATCCCTTATGACCTGTTGCAGACGCTGCATCCGGGCCATTGTACATTTTGCCCATCTGACCTTCATCCTTGCTACGCGAGCTTCCGATTGTTCTAATTCTTCTTGGCTTTGGACGACCTGATTTTTCAAACTTGCTATCAATCTTTCGTCGGAGCGACGTTTCTGTAGGTCAATGTTACTTTTGCTGGCTTGGCGTAGGTGGGCCTTTAGTGTCTGGTTCTCTTGGGCTAGCTTGTTCTTTTCGCCTCGCTCCGAGGCGACTTGCACATTGTTCTCAAATACAAGCCTTTCAACGTGTTGTTTTAGCTTCCCAATTTCAGCCCGGTAACCTTCTTCCCTTTTTAACCATCCCCATTGCTCCTGTGAATCATCTGTGAATTGTTGGACATGGGCTCTTTTAGCAGGTCTCTGCCGAATCTGAAACCTTCTTTCGAACCAAGCATCGTACTTTGGGTCTACCTCACCTTTAGCTAGTTCTCGCACCATGGTCTTGGGTTCCAAGAATCTACATTCGTGCCACAGCTTTCTAATCTTCCCCTCGGGAAACATGACTCTCGGGCTCAGCTCCAAGTCATGCTTGCTCAGATCTTTATCAGTAGGGATTACTTGAAACCTACCCAGCTGTCGTAATACCCGATGAGGAGCATATGGCTGAATGCTGCGAAGTCCCATTAAGAGAACATGACATTCTTCAGCCGACATGTAGATTACCTCAGTATCAATCAACCAACCGAATGCCCATTCAATTTGGTCAGCTGTTGTTGACCTTAACCGTGTAAACCATGCTTCGACACCTTCAGGAAATCTGGTGCCTGTCATGCGCTTCTCGAAGCCGCTGATACAATTCCTCTCGGTCAACCCGTGGTTTATGTATCCTACTCGGTGATAGAGGTGTTCTTGCATCCATAGCTGAAGTAACAGATTGCAACCTTGAAAGAATTTGCCTCCTTCTCGGCATATAGTCAAAGCTCGGTAGATTTCGGACAAAATTAAAGGAACCATAGTGCTGTCTGTTCTTTTGATTGCGACGTCGGTCATCCCTATAAGGCCTATCTCTATCTTTTTATCCTTCCTTGGACAGACCATGACTCCCAAGAATGCTATGTTGAAAGCCAAAGTACGTCTTGCTTCCCATTTGTTTCTGTTCCCACCATGCGTTAGTCCAAGGTTTGGTTCCTCGAAACCTTGCGGAGTTCCGTACCGCTGATACAAAAAATGGAGATCACAACATCCTCTCGATAAATCATCATGTTGTATCTTTCGACTGATGCTTAGCAGATCCAGAAACGCATGCGGAGATACCGTCCTTGGCGAAAGTAGGTATTGCCCTCTTAACCTCCTACTCAATCCTGCATATCCGGCGACTTCCTCCAGTGTTGGTGAAAGTTCAAAGTCAGTGAAACGGAATACATTGCGGGTTGGGTCCCAAAATGGTATTAGAGCTTCAAGAATATCTGTCCTTGGCCTAACACTCAACAAATCGATAAAACCTCCCAATACTCTTCCCGCTATCTCCTTGCCATCGACTTCCAAGTCATTCCACCACATGTGGAGTTGTAGAGGGACCTCGCTGAGGGCCGAGAACGGTTCATTTTGCTCTGTGCTCATCCTGCACATTTGTTAAGGTATTTTTTAGGCGAAAGCAAAAAACTTTATTTTGATTCCAAACAAAAAATCTTTTGAAAAAACAATATATGTATATATATATACATGTGTATATATATTTATACTTATATACTTTGTTGTATATCATTATTGGTAAAATGAAACAGGGAGTTGGACCCGATGAGGGTTGCCTACGTATCCCACATCCGGTGAGAATCAAACCGACGTAGTTCGGGTAATAGACTAACTAGTTTATTATTTTTTTTCTATTTTAATTTTTTTTTTTTTTGAAAATAAAGCAAATTAAAATAAAAACTCATTCCTCATTCTCAGCTTGCTATTTTTCTCTTTTCTCGTTTCCTTTGTTTTTAGTAAAACAAACTATTAAAATAAATATACCCATTTTCTCTTCTATTTGAACTTTGTCATCATTTTTTTTTATTTTTTGTAAAAATTTCCCAACATTCAAAACTGGTCATCATGCATGTTCGAAGCAAATAAATGCACAAGCAGTGAGCAGGATGCATCAGGATGGCCTTTTCTGTTTCAGGTTGCTATTCCTAGACGGACCCAACCCCTGTGTTGAGTCCCCTAATTCAAAAATGCACATGATGCAAATAAGCGTTCCTACTAGGGATCCGGCATGAAGTTGAGTTATTCTAGGTTCAGAACCTGAGTGTTTGTTCTAGACCTGGCTTACCCGAGCAGACAGCTCGAGCCGAGGGGCAGCGTACCGGGAATACAGAAGCTTCACCGACTTAGCAACTTGTCCGAACCTTGTTCTAAATTGAGATTTGACACTATACAGAAAAGAAGTCGTACGAAGTACGCCCTTCTTCATGATTTAGAAGACTCATAAAGGATAGGGGTTTCGACACAGTTTATATACAGTTCACGTAATATCAAAGTGGTAAAAGCAGCATTTAGCACATTAGGCTCAAACATGTAAAAATCAGATAAAACCAAATATAACAATTTATATGAGCTCGAATTTCTAACCCTGAACCACTGGTTCTGGGTTAAGTCCCCAGCAGAGTCGCCAGAGCTGTCACACCTCCTTTTTCCGGCACCGCGAGGTGCGTAGGGAGTTTTTTCCAATTAAAGGACAGTCGAAACGGGATTGGTTTAATTATTTCAGAGTCGCCACTTGGGAGATTTAGGGTGTCCCAAGTCACCAATTTTAATCCCGAATCGAGGAAAAGAATGACTCTATATTACAGTCTGCGTACCAGAAATCCGGATAAGGAATTCTGTTAACCCGAGAGAAGGTGTTAGGCATTCCCGAGTTCCGTGGTTCTAGCACGGTCGCTCAACTGTTATATTCGGCTTGATTATCTGATTTTATACAAATATGAACTTATGTGCAAATTTTAACTTTTTGCCGCTTTCATAATTATTATTATTAAGAATGTGAACATCGCTTAAAACATGTCTTTGGACTGCGTCACATGAAATGCACCCACAATCCGGAACATATTTTTTATTCGACGTTTTGGGATTTGGATTTGGGTCGCATGAAATGCACACCCATGTTTAGGAAAGTAAATTATTAAACACGCGCCTAAAGATTAGCGTATTATTATCTCTGGGAAGGCCGTGAGATTTTCTAAACGGCCCGTCCTGGAAACTAAGTACTTTTATATATACATTTAACGAGGGCCCCGCAGCTTGTGCATTTTTATTTGTCGAGGCTCATCTCATCTTTATTTTTTAGAAGGATATCCTATAGCAGCTATGTTTCTTGTCGCATTTGTCTCTACTAATTGAAAGTAAAATGACCCTACTCGATTACATGCTTGCAGGTTATTTATAACGAGATTCCGAATGCCTTTGCAGAATAAGAAAACATGGCTATGCACACGGACAGCTGAATCGAACATTATGGGCCCAAACCCAACCCACACAATATCGGCTGGGCCTGGGCCACTGCTTTTCCGATGAAAGCCTGCTGGGTTCGTTCGATTTGGGGCTCAACCTTCGTGAGGTTGAGAAGTGCAGACTTGTGCTGTTTGTTTTAAAGCAATGGTTTGCCGATTATAAGGAGGCAATTTATCAAAAGGAAATGAAATTAACTAACAATGGATAGTTTCATACTTAACATGCATTAAAGGACATGCTAATCACAAACATAGCTAACTTCTAAAATATAGCCTACTATACTGTCAATCCTGCTGACTATCAGCCTACACGCACAATACTACATTAAGTTACCCCACATTTGCATTCATTATGTAGGAAGGCTAACTCCAGTATCTAGGCAAAACATAAACTATTATACATCACATGGTATTTAATATAACAGGCTATGTATAAAATAACATCTTCAACTCTTCTCTTTTGTATTCATGCTCGACTTTCAAATTACATTGGTAGTGTATTAGTCGTGTACCTGGTAGGAAAAAAAAAGAAGAAGGAGAATGATCAACTGAGTAGTATGCAACAAACACAGCAACAACAGATACACAGCAACAACATAGCAACAACAACCAACAATGGCACCACTAGTTTACGAACGACCAACAGCAATTTCAGACACTGAACCCACAGGTGGTCGAGCAACCAACAAACAATCCCAGAAAACTGAGTAGTGAACCAACAGAAACAACAGAGTATTCAATGTAACAACACCAGCAGTTCAACAATCACAAGCAGCTCAACAGGCAACCAACAGCAATTGGCCAAGACAGCTTGACCAACTTGAACTCTTATGTAATTTTCAGACAGTGTTTGGTTACAATATTCTGAAATTTACTTTTCTTTCTTTCTTCTTTCTGAAGACTAAAGGTCCAACCCCTTTTATGTTCTGAAACAGTCCTATTTATAGGCAGAAATGGCATGCATTAAGATGCCTTGAACCCTTTTCCTCCTTCCTGCCCATAACTTCTTTTTTTTAAACTAAAAGTATTCACCATGCCCATCCATTCGACAGGCCTTTAGCCTGTATTTTCTGCCCAAAAAGCATGGGCACCCCTTTTTTATTCAATCAGCCCCATGCTACCAAGTTTGGCTCCCCACTATTACATTAATTTAATCCTAATCCCGTACTCTATTTGTCAGCTCACTTAAACTAAGCTTTTCTGTTCTTTTCAAACCCCAAACTACCCTTGTTAAACCCTGATTATTACTGTCCTAAACCATTGTAGCATCAGGGCATTTTGAACTTCTGAAAGTTCAAATTCAAAACTGCCCTAGCCTGAGTCTTTTAGTTGTTTATAATGCAGTTACAAACTACTTTCAAACAATGTCAAGCAATCAATTAACAATAACAGGTTCGTTCACTCATGTGAAGTTGTATGAATTAGAATATTTGAACCTTCAGTTATAGGAGACTAATCGACGATGTTTATCAAATCGACTATACTAATTATAACAAGAAATAACTAGTCGATCACATAAACAACACGTACAGGGTCCCGAATGGCTTCAGACAACTTTGCACAATCACTGGGAGGCCATGCGAACTATATATTCGACGACTAATCTCATCGAGCATATATATCACAAGACGCATTCACATATACACAGAAGAACAAATGACCAAATAAAGGTCTTTACAAAGACGGAAGAAAATTGAAAAAATATCAGAAACACCAAACAACTACAACAAAAACATGCTTAACAAATTCAGACAATACTTAAACAAAAACTGAAAAGAAAAAGAAAACTTACTGAATGCTTAACTAAGAATGGGCCAGGTCTGAACCAGTTTTGACCATTTGAGCCCGAACAAACTTTAATCGGGGTGTTCTCAACCGAGAACACCTTGATCAAAGTCTATTAGACCCCAAACCCTTTATGAAACAGGTCGGATTCCCCAGGTTCTTGTGTTCTAAGGTTTGAATCTTTAGATTTGGGATTCGAGGATCGGTGGGTAGATTCGGACCAAACTAGGCTTGGTTTGGTCACGAGGGAGGTCAGGGGGTTGTCCAGTGTGAGTTTGGGTTGATTTGGTGTAGATCGGGGCTTAGTCTCGAATCTTCAAATCAAGATTCGAGACGATGGAGTGTGATTCGAGGTACATGGTTGGTGGATTCATGTTCAGGGTGGTTGGATGTATCGGGGGTGTTAAGGGGGGAGTCACCGGCGTCTTGGCCGCCAGATTTATGCTCAAAGGGCACCAGGGCGGCTGCTAGGGTTTCATGGGGTTCGGGGTCTGGTGAGGAAGACGACTGAAGGGGGTGCTTGGATGGGGGTGTGGGGTGTGATGAGAGGCTTATATATGATCTATGGGATTAGATCTGGGCCGTTAGATCAGATGATCTCAACGGCTTGGATCCGCTGGTGAGGGACGGGATGGGGTCGTTTGGTATAGAAACGGGGTCGTTTGGTTTAAGTGAGGGGTTGGGTTGAGCCTGGTTAAACAAGTCGGGTTATGGGTGTGGATGTGGACCATTGGATGAGTTTGAACGGATGGCTCCGATTAGACGCCCTATACGACGTCGTTTTGGGTCCAAGCCTGGGCAGCCTGTGTTTGGACTGGATTTGTGTCCTGGTTTTGGGCCTCATTTTGGGGCCCAAGCCGATTTTCCACAATCATTTTCTTTCAAAATTAACAAATTAAACTAAAATCCCTAAATAAATTTTAAAAAATTAAAAATACAATTACACACACATTGGTTAACACCTTACAATAATTACCACACATTAAATAAAAATAACTCAATGACAAAAACACTTATGCATATATTTTTTGATTTTCTTTTCTTTTGGAGTAATTCCCGTGAGGCAAAAATCACGTACTTACAATGGATACTTGTTCTTAATCGTCACCTTGTTCAATTGCCGGTAATCAATGCACATCCTCATCGAGCCATCTTTTTTTCTTCACAAATAGCACTGGTGCACCCCACGGCGAAACACTGTGTCTAATGAAACCCTTCTCAAGAAAATCCTGAAGCTGGTCCTTTAACTCTTTCAACTCGGGCGGCGCCATACGATACGGAGGAATGGAAATGGGCTGAGTGCCCGGCGCCAGATTAATACAAAAATCGATATCCCTGTTGGGCGGTATGCCCGGCAGGTCTGAAGGGAAAACCTCGGGAAACTCCCGAACAATAGGAACAAAATCAATAGACGGGACCTCAGCGCTAGAGTCGCGAACATAAGCCAGATAAGCTAGACACCCCTTCTCGACCATGCGTCGAGCCTTCACAAAAGAAATAACGTTGCGAGTGGTATGACCTGGGGTCCCTCTCTACTCTAGTAGGGGTAAATCTGGCAATGTCAAGGTCACGGTCTTGGCATGGCAATCCAAGATCGCATGATACGGGGACAACCAATCCATCCCTAATATGACGTCGAAATCCACCATATCCAAGAGCAACAAGTCAACACGGGTCTCAAGACCCCTGAATACCACAACACAGGAACGATGAACCCGGTCCACCACTATAGAATCCCCCACTGGTGTAGACACATATACAGGAATACTCAAGGCCTCACTAGGCATAACCAAATTGGGTGCAAAATAGGACGACACATATGAATACGTAGATCCGGGATCAAATAGCACAGAAGCATCCCTATCACAGACCAGAATGGTACCTGTAGTCACAACATCTGATGACTCAGCCTCTGGCCTGGCTGGCAAAGCATAGCAATGAGGCTGGGCCCCACCTACCTGAATCACATCCCTGGGATAATCCGCTACTGACTGACCCCAACCTCTAATGGTCTGAGCTCCACCTCTAAGACCTCTGCCTCCACCTCTATGTCCTCTACCCCCGCCTCTAGCTGGCTGGGCAGGCTGTGGGGCAACTGGTGCCTGAGTCATAGGGCGAGGTCCCTACGGCTGAGAGCTGCCGGAAGCTCGAGGGCAATACCTGGCAATGTGCCTCACATCGCCGCAAGTAAAACAAGCCCTCGACTACTGAGAGTAACGAAGTGGCGGGGCACTGATAGGTGCTGATGGAGAACTGAAGAGCTGCTGGTCAGAATACTGCGGTCGAGAACCACGACTCACTGGTGAACCATGAGAAGTCTGGAGAGCTGACTGAAAGGGCCTCGGAGGATGGCCTCTACCATAAGAATCCCTACCTCCAGACGAGGTACCGCTGAATCTACCAAAATGAAGGGGCCTCTTATCAGACCCATGACCACCTCCCTGAGAAAGTGCCAGCTCTATCCGGCGGGCACCATCTGCCGCCTCCTGAAATATAATCTCACTCCCAGCACTCATGACCATCTGAACACGGATCGACTGAACCAACCCATTAACAAACCTCCGCACCCTCTCTCTCTCGGTGGGGAGTATCATAGTGGCATGGCGTGCAAGATCAATAAACTATGTCTCATACTGGGTAACTGACATCTAACCCTGCTAGAGACACTCAAACTGCCTGCGAAGGGCATCCCGCTGAGTAACTGGGAGAAACTTCCCCAGAAATAACTCTGAAAACTGATCCCAGGTCAATGATGGCGACCCTACTGACCTAGCTAAACAGAAATCTCTCCACCAAGTCTTGGCGGATCCTGCTAGGCGAAAAGTGGCAAAGTCGACCCCATTGGTCTCTAAAATACCCATAGTCCGAAGAACCTCATGACAGCTGCATATGAAATTCTGGGCATCCTCTGAAGGTGTGCCACTATATGTGGTAGTGAAGAGCCTGGTGAACCGATCTAGCCTCCACAGAGCATCCACGGACATAGCCGCACCATCACTGGACTGAGCCGCAATACCCGGCTGGACCACTGCAACTGGCTGAACTACCATAGTTGGCTGAACTGCTGGAACCTGGGCCGGAGGAGCTACCGGCTCTGGAGTATGAGTAGTGGGAGTCTGAACTCCTCCCCCAGCCTGAAACGTGGCTGGTGCTACGGGAAGTAAACCCGCCCTAGAAATGCCCTCCATAAAGCCTACCAATCGGACCAAAGCGTCCTGAAGCACTGGAGTGGCTATGAAACCCTATGGGACCTGAGCTGGGCCCACTGGAGCTGGAACCTCCTCGTCATAGTCAATATGAGGCTCCACCTCTGGGACTGCTACTCGGGGCTGAGCTCTGCCCCGACCTCGGCCTCTAGCATAGCCTCGGCCTCGCCCGCTGCCCCTGATAGGAGCTACTGCTGGGGGCTCGGGCTGCTGCGCAGTTGAAGAGGAAGCACGTGTTCTCGCCATCTGCGAAAGAACAGAGTAGGAAGATAATCAGTACTTGAGAAAAAGAATCGCACGACAAGAATGAACAAAGTGAAGTTTTCCTAACTCAGTAGCCTCTGCGGGATAAATACAGAGTCTCCATACCGATCCCTCAGACTCTACTGAGCTTGTCCGTGAGTTGTGAAACCTAAGTAACCTAGTGCTCTGATACCAACTTATCACGACCCGGATTTCCCACCATCGGGTGTCGTGATGGCGCCTACTATCGGAGATAGGCAAGCCAAATATATAAAACACTTTTCCTGCTTTCTTCCAACAATAAAATAAATGAGACAAAATTTAAGCGGAAGACTTTAATTCTAAAGCAACTGAGGACCAAAAGTGCGGAAGTTTGAACCAAAATGCTACCCAGAGTCTGGTGTCACTAGCTAACGGACTACTACAGAATACTATAAACAATGTCTGAAAGGAAAATACATCATGTTTGTCCGTTACAAGATAAATAAACGAAAAAGAAAAAAAATGGAAAAGGACTTCGGACTGCGAACGCCAGCTAGGCTACCTCAAGAGTCCCTGGACTGAAGATAGCTCCCAGAAGTCCTACCGCTGCGGTCCGTAAGCTGCTCCCTGATCCGTCCACAAAAATGCACAGAGTGTAGCATCAGCACAACCGACCCTATGTGCTGGTAAGTGCCTGGCCTAACCCCGACGAAGTAGTGACGAGGCTAGACAGGACCTACCACAATCATCCTGTACAGATATATATAACAAGTGCAAGAAAACAATAACAAGATAATACAAAGTAAAGCTGGGAGGGGACATGCTATCGGGGAGTAACATATAAAAATGAAATATCGGAGATAAATAGAAGAAACTCCGATTTCCATGATTTATATATATATATATATACAGTAGACGGCATACCACACGATCCCATAATATCATATATAAGTGGAAATTGTGCCACACGATCCCAATTCATATCATATATAAGTGGACGACGTGCCACACGATCCCAATTCATATCATATATAAGTGGACGGCGCGCCACACGTTCCCAATTTTCATATACCACGTGGTAGGCGTACCACTCGTTCCCATTTCATCTTTAGCACAATGCACAATATGTCACCGGCAACGGAGGCCAATAACCAATAATCACTCTAATTTGTGGTACGCGTACCACTCGATCCCATTTTGTAAAATCATACGTGGACGGTGTGCCACACGATCCCATAATATAGTTCATAATATCTGAATTCATATAGTAGACCCCTTCAGGGGAGAATAACAACTCAATACTTTTAACCCGGCAAGGGTACACCTAGCAGCCCAAAATATCCCGACAAGGGAGAGTATATATCAGTCTACATATCCCGGCAAGGGAGTAATCACAACACATTCTCTTTTTAAATCACTTTTTCCTCAACTAACACATTCCTGTTCGAGCTAACGCTCCAAAAATACACCAATCACAATTCTACCTCAACCGTTCACATTATATGAAACTCATCAATTAACCAAGATAGTTGTATCACATCATTTGAATTAAAAGCAATTAAGACTCACGGTTATGCTAGACTCCAGTGCATAGATAACCATCACCATACCTATACACCGTACTTCACATTAGCAAGTAGCAAATAACATCCTAATCCTATTCCCTCAAGCCAAAGTTAGAACAAACACTTACCTCGAATGCTCCAAACTCAACTCACGCTCCTAGTATAGCTTTACCTCTTGATTTCACCACCAATCCAATCAAATCTAGTCATATGTTACTTGATCACATTAATAGTTGCTAAATGAATCAATCCCAATGCATCAAAATAAATTTTACAAGGTTTTTCCCAAAAAGGTAAAAAATACCCCCGGACCCACGTGGTCGAAACTCGAGGTTCGAACTAAAACCGGTTACCCATTCTCCCACGAATCCAAATATATGATTTGTTTTGAAATCGGACCCCAAATTGAGGTCCAACTTCTCAATTTGTAAAAAAAAACCTAGGTTCTACCCAAAACACCCAATTTCCCCCATGAAAATCTTTGATTTGAAGTTGAAATCATGTTAAAAGATGTCAAAGAATAAAGAAATTAAGTTAAAAATCACTTACCAATCGTTTTGGAGAAGAAAAGTTGTTTGGAAAATCGCCTCTTAGGTTTTGGGTTTTTGAAAAGTGGAAAAATGACTGAAAATCCCGAGTTTATATACTTTGCTGGGGGCTGGCGCGGACCGCGCAGAAATGTACTGCGGCCGCGCCGAGGGAGGGAAGAAATGGGCTTTCTCTGAACCCTCCCAGCGCGGACTGCACTGATTTGGTGCGCGGCCGCGCTGGTCGACCCTCTGAACCCCACCACGCGGACCGCACAGAAAAGCACCGCGGCCGCGTGGCTGCCAGCGCGGACCGCACGGAAATGGCCGCGGCCGTACTGGGGCCTACAATATCTGAACCTGCATTTTTAATGTCTAAGACCTCCCGGGACAAACTATAACTGATTTAATGAGCCATTCGCAGTTTCACAGTCTGAATTTGTTCATACTTACTGTTACGCGGCGCCTTCCTGAGATTCCTTGGAAGGGCGACGTAAGGCTAAGCAACTGATGTCAGTGCAGTTGCTGTCCGCCAACTGAGGTCCCCTCCGTACGCTAGACTAGATTGTCAGTGCCGTACGGGAAAACCAATGTCAAGAGAAATTGAGAGAACAGGAATGAGAATTGAGAATGAAAGAAAGCTTGATTGCATTAATGAAAGCTATTACAGAAAGGAAATGCGGTGTCGAGGGGGAGAGACACCAGTACAGAGAATTGTTTGCTTGCTAGAAAGTTTTGATTGTTTGGTCCCCCTTAATAATGCTTAAAAAAAATAATCCAAAGCTACAAGACTAGACTTGATTAAGCTAGAGAAACATAATGAAATTACATGGAATAAAACTACTCTATATTTACAATGAAAAAGACTTAGTTTGCTATAAGGCAGAAAACAGGGCCGTTGTCGGCAGCATAGTCTTTGGCATCAGGATCTGCGCGCGCGACATTGTCTGCGCGCGCGGCGCTGTTGGCATCTGCCTGCGGTTGGGCGCTGGCGAGGGATATCGGTGGGGCGACAGAGGCACATGCGCGCTTGTCACTTGGCGCGACCAAGACCACGGGGCCGTCCGTGGCGCTAGGCATTGGAAGGCTTGCTAGGACGCCACGGGGCGCGCCCAAGGGGTCATGGGGCACGGCTGGAAAGCCGCCCATGACATTCTCCCCCACCTGAGTTGGCGACGTCCTCGGCGCCTTACTTGCAAGATAATCTTCAATTAGGCTCTTGTAGGCTTTGAGGTTTGTTCCCCTCTCCCAAGTGTTCTCCTCTGTATCACAGCCCTGCCATTTCACCAAGAACTCCTGGTGATCTTTCCTTGAGGCATGAATCACTCTATCATCAAGGATAGCTTCAACACGCCTTTTCCCGGTTGAATTGGGCCCTCGAATACTGGGTATTGTGAGCTGGCTCCTTGAAGGATCCTCTGTATCTTCCCGAAAAGGTTTCAGGAGGCTGACATGAAAAACAGGATGAATTTTCCACCAAGCTGGGGTATCCACCCGGTATGCAACTTTCCCAATACGCCTTTCAATGGACAAGGGTCCAATATATTTTTGCAATAAGCGAGGGTCATGGACCCCTGCAAATAAGTAACGTTTTGGAATTTTGACCATCACTTTGTCTCCTACTTGGTATTCAACAAAGCGACGATTCTGATCAGCATGCCTCTTCATCCGCTTTTGAGCCTTGACAAGATAGCTCCGCACTATCTCCAAATTTTGCTTCCACTCTTTAGAGAAGCTAGCAGCTCGAGGAGATTTAGACATATTTGGTGCATTGACGGTGTGTGGGAGTAGCGGTTGCTGTCCGGTAACAATTTCAAAAGCGCTTTTGTTTGTACTAGAGCTCTTTTGTGAATTGAAACACAGTTGAGCAGCATCCAGAAGCTTCACCCAATTCTTCTGCGATCCGGTTACAAAATGACGCAAATATTCCTCCAACATACCATTGAACCGCTCCGTCTGGCCATCAGATTGCGGATGAAAACTTGAGCTGTGATTCAGCTTCGACCCAAGACACTTAAAGAGTTGGGTCCAAAAGTTGCTAGTGAAGCGTGAGTCACGATCACTAACAATATCTTTGGGTAGGCCCCAATATTTGACGACATGAGAGAAGAAGAGTCGAGCTGTATCTTCTGCTGATATATATTGTGGGGCAGCAATAAAGGTAGCATATTTGGAAAACCGATCTACCACAACCAAGATAGTTGTTAGATCTCCGACCTTGGGCAATCCGGTGATGAAATCCAGGGAAACACTTTCCCAAGGTCTCTTTGGGACAGCTAGTGGTTCCAAGAGTCCCGCCTGTGTTAAGCGGTCTGACTTGTCCTTCTGGCATACTAGACAAGTCTTCACATACTGAGCAACGTCATCGGCCATTTGAGGCCAATAATATGCACGGCGAAGTAACGCCATGGTGCGTTCTTCACCGGGATGGCCGGCCCACAGAGTATCATGACATTCCGCTAGAAGAGTCCTTCGTAGATCTCCTCCTTTAGGAACATAAAGTCGGTTCCCTTTCACTTTCAGAAAACCATCTTCCATGTAGAACTGGCGAGTCTTGCCTTGTCCTACCAAATCAACCAAATACTGTGAAGCAGGATCTCTGATGAGTAGATCTTGTATCTGGTCCTTGATGGAGGTGGCTACCTCGCTCCCCCTTAGGGTGGCGAGTAAGCACACTGATGCTAGATCAGCTCTCCGACTGAGCGCATCAGCAACATGATTGGTCTTCCCACTTCGGTATTCCAGGTTGAAGTGGAATTCAGCTAGGAGTTCCTGCCACCTGGCCTGTCGACCATTCAACTTCGGCTGGGTCATGAAATGGCTAACAGCTGTGTTGTCTGTCTTGACCACGAACGGGGTTCCCAGCAGATAGTGCCTCCAGAGGCGCAAGCAGTGGACGACAGCCAATAATTCTTTCTCATGGGCGGCATAGCGCCGCTCTGCATCTTTTAGCTTCCGGCTCTCGTACGCCACAGGATGCCCTTCTTGTAGCAAGACGCCACCGAGGGCATAGTCAGATGCATCTGTTTGTACTTCGAATGGCTTGGCCAGATCAGGAAGGGCCAAGACGGGGCTACTAGACATAGCCGCTTTCAATGCGTTAAAGGCCTCCGCTCGCTTGGGTCCCCATTCCCAAGGCGTGATCTTCTTGAGGAGTTCTGTCAATGGTACTGCAATGAGGGAGTAGTTTTTCACGAATCGCCGATAGAAATTGCATAGACCAAGGAACGCCCTCAAGGCGTGGATATCCTTAGGTGGCGGCCAATCTGTGATTGCCTGAATCTTCTGCTGGTCCATCTTGATCCGCCCTTCCCCAATGACATGTCCGAGGAAGTCAATTTGCTTTTGAGCAAAGGAGCACTTAGATAGCTTCGCATATAGTTCATGCTCCCGCAATCGAGCTAGGACCTTCCGCAAGTGCATCAGGTGTTCCTCCAATGTTTGGCTATATACCACAATGTCATCCAAGTAGACCACCACGAATTCATCAATGTACTCCCGGAAGACTTGGTTCATCAAAGTGCAAAATGTAGCTGGGGCGTTAGTCAAGCCGAATGGCATAACTAGGAAATCGTACGACCCATATCTTGTCACACAGGTCGTCTTGTGCTCATCACCCTCTGCAATCCGAACTTGCCAATAACCTGTCTTCAGGTCTATTTTGGTGAACACTGTCGCACCACCCAGTCTATCGAACAAGTCTGCCATTAACGGAATAGGGTACTTGTTCTTCACAGTAATTTTGTTTAGAGCCCGATAGTCCACACAGAGTCGTAGACTACCATCATGTTTCTTTTGGAATAGCACAGGGGACCCATATGGGGATTTGGAGGGCACGATAATCCCTGTGTCTAGCATTTCCGTCAATTGTCTCCGAAGTTCGGTGAGTTCGGGTTGTGACATTCTGTAAGGCGCCCGGGCAGGTGGCTTCGCGCCCGGCACCAGCTCAATTTCATGATCCACAGTGCGCCTAGGCGGTAGTCGCTTTGGCATGTCTTGTGGCATGACATCTTCAAACTCTAGTAGTAGCTCCTTCACGGGTTCAGGAATGGGACCCGAGGAGCATTCTACATCTTCGATGCAGAGGGTTGCCAGGAACGTAGGTTCGTTTCTTTTGACCCCCTTCTTCAACTGCAAGGCCGAGATGTTTTCAACGGCCATCTTCATGGGCATGCACGGGATAACGCAGGGCTTGGCCCCGTTTGCTCCCATCATCAGTAACATGTCAGCATACGGTACAGGCATGGTGTTGGTTTGCCTCAGGAATTCCAATCCAACTATCAACTCGAAGTCATCTATGATCACCACGCGCAAGTTGAATTTTCCTTCGTAAGGGCCAAGCTTCATCGGTACTTCTTTGGCTATTCCACCCACTGGCTGGGGAGGTGAGTTGATAGCCTTGACACGGCCTCTACCTTTCCCTACGACTAGACCAAGGCGCTCCACCTGAGTCGAGGCTAAGTAGTTGTGGGTAGCACCCGTGTCTACCATGGCCCGAATGGGCTTGCCATTCACCTTCATCTCAACGAACATTAAGGTCCTCTCGTGCTTAAGAGGAGTCTCATCATCCGCCTTCTTTTTCCCTTTCTTGGTGACGGGACATGGGTCCTTCTTCTTACGGATACCAGCACTAGTCTCTGCTAATGCCTCAGAAATGGAGCCAACAATTGCATTGAAGGCACCTACGGGTTCAGTCTGATCCGCATCGTCTGAATCGTCATCTGTCCCATCATCAAAAGTCTGATGGGCATTCATCTGTGCATGTGGGCACTCATTGTTCCAATGTGGTCCGCCACAATGACGGCACCCTGAAGGAGGCTTCCTCCCCCGATCATTGTTGTTAGATGCAGCACTGTTGCTGCCTGTGGAGGGAGCCTTAGGTTTGGTTGAGTTCCGATCTCCCCCACTTCTGCTAGGGCCACCATTGCTAGACTGGCCCCCTTTGAATCCCGCTCGGGTAGGCGGTTGAGGCCTATCCTTCCGAGCTTCCATTTGATAGTCCCCAAGGCATTCAGCTGCTTGGATCGCCTTGGGCAGGGTATCTACCCGTTGCCTTTGTAGCTCCATACGAGCATAAGGTTTCAGCCCTTCCAGGAAAGTGAAGAGCTTGTCTTTGTCCCCCATGTCGCGTATGCTTAGCATGAGCGCGGAGAATTCCCGCACGTAGTCCCGCACAGATTTGGTCTGACGGAGCTCCCGTAGCTTTCTCCTTGAATTGTATTCAACATTTTCGGGGAAGAATTGTAGGCGGATGGCTGCCTTCAGTTCTGCCCATGTTTCGAGAGCATCTTCACCGGCCTTGATGGCTTCGTATTTCACCCGCCACCAGAGTTTAGCATCACCCTGAAGATACATGGCAGCAGTTGCTACCTTCTTGGCTTCTTCTAGGCCCCCAACAGCATCAAAATATTGTTCGACATCAAAAATGAAGTTCTCCACTTCCTTGGCATTCCTAGCTCCACTGTATGGCTTTGGCTCAGGAATTTTCAATTTTTGTGTCGCGGAGGTGGGGTTTGCAGCGCCCCCGACCTGGTTTCCACCGCCTCGCAGTAGGCCCTGTAAGGCAGCATTGACAACATTGAGCTTGTCTGTCAAGTCGTCAATAGTTTGTTGCATGGCAGTCACCCTATCTGCCTCTTGTGCCCTGTAAGCTAAATCCTCGGCACGCTCCTGTTGGAGTCCCTCGAATTTGCCAAAAATTTCGGCTGCCTCTGTGGCTGCCGTTTGCCGATCTCCCTCGGAGTCACGACTGATGTTTTCTATGTCAACTTCGGCCTGGAGCACCCTGCGGTCCAGGTCATCCAACCTTTGCCCTAGGCTGGTTCTTAGTTCAGGCACCGTATCCATGATGGGCAGTAATCCGTCAACCGTCTGTTCAAGGGCCGCAATGCGGTCCCCATGATTCACCATGGTCAGAAATGGTGGTAATGGCAATGCGTTCCCTCGTCCGATGTCGAGCCTAGGCTCTGATACCAACTGTTACGCGGCGCCTTCCTGAGATTCCTTGGAAGGGCGACGTAAGGCTAAGCAACTGATGTCAGTGCAGTTGCTGTCCGCCAACTGAGGTCCCCTCCGTACGCTAGACTAGATTGTCAGTGCCGTACGGGAAAACCAATGTCAAGAGAAATTGAGAGAACAGGAATGAGAATTGAGAATGAAAGAAAGCTTGATTGCATTAATGAAAGCTATTACAGAAAGGAAATGCGGTGTCGAGGGGGAGAGACACCAGTACAGAGAATTGTTTGCTTGCTAGAAAGTTTTGATTGTTTGGTCCCCCTTAATAATGCTTAAAAAAATAATCCAAAGCTACAAGACTAGACTTGATTAAGCTAGAGAAACATAATGAAATTACATGGAATAAAACTACTCTATATTTACAATGAAAAAGACTTAGTTTGCTATAAGGCAGAAAACAGGGCCGTTGTCGGCAACATAGTCTTTGGCATCAGGATCTGCGCGCGCGACATTGTCTGCGCGCGCGGCGCTGTCGGCATCTGCCTGCGGTTGGGCGCTGGCGAGGGATATCGATGGGGCGACAGAGGCACATGCGCGCTTGTCACTTGGCGCGACCAAGACCACGGGGCCGTCCGTGGCGCTATGCATTGGAAGGCTTGCTAGGACGCCACGGGGCGCGCCCAAGGGGTCATGGGGCACGGCTGGAAAGCCGCCCATGACATTACTCGTGCGATCAAATCGCCAAAACGACATCATATACATAGGATCAAGCCTCGAAACACATGATTTTCTTTCAACTTTCATAAAACTCAAATTCCCCATTTTAAGTCCGAAATACGTCATATGACGTCCGTTTTTAGCCAAGCTTTACTGATAGTGCTTAAAACATATTTGAGATTCGTACCGGGCGTCGGAACCAAAATACGAGCCCGATACCATAGTTTTCTGATCAATTTTCTTCTTCCTTTTCCTTAATTGATTTCAGAGAACAATTTCACACAAAAATTCATTTCTCGGGCTTGGGACCTCGGAATTTGATTCCGGGCACACGCCCAAGTCCCATATTTTTCTACAGACCCTCCGGGACCATCGAATCACAGGTCCGGGTCCGTTTACCCAAAATGTTGACTGAAGTCAATATCATGCATATTAATATCAAAATTCATTAAATTTTTCACATAATTCGCATATTTCAACATAAAAGCTTTCCGGCTACGCGTCCGGACTGCGCACGCAAATCAAAGCAACTAACAGCGAGGTTTTTAAGGCCTCGGAAGCACGGAACAAGGAAGAATTTCGGTGATAACCCTTTGGGTCGTCACAAGTAGAATCACCCGCACTTCGCGCGACATATTAGTGAATTTACAAGGAGACCAGCAAACTAAATAATAAAGTTATATCATTCTTTTTTTAATAGAAAAAACACTTTTAAACAATATATATATATATATATATATATATATATATAATTCACATGTTAGTTCATAAATTTATTCATTTAGAGCAAATACTTCTATGCAATGCCATATATAGTTTATTATACATTACCAAGGAAATTATTTATATAATTAAGAAAGATTTAAGGAGATTCAGAAAAATTAAAATTCCATAAATTTTATTTTAAAGCTACTCTACTAATTACACAAATAAAATTATTTAAATTTATTAGTTGTATATTAGAAAAAGAGATCGTATAAATGAAATACAAATTTTTTATTAGCATCAAATAATCTTTAGGAAAGACTACCGCCTCTTGTCATTGCAACATATTTTAAAACCTTTTGTGTTTAAATCATACACGTGGAGGGTACAAAGATTTCTAGAAAATAAGCAAACTATAAAATTGAGAATATAATATTATGATTGAGAAAAACAAGAGCCCGAACTCTTGTATTCTTTCTTGTAAACGCATATTGTACAAATAACTATAATTGCAAATGAAATTAAATTTTGAATCAAATCATCAATATATTCTTGAGGGACAAAAATACAAGAGTGGTCAAATACTCTCTCACTCTCTCTCTTTGAGAGTGAACTCGAACCTTTAATTTTGTTATATACTAATATTTTAATTTTCATATTATTGCTAATTTTCTATCAGAAATTAGAAAATTATATATATGTATTAGTTATTTGTTAATTGAATTTTTGTTTATAAACTCAATTTAAAGTTAAAAATTAAAAACTGTATTATTCTAAACATGCATTTATTGAGATGCTTATTTTATTGAGCAAGTGCAACATTATATTAAAGAAAATAACACACGTTAAAGAATAAAAATCAGAAAGTATTTACATACCATTCAAGTTGAGAAAATATTAGTTACAAACTTAAAATAAGAAAATGAACTAAAATAATCCTGTATAAATGCTATAATAAAAAAATTAATTATTGCCTCACAGTAGTTGCTCATGCATTTTGCTAATTCTTAAAGCAGCACATTAGAAAGAAAAAATCAGTTACCAAAATATACTTTAAGAAAAGAAGGAATCAAAACTAATCGTGTTAATCCCAAATTAAAAGTAATTAAGTACTATATAGTAAATTATTTTATTTCTTTCTGTCATACGAAGATGAGACTTGTACTCCTTAAGTTTCAAAGTATATTTGAACTCTATAAAATGACCGATTTCAATTATTTACAACACAATCTAGTACATAAATTATGGAATGTATTCTATAATTACCAATGAATGAAATAAAATATTGTTAATTACCTTCAAAATGGACTGGATTGATGCTCGACTTTACATTTGAATCAGCGGCTAAAGGAAAACAAAAAGAAAGCCAAGTTGGGTTCACAGATAGTAGTCTTCCATTTATTAAGAGACACTTCCCGACAGACAACTGCTTTTAATTACTACATGTATATACTTAACTTTGAAACGACGCACTCTTTCATTTCCCGGAAGGCATATAGCACCTAAACGTAAACGGCAAAAATATGAATAAAGTCAAAAATTTGAGAAATTAGAAAAATGTGTATTCTGGTTAAAGAGGCTGCCACATCACCGGATCAATGTCCCTCAACTATATATATATATATATATATATATGTCCAGACCAAAAATAAAATTCTATTACTCCTTCCGTTTCAAATTATGTGTCACTTTTCGCTTCTCGAAATTTAAACTATTTGAATTTTGATCAATATAAAATATTTTTTCATTATATTGACATGAAAAAAACTATAAATTACTGTATTTTTCATATAGTTTTTGAATATCTAAATTTTTAATTTTAAAATATTAAGTTAGATCTAATTCAGTTTAGCTTCAAATTAGTGATACGAGAAGAATTTCGACTTATAGTACTCTTTTGTGTAATTGTGAATATCTAACTTTTAATATTAAAACATAGAGCCAATCTAATTCAAACTTTAAAGATTAGTCAAATCAACTCTCAAAAACAAAAAATAACACTTATTTAGAATGGAGGGAGTAACGTTTTTAGGATATTGCTGACAAAGAGAGCATAAATTTTACCTGATTTACTATTCAAGTGATTAACTCACATATGTTTTTTTTTACTTATAAATTAGCAATCAACGAAAGTATTTACGTAGTTTTCATAGTGATGGATTGAATTGTACTTGTAATAAGAAAAGAAAAATGCGGTACCCTAATTTGTTTTTGAATTTGTGGGAAAAACAGATACTATTAGGCTTGCAAAAGTTTAAATAAAAAATAATTTATATAAAGTAAACTCTTAATTGTTTTTAAATAAAAAAAGATTGGATAACTTGAATATTAGTCCATTTTAAAGTATAAAATATTAGGAAAATAATAAACGTATAATTTTGTTTCAATATAAAATTTATTTTTAAATGATAAATAGGTCGAACATTTTGACTATAATATCTTTCATATTAATCTATATTCTATAAAAACAAATAACGTTTTTGATTATAATACCTTTCATGGTAAAATGGTCGAACATTTTTTACTATAATACCTTTCATGCTATAGAACAAATAACTAAAAATATAGATTTATGACACAGATATATATATATATAGAGAGAGAGATTGTTTTAATAATTATGTCATTCAACAAATTGTGTTTTATTTTTAGTATTAGCTCACAAGGTGTAACGACCCATCCGATTGTTTTGAGAATTAGCGTCCCATTAGGTGGCTTAAGGTCTCGAGCAGCTTCGTATTATGTATTATGGTTTGCGTGTATGATCATGTTCGATTTTCGGATGATTCGGGATTGATTGAGAAGAACAATTCTTGTTTTAGAAGCTTAAGCGAAAAGAGTTGCCCAGAGTTTGACTTTTGTGAAGAAGACTCTGGAATGGTATTTTGATGATTCCAATAGCTTCGTATGGTAATTTTAGACTTAGGCGCGTATCCGGATTTAGATTTGAAGGTCCGTAGGTTGATTTGACGCATTTTGGAAAAACGTTGGAAAGTTGAAGGTTTGGAAGGTTGAGAGGCTTGATCGGGAGTTGATTTTGTCGATATCGAATTCGGATTTCGATTCCGGAAGTTGGTATAGCTCCGTTATATTATTTGGGACTTGCATGTAAAATTTGACGTCATTCCGGATTAATTTGTATGATTCGATGCGAGTTGTAGAAGTTGAAAGTTCGTTTAGTTCGATTTGAGGTACGATTCGTAGTTTTTGTCATGAGCCGGAATTCTCACCTTCGGGACCGTGATGACGCTTAAAATTTTATTTGCCAGGCAAGCCAACGTTAGAATAGTTTATAAACATTTTTAACAATTCATATTAAGTAATAACTCATCAACTGAAATAACTGAAATAGAGTGAGAAAACCGTAACAAAAGCGATATCTAGATACAATCTCAAAACTAGTGTCACAAGTGCACGAGTAACTAGAATAATACAAATAATTGTCTTAATGAAAGTAAAATTGTCTTAAATGAAATAAAAAACTAGAATAAGGTAGAAAGGGACTTCATGACTGCGAACGCCGAACAACTGTACCTCAAGTCTCCGTCAGGCAATCAATCTGACCAATCTACTGACCGCTGCTAGGACCGACTCCAAAATCTGTACAAGAAGCGTAGAGTGTAGTATGACTATAACTGACCCCATGTACTCTGTAAGCCTAACCTCGACAAATGTCATAACCCAAAACACTCGACACTCATGTACCCTCCCAATCACTCATTCCTCACAATCTCTCAGCAGTCGGCACTCGCACTTAGTAAGTACATGCACTCACTGGGGTGTGCAGTCTCTGGAGGGGCTCCTTCAGCCCAAGCACTGTAACAAGCCAACCATGGCATAAATAAATCAGGGTCTCGGCCTCACTCAATCATAAATCAATAAAACATGTTGCGGCGTGCAGCCCGATCCCATAAATATCCTTACAATCAGGCCCTCGACCTCACTCAGTCATCAATCTCTCCAGCCTATTGGGCTCTCAGAAATCAGGAAAATCAGCCCAAAGAACAATAACATGAAGTATCAAATAGAATAGCAGAGACTGAGGTATGGTATACGAGTAAAAATTGTGACTGAGTACAAATAGCACCCAACAGGCAATTCAACAAGTAACGTGGCCTCTGTGGGACTCAACAGTACCAACATATAGCCTAGACATGGTTTCTAACATGATTTACAATAAATTTCCATAACACATAGAGTGCATATAGCTAACAATATGTCGTTCAACTTTACAGCTTATACGGGGCGGACCAAGTCACAATCCCCTCAGTGCACGCCCACATGCTCGTGACTTAGCATGTGAGTCACCTTCAAAATAGACACAAGATACAATGTCTGGAGTTTCATACCCAGAGGACTAGATTTATAATCGTTACTTACTTTAATCTGAGCAAGAACCTACTCCATGATGCCTCTGCCTCTCGAATCGGCCTCCAAACGTCCCGAATATAGCCAAAAGTAATAAAAAACAATCAATATATGCTAAGGAACTAATTTCACAAGAAAAACTACTAAATTGGACTCAAATCCAGAAATTGGCTCAAACCCGGCCCCAGGGCCCATGTCTCGAAATGTGACAAAAGTCACAAAACCCGAAAGCCCATTCACTCAGGAGTCTAACCATATAAAATTTACCAAAATCCGACCTCATTTAGTCACTCAAAACCCCAAAGTTCACTCTCCAAAATCCCAAGCCCTAAGCCCTAATTTTCACTTCAAAACCCCACTAATTAGATGAGAAATCAATGGGAAAACACCATAGCTAAGGGTACTTAGGCTCTAGGGACTTACCTTACCGAAAATCCCTGAATCCTTTCAGAAATTACCTCAAAAGCTCCAAGGTCCGAGTTGAAAATGGTGGAAATAAGAAAAAGTCACGAAGCTGACTATGTATACATTCTGCCCAGCGAAGCCGCACCTGTGGTCCCTTCACTGCATTTGCGGAACTGCTTCTGCGAAACCAACTCTGCTTCTGCGGAAATCACTTAAACCCTTGGGACCGCTTCTGTGCCTCCAAACCACATTTGCGATCATCGCAGGTGCGAAATTAACATCGCACTTGTGGACAAACACATGCACCTACACCCACTCTTCAGCTTCTGCAACCATCGCAGGTGCGGGAGCTTCATCGCACATGCGCCCTCTGCCCAGCTCCTCCAATCTCGCATCTGCAATCTCCCGCTTATTTTTGCGGGCTCGCACCTGCGATGAGACATCCGCAGGGGCGATTATGACAGCTGAGTTCCCACTTCAGCAACTCCTCCAATTTCTAAACTTGTACCGCTAGTCACTCGAAATCAACCCGAGGCCCTCGAGACCTCAACCTATCAAGACCGAAAATCCCTCCAAAGAAGTCGTGATGGCACCTAGTCTCTAAACTAGGTAAGCCTAATATTAACTAAAATATCATTGATATTTACTAACTTCAAATTAAATAACTCTGAAAAAATCACAATTTTCCAAAATTGGTGGTACAAGTTATAAGCCTTTCTAAGAGTAGCTATACAAAATAAATACAACAGTGTTCCAGAATGAGAAGGAATCAATGGAACGTAATTACAAACGAAGGTGACTTCGAGTCCTGCGAACGCAGCAGCAGGTTGCTTTGAGTCTCCACTGCGACGATCCCACAACTACTATCGATCAATACCTAGATTTGTACATAAAAAAAATATACATAAGTATAGTATGAGAACACTATGGCGGTGCCCAGTAAGTATCAAGACTAACCTCGGTGGGGTAGTGACGAGGAACAGTCAAGACCCCTACTGGTCAGAAAGATTAAACAGGATATGATAAAAATTATCAAGATAAAGGTAATGAAGTAATATTAACAACATGGGTAAATCAATCTACAAATAGTCGAAATCATAAAAGGAAACTCGGATGGAAACGACAGATAACCAAGTAAATCAACACTAACATAGCTAGAACACAGAGAAGTAGAATGAACTCAAGTAAGGAAGACACTGTCAACTCAATCAATCATATCATTTCTGGTGCACAACTATAGCCATCTCAGAATTCGATGTCTCATATCATACCTCAACTTCCAAACCTTTAGCACACCCGGCACCTTGTGACCACATATTTTTGTCTCACTTTGCACAACAATACTGTCATGTTACTCAGTATATAGGACCCATAACCAATGCAATTAAGATGATCCAGGAGTCTCATTTACATAACATAAAATATAGTACAACTTCTAAACATATTAGGAACTCAACAAGAAAAGATGAAATTATTTTTAGAACCTCAGACGGTCTAAGGGAATATAATTGAGAAACTAATTGAATGAAAGATGTAATAATTATTGAAGTTTGAAGTATTGAAATCTATATATATAAATACGATGAGGTATTGAAAACACTGTAGGTTCCAACACAAAGGATCACAACAGTAAAGGAATTAAAACAATTAAAACACTTGAATTGATAACAACAAATAAACACAGCAAACAGAAAGTGTACGGCATCACCCTTCGTGCTTTATCACTCTTCCTCGCCATATGCCTAAATAGAAATGTGCACGGCATCACCCTTCGTGCTTTTACTCATAATAATGTAGCACAACATCATCCTTCGTGCTTTTACTCTCAATAATGTGGCATTACATCACCTTTCGTGCTTTTACCCTCGCAATATCAGCACGGCATCACCCTTCGTGCATTAACACTCACTCACAATATCATACACAACATCACCCGTCGTGCTTTACACTCTTCCTCACCCAAACAATAGAAATGACAACATCCCGGCAAGGGAATCAACAATAGAAATAGTAACATCCCAGCAAGGGAATCAACAATAGAAACGATGACATCTCGGCAAGGGAATCGACAATAACCAATCTTATTTCAACAGTTAGCTTCGCAATATAGATCTCAACTTGAGTCAATACTCAACAATGGTCAATTACCTAGAGAATATCATCAGTCTTATTCAACATGAATAATCATAAATTTAAGCATGAATAGTACATAATAAGGATCACAGAAAAACCAATAAAACATAATAACCTTAACAATACAATAAGACATAATAAGCACGTAATAACTATGCCGGTAACCACAATAATTGGACATGTAACATATTTGCATGAAGTCATTGAGGGATATACAATCAAGAAGTATCAAAACAATAAGGAAGACAATCACTTCAATTAAGGGAAATAAGGGTCAAGTAACAAGTAACAGTTAGATGAAAGCTAACAACATCATATGGAGTATATAGAGGTAATTTAAGAAATTAGGAAACTGAATCATAACGGAATACTTCCTACATAATGAACATAAGGACCTAAGAACCTTAAAGTAAAATTTCCCACAAATAAATCCGAGCACACACTCATCACCTCGCATGCACGGACTACAATTAACATGGAAGACTCAAGTCCTAAAGGGAAGTCCCCCACACAAGGTTAGGCAAGATACTTATCTCAAAGACGACAAACCGATACTCTAAAATGTACTTCTCGGTTGAAAAGACCTTCGAACATCTCAAATCTAACCAAATTAACTTCAAAGAACAAATTAAACACATAAGAAACTATTCCGGATCATAAAGTTTCAATCTTTAACAAAATCCAAAAATCGGTCCAAAAGTCGACCCTCGGGCCCACACCTTGGAACCCGACAAATTTTACAAAAACCGAATACCCATTCCGATACGAGTTCAACCATACAAAATTTATCAAATTCCGATTACCATTTGGTCTCTCAAATTATGATTTTTCATTTTAGAAATTTTCTTTCATAATCAACAATTTCCTCAACTCAAAACAGAATTTAAATGATGAAAATGAAGATAAAATCATGGTATATGTTAGATTGTAGGTGAAGAACACTTACCTAATCAATTTGTATGAAAAACCCTCAAAGAACCGCTCAAAACCGAGCTCCACAAGTCAAGATATGATGAAAATGGTGTAACCCTCGATTTGGAATTATATTCTGTCCGCCCAGGTTTTTATGCATCGCGAACGCGAAAGAAGGACCGCGTTCGCGAAGAAGAGGAGTGAAGGCTGCCCAGATTGCTCATCGCGAACGCGACAACACGTTCATGAACGCGAAGAAGGAAGATCTTATGGCCCAAAGACTGCTCTTCGCGAACGCGTGAACTAGTACGCGAATGCAAAGAGTGGAACAGCATGACTACGCCAACACGTGAGGGGGATGAAAATGCGATGAAGGAAAAGGCAGAGCTTCACGAATGCGAGCTGCTAAACACGAACGTGAAGAAGGATTTCAAGGTAGCCAGCAACACCACATCGCGAACACGAAAGGCTGTTCACGATCGCGAAGAAGTACACCAGAAGCAGAAAACATTAGTTCAAACAAAGGGGAAAATGACCCGTAGCCCACCCAGAACACACCTGAGGCCTTCGGGACCCCGTCTAAACACACAAACAAGTCATATAACCTAATATGGACTAGCTCGAGGTCTCAAATCTTATCAAATAATGCCGAAACGACGAATCACACCATGGATCGAACTTAGGAACTTTCCAATCTTCCAACTTTCAAAACTCGTGCCAAAACCTATCAAATCAACCCGGAATGACGCCAAATTTTGCAGACAAGTCCAAAATGGCATAATAGAGCTGTTTAAACTCTTGGAATTGCATTCCGACCCCGATATCATAAAAGTCAACTATGGGTCCAACTTCTCCATTTTCCAAACTTTAACTTTTCGAACTTTCGCCGAAACACCTCAAATTACCCTACAGACCTCCAAATCCAAATCCGGACACGTGCCTAAGTCCAAAATCACCATACGAAGCTGTTGAGATCACCCACAATCCATTTCAGGGCCATTTACTCAAAAGTCCAATTCTGGTAAAATTCTCACCGTTTAAACTTCCAAAACTAGTTTCCTTCTTCCAATTTGACTCTGAATCATCCGTTAACTGAATTCAACCATAGACGCAAGTCGATACACATATTATGAAGCTGCTCGTGACCTCAAACTGCCGAACCGTGTGAAATTGCTCAAAATGACCAGTCGGGTCGTTACATCCTTCTCCACTTAAACATATGTTCGTCCTCGAACGTGCCCGGAGTCATTCCAAAGTCATCGAACCACTACATGAGCTCACCATACATACACTCGGGGGGTGACTCCCCATCACCCAACCTAAGCAGAACTGACAATGCAACTTACTGAGGGTCTCATCTCCTCCTTAGCCTATAACCTTAGAACAGAACCCAAACCTCAACATCTAAAATTCATCATAGGACCAGAATTCCACATCATCACACTGCATGAACCTTAACAAGCTGAACCAAGCCAAAATTTCAATCCAGAATACAATCACATGCTGCTCCTCACAACTCAAATGCCCGAAGCAATAACCTCTGACCACCATAGCTGCTCAAATAACATCCTGGATGCTGGCAATACACTTAAAATTGAATATAACCCTATTTCGGACCTCCACATCGCTGCTCATGATAAAGAAATATGCGGGAACTCATAGCCGCCTATGAAGACAGTAAGTCAAGAAGCTCTCTCGCCTGCCAATGGCCATTACCCAAATCTTAGCAGAAACACCCTCATACTTCCCAAACACTCCTCACCCCCAATACCATAGTACTAATCTCAGGTCTAAGAACCTCATCTCAGCCAATACAAGCAGCCCAACTAACAACTCATCACGGAACCACACGAATTCTCACACTACACAATTCGTACACCAAACCAGCAATAGCTCAATTATGCAACACAAATAAAGAAAAACAAAGTATAAGAATTATCTAATGGGTACAACATGTGTAACAACAAAAGTATAGTTTTCATCAAATCGTCCCACAGAGGGAAAACACAACACTAAATAAACACGAGGAAAGGGGTATCCTACATAACATCCGTTGTGGCGTGCAGCTCGCTCCCAAATGCTCATTGAGCCAAAATGCTCTGGTTCAGTGATCATATAAATAATAATATCAAGTACAACAAAGTGCACAAATAAAGCTATGGGAAAAATGAATGAAGGTGCTAAAGCATGAAAGAAGCAAGCGCAACTAAGGTGCAACGAGCAAATCAACATCACGAGGGCTATCTCGCCCGCATCGCCATAAGGCCTAAACAGAATTACAAAATATATGGGGAATAATCATAAAACTTCATCGCCTAACACATCATAAAAGAGTAGCACATATCATAGGCTAGGGGGCACAAATAATATCCATTCTGCCTGATAACATAGCCATAATGACGATCTCATAGGAGCACACAAACTTGACCTGATACAAGATACATATTCTTATTGAGCTTTCAAATAGCCCCTAACAAAATCCTCATTATTTCCAAATAGATAAATATTCTTCAAAAAGATCCACAACAACCTATTGATAATACCTGCTATTAATTATCCCATTCTCAATATTTCTTCACAACCCGCAAACAGGAAATGGTCCACATATGAGGGCATCTAGCCCTGAAACCTCAGGGATACCAAAAATTTCCATACCCAAACTCAACTACGCAAATCAAATGACTGATATATCACTTACACCCTCTCATTCTGCTGAAGCACTCATATAGAGTTTCTGGCCGCGTACCAAAACATGAACCTCGAAAGCCTCAAAACCTAGTAATCACCATACTACCAGTCATGCACTACAACCAAGACTCAAGGTCCTTTCCAAAAGTGCACACTCTTCACATATGATAAGCCCTCAATGCCAACACCCTATTAATTGCTGATACCTATTCAGGAGAAATCCACAATGTACAACATGTCGCTTATGCTCATAGTAGCTAGACGACTCAAGTCGTTGCCCAAACCTTCGAGAATTCCCCGAGATCTTCCCGCTTGCAACTAAGCTATCAGAACTGCACCTCCCTAACTCAACCGAGTCACACAAACCGACCAACCCAAGAGTGCTACCAAAAATGTTAGTAGAGAATTCCCATTCCAAGGATTATTTACTTCCATTACTATACTGACCCAACACTACTGAACTGACCCATTTCTTTAGATAGTCGATATGTAATAATACCAATCAAAGCCCCAAAATATAGATGATCCTAACACGAACCACGTAGCCTAGAAACTTATAAACCACTACATTTCCTCTGAAGCACCCCATTCTACCGCAACCACGATACCCTCGCTGAATAGAACTCCTGTGAATCTGAAGTTATTCCTTCAACTCCCTTGATGCTGAAATGTAGATCCATTATTGACATAGAAATACTATAAGCCCCAACATCATCTCGTGCAAGATCTCAAACCTAGGTCAGACACAAAATCCGGGAACCTACCAATACCACATACACATATACCTTAGGCCAAAACTGGTGTAAATCTAAACCTCTGCAATCTGAATGCCGCTATTGGACTCCTCCACTTAGCGCAAAGCCATAGAAACAACATCTGATGATCCACAAAGCTAACCTTCTCAGCTCGTAAAACACAAATCACAAGGTACTCCAATACCACCAACTATCCTCATTCAACACCCACCTCGTGACCCTGCCACAATCTCGACAACTAACTAGTCAATTAAACCTTCTCAAGCTCACACTCATCAATAAAATATCGAGAACCGCTGCGCCTCCATGTGAACAACTGAATAGTCTCTCAGTGTCTCTGTATCTTCAATCTTGACAATACATTGAGACAATGTCTAAGAATCCCTGACTCCCTCGTGACTTGTTTATAGCATCACGAACCACTGGCGCATAGCAGGCACTAAGAGCATAATATTATACACGAGTGAATATAAGGAATATAAGTTATATACTTCCAGCTGAATCAATATCGCACGATAAGGAATGAAAGAAGTGGACTTTCCTAACAGTTTTGTAGCTTCTCGAAGATAAGTATAAACGTCTCCGTACCGAGCCGCAAAACTTTACTAAACCTGCTTATGACTCGTAGCACCTATGAATCTAGAGCTCTGATACCAACTTGTCACGACCCAAATCCCTCCGAAGGAGTCGTGATAGCACCTAGTCTCTAAACTAGGTAAGCCTAATATTAACTGAAATAGTATTGACATTTAATAACTTCAAATTAAATAACTCTGAACAAATCACAATTTCCCAAAATCGGTGGTACAAGTCATAAGCCTTTCTAAGAGTAGCTATACAAAATAAATACAACACTGTTCTAGAACGAGAAGGAATCAATGAAACATAATTACAAACGAAGGTGACTCCGAGGCCTGCGAATGCAGCAGCAGGTTGCTTTGAGTCTCCACCGCAATGATCCGCACAACTACTATCCATCAATACCTAGATCTGTACACAAAAAATATACAAAAGTGTAGTATGAGCACACCACGGTGGTGCCCAGTAAGATCAAGACTAACCTCGGTGGGTTAGTGACGAGGAACAACCAAGACACCTACTGGACAGACAGATTAAACAGGATATGATAACAAATATCAAGATAAAGGTAATAAAGTAATATCAAAGGCAGGGGTAAATCAATCTACAAATAGTCGAAATCATAAAAGGAAACTCGGATGGAAACGACAGATAACCAAGTAAATCACCACTAACATAGCTGGAATACAGAGAAGTAGAATGAACTCAAGTAAGGAAGACAGTGTCAACTCAATCAATCATATCATTTCTGGTGCACAACGATAGCTATCTCAGAACTCGATGTCTCATATCATAGCTCAACTTCCAAACCTTTAGCACACCTGGCACCTTGTGCCCACATATTTTTGTCTCTCTTTGCACAACAACATTCTCATGTTACTCAATACATAGGACACATAACCAATGCAATTAAGATTTTTCAGGAGTCTCATTTACATAACATAAAATATAGTACAACTTCTAAACCAATTAGGAACTCAACAGGAAAAGATAAAATTATTTTTAGAAATCATTTGAATAAAGAAAGTACCATTTTCAATTAAAATACAACATCGAATGAATTACTACCTTTAACATGGGATTTAATAAGTTACAACTTAGTAGAAATTCCTTTTTAAGTAAAATACAACATCAAACGGTTTAAGGAAATATAATGAGAAACTAATTGAATTAAAGATGTAAAAATTATTGACGTTTGAAGTATATAAACACCCTTCGTGCTTTATCACTCTTCCTCACCATATGCATAAATAGAAATGTGCATGGAATCAACTTTCGTGCTTTTACTCTCAATAATGTAGCACGACATCACCCTTCGTGCTTTTACTCTCAATAATGTGGCACGACATCAACCTTCGTGCTTTTACACTCGCAATATCGGCACGACATCACCTTTCATGCATTAACACTCACAATATCGGCACGGCATCACCCTTTGTGCATTAACATTTACTCACAATATCATACACGACATCACCCTTTGTGCTTTACAGTCTTCCTTACCCAAAAAATAGAAATGACAACATCCTGGCAAGGGAATCAATAATAGAAACAGTAAAATCCTAGCAAGGGAATCAACAATAGAAATAATAACATCTCGACAAGGGAATCAACAATAACCAAACTTGTTTCAACAGTTAGCTTCGCAATATAGATCTCAACTTGAGTCAATACTCAACAATGGCCAATTACCCAGAGTATATCATCAGTCTTATTCAACATGAATAATCGTCAATTTAAGCATGAATAGTACATAATAAGGATCATAGAAAAACCAATAAAACACAATAACCTTAACCATACAACAAGACATAATAAGCATGTAATAACTACAACGGAAACCATAACAATTGGACATGTAATATATTTGCACGAAGTCATAGAGGAATTCACAATCAAGAAGTATAAAAACAATAAGGAAGACAATCACTTCAGTTAAGGAAAATAAGGGTCAAGTAACAAGTAAGAGTTAGAGGAAAGCTAACAACATCATATGGAGTATATAGAGGTAATTTAAGCAATTAGGAAACTCAATCATAAAGGAATACTTCCCACATAATAAACATAAGGACCTAAGAACCCTAAAGGCAAATTTCCCACAAAAAAAATCTGAGTATACATTCGTCACCTCGCATGCACGGACTACAATTAGCATAGAAGACTCAAGTCCTATGGGAAAGTCTCCCACACCAGGTTAGGAAAGATACTTACCTCAAAGACGAAAAAACCAATACTCTAAAATGCACTTCTCGGGTGAAAAGACCTCATGACGACTCAAATCTAACCAAATTAACTTCAAAGCACAAATTAAACACATAAGAAACTATTCCGGATCATAAAGTTTCAATCTTTAACAAAATCCAAAAATCGGTCCAAAAGTCGACCCTCGGGCCCACACCTTGGAACCCGACAAATTTTACAAAAATCGAATATCCATTTCGATACGAGTTCAACCATACAAAATTTATCAAATTCTGATACCATTTGGTCTCTCAAATCACGATTTTTCATTTTAGAAATTTTCTTTCAAATCCAACAATTTCCTCAACTCAAAACACAATTTAAATGATGAAAATGAAGACAAAATCATGGAATATGTTAGATTCTATGTGAAGAACAGTTACTCAATCGATTTGTGTGAACCACTCAAAACCGAGCTCCACAAGTCATGATATGATGAAAATGGTGTAACCCTTGATTTGGAATTATATGTCCGCCCAGGTTTTTATGCATTACGAACGCGGAAGAAGGATCACGTTCACGAAGAAGAGGAGTGAAGGCTGCCCAGATTGCTCATCGCGAACACGACAACACGTTCGCGAACGCGAAGAAGGAAGATCTTATGACCGAGAGACCGCTCTTCGCGAACACGTGAACTAGTACGCGAACGCGAAGAGTGGAACAACATGAATAAGCGAACGCGTGAGGGGGATACGAATGCGATGAAGGAAATGTAGATCTTTGCGAATGCAAAGAAATATTTCGAGGTAGCCAGCGACAAGACATCGCGAACGCGAAAGGTTGTTCGTGATCGCGAAGAAGAACACCAGAAGCAGAAAACAGTAGTTCAAACAAATGGGAAAATGACCTGTAGCCCACCCGAAATGGACCCGAGGCCCCCGAGACCTCGTCTAAACACACAAACAAGTCATATAACCTAATAAGGACTCACTCGAGGTCTGAAATCACATCAAACAATGCCGAAACGCAGAATCACACCATGGATCGAACTTAGGAACTTACCAATCTTCTACCTTTCAAAACTCGTGCCGAAACCTATCAAATCAACCCCGAATGATGCCAACATTTGCAGAAAAGTCCAAAATGACATAACGGTGCTGTTCCAACTCTCGGAATTGCATTCTGACTCTGATATCACAAAAGTCAACTATGGGTCCAACTTCTCCATTTTCCAAACTTCAACTTTTCCAACTTTCGCCGAAACACCTCAAATTACCCTAAGGACCTCCAAATCCGAATCCGGACGCACCTAAGTCCAAAACACATTACGAAGCTATTGAGATCACCCACAACCCATTCTGGGGCTGTTTACTCAAAAGTCCAATTCCGGTCAAATTCTCACAGTTTAAACTTCCAAAACTAATTTCCTTCTTCCAATTTGACTCTGAATCATCTGTTAACTGAATTCAACCATGCACGCAAGTCGATACACCTATTATGAAGATGCTCGTGACCTCAAACTGCTGAACCAAGCAAAATTGCTCAAAACAACCAGTCGGGTCGTTACACAACCGAACATACCAACATATCCCATAACATCATACAAACTTTGACGAACCTTCGAATCACCCAAAACAACATCAAAACACCAAATTACACTCGGATTCAAGCCTAAGCAGTTCTAAACTTTTGAATTCCACAAATGATGACAAAATCCATCAAATCACATTCGAATGACCTCAAATTTTACACACAAGTCAGAAATAGCACTACGAACCATCTCCAACTTTCGGAATTCCATTCCGACCTGGATATCAAAATTTCCACTACTGACCAAAATTGTCAAAATTCTAACTTTCGCCAATTCAAGCCTAATTCTACCACGGGCCTCCAAATCACTCCCAAGTCCAAAATCACCTAGCGGATCTAACGGAACCATCAAAATTTAAATTCGAGATTGTTTACACATAAGTCAACATCCGATCAACCTTTTCAACTTAAACCTTCTCACAAGAAACTAAGTGTCTCAACTCACTCCAAAATTACTTCGAACCTGAACCAGCTAACCCGGTAAGTCAAAAGATAGTTGATGAACACAAAAGAAGTAGGAAATGGGGGAACGAGGCTATAAATCTTAAAACGACTGGCCGGGTCGTTACATCCTCTCCCTCTTAAACAAATGTTTGTCCTCAAACGGGTCTAGAAACATACCTGGAGCCTCAAATAGGTGTGGATATCTTCTCTTCATCTCCCGCACGTTCTCCCAAGTAGCCTCCTCTACGGGCTGAACTCTCCACTGCACTTTTACTGAACTTATATCCTTTGATCTTAACTTTTGGACCTGCCGCTCAAAAATAGCCACCGACTCCACATCATAAGTCAAATCACCATCTAACTAAACCGTGCTGAATTCCAAGACATGAGACAGATCGCCAATATATTTCCGAAGCATAGAAATATGAAATACTGGATGCACACCTGACTAGCTAGGTGGCAAAGCAAGCTCATAGGCCACCTTCCCAATCCTCTGAAGCACCTCAAACGACCCAATAAACCGAGGGCTTTGCTTGCCCTTCTTTCCAAACCTCATAACACCCTTCATGGGTGAAATCTTCATCAAACCTTCTCCCCAACCATGTAAGACACATCACAAACCTTTCTGTCAGCATAACTTTTTTTGTCTTGACTATGCTGTGCGAAGCCGTTCCTAAATCACTCTCACCTTGTCCAAGGTACCCTAAACCAAGTCTGTACCCAAAAGCCTAGCCTCACCTGGCTCAAACCAACCCACTGGAGATCTACAGCGCCTTCCATATAAAGCCTCATATGGAGCCATCTGAATACTCGACTGATAACTGTTATTGTAAGCAAACTCCGCGAGTGGCAGAAACTGGTCCCATGAACCCCCAAAATCAATGACATAAGTGCGTATTATGTCCCCTAATATCTGAATAGCACGCTTGGACTGTCCGTCCGTTTGAGGATAAAATGTTGTGCTCAACTCAACCTGAGTGCCCAACCTTCGCTGCACAGCTCTCCAAAACTGCAATGTAAACTGCGTGCCTCGATTTGAAATGATAGAAATTGGCACACCATGTAGGCGACCAATCTATTTGATGTGAATCTCAGCTAACCGATCTGAAGAATAGGTAGTACTCAAAGGAATGAAGTGCGCAGACTTGGTTAGCCGATCCACAATCACCCAAATAGCATCGGACTTCCTCGAAGTCCGTATGAGCTCAACTACGAAATCCATAGTGATCTGCTCCCACTTCCACTCTGGTATCTCTATCTGCTGAAGCAAGCCACCCGGCCTCTAATGCTCATATTTCACCTGCTGACAGTTGAGACACCAAGCTACAAACCCAATTATATCTTTCTTCATTCTCCTCCACCAATAGTGTTGTCTCAAATCCTGGCACATCTTCGTGGCACCCGAATGGATGGAATACCGCAAACTATGGGCCTCCTCTAGAATCAACTCCCGAAGCCCAATAGTTACATCTCTGGCATCATCATGCAGAACCTTGTCCTTGAGGACAAGCAAATGAGGATCATGATACTGGCGCTCTCTGATACGATCAAACAAGGAAGCCGAGAAACCACACAAGCTAGAACCCGACTAGGCTCCAAAATATCCAATCTCACTAGTTGGTTGCCCAAATCCTGAACATCAACCGCAAGAGGTCTCTCCCCAACAGGAATAAATGCAAGACTGCCCATACTCACTGCCTTCCTACTCAAGGCAGGCCACCATATTGGCCTTTTCCGGGTGATACAAAATGGTAATATCATAGTCCTTTAGCAGCTCCAACCATCTCCGCTCCCTCAAATTGAGATCCTTATGTTTAAACAAGTGCTGGAGGCTACGATGATCAGTAAACACCTTACATGACACACCATAGCGATAATGCTTCCAAATCTTCAACGCGTGAATAATGGAAGCTAGCTCCAAATCATGCACAGGGTAGTTCTTCTCATGGGACTTCAACTAACGAGAAGCATAAGCAATCACGCTACCCTCCTGCATCAAAACACATCCAATACCGATCCGAGAAGCATCACAATATACTGAATGCGAACCACAAGTTAATGGTGAAACTAACACTGAAGATGTGGTCAAGGCAGTCTTGAGCTTCTGAAAGATTGCCTCACACTCATCCGACCACCTGAAAAGACTACCCTTTTAGACCAATTTGGTCAATGACAATTCTATAGAAGAGAAACCCTATACGAACCGATGGTAATAACCCTCCAAACCAAGAAAGCTACGAATCTCTGTGGTTGAGGACAGTCTGGGCCAACCCTGGACCGCCTCTATATTCTTCGGATCAACCTAAATACCATCACTGGATACCACATGCCCTAATAACGCCACTAAACCGAGCCAAAACTCACACTTGGAGAACTTAGCATAAAGCTTCTCCTCCCTCAACCGCTGCAACACAATTCGCAAATGCTGGACATGCTCCTCTTGGCTACGAGAGTACACTAGGATATCATCAATAAATATACTAACAAATAAGTCTGGATAAGGTTGGAACACGCTGTTCATCAAATGCATGAACGCTGCTGGGGCATTGGTCAGCCCAAAAGACATCACAAGGAACTCATAATGACCATATCAAATCGTGAAAGCTGTCTTAAAAATGTTCGAGTCCCTAATCTTCAACTGGTGATACCTTGACTTGAGATCAATCTTGGAGAACACCCTCACTCACTGAAGTTGGTCGAATAGATCATCAATGCGTGACAAAGGATACTTGTTCTTGATTGTGACTTTGCTCAACTGCCTATAATCAATGCACATTCTCATAGTGCCATTCTTCTTCTTCTTCTTCACAAATATAATAGGTGCACCCCAAGGTGACACACTAGACCTAATAAACCCCTTCTCAAGGAGCTCCTAAAGTTACTCCTTCAACTCAGCCAGTGCCATACGGTACTGTGGAATAGAAATAGGCTGAGTGCCCGACACCAAATCAATACCAAAGTCAATATCCTTGTCCGACGTCATGGCTGACAGGTCTGCAGGAAAAACATCCGAAAAATTGCGCATCACTGGAATAGAATCAATGATAGGGGTCTCTGCACTAACATACCTCACAAAAGCCAAATAAGATAAACACCCCTTCCTAACCATTCGTTGAGCCTTCGGGTATGAAATCACTCTACTAGGGACATAATTTAAAGAACCTCGCCACTTGATCCGAGGCAACCCCAGCATCGCCAAAGTTACAATCTTAGTGTGGCAGTCTAAAATAGAATGATAGGGAGACATCCAATTCATACCCAATATCACATCAAAATCAACCATACTAAGCAGTAGAAGATCCACTCTAGTCTTCAATTCCCCAATGGTCACTACACACGACCTATACACACGGTCCACAATAGTAGTATCGCCCACCCGAGTAGATACATGAATAGATGAAGCTATAGACTTATGGGGCATATCTAGATAATGAGCAAAATACGCTGATACATATGAATAGGTAGAACTAGAGTAAAATAATATAGAGGCATCTCGATGACATATTGAGACAATACATGTGATCACTGTGTCTAAAGCAATGACATCTGGTCGGGCAGGAAGAGCATAGAAATGGGCCTAACCTCCACCCGATTAGCCTCCCCCTCTTGGGCGACCCCTAGGTGACTAAGCTCCACCCCGAGCTGACTGGGCATGTGGTGACATAACTGGTGCTGAAGATGCAGCCTGACCCCTCTACTGTGCTGGACCCCCCTAACGACGAGGACACTGCCTCCACATATGCCCAAACTCCCTACACTCAAAACAACTCCCTGGTGCTAGTGGTGGGGATTGAAGGGAGTCCCTAGCACCGAAATAACTAGTAGAAGAACCTACCATAGATGAGCCCTAGACCGATAGAGCATGGGACAAACTCTGAGCTGGAAGGGCACTGAGAGATGAGTGACCCTGCTGATAACTGTGAAAACATGGCCAGATGTTGCACCACGGTGATCTGGACTAGCCGTCTAAGCATTCCTAAAGGGACGGCCCTTGCCGTCGTGAAACTGACCTCCAGAAGGAACACCACCAAAACTACCAGATCCACGAGGCCTCTTGGCCTCCCTCTCTACTCGCTCCTGGCGATAAATCAACTCTATATCCCTAGCAATGTCAACAACCTCCTCAAAAGAAGTACCAGACACCCTCTCCCTAGGTATAAGAATTCGCAGCTGATATATGAGGCCATCAATGAACCTCCTGATACTCTCCCTATCTGTGGGAACCAACAAAATAGCATGATGGGCCAACTCAGAAAATCTCATCTCGTACTGCATCACCTTCATATCATCCTGACACAACTGCTCAAACTGTCTACACAGCTCTTCTCTGCAGGACTGCGACATATACTTCTATACTTCTCCAGGAAGAGAACGGAGAACTGCTTCCAGGTAAGGGGCACTGCACCAACAGGCCTACGCCTCTCATAAGCCTCCTACCAAGTGAAGGTAGCTCCAGAGAACTTAAAGGTAGTGAACAAGACCCCACTGGTCTCTAGAATACTTGTTGTACGGAGAATCCTCTAACACTTATCCAAGAAACCTGGAGCATCCTCGCCCTCTACACCGCTGAAAGTCGGAGGATGAAGTCTACCAAACCTCTCCAATCTACACTGCTCATCATCAGGCATGACCGGAACCACATAGTTATGAGTAGGTGCAACCGGCTGGGCTGGTGGTGCCCCCGATGTCTGGAATCCCTGAACAACCTGCTTAGGTATGCGGGCGACGGGAGTCTGAGTGCCTCTCCCTACCAAGGAAGTGGTTTACTGCTCATCATCAGGCATGACCGGAACCACATAGTTATGAGTAGGTGCAACCGGCTGGGCTGGTGGTGCCCCCGATGTCTGGAATCCCTGAACAACCTGCTTAGGTATGCGGGCGACGGGAGTCTGAGTGCCTCTCCCTACCAAGGAAGTGGTTGATATAGTAGAAACAGAGACCACCTGAGCAAGACCAGTGCATACGGTCATAATCTAAGCTAAGGTCTCCTGAAGACCTGGAATCACGATGGGCACAGCTGGTGCCTGAGCTGGTTCTGCTTGTGTATCCACAACTGGGACCTGATCCTGTATTGAGGCAACTAGTGGATCTGCAGGTGCTGCCCTAGCTAATGTGTGGGCTACACCCCTTCCCCTACCACGACCTGTACCATGACCTCGACCCCTCGCAGCCCCAACTGGTGGTACTAGCGACTGTTTGTCCTGACCTGTAACACATGTCCTCACCATTTATGAGAGAATAGGATAACAAAAGTTTAGTACCAGTATCAACAAATTAACACGATAAGAATTCAAGAATGTTAAGTTTCCTAAGGGTTCTGCAGCCTCTCGAAGATAAGTGCAGACGTCTCTGTACCGATCCGCAAGACTCTACTAAACCTGCTCATGACTCGTGAGACCTATGTAACTTAGTCTCTAATACAAACTTTTCATGACCCAAAACACTACCTGTAGTGATGGTGCCCATCGATGATACTAGGCTAGCCGACCTTACCAAAACAGTTTCAACAATAACTAGAAAAAAATCAAAACTTTTAAAATAACTGAAATTTTTGTCATAGAACGGGGTGAACCCAAGAAAACATAAGTGCAGAAATAAAGATGATATCGGGGTGGCACTAGTCATGATCATCTAACATAACCGATCTGAAAGTAACAATACTAACATAGTCTGGAATCCCAAATACAGAAAATAAGGAAAGATAGGGAAGAAGAAAGCAGGGCTGCAAATGCTGGCAACTACCTCACGATCTCCAATGACCAGCTACACGTACAATCAACAACCTCCGCGCCCAACTCCTCCTGGATATGCACACGAGGTCCATGAGTAACGCGAGTACACCAACTCAGTAAGTAACAATAATAAATAAGGAACTGAAGATACTGACGGGCTACACGGTTTTTCTTCATTTTCAATAATTTCAGAAAGGAAAATAGTCATGCTTCCCAATTTCCGGTAATTCAAGTCAAATCAATTTATTTTAGTCAAGTTCAAGTAAAACAAGATAAGAATATCTTTCAATAGTTTTCAAAACATAGATATAAGGCAACTGTGTACATCAATAATGTAATCATATACTGTCTCTTAGGCAATCATCTCTCAGTCCTCCTAATCACTCTAACCTTACAATAACTCATTCCTCACAATCTCTCAGCACTCGGCACTCGCACTCAGTAGGTACCTGCGCTCACTAGGAGTGTGGAGACTCCAGAGGGGCTCCTTCAGCCCAAGTGCTATAACAAGCCAACCATGGCATAAATCAATTAGGGCCCCGGCCTCACTCAGTCATAAATCAATAAAACATGATGCGACGTGCAGCCCAATCAAGCATTCGGCTTCACTTAGTCATTAATCTCTCCAGCCTCCCAGGCTCTCAGAAATCAGGAAAATCAAGCCAAACAACAATAACATGAAGTATCAAATAGAATAACAGAGATTGAGGTATGGTATACGAGCAAAAACTGTGACTTAGTACAAATAGCATATAACAGGCAATTCAACAAGTAACGTGGCCTCTATAAGACTCAACAGTACCAACACATAGCATAGACATGGTTTCTAACATGATTTACAATAAATTTCCATAGCACATAGAGAGCATATGACTAATAGCATGTCGTTCAACTTTACAGCTTATACGGGGGGGGGGGGACCAAGTCATAATCCCCTTGGTGCACGCCCGCACGTCCATCACCTAGCATGTGCATCACCTCCAAAATAGTCACAAGACACAATGTTCGGGGTTTCATACCCTCAGGACCAGATTTATAACCGTTACTTACCTCAATCCGAGCAAGAACCTACTCTGCGATACATTTGCCTCTCGAATCAGACTCCAAACGTTCCGAATCTAGCCAAAAGTAATACAGCACAATCAACATATGTGAAGGAACCAATTCCAAAAGAAAAACTGCTAAATTGGACTCAAATTCCAAAATTGTCTCAAACCCGGGCCTCGAGCCCACGTCTTGAAATCCGATAGAAGCCAAAAAACATGAAAGCCCATTCACTCACGAGTCTAACTATACCAAATTTACCAAAATCTGACCTCATTTGGTCACTCAAAACCCCAAAGTTCACTCTCCAAAATCCCAAGCCCTATTCCCCAATTTTCACTTCAAAAGCCCACTAATTAGATGAGAAATCAATGGGAAAACACCATAGCTAAGGGTGCTTAGGCTCAAGGGACTTACCTCAGTGAAAATCCTTGAATCCCTTTCAAAAATCACCTCAAAAACTCCAAGGTCCGAGTTGAAAATGGTGGAAATGAGGAAAAATCACGAAGTCCACTATTTATACATTTTGCCTAGTGAAGCTGCACCTGCGGTCCCTTCACCGCATCTGCGGAACCAGCTCCACTTTTGTGGAAATCTCTTAAACCCCTAGGACCGCTACTACTCTTCCAGACCGCATCTACGATCATAACAGGTGTGGAATTAACATCGCACCTGCGGACCAACACACGCACCTGCGCCCACTCTTCCGTTTCTGCGACCATCGCAGGTGTATAAGCTTCATCGCACCTGCGCCCTCTGCCTAGCTCCTCCAATCTCGCATCTGCGATCTCCCGCTTGCTTCTGCGGGCTTTCATCTGCGATGAGACATCCGCAGGTGCAATAATGACAGCTGAGTTCCAACTTCAACAACTTCTCCAATTTCTAAACTTGTTCTGTTAGTCACCCGAAATCAACCCGAGGCCCTCGGACCTCAACCGAACATCCCAACATATCCCATAAAATCATACAAACTTAGAAGAACCTTCGAATAACCCAAAACAAGATCAAAATACCAATTGCACTCGGATTCAAACCTAAGAACTTCTAAACTTCCAAATTCCACAAACGACACCGAAACCTATCATATCACGTCCAAATGACCTCAAATTTTACACACAAGTCAGAAATGACACGACAAACCTACTCTAACTTCCAGAATTCCATTCCGACCTCGATATCAAAAAATTCACTACCGACCAAAATCGCCAAAATTCTAACTTCGCCAATTCAAGCCTAATTCTACCACGGGCCTCCAAATCACATTCCGAACGTGCTCTCAAGTCCAAAATCACCTAACAGAGCTAACAGAACCATCAAAATTCAAACCCGAGATTGTTTACACATAAGACAACATTCAGTCAACTTTTCCAACTTAAACCTTCTCAGAAGAGACTAAGTGTTTCAACTCACTCCAAAATCACTCCGAACCCGAACTAACTAACCCGATAAGTCAAAATACAGCTGATGAACATAAAAGAAGCAGGAAATGGGGGAACAAGGCTATAACTCTTGAAATGACCGACCGGGTCATTTAACAAAGTAGTGATGAGGCTAAGGCGGGTCACTTACAATAACATGCACGCAGTATAATAATAATAACAAAAAGGAAATGCAGAGATGGAAGGCAGTTAACTGATGAAAATAAACTCAATCTTCGAAATTAGTAAAACCAGAAACATCGTTCCTCAGAACCTCGTATGGAAACACCGAAAGCCAACATAATGCAACAATGAATGTAAAACACACAATCCGTTGCGGTATGCAACCCAATCCTTCCGTACAAATATCAACCCTCCCTTATTTTGCCATATCAATTATAAAAAATAACATATAAAATCTATTGCGGCGCGTAACCCAATCCCACCATATAATCAGAATCAATATCATAATCCTCCCTTATTTCACCATATTAAAATGACATATACAATCCATTGCTACGTGCAACCCGATCCCACCATATCAATATCAATCCTCTATTTTTCCACTTTTTGTGGGATGAAACCCGATCCATAAACAAAATTAATATATATAATCAATTCAATAACTCAATTCACAAGAATCTTTGCGATTAAAGAATTATGAAAACAAAGCCATAAAGGAATCTCATACCAGGTCAAGAAATGCTACATTTAATAAAAAACAACAAGACAAGCCAAATATATGACATTTAGTGTGTACAAGTAAGAGAACTACGACAAGTAGCAATTAATCATAGAAGCATGAAAGAAATGAACACTTCAATACGAGAATAATAAGTGAAAAGTATCAAGTTATGGCATAAGAAGCAATTTAACGCATGCAACAGTTAGGACATGGAATAAAATAATTAATGAAATACAGAAAAGCATGAAAACAATTACTTTGGAGGCGCTCGTCACCTGCATATATGCCGCTACACATGTAATTCACATAACACATAGTTCAAGGGCTCCTAATTCCCTCAAAATCAAGGTTAGACCCAATACTTACCTCGTTACGCAAGAAAATCAAAGCTCAAACGGGGCCTTTCCTTTGAAATTCGCCTCCGAACCAACCGAATATAACCAAAATCGACTTAATATCAACAAAAATGCTAGGAAAATATTTTACAATACATAAATCTAAGATATTTACACTTTTTTCAAAAAGTCAGCAAAAGTCAACCTTGGGCCCATCCGGTCAAACCCGAGATTCAGACCAAAACCCGATTATGCATTCACCCCTGATCCCGGTTATGTAATTTATTTTAAAATCTGACCTCAATTCGAGGTCTAAATCCCTTATTTTAAAAAATCCCTAATTCTACGCAAGTTCCTCATTCCTACCACGAAAATACTAGATTTGATGTTTAAATCTTATGAAATGTAATGGGTAATTAAAAAGAAGTAGCTTAAAGTCACTTACCAATGAATTTAGGAAGAAAATCTCTTGGAAAAATCGCCTCTAGGGTGTTTAGGGTTGGGGGTTTGTGAGAAATGAGCTAAATCCTATTTTTTCCCTCTATATATGGCTAAAATCGGAGAGCCCAATTTTATGTTTATTATGACATCCCATAACCCGTCCTCGGGAGGCCCGAGGCACAGTTCGAGGCCCAACCCTAAGGGTTCCTTATGATCGACCTCGGGGTAGAGCAAATCGGCGGCTATGATGGACAAACGAGAAGTTTCCACGGCATGTGATTAAAGCTGACCAAGTCTATTGGGCTAGTTCAAGCCTGTACCGTGGCATTAAATGGTTGTACCAGCCTCACATCCTTATAATAAATGCGTATGTACTATATTGGGATTCCCCTTCATATATAAAGGGGACCCTTGTCATTTTGTAACATACATAACACATAACATTCAATATAAGAACATTATCTGCTCTCTAACTTAAACACATTCTCCGTTGATTCTATTATTTACATTTATTGTGTTTCACTAATTGTTCTTCATTTATTACTCATTATTGATCATAAAGAGCTCAGATCAAAGCTCTTAGAATTTTTAGACCTTCATCGGCTGGTCACATCCTAACACTTAGGTTGACCTTGAGGCTCCATATAGGCCAGCTCGAGGCCCCGATTCTCAGCCACTCGGTTTGCTTAACACACTACCTTCAAGATCTTATCTTATTTTCTAGTCTCACACTTAGCATCCACTGCCTAACAACTAGCATAAAAATAAATCACGTATTTCTAGAACCACAAAATCAAATTTAATTGTAATTACCATTTTCAAGGTAAACAGTTTGGCGCCCACCGTGGGGTTAAAAATAATAGTAATTGTTTTCTTGCTGGTTTACTAAATAATGCAAGTTATTCTTTACACTTTTTCTTGACCAAGAAGTTTTTATTTCTGGTCAAAATGTCTAACTCAGTGAATGCACACGAAAACAATGGTCCTGAGTACCATGGAGAGAATGGTGTAGCTATTCCAGGTATTGGTGTGCCACCACAAAACCCTGAGGATGCACCAGAACCAATTCCTGTGGAAGTGGTCTTACGCAACGCCTAACACGTCGATGTAAGCTTCCACACTGACAGGAGTATATGCCAAGAAAACCAACAAGAAGCTCTGGAAATCCCAGTGCGAGGGGAGCAAGATGTTAGCCTTCAAGTTATTTTTGAGATGTTACAAGCACAACAGCTAGCGATTGCTCAACTGCAAAGCCACCAAAGAACTCCAAGCATAGAAGCACCGGAAACGGCTCCTCGAGCCGAATAGGTAGCGAAACGATCGAGTAATAACGGGTCAGTAGCCGACCCCACTATTATGAAGATGCTCGAGGACCTCACAAAAAGGATTGAATCGAGTGAAAAGGTGATAGAAGCTAACGACAAAAAGGTGGAGACCTACAATTCAAAGGTCGACCAAATCCCAGGCGCACCCCCGATCCTGAAGGGTGTTGATTCATAAAAATTCGTACAAAAGCCATTCCCGTCAAATGCCACTCCAAAGCCCATCTCGAAAAAGTTCAGAATACCCGATCTTCCGAAGTACAAGGGAACCTCGGACCCCAACGAGCATGTCACTGCTTACACTTGTGCGGTGAAGGGCAACGACCTGAGGGACGACGAGATCGAATTCGTACTACTAAAAAAGTTTGGAGAAACACTTTCGGAAGAGCCCATGATGTGGTATCACAACATAGCTTTGAATTCGATAGATTCATTTGCCATGCTGGTAGATTCTTTCATAAAGGCGCATGCCAGTGCCATCAAGGTGGCTACAAGGAAGTCCGACATCTTCAAAATCAAACAAAGAGAAAACGAGATGCTGCGGGAGTTCGTATCTCGTTTTCAAATGGAGCGAATGGAATTACCACCAGTCTCTGATGACTGGGCAGTGCAAGCCTTCACCCAAGGTTTGAACGAACAAAGCTCGGTGGCTTCGAAGCATCTGAAGCAGAATTTGGTTGAATATCCTGTCGTGACTTGGTCGGATATCCAGAACCGATACCAATCAAAAATTAGGGTCGAGAATGACCAACTAGGAGCCTCATCGGGCTCAGTATATCCTAGCAGGCTTCTGGAAAAGAAACCAAATCCAAACAAGGAAAGGTACCAACCATACACTGAAGATCAAAGAAACGCTCCAATGCGTAACATACCCCGAAACGACCGAAGGACAGATCGAGGTCAGAATCCTTGGGGATTTGTAAACAGAGCCAGATTCGATAGATACACAGGGCTGACTGAGGCACCCCGATTATCTGAGTACAACTTCAACGTTGATATTTCGAACATCATATCGGCCATAGGTAAAATCAGAGACACCAGGTGGCCAAGGTTCATGCAATCAGATCTGTCGCAGAGGAATCCTAACCTGATGTGCGAATTTCACGCCATGCACGGTTATAGGACCGAGGATTGCAGACAGCTCTGAGAAGAAGTAGCCTGACTACTTAGCAAAGGGTACCTCAAGGAGTTCCTCAACGACCGAGCCAAAAGTCAATTTCGGGAAAGAGAGGCAAACAGAAAAAATGAAACAGAAGAACCACAACACGTCATCCATATGATTGTTGGGGAAGTCGACATCCCACAGGAACCCATTATTAAAAGAACCAAAATATCCATCATCAGGGAAAAGCGAACTTGAAGTTACATACCCAAGGACGCCCTCACATTTAGCGAAGAGGATATGGAGACCCTTTCTCAGCCTCATAACGATGCATTGATAATTTCTTTTCTTGTGAATACATTTCAAATTAAACGTGTACTTGTGGATCCAGGTAGCTCGGCCAACATTATCAGGTCGAGAGTGGTGGAGAAACTTGGACTACTCGACCAGATCGTGCCCGCCTCTCGAGTCCTCAACAGATTCAACATGGCTAGTGAAACAACAAAAGGGAAAATGACCCTCCCGGTCAACATGGCCGGCACGACCCAAAATGTCAAATTTCATGTCATCGAAGGAGATATGAGGTACAACGCCTTGCTCGAAAGGCCATTGATACACTGCATGAGAGCACTACCATCAAACCTTCATCAAATGATGAAGTTTCCGATGAAGGACGAAATAAAAACCGTGTACGGGGAACAACATGCAGCGAGGGAGAAGTTCGCGGTGCACGATGTGGCACCGACATCGACACCTTCAACATCGAAGGAGCCAAAGGTTAAGCAAACAGTGAAGTAGCAATCACAAGTCACATTCTCGGCTACACCCGAATAAAACAAGCAAAGGACTGTGCCGTGTCCCCAGAGAAAATGTTTGAAGCATATCAAGGCTCGAAGCGCCATCAGCACTAAGGTATAATTGTGTCCCTTTTTATTTACATTCCACACTAACCTTTGCACAAGTGTCCGAACAGAATAGTCGAAGCGCTGTCCAGCTTGAAGACCTTAGGTTTCAAAGCATACATTACACTCTTTTCCTTTGACCGGATTTTATCCCAAGAAGGGTTTTACCGGCAAGGTTTTTAACGAGGCAACATCTATATGCTACCTAAGGAGAACTTAACAAGTATTCAAGGCTTCTCTTTAATCAACCTCAAACACTGGGGGCATCCCCCCGGAAGATCACCTTCTCAAAGAAGTCAAGATGAGCCAAAAAGGGTCTCGATAGGAAAATGATGTATCGGGCCAAACAGTCGGATGAATCGTGTCCGCATAGAAGAATTGAGCCCTTGACGACGAAATATGTATACTTGTACCAAGTAATCAAAGGAGTATCTTTTACCACCAAAAACACTTCGCGCTTCAAAAATGTATGCTACTTTTACAAGAAATGGCTCCAGAGCCAAAATATCTCCTGAATACTCGGGGACTAGCGTAAAAAACTCGAAGCCATATGACCTCCGGGTCGGAAACTTCAAACTCGTAAGCCCTCAATGAGGCAACGCCAAGTTTACAAAGAACGTCTCTAGAGCCAAAAAACTTTCAACATCTCGGGGACTGTCATCCCATTGAGCTATCAGAAACTCAAGGTCAAAAGACCGCAAGCGGGCAACCTCGAGACCGAAATCCCTCCATGTGGCAATACTAGAAAATGTAAAACCTCCACGAGGCATTATCAATATGTAAGACCTCTATAAGGCAGCATCAAAACTATAAGACCTCAAGCAAGGCATGAGTTACACTTGTACCAAGTAACCAAAACTGTAAGACCTCAAGCAAGGCATGTTAAAAATTATAACACCTTACAAAAGGCACAAATCCCGATCTTAAAGCTAAGACAATACATTCGAACTTGTAAGACCCCTAAAAAGGCGTACCCTCGATGTAAACGCCGAAACTACTTCACTCAAGGACTGAAAGGCTACGACTAAACGCAATGACTACGGTCACAAGGCTCCAGCCAAACTAACACGACTCGGGGACGCCCGACCATCGCTATAAATCAAAGCCTTCAATTACTTCGAAAAAACTTTGAAAAGAACTGGTCAATCAGGCTACCCTTAGCATAAGCAAAAGATCTTCGATCACATTAGCTCCAAATAATAGGCTTCGAAACAACTCATCCATCGAGCGAAACCTCTCGAGGTGCTCGTTTATCACTACATAACGGCTCATAATCGAGGCTCTTATCGAGCATTCAAAGAGTCGGGCGAACACAAAAACTTCAAAAAGTCTTTAACGAGGGAAAATAAAGCCCACATTAGAGGTCATACCGACCCAATGAGTAAGAGCCACTGTCACCAGCCTATATTAATAGGTCATACTGACCCAATACATAAGAGCCACTATCGCCAGCCTATATTAAGAGGTCGTACCGACCCAATGCGTAAGAGCCACTATCGCCAGCCTATATTAAGAGGTCGTACCGACCCAATGCGTAAGAGCCCAGATGCCAGCCTATATTAGAGGTCGTACCGACCCAACACGTAAGAGCCTAAGAGCCAATTTAAAATTCAAAAACTTAAGGGTTAATGAGCTCGAGTCGAAATCCGACTCGAAGACTGAGCCTGAAATAGTTAACTAAAAACACCTAAAGGAAAATGCATAAGCATCTACGAGCCAGCCCAACAAGCCTCAAGGCCGATTTGCAAACCTAAGGGTATTTACGTTGAAGTTCAGTTCACTTGGCCAATCATCGACGAGCATATAAATTCAAAGCAAATAAAGACGTGCATAAGTAGAGAGAAATGCATGAAGGATGAAACCGAAAGGTTTCCTTTTATACGTATATGTGAAAAATACAAAAGCTCCATTTACAAAGTTCTCTAAGAACACTATACAAAGAATCGAAAAGAAAAAAAGCCAAGTCTATTTTCCCCTTGAGGACTGCGGGCCCATCGGCCTCTTCTCCATTATCCTCAGCATCAGATACGAGGAATTTGGCATCGTATTCATCCACCTTGGCCTACGCTATCTCTTTTGAGAGATCGAAGCCCCTAGCGTGAATCTCTTCGAGGGTTTCCCTCCGAGATTTGCACCGGGCATATTTATTGCTTCTGCTCTCTTGATCGGAAACACCTCTCAACTCAGCCTGAGCTTCAGCAGCGTCTTTTAAATAGATTGCCACTTTCTTGTTGGCCTTAGCTTGAATCTTTTCAGCTTCAGCCCGGGTATCCACGACCTCGACCTTCATCTCCAAAAGTTCAGACTCGAGTTTTGCAATCCTTCTCGTCTAAACCGAGCTATTTTTACGGGCGTTCTAAAGCTGCACCTCGAGGGCAAAAACCTTGGCCAAAGCATTCTTCGTGGCTGCAATATGGGCATCTATTTGAGCCTTTAGCTTGTTACACTCATACTTGGCCTGGCCAATCTCACCCCAAAGGTGTTCCAGATCCTCTGTCTTTCTCTACAACTGAAGTATCAAATTTTAATCCCTGAAGACAGAAGAAGAAGCATGCATTCCGTCGGAGCAAAGGTTACTTGTTTCTCAAGGTGGCTTCCGTAGTTCAGGCTTCGATTCGCCTCGTAACATAGGTATACCAACTCCTCTCCCCTTTTGTCGCAAAGAAGCTTAAGGGATTTCTCCCCGTCCAAGGCTTTTCACAACCTGGCTTCACGGCGAAGCAGCTCGGACTTAACCTTGTCAAAGGCCTACGAAAAAGGAGCTCAATAAGGAATGAAAGTGCAAAACTGAAAAACCAATACAATCGGCCAAAACTCACCACCCAACAGAGCTGTTGAGCCTCCTCAAAAGTCAAATGCACACCTACTGGCCTGGTCTCATTGGCCCCATCAAAACCGCTCCCAATAGGAATGTGATCATTTGAGACCTCGCTTGAGTTAGGTGACCCCTGGCCTCGAACACCCCTCGAAGTACCTTCTATGGGAAAAGAAGACGGTGGCAGAAAATCCTTGTCCCTCGAAGTACCTTCGACGGGAAAAGAAGACGGCGACAAGGGAGGAACCATTTTTCTAAGGCTAGAAGCCTCGGGTGCTACAGGCTCAGCCGAGACATCTTCTCTGGCCTCTGGGCAGGAGTTGTCTCGCTATGGGCACCTTCACCCTGCGAGGGCTCATTCCGTTTATTATTATTCCTCAGTCCCGAAGCCGACGATCCTTCCTCCTCTCCAAATGGGCACAGTCTCATCTCAGAAAATTCCCCAATGTCTGCCATAACGGAGTTAGTACACATAAAAGAAAGTACCTTTCAAAGAAAGCAAACCACATAGCATGTACCATGGTGTTTTGCCTCCCATCTACTTTTGGACAGATCTCCCACTTACGCTCATCATAGGTCGAGCGGGCTGCAAGCTTCTAAGCCCAATCTGCCAAGTCAAGGACCTCGTATGGCGTCCACGAGACTGCTGCAAAAAGAAAAGGAAAGTGTCTTTACAGAATCTGTTTCTATCGTGAGCAGAAACTATAAAAACACAATTGTATCACTTACGTGTGACATTCAATTTCTTAGGAAATGGCAGGAACTCCACGGGGATAATATCGACAGTCCTTACTCGAACGAATCGATTCATCCACTTTGGATCCCTATGTTCTTCGTCATCGACAGTAAAGGGCCTGGTGGATAGACAACACAAAGTTATCATGCCTCGGTGATAAAAGGGCTGATACAGTCTCAGGGTGAATTCAAGCCCGACTTCCTCCGTAAAGAACCTCATCATCAATACTACCCTCTAGAACAATGGGTGAACGTGTACCAGGGTAGCCCGATATCTTTGGCAGAAGTCGAGCACAACCCTATCAAGAGTGCCAATGTGAAGGGGGTACTTGTATATGTTTAAAAACACCTCTACATGATCCATGATGCTCTCTTCTAGGGAAGGTACCTGCAATACCACCTTTTCTCCCCATCCGTAGTCTCTCCTCATTGCCTCAAGGTGTCCCTCTCCTATTGATGAAATGAACCTCGATGCATACTCCCAATGGTCCTGAACATTGGGAGGCCTCTCTAACATAAAGTCCCTTCTCAAACCTCTCGGGGTTAGCTCACCAAACTGGCGTACCAACAACCGAGCGGGAAGCGGAGGTGGAACTCTCCTCTTTTGGGTGAACAGGTTTGGGCGTGGCAGCCATAACTGTGGTGGAACAAGAGAAGGGAAATGAGGACTTAGGCAAAAGTTTTGAATTAAAGAGGCAAAAAAGCTGAAGCAAGGAAGAAGAACCCTATGAAATAGGATAGCTACTCAAAGTAGCGGAACCCCCAAATAAAGGGAGAGAAAACTCATATATAGAGCAAACGGCGACTGTCCGCCTACTTTAAAGGCCAATTAATTCTAACTAGGCCATTACCACTTTCGGGGAAGTATACCGGCAGGACCATCCTGATCATCTCGTGACAATGTCTCATGGATGACGCTGCCGTACAACATTTGAAGGGTCAGAGATTCCTAAGTCAACCTAGCCTCGAGATGGTGCCCAATCTTGAGGATCTCCGCTACCGCAAAGATGTGTTCTTAGGAGCCATCAATACCAATCTAGCCTCGAGATGGTGCCCGATCTTGAGGATCTCTATCAATATAAAATTGGGCTCTAAGGAGCCATCAAAGCCAGTCTAGCCTCGAGATGGTGCCCGATCTCGAGGATCTCTATTACAATAACCATGAGCTCTAAGGAGTTGTCCACATAAACCTAGCCTCGAGGTGGTACCCTATCTCAAGGATATCAGCTATTACAAGTGCAGGTCATTCACCCGATACTTCGGCCCCCGTCCCACCTAAGTCCAAGTTAGTTCTCACTCGAGAATTATTCATAAAGCCTTAGGGCTATCTCTACTTCGAGCTCGAACTGACGCCTGCTCGGCTATTAAGCCCAAGGGCTACCCGAGTTTTAGCCAATTCCCACTCGAGGGACACCTGAGTTCGAATGCATCCGTTCTCAAGAACTATCTATAACGCCTTAAATCTATCTTCACTTTAAACTCAAGGCCAATTTTCGCTCAGCTGGAGGCCACCCGAGTGCAAGCAAACCCTCACTCGGGGACTATTTGTAAAGGCTTAAGGGTTATCTTTATGTTCAGATGATCAAGCAAGATCTCGCTAGAGGACTAACAGCGAGGCCTAACAAGGCTAAGCCTCATTCCAAAGAGAATCGAGACCCTGCTCTCACTCAACTCGAACTCAGAGGTTTCGGCAACCTAGGTTCGTATCAGATCAATCCAGGCTTGGTCCAAAGGTTGGCAAGAAATTTTTAAGAACACCATATTAACCACTCGAGAACTAAAGGAATTCCTATGTCTGGATCTAGTAGTCAGATCGATTGATAAAATTACATGCTTGGGTTTTTTCACAAATTCGGGCAAAAGGGAATCCAACACAAGTCAAAAGTAAACTGAAGAAAATTTTGTATTAATTTAACGACGATTAGGAAAGCCCACGAGGTGTCCTTACATAGAAACAAAGAAGCAGAAAACAATAGTCTAAAAGCCTAGTCTATTTTCGAAGGTACAACCTAGGGAGCGACATCTGCGAGAACCGTTTCCTCAGGGACCCCATTTCGACCTTCCAAATGACGTCTTCGAGAATCTCCTCTGTAGCAGAAAAAGATAAGGAAGAGGCTCTAGCCTATCAAAAAGCAAAAGCTTTCAACAAGCGGGGAAAATTGTGGTGGCGGTATTATCTCTTTTGGGAAAATAAAACGACGATACATTGAATGCTTCTGGAAAGATAAACTGATGGGACGTTTTAGTTATCACATAGGCTTACGTCATAATCATGATGTCATTATGAGAGGCTAGAGGAGATCGATGTCAAAATTGTTTCTTATAATTTTACTTTAAGAAACGCGGGGACTATCTGTATACTGCTAAAATCGGAGAGCCCGATTTTATGTTCATTATGGCATCCCATAAACCATCCTAGGGAGGCTCAGGGCACATTTTGAGGACCAACGCCGAGGGTTCCTTATGATCGACCTCGGGGTAGAGCAAATCGGCGGCTATGATGGACAAACGGGAAGTTTCCAAGGCATGTAATTAAAGTTGACCAAGTCTATTGGGCTAGTTCAAGCCCGTACCGTGGCATTAAATGGCTATACCAGCCTCACATCCTTGTAATAAATGCATCTGTACTATGTTGGGATTCCCCCTCATATATAAAGAGGACCCTTGTCATTTTGTAACATACATAACATATAACATTCAATACAAGAACATTCTTTGTTCTCTAACTTAAACACATTCTCCCTTGATTCTATTATTTACATTTATTGTGTTCCACTAATTGTTCTTCATTTATTACTCATTATTGATCATAAAGAGCTCAGATCAAAGCTCTTAGAATTGTTAGAACTTTATCGGCGGGTCACAGCCTAATACTTAGCTCGACCTCGAGGCCCCGTATAGGTCAACTTGAGGCTCACATTCTCAGCCACTCGGTTTGCTTAACACACTGCCTTCAAGCTCTTATCTTATTTTCTAGTCTCACACTTAACATCCACTTCCTAACAACTAGCATAAAAATAAATTACGTATTTTTAGAACCAGAAAATCAAATCTAATTGTAATTACCATTTTCAAGGTAAACACCCTCTTTTACCCAACTGCATATGTCTCAATTGGGATATCTTATTTGTAATTGCGAACATCACAAATGAGAGGAAGAGGTCGCAAATACAAACCATTCTCATAAAGCTAGTCGTCGCAAATGTGAACCAAGTCCCTCGTAAATGTGACCAACACTTCGCAAAAGCGAAGTAGTATCTAGTAGCCAGGTTGCAATTTCATATCACACCAGAAACAAAAGATGCACCAGTTATTTTCAAAGATAAAAAATCGATTCGTAGCCCATCCGAAACTCACCCAATCCCCTAAGGTTTCAAACCAAACATGCACACAAGTGTAATAATATCATACGAACTTGATCGTGCAATCAAAACACCAAAATAACACTTAAAACTATGAAGCAGACACCAAAACAATTAAAATTTTCAAAGAAACTCAAGAACACAAAATTTTACAATCGGATGTCTGAATCACGTGGAATCAACTCCGTTTTGCATCAAATTTTGCAGACAAGTCATAATTACTGAAATGGACTTATACCAAGTTTCGAAAGTGAAATCCGAACCTAGTATCAATAAAGTCAACCTACGGTAAAACTTAGAACTTCTTTAAACTTTTAAATTACTAGTTTTCAGCAAATTACATTAAATCAAGTTAGGGAATTCCGAATTCAATTCCTGACATACGCCCAAGTCCCAAATCATGATACGAACCGTCAAAACACTGATCCGGGTTTGTTTACACAAAACATTGACCGTAGTTAACTCAAATTAGTTCTAAGGCACAATTTTATATTTTCATCAATTTTCTCATAAAAACTTTCTTGAAAAAGGACCTAAACTCCTCACGCAAGCCGACGAAGGCTAAATGGAGCTTTTGAGGTCTCGAAACACAAAAATGAATGGTAAAACTATTAATGACCTATCAGGTCATCACAATTTTGATGTTGTTTGCTATGATTTGAGGCCTCGAACAGGTCTGTGTTATGTTATGGAATTTCTTGGTATGTTTGGATAGGATCCCGAGGGCCTCGCATGTTTTTCGGATGGGCTACGGTCCATTTCCCCCTTTTAGATTGTTGTTCTGTCATCTGGTGTATCCTTTTTCGCGTTCCCCACCATACTTTTGTGTTCGCCTAGAGTTTCTGTTGGAGGCCGCCTTTTATTTTTTTGTGGTTGCGAATAGGCGATCACGTTCATGAAGCTTTGAGGACATTAGTATACGCGTTCGCATTGTGGCATACGCTATCGTGTACAAGGAAATATGGAAGGGGGTCATGAGGTCTTGCTCTTCGTGTTCACGGGAGAGCAGACGTATTCGTGATGTTGTTGTGGTCCTGGTCACTACGTTCATGACCGCATTATTGCATTCGCATAGAGGTAGTGTTGGCAGTTCATCTTTTTTGCTTCACAATCGCGATGAGTTTTCCGCGATCGTAATGGGTTTTCCGCGATCACGATGAGTAAATCACTTGGAAACAGATGTTTAATTTCCAAATCGAGGGTTTTGTTTCATTTTTTAACTTTTGAGCTAGAGACCTCGGGTTTGGGCAATTTTTGAAGGGAGTTTCAAGGAGTTGATCGGGGTAAGTGATTTTGACTCTGAATTTTATTATTATGCATGTATCCATCGTTGTTTCTACCATTTAATTTGTTGGAAATATTGGAGAAATTTGTGAAAACTTCATAAGCTATATTTTGAGGATTTGAAAGATGATTTGAGGTCAGAATTGAATAATTTTAGTATGGTTGAACTCATTATTGAATGGGTATTCGAGTTTTGTAAGTTTGGTCAAGTTCCAAGGCTTATGATATTGAGTTATTTTGGATAGATTTGAACCGTTTGAAGGTAGGTCTCACATGAGAAGGTCATTTTAGAGTATTGATTTGGCTTCTTTGAGGTAAGTATCTTGCCTAACTTGTGTGTGGGGGAACTACCCCTTAGGATTTGAGTCATTTATGCTATTTTGTGTCATGCGAAAACTATATACGCGAGGTGACGAGTACGTACTCGGGCTCATATGTGGAAATTGACCGTCTTGGACTCTTAATCTTCTTTCATGTATTTAGTTGAGATTGTTAGCATATGTTATATCGTTTAATTGTCTTGTTTACTTTCGCATGCTTTAGTTAAAGTTGTTGGTCCATATCACGTCCTTTACTTATCAAGTTTACTCTTATATGCTTTATTAGAAGTTGTTACCTCTTTTATTATGTGGTTTCCTTTATTGCTGAGTTACTCTTAATTGAAATTATTGTTACATGATATCCTTTTTATTGCCAGGTCATTCTCATGCATTTTGGTGTAGTTACTAGTTCGTGTCATGTTTAAAGGGAGTGTTGTTTTGAGTTACTTTCTCATTCATTTGTTGTTATTGAGATTCTCTATATATTTTGTTTGAGCCATGAGCTATTTGTTGTGGAAATATTGATATTGTTAGTTTTTTTGGAAAGGTTTTGGCTTATGGGAACTTGTGGTACGAGTTGATATGTCGTGTTGTTTGTGATGTAGCACATGTGAATTGTTGTGTGGATTGGTTGTCGTTTGTGATGACCCGATAGGTCATTTTGAGTTTTAACCTTCATTTCTGTGTTTTGAGACCTCGATTAGATCCATTTAGTGTGTCTCGATTTGTGTGCACAGTCCATATCTTATTCTAGAAAATTGTTATGTGAATAATTTAAGAAAATGCGAATTATAACCTTAAAATGATTTGAGTTGTCTACGATTAATATTTTGTGTAAACGGACCCAGATAAGTATTTAGACGATCTCGGTGGGTCCGTATCATGATTTGGGACTAAGGCATGTGCCTGGAATTTAATTCAAAAGTCCCTAACTTATTTTGACTCATTTTGCTGAAAACTAGCATTTTTGAAAGTTGAAAATTTTCAAGGTTTAACCAAAAGTTGACTTCTTAGCTAACGGGTTCAGATTTTGGTGTTTAAACTTGGAATAGTTAGTATTGCTATTCAAAACTTGTCTGCAAAATTTGATCCAATTCGGAATTGATTTGATATGATTCAGACACTTAAATGAGATTCTAGTATTTCTTGAGTTTCGCTTTTAAAGTTCATTCGTTTTGAGGATTGATTCATAGATTTAGATGTTATTTTGGTGACTAGATTGCGCGAGAAAGTTCGTATGATATTATTACACTTGTGTGAATGTTTGGTTTGGAGCCTGAGGGGCTCCGGTGAGTTTGGATAGGCTACTGATTGATCAAAGACTTAGGAGAATAGCTGATGCGTTCACTGTTGCTGGTGTGGTCTGCAGATCTTGCATTTGCAAGATCTGGCTCGCAATTGCGAGCCTTACTTTTGCAAGCAAGTGTCACATTTGCGAGCATGGACTGGACTGGGTGGCCTCACATTTGCGAGGAAAATGTTCGCAATTGCGAATGGACAGTAGCCGTTTTTGCGTACACAGAGTCGCATTTGCGACTCAGTGTGTTCCTGAATAAACCTTCGTATTTGTGAAGGTTTGGTCTGCATTTGCGATGGCTGGGTGTTCGCATTTGCAAACCAAATGTCGCATTTGCGACTTTGTAGCTTTGATATAGGGTTCCTATTTGCGACCTTTTTCTCGCAATTGCGAACAAGACATTGCAATTGCGACTTCTGCAGCTAGATATAAGAGGGAAAAATGGGACTTATCTCATTTCTCACATTTTCTCAAATCTAAATACCCTAGAGGCACTTTTTCCAAAAGATTTTCTTCCTAAATTCATTGGTAAGCGACTTTAATCTATTTCTTTTCAATTACCCATTACATTTCATAAAATTTCAACATCAAATTTAGGATTTTCATGGTAGAATTGCAGATTTGGGTAGAATTAGGGATTTTTGTAATATTGAGATTTAGACCTTGAATTGAAGTCGGATTTCGAAACAAATTATATAACCAGGCTTGGAGGTGAATGGATAATCTCGTTTTAGTTTGAATCTCAATATTTTACCAAGCGATCCTGATGTTGACTTTTGTTGAAATATTTTCAAAAAATGATCTAAATTGAGCCTCTTTTATTGTGGGTAGTTTCTAAAGCTTATTTTAAATCGTTTGGTCAATTAATTGCTAGATTTAGTTGGTTTGGAGGCTTGCTCAAAAGGCAAGGCTGTGGTTGAGTGATTGCTTGAGTTGCGGAGCGAATTAAGTGTTGGGTCCAATCTAGATTTGAGAAAATGAGGAACCCTTAAGTTATATGTTATGTGAATTACATGTGGAACGGCGCATATGCGAGGTGACGAGTGTATATGCTCCGTTTTTACTGGCTTCCATGTTTTCGTTACTTGTTAGTATATCTTGCTACATACCTTAGTTGATATGTATTCATTTCACTTCTATTCCATAATTGTTACTTATCATTTAGTTATCCATGCATTAAATTGTCCATCTCTTCCATGATTTCATGTTTAATTGTTAAATTGTCTCTACTTACTTTACTTATTATTTTTTAATATTTGTTGCCTTCTATTGCATAGTTACACTTGTATGAATTGTTAATTGGAGGATACCGAAGAGTTGTTGAAGCTGAGACATACGCAATGTTAGAGATTCTTTGACTATTATGTGATTTTTCATTTGCCTCGTACATTTACTCTCTTGATATATGAATTCTTGTAAATTTTGGTTGTTGAATTGGTATTATTTATTTAAATCGTTTGGGGAGCGGGTTGCATGCCGCAACGGAAAATAAAAGGTAATGAATTGAAATGGAAAAAGGGCAGATTATGATATTGATAGATGATGATATGGTGGGATCAGGTTGCACGCCATAATGGATTGTTTAAAGTTGATATTGTAGGATCAGGTTGCACGCCGCAACAGATTGTTTAAACTTACAATTTTTTGTGGGATCTGGTTGCATTCCTGCCTTTCAGAGGTTAGGCTCAACAGATATATTGCATACAGGTTAATATAAGTGACTCACCTTAGCCTCGTCACTACTTTGTCGAGGTTAGGCTCGACACTTACAGAGTACATGGAGTCAGTTGTACTCATACACACTCTGCACTTCTTGTGCAGATACCAGAGTTGTACCCAACGACGTTCAGTAGACTTGCTCGAATCTAGCTATTCAAAGCAGACTTGAGGTATAGCTACACAGCGTCCATAGCCCTGAAGTCCCCTTCTACTTCCTTTAGCTATATATTTTGATTCAAACATTTATGTTTATTTTAGACCATTATCTATAGTATCTTAGACGCTCATGTAATCATGACACCAATTTTGGGATTTGTATTTGGATTTCGTCAGTTATTAGCTTATTTACTTATTGCAGACCATTCAATTTCATTCTTGTCATTTAATTTAGAAAAATTATTAAAAATGGTTAATAGATATAGCTAACGTTGGCTTTCCTAGCAAGTGAAATGTTAGGCGCCATCATGGTCCTGAGAGTGGGAGTTCAGGATCTTGACATTGTTATGCAGAGCATAAGGTTGGTATTTAACCATTGTTGTTATGTGGGTCATAAGGATGACATCTCACTGTTGTTGATTGTACGGAGTGATACGGGTGGTTATTGTGTTATTGTCCGGGCGGAGCGATAAGAGTGACTATTTTGCAGAGTGATACGGGTGGCTATCAGAGTGATACATGTGGCTAATGATATTGTTAAGACAGAGTAATATGGGTGGCTATCGGAAAGATAAGGGTGGCAATGTCAGGGATGATGTGTGATGACCTGGGGCATTTTGTTGGTGATATTCGTGTGTTGGTGTTTTTTCTTGTGTATGTCATACGCCTTACATGACCTTTTGTGTTGCTTCGATGAACTACTCGATGTCTTTGATATTACTTGTTGACTTGAGTTGTAATAGTACACTCACACAAGCATACACCGAAGCATGCCACTTATTCTAGTTCTAGAGTATGAAATTTGACATTTATGGATCATGCCCATGTATTCTTGTATTATCTGTTTTCATGTTGATATTGAGTTTGTGACTATACCAGACGGATTGTGATATTGAGCACCATGTCGGGCGATTCTGATTGTGAGCCTGTAATCATGCCGGGTGGATTGACATATTGGCACATGAGTTGTCCGTGCAATTGTGATTTGAAATGTGGGCACGGGGTGCCTTGAGCATATGATGGTGGGTTGAGTCCTGTGACTTGTGACTATTAGTTAAGGTATCTCGGAGAAATTTGTGAGAAACTTATGCTAGAACGGCTTGACTTAATTGGTTGTGATTTGTTTTCCTTATTTGGTCAATGGTACTGTAACGACCTGACTGGTTGTTTTGCTTTCTAGGATCCCGTTCCCCTAAAAAAGACTTCTCGTACTTTCTGTTACTGATTTATGACTTGCAGGGATTGTTGGTTTGGGACTTGGAAGAGTTTGGGTTGAAATGGAAACACTTAGTTCCTTAAGGTTGACTTAAAAGACCAAGTTTGACTTCGGTAAACACTTTGAGTAAATGATCTCGGAATCAGGATTTAAAAATTCCAACAGGTTCGTATGATGTTTTCAGACTTGGGCTTTTGTCCGGATCGGGTTTTGGATGACCCGAGAGCGTTTTGGCGCCTGATAGTGAAAGTTGATTCTTTAAAGATTTTGATGTTCTTTAAATTTGCTTTGGAGCGGGTTTTAATGATATCAAGGTCCAAATGGAATTCTGAGACCGGGAATAACTATGTCATTTCAGACTTGCACACAAAATTTGGTATCAATCCGAGTAATATAAGTACGTTTCGGCACATTGGTAGTAGATTGAAGAACTTGAAGTTCATAGTTTGATTAAATTGGTTAGGGTGTGATTATTAGATTTAGCGTTGTTTCGGGCATTCCAAGGGTTTGGGCGAGTCCGTTTTAGGATTCAAAACTTGTCGGTATGTTCGGGCGCAGTCTCGAGGGCCCCGAGAGTCAATCCGATAAGGCTCGAGTTAAGTCAGAAATTTTAGAAGGAGCTGAAGCTCCAGTTCTGCCATAACCGCTGTGAGCACGTTATTTTTTCCTCACACGAATTACATCAAAAGAATTCCCAAAATTAGGTCTTTTTTTTTAATTATGTGTTATTTTTAGGAATTATTATGCGATTTTCTTGATTGTTTGCATATGTTTCTGTACATGTTTAATTTTTTTAATGCATTAAAAATACAAAAATATAGCATCTGCATTTAGGATTTGATTTTTACATTAATTAATAATTAGGTGTTTTACAAAAATGAAAATTCACAAAAAATAACATATTTTTGTGTTTTTAGTCAAATTGTGTGATTTTCTTTTAATTTAGTATTTAATTATTTATGATAATTATTATTTAGAGTTAATTAATATTCTTAAAGCTAATTTGGGTTTTATAATTTAATTAGGATTTTAGTTTCAATTTTTGAAAGAAAAAGGAAGAAAAGAAAAGAAAAAGAATTAATAAAAGAGAGGAAATCAGATCTGGGCCAAACTAATCCCCCGCCAAAACAAAAACCCACTCCAATACCCGCCCAAATACCCTAGAACCGACCCAGACTTTTCCCCAACCCGGTCCGTCTCCAGCTTCAAACCGAACGACGTCGTTCCAAGCGTCTTAATCTGGGCCTTTGAATTAATTTGATCCAACGGTCCAAAAGCCTTCACCCAATACCCAACCCGACCCGTCCACCCAATACCCGGTCGCCCTAGTTGCTACACCAAATGACCCCGTTTCGTTAAAAGATCAATCATGGCCGTTGGATTCTCATCCTCCAATGACCCTAATTTAATTACCCATTTAGTATACCCTAACCCATTAGACCCTACCCTCAGAACCCCCTTATTGTCTCCCTCACCCAAACCCTAGAGACCAGCCGCCACCATACCCTCACCGCCTTAGGGTGGCGGCACCGGTTTCGTTCACCACCAAAATTTACACCCCGGAACTCCCAAACCCCCCTCATTCCAAATACCCGCTCAGTTTCCTTCGAATCCGCCTAGAACTCTTTGAATATCAAATCTAATTTGAAGCCTTAGAACCATAACTTCTAACCAGTGCACGAAAGGTCAAATTGTCGGATGTTTTGGCTTAATCAAGCTTGTTTCAACACAAAATAATGACTTTCGTTTGTTCTCCACCGAAGAACAAACGTTTGGAATTATTTTGGGTTGAATCAGAATATTAATTCCAAGTTCGAGCCTGGACGGTAAGTTTTCCGAGTTTATTATTTATTCTCGATTAGTAATATTCTGTTGTTCATCTTTTCTCATCTCTTTTTCTTTTTCTGGTCGATTTCAATTGAAACTCGACCAATCTGTAGGTTTAAAATAGCTTCTATCCATGGGTTTTGTTGATTGTGAATATGTTCTTTGTTTCCTTAATTGTATTATCAGTCATATCTTGTTAATCACTTAGTCGATTTAACTAACATTAATCTGATAATTTAGTTAATTTTTTATTTAATTATGTTGATAAGAATTGATTAGTATAAGTTTAAAGTGGTCACCTAATTGAGAAGCTTCTATAATGGTAGGGATAACAATTCACTACTGGATAAGCTAAAACCTTAAGAATTGAGTGGAATCAAATTTTTAAATGTTGAAAGGGCACTCTGTGAATCCTAAAGGCATTTCCCATTGCCTATTTAAGGAAACAACACACTGAGTTCAAGAGGGGAGGAGAGCTAAGAAATCCTGAAAATCCTAAACGGCTGAAAACTTTAAAAAAATATTATTTCATTGAGTTCTGTTGGTAATTTTTGAAGTTCCTCCTAGTGCTGAAACAATTTCTGGGTAGCTGATAGTTGAAGTGAATTGAAATCAAGTCTAGTCAAAGTTGTCTTGTTCATTACTTGGATTGCATCTGTTTTTTTTTCTGGGCTATTTTACTTCATTGTCTGGGCTCAAAATTGGTTCTAAACTTCTGATTGATTCTGTTATCCTGCTATTGCTGCTGGATTTCTGATTCTCTTTGCTGTGTTCTATTCTAATTTTTAGGTACACATCCCTGATTTAAATATGTAACACAGTTCTTGAAGCTTCTTTCTTGAAAAGGAAATGAAGATTGTCCCTCACTATTAGATGTCATTTCTTTTAGTTTGTTTTGCCAATTTTTAGCTTCATATGTCTCCTTCTTAGTTTAACTTGAAGTTTATATAAAAACTGTAATAGGACAGTTATGCAATGCCTGTTGATTTACTTCTTTAATTTCTAAGTTCTGCTGTAGTTAGAAATGACTATCAGTCCTGAAAGCTATGCATATTTGTTCAGATTGTTGAATGGTTTGTTAAGCACAAGATGCTTTTAGTTAAATGTGAGCATTATGTGTGAAAGCTGAAGTCATGTAGTTTGTTTTCTATGGTGAGTTTGATTCTGTTTGAGAATGGCTAAGAGAGGGGTTTGATTAGCAATATTATTGATTTTAAGTTAGTTTGGATGTTTGTTATATAGCTAAATGTATAGCAGAATTCAACATGTTTAGTTATACTTAATGTAAAATTTGAATAAGGTTTAATTTCAGCATACTCCAAAATTGCTTTTCAAAGGTTTTTTTTCCAGAAATTTTGTGCATTTTACGTCGCAAATAGCTCAAGTCATTTTTAGTTATGAAAAAGGAACGCTATACTCATGGATATTATGATACCTCACTCCTGCTTCGAAAGGTTAAATTGCATTTCTGGTCCACTGGGATTCGATCCCTGGGCAAAAACCATTGCTACTTTCATTTCGACCCAAATTGGGCCTACTACAGGCCCAAAGTTTTGAAAGCCCTTGCCTTGTTTGTTGTTTTCCGTTGGTCTAACAGCTTGAAATTGAAACTTAAAGGGGCTGGCCATTGAGTTGAATCGCGAACTCGAATTAAGGACCTTGTCTTTATTTGAAATTGCCCTTGTTTGAGTTTGGGCTTACTCTCAGGCCCAAGCATGACAGTCCCTTTCGAACGAAATTCGGATCATTCTTTCCTCATTAGGTTGCCGGCTCATTTGTGATGGGCCTAGCCCCTTTAATTAAAATAATCGACTCTTCTCCATGTAAACCTTTAGTTAATTTAAATAGAACCTTTAACTATATTTAGTGATAATTAATTAAGCCCCTTAATCAACTGAGGTGAGCCATATTAGTGACACAAATAATTTATGGCCCTCAAAGTTTAGTTTGAGCTTTCTTTAAAATTGGAATTGAGGTGCGCCGCACCAAATAAAATCTCAAATGTGTGGCCCTCGCTTAATTGTTTCTTTTAAAATACTTAGAATTCGAGGCGTGCCATTTAGCAAATTTCCATAGCCCTTGCAAAGTTAAAAAAGCGTAGTTGCTTTAGGAGCGTATATTCAATAATATTACCTTCCTAAACTCCGGTGTGCATTTCATGTGACCCAACTCTAAATCTCGCAACGTTGAATAAAATGTGTTTCGGATTGCGGGTACATTTCATGTGGCGCGATCCAAAGACATGTTTTAAACGACGTTAAATCTTCTTTAAAATGAATAAGAGTGGTTAAAAGTTAAAATTTGCACATAGGTTCAAAATATTTTAAAATCAGATAATTAAGGCGAATATAACAGTTGAGCGACCGTACTAGAACCACGGAACTCGGGAATGCCTAACACCTTCTCCCGGGTTAACAAAATTCCTTACCCGGATTTTTGGTTCGCAGACTATTAAACAGAGTCAATCTTTCCTCGATTCGGGATTTAAACCGGTGACTTGGGACGCCATAAATTATCCCAAGTGGTGACTCTGAATCTCTTAATAAACAATCCCGTTTCGATTGTCCTTTAATTGGAAAAATTCTCTTATATCCCTTACGGGTGTAGGTAAAAAGGAGGTGTGACAACCGCACCTGCGGTTGGCCAGCTGCAGGTGTGAGACCGTAGGAGCGGCTTACCTATCGTAGATGCAGCCCCAGCTAGCCCGCCCCAATTCTGCAGAAGCGGACGATCCCTCACAGAAGCGAGACCGCAGATACGGTCCCTTAACCGCAGTTGCGGAAATCGTTGAAGGCAGTGCCTTCATTTTATACGGGAATGTGTCATTTTTGACACATTTCATTCATTTCTTGGGCGATTTAGGAGCTTCAAAAGGGGAAATTTCATCCAAGCACTGTGAGTTAATTATTTCTACTTAATGTGAGTTTAATACATAGTTTAGGGGTAGATTACACCATGTAAATTAGTGAAAATTGTGAGTTTAAAGTAAAACCTAGGGTTTTGATAAAAACAATATTTAACCACGAAATTTATTATGGAATGTAGAAGAAATCATATATTCTTGATCATTAGGTTATGAGTAACAGCTTTCTTTAAACAAATTCGGAATCCGGGCACGTGGGCCCGGGGATATATTTTAGGAACCTTGCATTTACGATTGGAAAATTACTTTAATAGTTAAAATATGGACTCTTGAGCATGTATTGACTAGTTCTTACCCCATTTGAATAGTTTTTGATCGTTCGACTCCGATTTGAGGGTTTGAACGCATTCTCGAATTTGGAAGTAGGCTTTGGAGCAAGGTGAGTCTCTTTTCTAACCTCGTAAGAGGGAAAAACCCCCATAGGCGAATTAAATAAATATATGTGACTATCCGTGGGGGCTACGTACGTACGTGGTGATGAGAGTCCGTACGTAGCTACTATTATGCTAATTGTACGAGTAGTTTAGGACCTGTATCATGCTATACTTGCAAATGTTCGCGTCCTTACTTGCTATAAGATCACTTAGGACATGCTAGTTATTGGTAAATAAATATAGACGGTTATACTCACTTACTTGAGAACGTGTACGAATTATTTGACTATAATTGAGAAATGTTTGCTTAATTGATAATGAATTGTTATTTATGGATCGGGCCGATCACCTCAGTAGAAAATATATGCATCTATGATTCACACCATTCGACCTCTAGCAGTGCACAGTTTATTATTATGTCGGACCAGGCCGTACGACCTCGGCACAATGTGTGCATGTTATTTATGTGGAACTTTCCTCGATCTTTACTGCTTAAATGCTTTGAAATGTAACTAATTACATGATATGACTGAAATTGATATTTTGTTAAGAAAGAATATCTTATTTCTCCTTGTCATTAAACTGTCATTATATCCATGCTATTCATGCTTAGCATAATACTTAAACTTTATTGTTATTGACCCTAGTAGGTGTCAAGTCGACCCCTCGTCACTACTTCTTTAAGGTTATATTGGATACTTGATGGGTACATGTTGTTTATGTACTCATACTACACTTCTGTACTTAACTATACAGGATCTGAGGCAGGTGCATCTAGCTACCCATCCGGCGCGCATTCCTGATTCTCGATCGAGATCTCACGGCGAGCTGCCCCTTCTGAGTAGTTCAGCAGCATGCCAGAGTCTCTCATCTTTTGTTATTTACTGTCTATTCTATTTCACGCAGTAAGATTAATTGTATTTTTGTATATTTTACTAGTTGCCCTAGTAATTGTGACACTAGTTCCTGGCACACACATTTGTAGACTATTATTTTGGGTTGTGTTTCTATTTTTATGAATTCGTTGATTATCGACTGTTTAAAAATTTAAGATTTTGTAAATGTTGGGATTGTTTGGTAAAATAAATGAGAACTCACTAGTTAACTAGGGTTTGCTTGTCTAACAACGGTGTTGAGCGCATCACGACCTATAATGAAAATTGGGTCATGACAACATGGTATTAGAGCACTAGGTTCACGTAAGTCTCACAAGTCATGGGCAAACCTAATAGATTATTGTGGATCGGTACGGAGACGTTTGTACTTATCTTCGAGAGGCTATAGGGTGTTAGGAAACTACTCTTTATTCATCTTCTATCGTGAAGTTGATGGTATACTGAATTTCCTTCTTCTATTCTCTCACAGATGGCGAGGACACGCACGACAGATGTTCCATACTGTGATGACTCATCACTTGATTTACGATTAAATTCTGTGTTATGAGGCCTTAGAAGCCTCCTTTTTCCTCACCTTGATTTGCGTGCACAATCCAAGCATATATCCAGAACACTTTTATGTGGAAATATGATGAAAATGTTAATTTGGCCTTTAAAAAATTGAATTTAAGTTGACTTCGGTCAATATTTTAGGTAAACGGACCTGGACCTGTGATTTGACGGTCCCAGAGGGTTCGTGGGAAAATATGGGACTTGTGCATATACTCGGAATCAAATTCCGAGGTCCCAAGCCCGAGAAATGAATTTTTGAAAGAAATTGTTATGCTGAAAATATAAGAGTTTTTGGAAATTGGATTACATTTGAAACTTATGGTATCAGGCCCGTATTTTGGTTTTGGATCCCGGTACAAGTTCAATATGATGTTTGAGTTGTGTCTGTAAAATTTGGTAAGAAGCGGAGGTCGTTTGATGTGATTCGGATCCATATTTTTGAAATTTGAAACTTTGAAAGTTTTGAGATTTAATCTTATCCGATGGTTCCCCTCTAATCTAATGGCCCATGTCAATTCTTACACCCATATTTAGACCCAATTATAACCAAGCCCTAACCTACCTTTTAACTCCTAAATACTAAAAGGCTAGAACGCCGCCCTTTTCATCGACCATTAATTTCCTCCACAAATAATATCCAAAATTCTTGGAAAGTTTCCGCTGATTCTGAGAATTTCTTCCTACTAAAGGCAAACCCATTAGCTTAGATCATAGAGTAAATAGTTTCTACAGCTGAAAAACACAGAACCTTCAGACCCTCTTCCTCAAATAAGATCTCGTGTGCCACCATATTACTGCACTTGAGTTTGCAGTGACTTTTCGGATCCAAATTGAAGTACTTGTGTCACACCTCCTTTTTTTCACCACACCTCCGGAAGGGTATAAAGGAGTTTTTTCCCAATTTAAAGTGACAATCGAAACGAGATTTATTTATTTAAAGATTCAGAGTCGCCACTTGGGAGATTTATGGTGTCCCAAGTCACTGGTTCAAAATTCCGAATCGAGAAAAAGATTGACTCTGTATTACAGTCCGCGAACCAGAAATCTGGGTAAGGAATTCTGTTAACCCGGGAGAAGTTGTTAGGCATTCCCGAGTTCCATGATTCTAGCACGGTCGCTCAACTGTTACAATCGGCTTAATTATCTGATTTTAAACATTTTTAGACCTATGTGCAATTTTAACTCTTAACCGCTTTTATTTAATTAATTAAAGGAAGATTGCAACGTCATTTAAAATATGTTCGAACTACGTCACATAAATGCACCCGCAGTTCGCAACACATTTTATCTAATGTTGAGATCTGGATTTGGGTCACATAAATGCGCACCCGAGTTTAGGAAGGTAAATTGTTAAAATGACACGTCTAAAGCAACTACGCGTTTTTAAGTTTTGGCGAGGGCCATGGAAATTTCACTAGTTGACACGCCTCGAATTCTAAGGATCAAAACAATATTAATTACACGAGGGTCATGCAATTGTCAGTTTTATTTGATACGGCGCACCTCAACTCTAATTTAAAAAAAAAAGAATTCGAATTACATTTGGAGGGCCACAACTATTTATGTAATTTAAAAGTGGCTCACCTCAATTAACTAAAAGGGATTACCCATTAAATAAGGCTTAAGGAAATTGCAACCATTTTTCGATTTGGCTGAACCTAAGTCATGAATCTGAAATGGACTAAGACGAGAGGTATACTCTATGTCATTTTCTCACAAACTGGGCCTGTCTTGAGGTCCAATTATCAGCTACCAAATAGGCAAGAGGGAGCCGGCTTGTCAAGAATCTCAGGATGAGAGCTTAATCATGGAAAAAGAAACTCAACACACCCAGTTCCATATTGGTACGCATTTTAATCGAACAGTGATACTTTATCCAAGCAAATTCTATTTTTAATGAACCACACCTAAGAATCCAATTGATCAGGTAAAAGCCTACTTCATCAATAAAACCTTGGTTCAAATTACCCATCATTTTAGCAAAGCAATGTGCATTGGAATTCTAAGAAAGCTGTTTGCAAACCTTAAAACCAAGCCAAAAACAAAAGGTCTCAAATCTAATTATCAACTCAAGCTTCATTTACAAATTTAACCCAACAGACCCAACGTAAATAACCTGATATCAATATGCCAAATCTCAAACTATACATAAGTGAACTATGATGCGTGGAAAACTAAATCCATCATGAATAATCCGAACTACACACATACAGTTCTCAAATGCATTCAAAATACCACAGACAAACTCACAATCCAGCAAGCGAATCCTTCAGTTAATGCCTACTTAGTTAATACATATATCTAACATCTGGTATTGTTGAATTGAAAGCATTCAAATATTGATTCCTAAAATGCAAGTGTAAGAACAATTATTTGATTAGTTACAGATTAGAAAGAATAATAAGACTTGGTTAGGAAGAAGCTAAAACAGAATGCAACAACTTTAAAGAAGGAGAACTAGTAAATCTGCAGAACAAGACTGCTTTCTTTCATCTGGAATCTACATCCTCACACAACAACCTTAAACAAAAATCAATTCCATTCAAAGTTACAAATGAAATACCTGGTAAACAAAAGGAAACAAGAAGAAAATCAGGATTCTGGAAGCAGCAACAGCAGATCAGCAATCAGTCCTCAATGGAACAGTAATCCAATAAATCAAACAGCTCCAAACAATCTCTCAACTTCCCAAAATTAAGCCATTTTTCAAACCCAGAAATAGGATTTCTTTAAGATCTAAAATTTCTGACTAACAAACGAATTTAAAGAACAGAACTAGGACCAATTTAGATCAAAAGACTGCAGGAATTTCTTATGTATTTTCTAGCCGTTTCAAAAATTATCTCTTCTCCCTCTTTCTCTATTCTCCAGCCTTTAAATAGGCAACCAATTAGTGCAATCCCCATTACAAGTGTCCCTTCCCTTATTTTAATTATCTCCACTAACTTAGTTTCTCTAAATTAATCAGTTAGTGCAATTTCCATTACCAATCCCCTTTTTTATTTTAATTATCTCCACTAGCTTAGTGCTTTTAATTAATTCAGTAGTGCATTTTCCTAGACCATATCACTTGTTAGCAGCCTCCTAATTAAATTAATGACATTCTTAGGCTAGGCTACGTAAGTTGAACCCAGACAATCATGTGGGTCGAGTTGACCCAAATCAGAACCTAATTTCAGTGCTTTATGCAAAGCAGAAGAAGAACAACTTCATGGATTTCAGACTCAAAAATCTATTTGTATGACTGATTTTTTTAAAAAAACTCACATAAATAAGCTAGAATTAAACATAGGTGACTAAATCAAAACAATATTATTAAACTGATTAAACCTAGAACATGAAGGACTCTGAGATTAATATAATTAAGCAAAAGAAATCATAAACCTAGATGACATGAATAACAGCTAAATAAGCACATGAATAAACCAAACAAAATCAACGAACAATCTTTAAATTCGAAAAAGAAACTAAAAAAAACAACATAGAACAAATCCGACCAACCAATCATTCTAAAGAAAATAAATAAAATAAAAAGAAAGGAGTAGAGGAAGATAATAATAATAAAAGGAAATTAAAAAAAACAGGAACACCTACCAAAATTAATTGAACACCGTCTCAAACTAAGCCTTCAATGATCTTCGAATTTGTGGCCGGAATAGACCTTAATCGAGTGGTCTCGACTGAGAACATAAAACTAAGGTCGATTTCGACCTCAAACCTTCATAAACCTAACGATTTGGATTTTTGGGATTTAAGGTTTGTTTTTGTTTTTTCAAATCCAAATTCGAGGGGTTTCAAGGGTATTCAAGGGAAACTAGTGATGGATTAGGTATGAGGGGGTCAAGGCGGTTGTGTGGTGTTAATTTAGGGTCGAGTGGGTAGGTTAGGGTTCAGGGGTCCAAACTTCTATCGAATATTTGACGAGTTCTGAGACAATTCGAAGGTAACATGTTGAGGATTCCGAAAGGGAGATGAAGGAGAGTCGATGGTGTTAATTTGGGGTTGTTTGGGCCACCGGAACCGCCGTGAGGCAATTTCCGGTGAGCGGAGGGCGGTGGGAGACAAGGGTATCTCTAGGGTTAGTGAGAGACAATGAGGGGTCTGATTTTGGGGTAGGGGGTCTGATGGATTTTTGAATATTTTAAATTAACGATTTAATTAGGGCCGTTGGATGATTGGAATCCAACGTCTATGATTAAATCCTTAATGAAAATGGGGTCGTTTTGTTATTAGTAAGGTTGGAACGGATACGGGGAAGACAGGTCGGGTCAGGTAACGGGCGATGGGGCGAGATCTTAACCGTTGGATGTGGGGGGAATGGACGGTTTGAGATCTGTTGATCGTGAAACGACGTAGTATTCTCCTTATACTATGTCGTTTCAATGGATTTACAGGCTGAGGGTTTGGACCGGGTGAAACATGATTTTTGGGATGATTTTGGTGGGTATTTGATTTGGGCCTGGGATTTAAATTAAATTGGCCCAACTTCTAATTTATTTTTTATTCTTTTCCTTTTCTTTTTATTTCAAAAGTATTTTTCTTCTTAAAATTACAAATAAAACCTTAATAAATCCCTAAACTAAATTATTCTACCAAATTAACTCAATTATCTCTAAATATTAATTACCACAACTAATTAAATACTAAATAAAAAGAAAATTGTCAAAATTCGAAATTAAAGAGTGAAAAATGCAACATGACTATTTTTATGATTTTTTCTATTTTTGTTAAACAAATTAATGTACTAATTAATAAAAAAATATAAAAATTAAATCCTAAACGTAGATGCAATATTATTTTTTGTATATTTTTTATGATTTAAACAAAATTAAATATGCACACAAAAATGCAAACAATCAGGAAAATTCTACAATAATTCCTAGAATAGCAAATAATTAAAAAGATCTAATTTTGGGAATTCTACAGGAGTAATTCATGTGAGGCAAAAAGCACGTGCTCACAGCTGCCCCTCTTGTCCGAAAACATGAAGAGTTTTCGTGCAAAGATAAAGTGAGCGGATACGAGCGATTTTTGCCCGTTTAAATACTCCGTGGGAAGCATTTTTGAAAGAATCTGACCGAACCTCTGCTTCAAAAGTTTTCCTACATATCTTTGGCTATAACGGAATCAGGTCAATGTAGTTCAGGAATTTTAGGTAGCTGGGACTACTATGAAGCTGTGATTCTTACTGTTGTTGTTGATGCTGCTTACTGCTTACCGACCTCCTTATTACACCAAAACAAAAAGAAGCTAGACTAAACTATGATCTATGCATTACAAAGATCTATTCTATACTTCTCAAGCTTGACCTTGTAATTCTTGTTGCCTCATTGACTTGTATTTTCTAGCGGAAGTTCCTTTGCTACTGATTTGAATCGTATTTTTGAGATGCTTTCCCTTTCCTTCAGGTGGGTACCTGATTGCTGAACCTTTAAACATCCTCCTTTGAATATTGTTGCTTGTTCTCCAGGCGGCTCCTAATTACTTGAACTTGAATTGCTTTTCCCCCTCGTGATCCAGGTAAGCTACTGACTACCAACATTTAAATTGCTGTTTTCCTTCGTTCTCCAGGTGGGCTCCTGACTTCCAACATTTAAACTGCTTCCCTTCGTTCTTTAGGAGGGCTCCTGATTACTGAAGTTTGACTTGCATTTCTTCCCTTCGTTCTCCAGGTGGGCTCCTGATTACCAACGAATGATTTGCTTTGTTTTCCAGGTGGGCTCCTAATTGCTTGACTGTTTGACTTGAATTGTATTCCCTTGCTCTCCAGGTGGGCACTGACTGCCGATACTTGAATTGTATTCCCTTACTCTCCAGGTGGGCGTCTGACTACCGATACTTGAATTGTATTCCCTTGCTCTCCAGGTGGGCGCTTGACTGCTATCTTCCTTTAAACATTGCTGCCTCCCTTCATTCTCCAGGTGAGCTCCTGATTACTGAATCTTTAAATGCTTTTCCTTGTTCTCCAGGTGGACGCCTGATTTCTGAAACTTGGTTCATCTTATTCTTGAAACGACTTTTCTTTGACTTGGTCTCCCTCCTTCCTCCAAGTGGGTGCCTGATTACCAATACTTGATTCAATCTTCCTTGAAACTAGATTTGTTTTTCCTTGTTCTCCAGGTGGTCTCCTGATTGCTTAATCCTGAACTGTTTTTTATCCTTAACATCCGTGTTGTTTTCCCTGCTCTTCAGACGGGCACCTGACTTCAACAAAATAGAAAAAACAAAAGGAAATTTTCTGCCCCAGTTTGGTAGCCGGGCGCATATATGGGTGTTAATTGGATCATTTTACCAAATATCTCTAACAATCTGCAAACTAGATCCCGTTATCCAGGAGGGTCCTGAAAATTTCTAGTAAAATGCAAGTTTCAAAGATACATTGTATTTTTTAGAGGTATGACTTCCTTTGAATCTTATTATCTAAGACAGTCTTAAAACTACATCCCATTATCCAGGAGGGTCCTGAAATTTTGAATTGAAGATTATCTTACGAATGACAATTTCAACGCTAAACTGTACTCTCTTATAACAACACTTACTTATCTAATGGAATGCTTAAAGTTACGTCCCATTATTCAGGTGTGTCCTGAAAACTCTTATACGAATTTTGAAGCCAACTTATATTCCTTTTGGTGCACATATGTCCAATATTTACTACTTATGATTGTTTTGGATTTTAACCTAAGTCCCATTTTCCAAGAGGGTCCTGAGAATTTTGTGATCAAACCTGCCTGGTACTTGCTTTCCTTACGGAGGGCGTCCTGAAACAAATGCCATCTTTGCCCCTATTTCAAATCAAAGAAAATCTTGTCAGTTTAAAATGTGGTGGTTAGTTGTGGAATTCTTGCTGGGGATGGTTTTCTCTTTGCCATGCTTTGATTCGACCGATTGCCTTGAACTGGTCGAGAATTGTTTTGACCTCCCGACTGATCCTCAACCACAGGATCCCCAACTATTTTTTTTCACTTCTGACCCTTTTATTCGAAACCATACATCTCCCACGACATTACTGAACCATTCTACCGATTTAACCTTTGCTCACACTCTATGTCCCACTTTTCATCATACTTTCTCTAACATGTCTTAGCTGCATTTTGCTTTGTGCAATCTTAAATCTGGTAGTACACTTTGACATTCCTTCTTATTTGTTGAAACAAGGCTAACCTTAAAAGAGCTTTAGAGGAGTAAAATTAATAGAAATGAAATGCAACGATTTTGAGAATTAAGAATAAAGAAGAAAATCCAAATTTGGATGACTGTTGGAGATAGGAAAGGAAACTTATCTGAGTGGAGTCACTGGATCCAATGATCATGGTATGTATTTTGGATTAATCAGCCCAGTCTATTTAACCAATCTCCTTTCCAATTGTTTTACTTTGTGCTCTAAGATTTTCACAACCCAATTTTTACTTTCCCCCAATTTACGGACCTTGTTCGACTTGTAGTGCCCTGAAGGGTTTTCACCGACAAACCTCTCTCGTTTGTTTATTCCTCAATTCTTTGTCGCCTCATGGTGCCCGCGAAGGTTTTCACCAATAAGACTCTCTTATTTTTACTTTCTCTCAGCTTCCGTCGCCTCATGGTGCCCATGAGGGTTTTCACCAATAAGACTCTCATTTTTTGATTTCTCTTGCTTAAACCGGAGTGTTGCCCCTGATATGAATTTTTTTTACTTGTTTGATTTGGTATCTCTCGAAGACTGATCGGAAGGTCTTCCTTTGGACAACCATGTGGGTTCTTGGATATGTTTGGAAAGAAAAGGATATTGAAAAGGCTCCAAGCATCTCAAATGGGTTAGAATTACAACTTTTGGAATCAGATTTCTTATCACAATCAAACTTCTGCCCTAATTTTTTGCTTGGGGATCTTTTGATATTTTATTTTACTATGATTGAGCCGTGAGGCTGCCTACGTATCCTTAATAAGAATCAGGTCAAACGTAGTTCACAATCGAATTTCTTTGTTTTCTTGTACTTTGTCTTTTCGCTTCTTTTATTTTCTCTTTTTTTCTTTTCTTTCTTTTCTCTCTTTTTCGTTATTGATTCCAAAAGAGGGGTATGAAAGAAATAAATAAGGCTCAAAAGGGGGAACAAAGGGTAAAGTGTTTAAATAGCAGAACAAATTGCCTTCGTCATTTCAATCTTCGAAATAATGCCAAATACAAACAATCAACAATTATACCAAAGAAATCATACATAATATCTCTTAACTGCATCAGAATTTATAGCCATGTCTATGCATTTTCCTTCGATATCTGTTAAACATAAAACACCATTGGACAATACTCTGGTTACAATAAATGGCCCTAGCCAATTCGGGGCAAACTTTCCTTTTGCTTCAGCCTGATGTGGAAGGATACGTTTCAGCACTTACTGACCCACTTCAAACTTTCGGGGACACATCTTTTTGTTGTATGCTGTTGCCATTATATTTTGATATAACTGGCCATGACACACTGCTGCCAATCTTTTTTCATCAATCAAGTTCAACTGCTCCAAACGGGTTTTGACCCACTCATCATCATCAATCTCAGCCTCAGCGACAATCTGAAGGGACGAGATTTCAACTTCTGCAGGTATTACTACTTCAGTTCCATAAACCAACAACTAAGGAGTTGCTCTTACTGAAGTACGGATAGTAGTGCGATAACCCAACAACGCAAATGGTAATTTTTTGTGCCATTGTCTCGAACCTTCTACCATTTTCCGAAGTATCTTCTTTATGTTTTTGTTGGCTGCCTCGACTGCTCCATTCGCCTTGGGACGATATGGGGTAGAATTGCGATGTGTAATCTTAAACTGTTGACATACCTCTTTCATCAAATTAATGTTAAGATTAGAACCATTATCCGTGATGATCACCTTTGGGATTCCGAATCGACAGATGATATTTGAGTGAACAAAATCGACCACTGCTTTCTTGGTCACTGATTTGAAAGTTTTGGCCTCAACCCACTTGGTGAAATAATCAATGGCTAGCAGAATGAATCTGTGCCCATTGGATGCTGCTGGCTCAATTGGTCAAATGACATCCATACCCCAAGCAACGAAAGGCCATGGTGCTAACACTGTGTGCAATTCCGATGGTAGAGAATGAATCAAATCTTCGTGTATCTGGCACTGATGACATTTGCGCACAAAATTGATACAATCTCGCTCCATGGTGAGCAAATAATAAACTGCTCGGAGAATTTTCTTCGCCAACACATATCCACTCTTATGTGGTCCGCAGACTCCCGAATGTACTTCGAACATGATAGCCGTAGCTTGTCTAGCATCTATGCATCTTAACAATCCAAGGTCTGGTGTTCTTTTATACAAAATTCCTCCACTGAAGAAAAATCCACTTGCCAACCGTTGAATTGTTCTCTTTTGATCCCCCGTGGCTTGCATCAAATATACCACCATTATGATGTACTCCCTGATATCATGGAACCACGGTTTTCCATCAAGTTCTTCTTCCACCATGTTACAGTAAGCATGCTGATCTCGGACTTCAATATGTAGAGTATCAACATAAGCTTTGTCCGGATGGTGTAACATTGATGCCAGGGTAGCCAAAGCATCGACAAGCTCATTATGGACCCTTGGAATATGCCTGAACTCCACTGATCTAAACCGTTGATAAAGATCATGCAAACATTGTCGGTACGGTATGAGCTTCAAATCTCGTGTTTCCCATTCTCCTTAAATTTGATGTACCAAAAGATCTGAGTCTCCCAAGACCAAGAATTCCTGTACATCCATGTCTGCAGCTAGCCTTAGACCCAAAATACATGCCTCGTACTCAGCCATATAGTTGGTACAATAGAATCGAAGCTGAGCCATAACAGGATAGTGATGCCCTGTTTAGAAATGAGCACAACCCTTATTCCAACTCCTTTCATGTTGGCAGCCCCATCAAAGAAAAGTTTCCAGCCTGGTTTTTCAATTTGCCCCAATTCATCGATATGCATCACCTCTTCATCGGGAAAATAAGTTTTCAATGGCTCGTACTCATCATCGATCGGGTTCTCGGCCAAATGATTGGCCAATGCTTGGGCTTTCATTGCAGTCCGAGTCACATTGATGATGTCAAACTCTGTGAGCAAAATTTGCCACTTCGCAAGTCTCTCTGTGGGCATAGGTTTTTGAAAAATATACTTCAACGGATCCAAGCGCGAAATGAGGTAAGTAGTGTGGGATGACAAATAATGTTTCAATTTTTGTGCTACCCAAGTTAGGGCGCAACATGTCCTTTCCAGGTGAGTGTACTTAACCTCATAAGCCATGAACTTCTTGCTAAGATAGTAGATGGCCTGTTCCTTCCTGCCAATGATGTTATGCTGACCCAATACACAACCAAATGAATTTTCCAGGACTGTCAAGTAAAGAATCAAAGGTCTCCCTAGTTCTGGTGGAACCAGCACAGGTGGGTGTGACAAGTATCCTTTTATCTTATCAATTTCTTCTTGACATTCATCAGTCCACTTGACCGCAACATCCTTTTCAGCAACTTGAAAATAGGCTCACAAGTTGTCGTGATTTGAGCAATAAACCTACTGATGTAATTCAACCTCCTTAACAGACTCATCACCACAGTCTTATTCCTTGGAGGCGGAAATTCTTGGATAGCTTTGATCTTTCATGGGTCCAACTCAATGCCTCGACGATTGACTATGAATCCCAACAATTTTCTGGATGGAACACCAAATGCGCACTTGGCAGGGTTAAGTTTGAGGTTGTACCTGTGAAGCCTCTGGAAGAATTTCCTCAAATCCCCAATGTGGCCGGCCTGATGCTTTGATTTTATGATCACATCATCTACGTATACCTCAATCTCCTTGTATATCATATCATGAAACACAGTAGTCATTGCCCTCATATAAGTTGCCCCAGCGTTCTTCAAACCAAATGGCATTACCCGGTAGCAATAAGTTCCCCATGGCATGATGAATGCCGTATTTTCTGCATCTTCTTCATCCATTAGAATCTAATGATAGCCGGCATAGCAATCCACAAAAGATCCAATCGCACGCTTGGCATAATTATTGATCAAAATGTGGATATTGGGTAGTGGGAAGTTATCCTTCGGACTTGCTTTGTTGAGATTGAGGTAATCGACGCATACTCTGATCTGACCTTTGCCTCCAACTGCTTGGCGATTTCTTCCTTAATCTTCACACTCATATCAGTTTTGAACTTTCTTAATTTTTGCTTGACGAGAGGGAATGCCGGGTCAGTGGGTAACTTGTGGACCACCAAATCAGTGCTCAAACCTGCCATGTCGTCGTATGACCATGCAAAAATATCTCTGTATTCAATCAGTGCTTTGATTATCTCTTCCCTGATCTTTGGTTCAATGTAGACGCTTATTTTAGTCTCTCTGATATTATCTGCGTCCCCTAAATTGATGGCTTCTGTATCATTCAGGTTGGGTTTGGATTTTCCTTCAAAGTGATTTAATTCCTTACTAATCTCTCCAAAAGCCTCATCCTCATCATATTCTGATTCGTCATCACACTCTACTTCTTGAATTATTATTTCAAAATCATATTGATGTTTAAGATTGGGCTGAGGATTCCTCATGCATGCCATGACATTTGAACCAGTGTAAGAAGAACTGTACAGAAAAGAAAAGAAAAACAAAAAAAAAAGAAAACCATCAGGAATGATGAAGAAAGAGAAATTGCATTTCATTGAATGATAAAAGATAATAAGGTTTGCACACTCAAACAGACTGAAAGATAACAAACTGGATGACAACCCTGGAATAACCCAGACAAACTGAAGGAAAATCAAAATAAACTACCAAAACTCCTTCCGAGTGGGGAGAAGAGTAGCCTTCCAATTGTTAAGCTTTGTTTTTGGCCTGACAAATTGCACTTTCGCGTTGCTAGAACCTTCTCCAATTTCCACCATGTTCACATCACTGAACAACCTCTCGAACCCCTTATCCAAATCTCCATCAACATCAATCAATGAACCGGGAACCATTATTGTTGGGTGCTTTTTGGCGCTAGGCCTAATAAATGATCTGGACAGCCGCGGGATGGGCTTTGGAAGGAACCACGCCTTTCGCCTCAACTTTTTGGCTCTTCTTACATCCACAGTTGTGGGCTTAAACCCCAGACCAAAGGTATCAAAGTTTTTGGGCAGAGATACTGGCTGTACGATGCCCTGCAACAAAGCACCCAAACCCTTGCCAGGTATAAAACCATTCTTCAACATCTTAAAAGCCACCATGACTAACGCGACTGTTACTTTAGGAACTGGAATGCTTTTCCCCTCTGGGATCTTTTCAACTGATACTATGTCAAATACCTGATATACCCATGGCCCTTTGTCATCTTCAACTTTGATGAAAGATACGATGGCATCACTTTGGGAACACATATTATCCTCACCGTGCACCACAATTTCCTGTCTGTCCCATTCAAATTTAACCATCTGATGCAAAGTAGATGGCACTGCCTTGGCGACATGAATCTAGGGTCGCCCCAGCAAAAGATTGTAAGAAACTGCTATGTCCAACACTTGGAATTCCATAGTGAACTCAACGGGCCCTATTGTCAGTTCCAGTATTATATCGCCTACTGAATCTTTACCTCCGCCATCAAATCCCCGCACGCAGATACTGTTCTTATTAGTCCTCTCATCTTCTACTTTCTACTTGCTCATAGTGGAGAGAGGGCAAATGTTCGCACTGGAACCGTTATCGACTAATACCTGGGTAACCGCGGAGTCCTCACATTTTATTGTGAGGTAAAGAGCTCTGTTGTGCTCAGTACCTTCTACAGGCAATTCATCATCGAAAAACGTGACTTTGTTTTCTTCGAAGATTTTGTTGGCTCTTTTCTCCAAATGATTCACGGAGATCTTATCGGGAACGTGCGCTTCATTCAAGATTTTCATTAAAGCTTGACGGTGCTCATCTGAGTGGATTAGTAATGATAATAGAAAAACTTCAACAGGCGTCTTTCTTAATTGTTCCAAGATAGAGTAGTCCTGTAGCTTCATCTTTCTTAAGAATTCCTCGGCTTCTCCCTCAGTTATGACCTTTTTACCAGCGCCGGATTATCTTTTGTTCTTCTTAACTCTTCGGGAGTAAAATACCTTCCCGAGCGAGTCAAACCTTGGGCTTCACAAACTTCTTCTTTGACCTCCTTCCCTTTGTACATAACTGTTACCCGTTCGTAATTCCATGGAATAGCCTTGTTGTTGATTATTGGCAACTGGGTTACCAGCTTGATAATAACCCGATCTACTCGGGCACCTTCCACGATTATGACAGGTTGGCTGACCGCTCCTAGTATAATCACCTTTACCCTTTCCTGCTTCGTTGCAACCTTTCTTGAAGATCCCTTCTCAATTGCCATAGATGGCCCAACACACTTTTTTCTCGACTTGAGCACCAACTCCTCACCTACTGATTGTTCAACTATCTTGACTCCACTAGACCGAATCATCATGACAGTCTGTGATGGCTTTTTGGGTTCCCCCTCCTCATGCACTATTTCAATCATATTTGCCTCCTGATGGGCTGGCATCGGATTCCTGTTGATATTGGGTTACTCGGGAGCTTGAACTTCAATTCTATTGGTATCAATGAGCTCTTGTATCGCACTTTTCAAGTGCCAACACTTCTCTGCATCATGACCAGGAGTACCAGAACAATACGCACAACGGATAATATAGTCAAGATTCTTTGGAGGAGGATTTGGCAGTTTGAACTGTATCGGCCTCAGCATATCCAGCTGTCTTAGCCTATGGAACAGACTAGTGTACGACTCTCCCAATGGAGTAAAGGTTTTCTTTTTCTACAACCTTTCACCCTTAAATGCTTGACTAGGCCGAAAACTTGGTCCTCGTGGATGTGGATAAGTATTTTGTAGAGCGGGAGCACACCATTGCGTGTGGGCAGTAGGTTGGTTGTATGCTTGTGCATAGTGGACGGAAAAATGAAGTTCTGGTGGGGGATAGTAGTGTTGTGGTGGATTGTGGTGGTAAGTTTGTTGGTGGGATCGAGGTTGATTATAGTGGTAAGGTGAGCCTCTGGGTCCGGACCAAGTTCCTGAATCAACCATTGTCGCGTCCTCTCTCTTCTTTTTCCCAATCCCTCCTATGCTGCCCTGAATAGCCTGAGTAGTTGCTTTGATAGCCTAATAGCTCATAATTTTATTTGCCTTGAGGCCTTCTTCTACCATGATCCCCATCTTCACCACTTCGTTGAATGACTTCCTCACAGCTGAGACCAGATGGCCATAGTAGGTAGGTTCTAAAGCCTGTAAGAAGTAATCCACCATCTCACTTTCCATTATTGGGGGGTCTATTCTTGCTGCTTGCTCCCTCCATCGAAAACCATATTCCCTGAAACTTTCGCTGTGCTTTTTCTCCAGTTTAGTCAAGGACAGTCAATCTGGAATGATCTCAAGATTATACTGGAAGTGACAAGCGAACGCTTGTGCCAGATCATTCCATGTGTACCATCTTCCGTGATCTTGGCGGGTATACCATTCCAATGCTGATTCACTCAAACTCTGACTGAAGTAAGCCATTAACAATTCATCGTTTCCTCCTGTTCCACCCATCTTGCTGCAAAAACCTCTCAAGTGGACTACTGGATCACCGTGCCCGTTGTATAGATCAAACTTGGGCATCTTGAAACCTGCCGGTAATTGCACATTTGGAAACAGACATAGGTCCTTGTAAGCCACACTTACTTGACCTCCCAATCCCCGCATGTCCCTGAATGATTGTTCTAAGCTTCTGACTTTCCTGGACATCTCTTCCTGTTTAGGATTTTTGGATGGTTTATCAGCTTCTATCGCGAAGTCAAAGCGAGAAGTATAGGAATGGGTTTCTGGAGCTTTGAAAGTGGGCTCTGAGGGGTAGTGTTGGTTGTCCTAGGCCTGGAACATAGGCTCGCTAGGAGATTTGTGGAGTGTAGCTGGTAGAGGTGCTACGAAAACAGGAGTTACTGGTGGAGGAGGGTATGGAATTGGTTTAGGAGGTGGAGAATGTGGTGTATGAGAAGTGGTGCCTTGGTAGTGTTGGTAAATGGGAAAACTCAGGGACAGATCGGTGGTAGGATGATCCTGAGACTGAGTCGGTGGTGGGGTGAAGGTAGGGTTAGCCGGGTAAGCTGATGGCGGGTGTCCTTTAGCCCAGGCCTGATACATTTCGGCCATTTGTTGTTTCAATTTGTACATCTCTTCTTTCATGGCATTAACGTCCAACTCTTCTCCCTATCTTGAAGGATCGATGACACTGGTGTCTACATCTGGGATAGACATGATTATTTCACCTTTGGATCTAGGTTGGTATGGGTGGGTTGCCAGTATGCTTAGGTGAAGTAACTGCTTGAATTTTGGAAACAACAACAAAACTTGTTAGTGATTAGAGCTTAACAAATATGCAACCACACATAGGAATGCAATGCACCTAAGCAATTAGTCCTTTCTATCATGCATTTGCTCAGTTGCTTGTGTCATCCCGACTTTTCCTATTTATGACCTTTCTCTTTTATTGTTACTCACTCCTATCCTTTATTCCCTTTTTTCTTTCCATTTTATTCTTTTCTTTTGGTTGTGGTCGAATATTATGGAGATTGCCTACGTATCATGATCCCACATGAATCAGACCGAGCGTAGTTCTGGGGATAAAGTGTAAAAATGAAGAACAAAATATTTTCAATTCTTCTTATAAAAAGGAAATTCTTTGCATTAAAAAGATTCAAAGCTAAAAGACTCAAAAAGGAAAACAACAGACTCCAACAGAAAAAGAAAGGTAAAGACTCAAGTAAAATCAAGAATATATTAATGCTCCTGGTGCCCGCGGGACATCATTCGGTCTCGCCGCGGGCCTAAATGCGAGATCCCCTTGCAGTCTCTCCAAATCACTCATAACTTGGCGGACGAAAGTCATCACTGCAGCGAAAAAGGTGGTACGAGTCATGTCCTCGCACGCTTGGCACTTCATGGTAATGTAGTCAGCTATGGTTCTGATCCTTTCTCTAATTCTACCTTTTTCCTGAAGCAACCGCCCTATCTACTGATTCCGAGCTTCTAACACTTGAGAGTCATGAAGGTGTTGATTTTGAAACTACTGCATTCCTTCCTCCATCTGAGCCATCAGATCATAACACTGCTCTCTATCAGCTTTGAAATCTTTAGCCTGCTTGACTTCCTCATTCTCAAGAGTGGCTATCTTTCTTCTTAGGATAGTGATGGTCCCTTCGTAGTTCCTCTTCATTTGTTGTAAAATCGTGCCGGCTCTTCTACCTTCTTTGTCCATTTTGCCCAGATTTTCGCTAGACCAGCTTCAGATTTTTCCAGGTCTTCTTGACACTTGAGGGCTTTCTTTTTCAGACCGCTTATGAGTCTTTTATCAGCCCGGCTTCTTTCCGGGTTTCTGGCAGCTATTTTCATCTTTTGGATTTGAGCTTTGAGGGCCTCATTTTCTTGAGCTAGTTTTTTCTTTTCTCCCTTGTCTACAGCAGCTTGAACACTATTTTCAAACTGAAGCTCCATGACTCGCCTTTCCAACAGGCTTATTTTGGCCCTATACTCGTTTTCTTTGGTCAACCAGTCTCATTGCACCTGTGCCCCATCAGTGAATTATTGGACATGGGGTCTCTTTGCGAGCCTCTCGGGGATCTGGAATCTTTTGCCAAACTAGACAATGTACTTAGGGTCCACTTTACCTCTAGCTAAATCTCGCACCATGGTCTTAGGTTCAAGAAACCTACATTCATTCCATATCTGGCGAATATTCCCTTCTGGAAATGCGGCTTTTGGGCCAAGTTCAATGGCATATTTACTCAAATCTTCATCATTGAGTACAATTTGAAATCTTCCTAATTGGCACAAAACCCTGAAGGGAGCATAAGGCTGGATGCTTCGGATGCCCATTAAGAGGATATAACATACTTCAGCTGACGTGTACACTGCTTCGGTGACATGAAGCCATCCGAATGCCCACTCAATTTTATCAGCAGTCAAGGATCTCAAATGTGTAAGACAAGCTTAAGTGCCTTCGGGGAATTCAAAACCTGCCACTCGGCTTCTGAATTCTTCAATGCAGCTCAAATCGGTCGAACCGTAGTTCATGTACCCAACCCGGTGGCAGAGATGTTCTTGCATCCATAATTGTAGCAACAGATTGCAGCCTTGGAAGAACTTTCCCCCTTCCCTACAGATAGTCAAGGTTCGGTAGATTTCAGATAAGATTAGAGAAACCACAGTACTGTTGGCTTTCTTGAGTGCAACATCGATCATTCCCACAAGACCTATCTCTATATTACCATCTTTTCGCGGACAAACCACAACACCCAAGAAGGCTACCATGAAAGCTAAACCCCGCCTTGCCTACCATTTGTCTTTATTTCCGGCATGGGTTAGACCAGTGTTCAGCTCTTCAAAACCTCGGGGGTTACCATATCGATGATACAAGAACTGGAGCGTTCAATACCCTTTAGATAAATTTTCGTCCTGAATATCCCGACTAATACTCAGCAAATCCAGAAATCTATGGAGGGATACCGGTCTTGGTGCCAATGGATATCGACTTCTAAGGTTTCCGTTAAGGCCCGCATAACCCGCAACTTCCTCCAATGTAGGTGTAAGCTCAAAGTCAGAAAAGCGGAACACATCGCGAGTTGGGTCCCAAAAAGGTATTAAAGCTTCAATTATGTCCAACCTTGGCTTGACATTCAATAGTCCGACGAGGCCTCCTAGAACTTTTACCACTGTTTCTCTACTGCCTTTTCCTAGATCATTCCACCACATGTGGAGCTTTAAGGGGATCTCATTAAGGACTATGAAGGGTTCAATTTTGTTTGTGCTCATCCTGCACATTTATTAAGGTGATTATTTTGAAACAAAATGAAAAAGTAACACCATTTTTTCAAAATTTTTTCATTTCAAAAACAAACTCGGCTTCGCAAATACGACCTTTCAGCACTTCGGGGAAGAAGATTTTAAGGTTGTGCCTGCTAACCGTTAAAAATGACCCAAGGTGGTTGTTCTTGCAAAAACAGCCTTCTGACGCCCTTTTGGGGACATTCGGTTTATTTTAAGCAAGAATGGCATCACCCGACTTATTTGTGACACAAATCAAAATTTTGTTGTTTTTGGGCTATTCTTGCAAAAAAGGAAAGTTGGACCCGATGAGGGTTGCCTACATATCCCACATCCGGTGAGAATCAAACTGGCATAGTTCAGGCAAGTAAAACTATTTTTGAAAACAAAACTCTTTTTTTTTCATTTCATTTTTCTCAAAAAAATAATTTCGGCTGAGTTTCAGTACTATTTGGACATTGGTTTTTTTCAAAACAGGTGACTAACTCTCTCAACCCTTATACCACTATTTTCTTTTCCAACTTTTCTCATATCATTCAAAATCCGGTCAGCATGCGAACCCAAAGCAAATAAATGCACAAGTAGCACGTAAAATATGTGTCAGTAGGGTCTTTTTAATTTGGGTACACCTATCCTAGACGAACCCAACCCCTGTGTTGAGTCCCCAAAGTCAAATGCACGTGATGCAAACAAGCGTTCCTACTAGGGATCCGGCATGAAGCTTTGTTATACTAGGTTTAAAACCCTGGGTGTATTATTCTTGACCTGGCTTACCCGAGCGGACAGCTCGAGCGGGGGGAGGGGTGGGGGAGGCAGCGTACCGGGAATACAGAAGCTTCACCGGTTTTGCAACTTGTCCGAACCTCGTTCTAAAATTGGGATATGACTCTAACAGAAAAGAAGTCACACGAAGTGCGCACTTCCTAGATGATTTAGAAGACTCAGAGAGAAGAGGGTTTCGTAACAGTTTTATAAAGAATTCAAGCAATATCAAAGCGGTAAAAAGCAGCATTTATCACATTAGGTTCAAATAAGTAAAAATCGGATAATAAATAAAAGCCAACTATAACAGTTATTCCAAGCTTGAATTCTGAACCCTGAACCAGAGATTCTGGGCTCAAAAAATCCCCAGCAGAGTCGCCAGAGCTGTCACACCTCCTTTTTTTCACTACACTACCCGGAAGGGTATAAAAGAGTTTTTTCCAATTTAAAGTGACAATCGAAACGGGATTTATTTATTTAAAGATTCAGAGTCGCCACTTGGGAGATTTATGGTGTCCCAAGTCACTGGTTCAAAATCCCGAATCGAGGAAAAGATGGATTCTGTATTACAGTCCGCGAACCAGAAATCCGGGTAAGGAATTCTGTTAACCCGGGAGAAGGTGTTAGGCATTCCCGAGTTCCGTAGTTCTAGCACGGTCGCTCAACTGTTACAATCGGCTTAATTATCTGATTTTAAACATTTTTAGACTTATGTGCAATTTTAACTCTTAACCGCTTTTATTTAATTAATTAAAGGAAGATTGCAACGTGATTTAAAATATGTTCGAACTACGTCACATAAATGCATCCGCAGTCCGCAACACATTTTATCTAACGTTGAGATTTGGATTTGGGTCACATAAATGCGCACCCGAGTTTAGGAAGGTAAATTGTTAAAATGACGCGTCTAAAGCAACTACGCGTTTTTAAGTTTTGCGAGGGCTATGGAAATTTCACTAGATGGCACGTCTCGAATTCTAAGGATCAAAACAAGATTAATTACACGAGGGCCGTGCAATTATCATTTTTATTTGACAAGGCGCACCTCAACAATAATTTAAAAAAAAAGAATTCGAATTACATTTGGAGGGCCACAACTATTTATGTAATTTAAAAGTGGCTCACCTTAATTAACTAAAAGGGATTACCCATTAAATAAGGCTTAAGGAAATTGCAACCATTTTTCAATTAGGCTGAACCTAAGTTATGAATCTCAAATGGACTAAGACGAGAGGTATACTCTATGTCATTTTCTCACAAACTGGGCTTGTCTTGATGCCCAATTATCAGCTACCAAACAGGCAAGAGGGAGCCGGCTTGTCAAGAAGCTCAGGATGAGAGCTTAATCATGGAAGAAGAAACTCGACACACCCAGTTCCATATTGGTAAGCATTTTAATCGAACAGTGATACTTTATCAAAGAAAATTCTATTTTTAATGAACCACACCTAAGAATCCAATTGATCACGTAAAAGCCTACTTAATCAATAAAACCTTGGTTCAAATTACCCATCATTTTAGCAAAGCAATGTGCATTGGAATTCTAAGAAAGCTGTTTGCAACCCTTAAAACCAAGCCAAAAATAAAAGGTCTCAAATCTGATTATCAACTCAAGCTTCATTTACAAATTTAACTCAATAAACCCAACGTAAATAACCTGATATCAATATGGCAAATCTCAAACTATACATAAGTGAACTATGATGCGTGGAAAACTAAATCCATCATGAATAATGCGAACTACACACATACAGTTCTCAAATGCATTCAAAATACAACAGACAAACTCACAATCCAGCAAGCGAATCATTCAGTTAATGCCTACTTAGTTAATACACATATCTAACATCTGGTATTGTTGAATTGAAAGCATTCAAATATTGATTCATAAAATGCAAGTGTAAGAACAATTATTTGATTAGTTACAGATTAAAAAGAATAATAAGACTTGGCTAGGAAGAAGCTAAAACAGAATGCAACAACTTTAAAGGAGGAGAACTAGTAAATCTGCAGAACAAGACTACTTTCTTTCAACTGGAATCTACATCCTCACACAACAACCTTAAACAAGCATCAACTCCATTCAAAGTTCCAAATGAAATACTTGGTAAACAAAAGGAAACAAGAAGAAAATCAGGATTCTGAAAGCAGCAACAGTAGAACAGCAATCAGTCCTCAATGGAACAGTAATCCAATAAATCAAACAGCTCCAAACAATCTCTCAACTTCCCAGAATTAAACCATTTTTCAAACCCAGAATCAGGTTTTCTTTAAGATCTAAAATTTCTAACTAACAAACGAATTTAAATAACAGAACTAGGACTAATTTAGATCAAAAGACTACAGGAATTTCTTATGTATTTTCTAACCATTTCAGAAATTATCTCTTCTCCCTCTTTCTCTATTCTCCAGCCTTTAAATAGGCAACCAATTAGTGCAATCCCCATTACAAGTGTCCCTTCCCTTATTTTAATTATCTCCACTAACTTAGTTTCTCTAAATTAATCAGTTAGTGCAATTTCTATTGCCAATCCCCTTTTTCATTTTAATTATCTCCACTAGCTTAGTGCTTTTAATTAATTCAGTAGTGCATTTTCCTAGACCCTATCACTTGTTAGCGGCCTCCTAATTAAATTAATGACATTCTTAGGCTAGTCTGCCTAAGTTAACCCCTAAAATTTCTGTTATTACCCTCCCTTGAACCCAGGTAATCATATGGGTCGAGTTGACCCAAATCAGAACCTAATTTCAGTGCTTTATGCAAAGCAGAAGAAGAACAACTTCATGGATTTTAGACTCAAAAACTTATTTGTATGACTGATTTTTTTAAGAAAACTCACATAAATAAGCTAGAATTAAACATAGGTGACTAAATCAAAACAAAATATAATTAAACTGATTAATCCTAGAACATGAAGGACTCTGAGATTAATATAATTAAGCAAAAGAAATCATAAACCTAGATGACATGAATAATAGCTAAAAAGGCACATGAATAAACCAAACAAAATCAACGAACAATCTTTAAATTCGAAAAAAAAAACTAAAAAAAACAACATAGAACAAATCCGACCAACCAATCATTATAAAGAAATTAAATAAAATAAAAAGAAAGGAGTAGAGGAAGATAATAATAATAAAAGGAAATTAAAAAAAACTAGGAATACCTACCAAAATTAATTGAACACCGTCTCAAACTAAGCCTTCAATGATCTTCGAATTTGTGGCCGGAATAGACCTTAATCGAGTGCTCTCGACTGAGAACACACAACTAAGGTCGATTTCGACCTCAAACCTTCAAACACTTAACGATTTGGATTTTTGGAATTTAGGGTTCGTTTTTTTTTTCAAATCCAGATTCGAGGGGTTTCAAGGGTATTCAAGGGAAGTGATGGATTAGGTATGAGGGGGTCAAGGAGGTTGTGTGGTGTTACTTTGGGGTCGATTGGGTAGGTTAGGGTTCAGGAGTTCGAACTTCTATCGAATATTTGATGAGTTCTGAGACGATTCGAAGGTAACGGGTTGAGGATTCGGAACGGGGAGATGAAGGAGAGTCGATGGTGTTAATTTGGGGTTGTTTGGGCCACCAAAACCGCCGTGAGGCGATTTCCGGTGGGCGAAAGGCGGTGGTGTGAGGCGGTGGGAGACAAGGGTGTCTCTAGGGTTAGTGAGAGACAATGAGGGGTCTGATTTTGCGATAGGGGGTCTGATGGGTTTTTGAATATTTTAAATTAACGATTTAATTAGGGTCGTTGGACGATTGGAATCCAATGGCTCTGATTAAATCCTTAATGAAAACAGGGTTGTTTTGTTATTAGGGGGGTTGGACCAGATACGGGGAAGCCGGGTCGCATCAGGTAACGGGAGATGGGGCGAGATTTTAACCGTTGGATGTGGGGGGAATGGACGGTTTGAGATCTATTGATCGTGAAACGACGTAGTATTCTCCTTATACTACGTCGTTTCAATGGCTTTACAGGCTGAAGGTTTGGACTGGGTGAAACATGGTTTTTGGGCTGATTTTTGTAGGTATTTGATTTGGGCTTGGGATTTAAATTAAATTGGCCCAACTTCTGTTTTTTTTATTCTTTTCCTTTTCTTTTTATTTCAAAAAAAATTTTCTTCTTAAAATTACAAATAAAACCTTAATTAATCCCTAAACCAAATTATTCTACCAAATTAACTCAATTATCTCTAAATATTAATTACCACAACTAATTAAATACCAAATAAAAAGAAAATTGTCAAAATTCGAAATTAAAGAGTGAAAAATTCAACATGACTATTTTTTATGATTTTTTCTATTTTTGTTAAACAAATTAATTTACTAATTAATAAAAAAAATTAAATCCTAAACGCAGATGCAATATTTTTTATGATTTAAACAAAATTAAATATGCACACAAAAATGCAAACAATCAGGAAAATTCTACAATAATTCCTAGAATAGCAAATAATTAAAAAGATCTAATTTTGGGAATTCTGTAGGAGTAATTCATGTGAGGCAAAAATCACGTGCTCACAACTTGTTTTCTTCGAATACGAGCGGATTAGAGGTGGGACCGAGAGGTAAAACGGTAATTGAGGCTTGATTTTTGACCGTGGAATCGAGGTAAGTATTTGGGCTAACCTTAGCTTGAGGGATTAAGAGTCGTGTCTTATTTGCTACGTGTTAACTGTAGAGTACGACGTATAGGTATGGTGACGAGTATCTATACGTCGGTGTCAAGCATGCCCATGAGTCTTTTATTGTAATTGTTATGACTCCGTTTTGGTTTATTGCGCTTCATATGAGGATTATCATTATTGTTCCCTTGATGGGATGTTATTATCATTATCGTTCCCTTGCCGGGATGTTATTGTCATATTATTGTTCCCTTGTTGGGATGTTTGTTTTGATTTATTGTTCCCTTGCCGGGATGTTGTTGTAATATTATTGTTCCCTTGCCGGGATGTTGTTATATTGTTATTGTTCCCTTACCGGGATTCTTTTATGATTGGTGTTGATAACTGAAATGGGAGCGGGTTGCGCGCCTGCAACGGTAATCTATGAAATGGGAGCTGGTTGCATGCTTGCAATGGTAATATATGAAATGGGAGCGGGTTGCACGCCTGCAACGATAATATATGAAATAGGAGCGGGTTGCACTCCTGCAACGGTAGTATATGATATGGAAGCGGGTTACACGCCTACAACAATATCATATGAAATGGGATCGGGTTGCACTCCTGCAATGGTATTACATGTGTACCTATTCTTCTATTTCCTTATCCTTGCTGGTAATTGATTTATGGCATTCCTTATATTTCTCTACCATTGTTCTATTGTTATTTGTTACTCCCCATAGCATGTTTCCCTCGCCCAACTTTAGTTGTAATTGTCTGCTTCTATTTCCGCTGTATATGATTTAACTGCACAGGTTTATTTGGTAGTCTGGTCCTACCCTCGGTACTACTTCGTCGAGGTTAGGCTAGGCACTTACTAACACATGGGGTCGATTATGCTGATACTATACTCTGCACTGTATGTAGATATTGATATCAGAGCATTTGGACCGTAGTGAGGTTGCTGTCTTCAGTCCACACAGGCGACCCGAGGTAGTCCTGCAAACGTCCACGGGCCTTGGCATCTCCTCCTATCTTTTCTCTTTCTGTTTTTACTTATTCAGAGACAAACTTGTGTATTTCATTCAGACTTTGGTTGTAGTATTCTTAGACAGTCTGTAACTTGTGACACCAAATTCTGGGAAGTATTGTACTCCAAATTATGTAGCAGTGTTTTGTTGGAATATTAATTTTCGGCTTCTGCATTTCCGATTGTTTAATGCTATTCTGTTGTTTAACCACTTAGTATTTTACATCGTTTAGTATGTTTAAATAAAAAGGGAGATAAATTTGCAAAATTTGGCTTGCCTAGCTTCCATGAGTAGGTGCCATCACGACTCCCGAGGGTGGGAAATCCGGGTCTTGACAAGTTGGTATCAAAGCTCTAGGTTACATAGGTCTCACAATTCACGGACAAGCTTAGTAGAGTCTGAGGGATCGGTACGGAGACGTCTGTATTTATCCCAGAGGCTACAGAGTTAGGAAAAACTTCACATTTATTGTTTCCTATCGTATGGTTTAGTTTCTGCATGCTAATTGAATTTTTACTCTATTCATTTGCAGATGGCGAGAACACGCACTTCCTCATCCACTAACTAGCATCCTGAGCCCCCAGCAACAGCTCCTACAAGGGGCAGAGGGCGAGGCTGAGGCCATGATAGAGGCCAAGGTAGGGGCAGAGCTCAGCCAAGAGCAGCAGCACCAGCGGCGGAGCCTCAGGTTGACTTTGATGATGAGGTTTCGGCCCAAACAGTTCTGGTGGGCCCAACTCAAGTCCCAGAGGGGTTTATTGCTACCCAGTACTCCAGGATGCTCTGATCTGTCTAGTAGGCCTTATGGAGAGCGTCACCTAGGAAGGCTTTCTTCCTATAGTACCAGCCGTCTCTTAGGCTAGAGGAGGAGCCCAGACTCCTGCTACTCGCACTCCAAAGCAGATTACTCCCCAGTTTCAGACTCCAGCAGCTCATCCAGTTGGAGCAGTTCAGCCAGGTGAGGTATCCTAGAACGGTGACATCGTAGCTATGTCTACCGATACTTTGTGGAGATTGGATAGGTTCACCAAGCTCTTCACTACTTCTTTTAGCGGTGCATCTTCTGAGGATCCCCAGGATTATCTAGACAGTTGTCATGAGGTTCTTAGGAATATGGGGATAGCGGATACCAATGGGGTCGACTTTGCTACTTTTCGCTTGTTTGGATCTGCCAAGACTTGGTGGAGAGATTATTATTTGGCTAGGCCAGCCGGATCACCAGCTTTGACTTGGGAGCAGTTTACTCAGCTATTTCTGGAGAAGTTTCTCCCCATCACTTAGAGAGAGGCCTATCGGAGGCAGTTTGAGCATCTCTAGCATGGTTCTATGACTGTTACTCAGTATGAGACGAGATTCATTGACTTGGCTCGTCATGCTCTTATCATACTTCCCACTGAGAGAGAGAGGGTAAGGAGGTTCATTAAGGGACTTATTCAGCCGATTTGACTTCAGATGGCTAGGATGCGGCCAATGTGGCAAGGAGAGTGGAGATTGTTCTGTCGCAGGGAGGTGGTCAGGGGTTTGATAAGAGGCCTCGCCATTCAGGAAGATTCAGTGGCGCCTCGTCTGGACACAGAGATTCTTTTGGTAGAGGCCATCCTCCTAGGCCTTTTTAGTCAGCACTTCAGGCTTCTCATAGTTCCCCAAGTGGCCGTGATGCTCACATGCAGTATTTCGATTTGCAGTCCTGCAGTGCATCACCAGCTCTTATCAGTGCACTTCTGCTTCAGAGTTTTCAGGGTCGTTAGCCACAGTAGCCTAGGGCTTGTTTTACTTGTGGCGACACGAGGCACATTGCTAGATATTGTCCTCGAGCATCGAACAACTCTCACTCACAGCAGCAGGGTTCCTGTGCTATGGTTGAGGAACCAGGTGTTCCACCACCTGCTCCGCCAGCTAGGGGTGGGGGTAAAGTTGTTAGAGGTGGAGGTAGAGGTATTAGAGGTGGAGGTCAGGCAACTAGAGGTGGAGGCCAACCAGCAGCAGGCCGTCCCAAAGATGTAGTTCAGGGTGGTGGGGTCTAGCCCCGATATTATGCTCTCCCAGCCAGGCCTGAGGCTGAGGCTTCCAATGCGGTTATCATAGGTACGGTTCTAGTTTGTAGTAGGGATGTTTCAGTGCTATTTGATCCAAGGTCTACATACTCCTATGTGTCATTTTATTTTGCACCGTATCTGGTCATGCGTAGTAATTTCTTGAGTGCCCCTGTATATGTGTCTACACCGATGGGTGATTTTATTATGGTAGATCGAGTCCATTGTTCTTGTATAGTTGTGATTAGGGGTCTTGAGACTCGTGTAGATTTGTTACTTCTGGACATGGTTGATTTTGATGTCATACTGGAGATGGACTGGTAATCACCTTACCAAGCTATCTTGGACTGTCATACCAAGACTGTGACCTTAGCCTTGCCGGCTTTACCTCCTTTAGAGTGGAGAGGGACTTCTGGTCATTCTACACGTAGAGTTATCTCTTATGTGAAGGCTCGGTGCATGGTCGAGAAGGTGTATTTGGCCTATTTGGCATATGTCCGTAATTCTAGCACCGAGGTTCTTCCTATTGATTTTGTGCTTGTTGTTCGTGAGTTCCCTGAGGTATTTCCTTCAGCTGTTGTTCGTGAGTTCCCTAAGGTATTTCCTTCAGACCTGCCGAGCATGCCACCCGATAGGGATATTGACTTGTGCATTGATTTGGCTCTAGGCACTCAGCCCATTTCTATTTCGCCGTATCGTATGACCCTGGCTGAGTTAAAAGAGTTGAAGGTGTAGTTGCAAGACTTGCTTGAAAAAGGTTTCATTATACCTAGTGTTTCGCATTGGGGTGCGTCGGTGTTGTTTGTTAAGAAGAAGGACGGGTCGATGAGAATGTGTATTGATTACCGGCAATTGAACAAGGTTACAATCAAGAATAAGTATCCATTGCCAAGGATTGATGATTTGTTTGATCAGCTTCAGGGTGCCAAGGTATTTTCGAAGATTTACTTGAGATCTGGCTACCATCAGTTGGGGATTAGGGCATCCGATGTACCTAAGACATCTTTCTGCATTCGGTAAGGGCATTATGAGTTCTTGGTGATGTCATTCGGGTTGACAAATGCCCTAGCAGCATTTATGGATTTAATGAACCGATTGTTCAGGCCTTACTTGGATTCATTCGTGATAGTCTTCATTGAAGATATTTTGATCTATTCCCACAGAAGGGAGGAGCACGAGCAGCATCTTAGAGTGGTTCTTCAGACTTTGAGGGGTAGTCAGTTGTATGTCAAGTTTTTGAAGTGTGAGTTCTGATTGAGTTCAGTTGCATTCTTGGGTCATGTTGTATCAGCAGAGGGTATTCAAGTTGATCCGAAGAAGATAGAGGCAGCCAAGAACTAGCCTAAACCTGCATAAGCTATAGAGATCTAGAGTTTCTTGGGTTTGGCAGGCTACTATCGTCGATTTGTGGAGGGGTTTTCGTCTATTGCAACCCTGATGACCAGGTTGACCAGAAGGGTGCCCAGTTCAGGTGGTCGGACGAGTGTGCATATATAAGCATGCACAAGGTTTTTATAATTTTCTATAATTTTAAGGGTTTAAATTGATTTATTTTCTCCCCTTTTACTCATAAAATCCCTAATAATTATTCCTCAAATTATTATTACAATGATTCATTCGTTTAATTTCTATACTTATACCAAAATATGGGTAATATAATTTTTTGCATTTTTATAATTGCATTTGGTATTTTTTAAGCTAAATTGCATATAATTGCAATGTTAACCCATTTAGTGTATAATTATATTTTATGTGCTTAAAATTGGTCCCTATAATTTTAAAATGGTAATTACATATTTTAAATCATTTTGGTATAGAAAAATTATTTTAAAAAAACTATTTATTATTTATTATAAATTAAGTAGGGAAAAAAGGCTATTTAAATTATAGCCAAATTTGGCTTTCAATTGTAGCCCAAATTGAACACACTCCCCAGCCCAATTTCATACCCAATTAACCCGACCCAGACTTTATATACACCTTCCCAAACCCGGAACCCATCTACCCTATCAAATCCTGACCGTTGATCTCCCAGATCAACGGTCCACACGACCCCTTTCCTTTTTTAATTCCTAAGACCACCCTAACCCTATCCATTCTTCACAACCTATCACCTTCAGATGCTCTCGTCTCCTCTCTTCTCTCAACCTAACCCTAATCCCTCTTCAACCGCCGCCTCCCTCTCCGGTCTTCTCCAGTGACCACCTTTCAACCCCGAGCCTCCAATGGTTCCTCCATCGCCTTGCTCATCCTCTCTGAGGCCTTCAAGGGCCCTTGTCCATGCCGACTTGTATCTAGGGTTACTGTTTTGGCTGTTCGTGGCTACTCCGGTGTGATTTTGAGCAAAATCACGCTATATTTGTTACGATCTTTGAAGTTTATAGCAGGTTCTTCCGTTTCTATTTGGGTTTCCTTTGAAACCCTAACTTTCGTTTGTATCTCTTAGATCTGTGCTATTTTTAACGATTCGAGTCTGTTTCTTTCTATGTTTTACACTATTCTCAAACCTCTTTTGCAAAAATCATCGATTGCGAGTTGTTTTACTTTCTTTTAAAAGTTAGGGTTTGTGGAACTTTTTCTACACTCTGTTTAAATCGATTCTTCATGTTTAAACCTTTTTCCTTTATATATCTCGACTGATTCTGTGTTTTTTCTCCTTTTTTAACTCGTCTATGTTGAAAACCCTAGTTTTTGGTCTTAACCCTGGGTTTTGAGTTTGTATTTGATGATTTGTTCATCTAATCTATATGCTTGCTTGTTTCTCATGAATCCCTGAGTCTTGTGTGATTATTACCCTACTATGCCCATTAGGGTTTCTAATTTCTGGTTCTTCTGCCTATACTATGTTTATTTAGTTAACTCCTTTAATCAGTGCTATGTTCTATACGAATCCCTGATTTTGTGTGATTTTACCCTACTGTGCTATTGGGTTTTTTGATTTTACCTCTTCTTGCCTATTGTGTGTTTATTCTGTTTGTTCATGGAAATTTTTGGTAATTTCCCCTAAATCAGTGCTATTGTCCATCGGAATCCTTGATTCCTTATGGTTGATATCCTTCTAATCTCATGTGATATTCTATACCGATTTTCAACCTGTCAGTCATTTTTCTTGCCTTATTTCATGATCGATTATGCTGTCAACTGACTCTTGTGTTATTTCCTTAATTAGAATATTATGTACCCGGCCTTATTTGCATGTTCTATACTTGCACTATCCTGAAATTATTTTCTTATGTGTTATATTCCATGTCTTATGTGATATCTTTCCTTATCTGTCTTTACCGTTTGAAATTAACTCCCTTAATTAAGGGAGTACTTCTACTAATTTTATACTAATTGATGCCTAGTTACATAACTACTGCTTGACTTTGATTCTTACCTTATTATTTTGCCTAGTTTCAGACTATATATAGGCTCTCTCATTAACACTCACAGGACACGAACTCTTGGGTTCAAAACAATCTTTCATACTTAAAAAATCGCTGCTCTCTCTCTTGTGCTACTTGCTACTGCTCTAAGTTAGCCGGCTGCAAGCCAAGGCTAACCATTTGTGTTCTCTTGTTCTTTCATTCTGCTTACTATCCTCTTCATTAGTATGTCCTAGTTTTAATTCAAAGTTCCAACAACAATATGATTCTCTTATTGTTTCAGTTCCTCTTGTTTCTAGTTTGCTTCTATTTGTGGTTCTATTGTGAAACTTGTAGTTGAGGATTACATTATTAGCATGTCTTCCCCTCCCCTTGAGATTAGTACATTTACCCTTCTGTTTGTTTCTGAGAATGTCTACACTAGTCATCTCTTATTTGCTATATGTTTACCACCATGGATCTCCCAAATCCCTATCACCTTTAATGTGAGTCTGTTCTTTATGTTTTATCTAGTGACTATGTCTAGCTAGCTACTTCTGGCATGACTATTAATTCCCAGGTCTTGCTTAACTATGTGTCCTATGTATTACCAAACCCCTTTACCTTGTTTTGTGACTACCAAACCTGCCTTGATGTTATGACTCCTGGTTGTGTATGAACCTATCCTAAGGTGTTTGGAGTTTGTTAACTACTCCAATCTCTTTTTCAAACAATCTTTGTTGCTTTACTAAATTACTTTCAAAAAGACTTTTGTTAAATACAGTTTCTTACTAAAACCTTTCAACTTGTGTCCATCACTTTTCATTCTACTCTTATTCAATAAGTTCTGCACTTGTTCAATCTTTGTTTACTAAGTCTAGGTGTATGCACTGCTCGGGATCCTTGAGATCCGTAAGGAACTTTGATGCACCTGGACTCTGATTTGCCTATGGAATTGAGGCATATGAGGCCATTGGAGGCTTTGGGAAATCTGGGCCTGATTGAAGGCTCCCTATAGAATTGGTTCTTGATTTTCTATTTTTACTTATTCATTCATTAGCCTGTAATAATTTGTAAACAGATATTGGGGTATTTAGTGAAAAGGGTGGGTAAATACATGTTTTATGGGGTGATTCGGGTAGAAATCATGCTCATAAGACTTTGCTTTTAAATCTGTTTGCTCTACTAAGTAGAAATCATGCTCATAGGACTTCATGTTTAAATCTGATTGTTTTCCAATAGAAATCATGCTTTTATGACTTCCTGCTTAAATTCGAGTGCCTCATCAAGTAGAAACCATGTCTATAAGGTTTTGTACATTCTGTCATGTTTAGAAACCATGCTTATAGGTTTCAAATAATCATGTCTTAAAATCAGTTTAATAATAGATGTCATGCCTATAGGACCTGATCCAAATTCAGTTACAACAAGTATTTATGTATGTTTCCATACCTGCAAACTGTCAAAAACAGTATTACACCTAGATATCATGCCCATAGGGAGCCCTACTCGTAATTCTGTTTGTTAATCTAATTTAGTCTAAATAAGTCAACTTGATCGCGCCTAGTTCATTTCTGAATTGGTTTTATTAAATATTAAGTATTTCCTGAAACAAGTTCCTTTAAACTGCCTTAATCTCATTAGATATCATACCTATAGGTATTAAAGGAGTCCATTTCAAAACCTACTTTGTTTCTGCATTAATACAGACATCAGTACTCCGCATATAGGCAAGCCCTTGGGGTGTTTTCAAAAACTGCATCTCTAAAACTGTCTCTATTGCTTAATGCTTTCTGATCCTAACAAGCTTTTAAAAAAAGAGTCCATATGCAACTGCTAGGGTATTACTTCTGAGTCTAAAAAAAAGAGGTTGTTTGTCTTCTGCATATTCACTTAGATATCCTGCTTTAGGACATTGTCTAATAAAAGACCTTAACTGTGCTTGGGTCGTGCTGCTTATGTGTTTGTTTGAGGAGGAAACTCTGAGCCTCTTAATTGCTCCCTTTGTATGTTGAAAGTCCTAAGTGTTTTTGATTGTCGCCTTAGAATTTTTGCCTTTTAAAACCTTAGGAGTACGTCTAGAACCACCTATAGGTAGAGGTCCTAACTCCCTCCAGGACCATTAAGAAGGGACGGGAAGCAGCATGCAATAGAAATCATTGACCAAATACTCGCTTTGCATGACCAATAAAGGGGATGTGACGGGTAGACATGGGATATGATTACTACGTGCTAATGTCACGTGTAACCCCTCATTGAGAAGTTTTTACCGGACATTGTGTGGGGTGATCCTATAGGATAACCAACCTCGGACCCCTCTTTACCAAATCCCTTCTTTATTTAAACCTTTATTTTACAACTTGTCCAAACCTTTATCTTACTACTTGAGTTGTTCTAACGTGCTTTACTTACAACTTATTTGATTCAACTGTTTACTTGTAATGGACTAATTTGTGGATATAATTTCGGCCGGGACCCACTGTTATGGACCGCGAGGGGTGCCTAACACCTTTCCCTCGAGGTTACTTCGAGCCCTTACTCTAATCTTTGGTGATGCAAGCCAATCCAAGAGTTAACCGCTCTATGTGCCCTAACGCACCATAATCCGTTAGGTGGTGACTCTTCAAATACCCAATTCCCAAAAGGAAATGAGTCATTACACCCCGTGAATGTCGAAACCCAAACTTCTCCTCGTAAAATAGGGAGGAAAAATGGGGCACGACAGCATGTCGACTCTGCTGGGGATACCTTAGACTCTTACCATAACGAATTTGTCTTTTACAAAATTAGTTCAAGCATGCTTATCCCGTACCCTTCTTCCTTAATTGAATTTAACTGTCTATTTTTCAAGCATTTATGATTTCTTTATTGCCCTGAAACTGACTTGTCTCTTTATTTTCTTTTTCCCTGTAACAGTCTTTCAATTATTTAAATGCTGTATTTATTTTTCCTACATGCAAATACTTGACTATATGTTATTAATTGCTGCATAAATCATGCTTCACATCATATTCCACTAGTGCGTATCAGATCCTATAGGAACGCTTTAATGAGTGGTTGCGTTCTTCCTATTTACTACCCTTAAATTCGGAAAGGCTTATTTGTGGTAAGACCAGTCGATCAGCGGTGCAATCGACGGTTCCGTTCCTTCCCCCTCGAGATGTCTGCTTAAGGGTACCAGTCTAAAACCTCATCGAAACCTTACTCTGGTTAAAATTGTGCATGCATCATGGTCAAATCTAGTCAGATCAGTTATATTGTCGACATAATGACCCTTTAAGATAAGCCTTATCTAAAGTCCATCGGGGTTTCCACTATCCCAACAGACACAAACCATGTTCTGTGCATTAATTTGGAGAACTAAATACCAATATGCTAATCATGAATGTATAAATAGTCGAGTCTGGTAGGGGAAAGGCCTAACCCTTTTGTTTTGCAGAAAATAAGGAACGAGGTCCCCAGCTTCGGTATGGTTAGTACACCCTTACTCTTGCTAGACTGGTGGAGGAATCTACCATCAGATGAAAAAATCAATGAATGGAAAGAGAGGGCTGCCAAATCTAGTAAGAAAAGTTGGAATATCTAGAATACAGCCTGTTGGAATTGGAAGGAAAAGTGAGGAAGAGAGTCACCGACTGCCAGAACATTGAGGGAAACCAAAGAGGACATTTGGCAAAGGTATTCTTACTGGTGAACCTACGGGAACTGGAGGATTTGATCAACAAGAGAATTCGGCCTGAGGATGGCCTTTCTGGGACCAAGTAGGCTAGATTTATTTACTTTTTCCTAAAAACGTAATAAGGCCAAGTGCTAGTAGTGACTTATTTTTATCTTAGTGTCGTTTTGGGATTCATCTATTTTTATATTATGAAATGAAGCATTTATTGGCATTTCAAGTTCTCTAAATTTATTTGTCTGTAGGCCTACCTCGGGAACAACAAGGCTCCCAACTTAGGATACGAGTTTATATTTCGCAATACGTCTTTAAATACTACAAACATTTCAGAATCCTCACTAACTTGTTACCTTTTTTCCGCTTATTTTTATTATTATTCCTATCCCTTTAGGTTGGGTCACTCATACTGGTCTCATCAGCATATCACACCAGATCTATAGGCCCTCCACCTCCTCCTCCTCCTCCAAGCAACACAAAGGGAAAAGGAAAATTAAAGATGGACGACTTAAGTGGAATCCGAAAGGAAAATGTTGAGAACGCAGAGACTTTTGATGGCAATAGTACTCCGGCCCTGAATGACTTGGTTTTGAGACTAGAACAAATGATACTAGAACTACAAGGAGAACTTGAGCAGGTCCACAATTTGGCAAACCTGTGACTTACCATCAAAGTCCCTAATATCCACCAACAGAACACAAAGAACCCAACACCTCCTCAGAACACGCAAAACCCACAGCCACAAAATCCTACCGCACCAAATCAATACGCAACTCCACCCCAAAATATCAATCCATTGCCAATACCAACTCCACCACAACATCATCATCAACCAATTCCGTACCCACCAACCACTACTTGCCACACTCCCCAAAATACACCACCACTCATTCCCGATCCACAAAACTCCACCAATGACCATCACTATACCCAAGTCCCTGGTACCCATCAGAGAAACCCAATATACGTGGAAACTATACCATATTTTACCCAACCAATCTCCTGTGCACCGGAACCCTTCGAAAAAAACCTGCTCATTAAGAACATGGCGGAACAACTCAAGAAATTAACAAGCCGAGTTCAAAGTGTTAAATGAGAAAGAGGAATAGAAGGTTTGAACTATGAAGATTTATGCATACAATCCGATGTGGAATTGCCAGAAGGGTACAAACCTCCCAAGTTTGAAATGTTCGATGGTACAAGTGATCCCAGGGTTTAGCTAAGGACTTACTGTGACAAGCTTGTCGGGGTTGGAAAAGATGAAAAGATTCTGATGAAGCTCTTTATGAGAAGCCTTACTGAGGACGCTTTGTCTTGGTATATCAGCCAGAATGCCAAGAAATGGTCCAATTGGGTGAGCATGGCATCGAATTTCATGGACCGGTTCAGGTTCAACACAGAGAATGAACCAGATGTCTTCTACATCCAGAATCTCAAGAAGAAACCTACTAAGACTTTCTGCGAATATGCTACTCGTTGGAGATCGAAAGCCGCCAAGGTCAGGCCTGCTTTGGATGAAGAACAGATGAACAAATTCTTCGTCAAGGCTCAGGATTTCTAATATTATGAGAGACTGATGGTCATCGAAAATCACAATTCTCTGATATCATCAAGCTCGAGGAAAGGATCGAGGAAGGAATCAAGAGCGGGATAGTAATGAATTTTGAGGCATTGCAAGCCACGAATAAGGCACTCCAATCAGGCGGCATATCGAAGAAGAGAGATGTTGGGGCAGCAATGGTGGCCTAGGGCCTAAAAACTCCACTCACATATCAAACACCTCCACCCACCTACCAAACACCTCCACCCACATACTAAGCATCACCACTTACATATAAACCTTCATCTCCCAGATATTCCCAACCAGCCATTGTCCATCACACCTATAATTCTAAACTATCCCACTTCCAATCACCACCAACTCACCAAAATTATCCAAGACCAAGACCCAATTTCGACCGCAAGCCACCCAGACAATACACCGCCATTGCTGAGCCTATCGACCAACTGTATGAAAGGTGGAAAGCCGCATGTTACGTCACTCCTATTCATGCTATGGCACTGGAAAATCCATCCCAATGGGTCAATACGAACAAAACCTGTGCGTACCACTTCGGTATGAAAGGGCACACCAGTGTTGAGTGCCGAACATTGAAAGATAAAATCCAGATGCTAATTAACAATAAGGTCATACAGGTAAAGGAAGCCGCACCTAATGTTCGTAACAATCCGCTCCCTGATCATAAAGGTGATGGTGTGCTTGTTACAGAAACAAATGAAGAATGGGGCCCTGAGGGGTCAATCGGGCTTATCTGATAAGGTGATGGCTTTAAGGTTGCAGTTACACTTACTCCTATCGTGGTTCAGACTTAGGCACCTACTGATGTTGAGGTAACTGCACCAGTTCCATTCGAGGTAGAAGTAGCTCCGCCCGCAGCCACCTCCACTCCATTTGAAGTAGAAGTGGTCACACCTTTTACTGTGACGGTGTCAACCACATCCCCATTTAACTCAAAATCAATACCCTGGGAAAATGTTGCCGAGGCTCGGCGAAAAAGGAAGACTAAGATAGAGGAATTTGATGCCGCACAAGGGATGGCTAGAACTGGAAGAGTCTATACACCTGAACACCTGGGAGGTTCAAGTAAGGGTGCCACTTCTAGGCAGCCTGTCATTGAGACCAGGGCGGATGACCTGTGGAGGAAAATATAGGCAAAATAGTATTATGTTGTTGACCATATGAACAAAGTCCCTGCTCTGATATCTATCCTGTCACTATTACAGACTTTAGAGGCACACAAGAACGCCTTGATAAAAGTACTGAGCGAGGCTTATGTACCCAATAATATCTCTGGCGGAGAAATGGCCAACATGGTCGGTCAGGTGCTGGAGAGCCATAAGATTATCTTCCACGAAGATGAGTTACCGCCCGATCACAATCGAGCATTCCATATCATAGTACAATTTGAAGACAAGTTCACTGCCAGGGTCCTGGTTGATGGAGGTTCGAGTCTAAATATTTGTCCACTGGATACCCTAAAAAGATTGGACAAAGGTTTCCATGAAATACGGACGATAAGCATGAATGTGAAGGCTTTCGATGGGTCCCAGAGGTCCACGATCGAGGAAATCAACCTCTGCTTGCATATGGGACCAAATTGGTTCAACGTTGAATTCCAAGTGCTTTACATACCAGCCTCATATAATCTTTTGTTGGGCCGCCCATGGATCCATGCTACTGGAGCCATGCCCTCCACACTACATCAAGCCGTAAAATTCGAATGGAACCATCAGGAGGTAATAATTCATGGAGATGGGAGTAACCCCATCTACACTAGTCAAACCATCCCAGCCATTAGACATAGAAGGAGGCTAGGAGGGGAAACCTATCATCATATTAAACGGGTCAATGCCGGCAAGAAGGATAAATGGTGGAGTAACAAAATAGAAAGCATACTAACATGGTCCGGATATGAACCCGACAAAGTATTGGGAAAGAACCTCCAGGGTATCACCAAGCCGATACGACTGAAAAATCATGGTACCACTTTTGGGATCGGATACCAGTATACATGGCAGGAGTACAATGACTTGTTTCCTCCATGGCATGGACCTTATGACCCTCTTGAGAAACCGGTACCATGTTTGGAACAAGTTTTCCATCAGGCTGACACAATATGGGGAACTGCAAAAGAAGAAGCACTAGTTGGGCTGAAGGATTTGTTCTTGGAAGACGAGGACATGGACTGCTATGCCATAATTGATGAGGAGGAGGAAGAAGGCATCACCATTCAGACTGTAGCAAAGGGAGCTGTTCTCAGAAACTGAACCGCCACGCCATCGAGCCCACCGAGTCCCTGGGTAGCTTGGCAGAATTTACTTCTATAGCCGTTATAGGCATTTAAGATTTCCAGTAATTTATTTTAAAGATTTACTTATTTCAAAATAATTGCTCAATTCGTTGAGCCAATCTCTGTCTGAACAATTTTTTCAAATAATCAAATACATTTATCTTTTATCATTATTCATTACTATTTTTATACCTTTCCCTTCTACAGTGTTATTAGTACTTTTCCTGATGAACCAATGACTGTGACATGTAACGAGGCAACACAACATGAGAATAGTGACGCGGAGGAAGAAGATGAGATACCCGAGGAAAATGTCAGAGAAGTTGAGAATTTTGAGAACAATCCTAAGTCCAACTTAGGCAAAACAGAAGCAGTAAATATGGGAGACGCTGAGACCGTCAAAGAAACCCACATCAGCATTCACTTGTTGCCAACAAAGAAGGAAGAATACATCTGTTTTCTAAAGGAATATAAGGATATCTTCACATGGTTGTATGATGATATGACCGATTTGAGCACATCTATAGTGGCTCACAAGTTGCCTACCAATCCCATGTGCCTGCCAGTCAAGCAGAAACTCAGAAAATTCAAACCAGACATGAGTTTGAAAATCAAGGAGGAAGTTACCAAGAAAATCAAAGCCAAAGTTCTTAGGGTGGTTGAGTACCCAACATGGATAGCTAACATTGTGCTAGTCCTGAAGAAAGACGGGAAGGTCAGGGTTTGTGTTGATTATCGGGATTTAGACAGAGCAAGTCCCAAAGATGATTTTCCACTGCCAAATATACACATTGTGATTGATAACGGCGCCAAGCATGAACTCCAATCCTTTGTAGATTGCTTCGCAGGTTATTGTGAGAACGTGATTTTTGCCTCACAAGAATTACTCCAAAAAGAATTCATAAATAATTTTTCTTTGTATGCGATTTTGAATTTTTCGTGGCATTTTATCTGTACATGTTTATTTCATTCTAATTAAAGAAAAATATAGAAAAAATAGTAATATATAGGTACATGTGCATTTAGGAATTAATGTTGCATTTTCATAATTAATTAATCACGGGTTTCTATAAAAGGAAAAAATAAAATATATTTAGGAATTAAATAAACCATAGTTGGTTTTAAAAGAAGAAAATATGCATTTAAAGTGTGCCATCGTGGGATTTTATTTTTACTTATGTGATAATTGTTGATAAGAGTTAATATTTTGTAGTTTGATTTTGGTTTTATGTTTCATTTTTTATTTTAGAATTTTTGTTAAAGTGTTGATTAAAAGAAGAAATGAGAAAAATTAAAAAAACATAGGCCAATCATATCTGGGCCAAGAAACTTTAAACAAAAAATCAGGCCCAAAACTTTCTCTATACCCGGCCAAATCCAGTCCACCTGCAACCAATCCAAACGATGTCGTATTGGAAACTTACATCTGGACCGTCGATCAAGATAATTTAATGGTCCAGATCAATTCTCTTGTTAAACCAAACGACACCGTATGGCTTTATTTGATCAGGACCGTTCATCGTTATTAATCCAATGGCTCTTAGGCTTTCCCTCCTGACCCGACCCATCCCCATCTAAGACCGAACCAATCCCCACTAAACCAAAACGGCACCGTTCCTTTAAGTGGATAGATCCTGACCATCTATCTTGCCTGATCTAACGGCCCAGATCAGACCACCCCTCCCCTATATAAGCTGAATTCCTAACCCAGCCCCCTAACCAAACACCCCCCTCGTTCTCCTGTTCATCATCGTCCCTAAGACGATGCCCCCGAACCCTAGCCGCCCTAGCTCCCCCTCGCCTGAAACCCGGCGGAAACTACGCTGCCGGTCACCAAACCAACACCCTAAGACCACCTGACCATCCTCTATCCAAATATGGTAACCACTGAGCTCGAATCTTCCTGGAGTTTCTCGAATCTTCATTTGAAGATTCGAGCCAAACTCAGATCCAAACCAACCAGTCCCTAATTAACACTACAGCACCCTCTAACCACCCTCGTTACAGATCTGTTAGTTGTTCACCTCGAATCACCCTACATCGTCTCGAATCTTCAATCGAAGATTCGACCATAACCTAAACATACCTCGATGTACCCCAAACTCACACCAGTCACTCTCCTAACCTCACTCGTAACCAAACCAAACTTGGTTTGGTTTGAATCTGACCAGAAATGATCGAACCCTAAATCTGGGGAAAATGGAACCCTAAAATTCCAATCATGGAATTTGTCCAAATTAATTGAAGGGTTGGGGTCTAATAGACTTTAATCGAGGTGTTCTCAGTTGAGAACACTTCAATTAAAGTATGTTCGACCTCAAAATGCTTAGGTCTGACTTCGAGCCTGGGTCCGTATAATTTTGAGGTTATGAGGTATTTTTCTTTTTCCTTTATTCTATATTTATCATTTTCTGTCTATATATATGCTTAGCTTTATTGATTTCCCTTGTTTTTAAGTTCTTCTTCTCATCTCTGCTAGACCTGTTTATTTGATCCAATTCTAGCATTTGCTTTTGTTTGTTGTAATTGTTTACAATGTGTGTAATCGATTCGATTAAGTTCGTTGATTAGTTATTTTATTATAAGTCCATGTTCCTGTTATTGTGTTTGAAACAGCCTGTTCGTTTATTTTGTATTGACTATTATCGTTTGTTTTAAGTAGTCAGTTAAATTAGTTCTCGTCAATTAATGCACTCTTGTTTGAACAGAAAGTTTGTCAAAACATTGTTGATTGATCCGTGGCCATCTGGTTTCAGGACATTGTCATCCTAATGACAATGAACTTGAATTCCTAATGTTTGCATTCATGTGCATATTGATTAGTTATTTCAGTTTCAGTTTTATGGATTTTGTTAAGTTCTATGTTATGATTAAGTCTAGATTGATTCAATTCCAAGTTCATTTGTTCCAATTAATTTCTAACTTTGATCCTTCAGTAATCAGAAATAAGTTTGGTTACAGTTAAAAGTCAGTTTTAATCTTTGTTAAAAGGAAAACATTTCAGATTTTAAAGCAGTAATAAAGCAGTGTCTGTGTTATGAGGGCAATAATATTAAGAATTTTTAGGGGTATTGTGGGAATGAAACAGTTAGGATAGTATGTTAATGTTAGTGCTTTTTTAATGGGATATTAGTATGAATTAATTAATGCACTAATGGGGAACAAAAGGTAATGGGGACTGAAAATCAGGGAAAAAGGATTCCTTAATGGGATTTAAAGTAAAAAGAGCAGATTTTTAGTGGAAAGTCTGATTTTGTTGAAAAGAAGAGGGGTCGGGCAGCACTTAAGGGAAGGGGACAGACCTGTATAAGAAGGAGAAAAATCTGGACTGAAAAAGAGGAAGAAGAAAAAAAAAGGAGATTATCTGAGAAAACTGAAAAATCAAATAAAGATTTTAGGAGAAAAGAGAGATTATCTGAAAGAAAGAAAAAAAAACAAGATTTGAAGAAAAGAAAGAACAGAAAAAGGAGAGAGGAAGAAAATTTTTCAGAGTTTATATTAAGAAAGAATTGATTTTTCAGAACTAATAATTGATTCTTTGAGAGTTAAAGACTAACAGTGATGCCTTTCTTTACAACTGAAAATCAGAATTCTGTTACTGCTTCCGTGGTTTGCATTGGTACTACTGATTTCTGGATTGGCTTTTCTGGTTTTTCTTTTAATTGGAGTGTTGTTTCGTTTGAACTTCTGGGTTTCTATTTGGTTTTCAAGTTTTCTGTTTGGTATCTGAATCGGGCTCTTGAGTTTGTGCCGCTATTTGTTACGTGAGCTGTTCTGTGTATTCCTGCGCTGTTACTATTGCATTGTTGTTGTTGCACACTTCCTGCTGATCTTCCTCTTTTCTTCTTGCGTCCATATCAGGTACACTTCTACAAACCATTTTGATGTACGCTTCGAAGATGAAACGAGATGGCAGAATTTTAGCATGTTTAGTTATAGAAGTTTTGTATCTTAGATAAGACTTTAATTATGTGTTTTTCTGTTAAATTAGACGTTTGTATAAGTAAGATTGTTTTCTTTTATAAGATCATTTTGTTGGCCATAATTGATAAGTAACATTAGATTGTGGAACCGAATTCTTTGAAAAGGAATGAGTATCAATTAGTATAATATGTGTTATTTATAAGTCTCGCGTGAGTTTCATAGTTAAATAATGTCAATTTTGTTAATACGTGTTATCAAATACCTTAGTTCGAAATCATTTTTTGTAAATAATCCATGTAGGATATCAATTTGATATTGGTCGGTTAACAAAAAAAAATCTAGCTTTGAACTCACAGAATTTGGATTAGAAATAATTCGCAATTTCGTAGTTGTTGAAATTTTAAGTAACAAAGACCCGCTAATTTTAGGCAAACATGGGGATCCTTAACTTATAGGATTAGCGGGTTTAGCATATCTGAAGAATAAACATAGCAAGGCTAAGAACATTAATTCAATAGGCATGCGTCGAGTAAAAAATGAGTTAATATTGAAGTTCAATATTTTTTTTTATTTTTTTTTCAAAAAAAGTATTAAGTAATTAAGGTTAATTCTAGTTTCCAATATTTGTAAGTAATTAATACCCATTGTTTGTTCATTTAACAAAATGGGATTAGGAAAGTTACAAGATGTTTAGTTTCTTTCAAAAAAAAAAATACTACTTGTCAATTTTGTACTTTATTTAAAATTTCAATTTTGATGATGTTTATTTCTCGTCAACAATGGCCGTAAATTGGTAAATAAATAACAACGGCCCATTTAAGCATGTAAATAAATTAAAACATTTTCTCTTTCATTTTTGTGGAGATATTTTTAATAGAAAAGATGTAGGTATTTTAGGATTATCCTTTTAAAATAATGAGACGAGCCTCGTCAAATAAAAATGTAAATTGCGGGGCCCTCAGTAATTGGTCATAATAATTACTTAGAATTTGGGATGGACTGTTTAGTGAATTTCACTTCCTTCCCCAAAGATAATAACGCGCTAGACTCTTTAGGCACGATTTAATTAATTTTACCTTCTTAAACTCGGATGTGCATTTCATGCGACCCAAATCTAAATCCTAAAACATTGAATAAAAATGTGTTCCGGATTGCGGGTGCATTTCATGTGACGTAACCCAAAGACATGTTTTAAACGATGTTCACATTTTTTTTTTAAAAAATATAATAATAAAAGCGGTAAAGAGTTAAAACTTGCACATGAGCTCATAATTGTATAAAATCAGATAAATAAGGTGAATATGATAATTAAGCGACCGTGCTAGAACCACGGAATTCGGGAATGCCTAACACCTTCTCCCGGGTTAACAGAATTCCTTATCCGGATATCTGGTTCGCAGACTGTAATACAGAGTCATTTTTTTCTTCGATTCGGGATTAAATTGGTGACTTGGGACACCTTAAATCTCCCAAGTGGCGACTCTGAAATAAATAAACAAATCCCGTTTCGATTGTCCTTTAATTGGAAAAAACTCCTACGCCCCTCGCGGGGGCGGAAAAAGGAGGTGTGACAGCTCAGGCGACTCTGCTGGGGATTATTTTGCTTACCCAGAACCACCGGTTCAGGGTTAGAAATTCGAGCTTATATAAATTGTTATATTTGGTTTTATCTGATTTTGTTACATAGTTTGGCTCAATGTGCTAATTGATTGCCTTTTATCGCTTTGATATTCCGTGAACTGTATATAAACTGTTGCGAAATCCTTCTTCTCTCTGAGTCTTCTAAATCATGAAGAAGTGTGCACTTCGTGTGACTTCTTTTCTGTATAGTGTCTAAATTCCCAATTTAGAACGAGGTTGGATAAGTTGCAAAGCCGGTGAAGCTTTTGTATTCCCAGTACGCTGCCTCCCCCTCGGCTCGAGCTGTCCGCTCGTGTAAGCCAGGTCTAGAATAAATACCCAGGTTCTGAACCTAGAATAACTCAGCCTCATGCCGGATCCCTAATAAGAACGCTTATTTGCATCATGTGCATTTTGACTTAGGGGACTCAACATAGGGGTTGAGTCCGTCTAGGGATAACAACCTGAAAGAAAGACCGTCCTGACGCATCTTATTTGTTTTATGTGCATTTATTTGCTCAATCTTGCATGTTGACCGGCTTCTGAATCTCGAAAAAAAATAAGAGTTAAAATTCAAAAAATATTTCTTTAGACGTCTTACTTTTCAAAAAAAAAAAAAAAAAAAAACTCTTCGTCCTCAGAGGCCGTATTTGAAAGCCGGGTCATTTGGAATATAGATAGTTTTCGAGTCAAATAAAAGTTTTTCCTTCTTTAATCACTATAATAAATGTGCAGGATGAGCACAAGTCAAAATGAACCGTTCTCAATCTGTAGCGAGGTCCCTTTGCAACTCCACATGTGGTGGAATGATATGGAAAATGATAGTAAAAAGATAGTGGAAAGAGTTTGGGGAGGTTTTGTCGATCTGCTGAATATCAAACCAAGGACAGATATTATCGAGGCTCTAATACCGTTCTGGGACCCGACCCGCAATGTATTCCGTTTTGTCGACTTTGTACTTTCACCTACGCTAGAGGAAGTCGCCGAATATGCGGGGTTGAATGGGAAACTAAGAGGGCAGTATTTACTTTCACCAAGACCAGTATCTCCGCACGCGTTCTTGGATTTGCTAAGCATTTGTCGGAAGGTGAAGAATGATGATTTGTCGATGGGATGTTGTACTCTCCAATTCTTGTATCAACAGTACGGAATTCCTCAGGGTTGTGAAGAACCAAACCTCAGATTAATTCACACTGGGAACAGAATCAAGTGGGAAGCAAGACGTACTTTGGCATTTATCACAGCCTTTCTGGGAGTTGTGGTCTGTCCCCGCAAAGATAAGAAAATAGAGATATGCCTTGTAGGGATGGCCGATGTTGCAATTAAAAGAACCGACAGTACTGTGGTTCCTTTGATTTTGTCCGAAATCTACCGAGCTTTAACTATATGCCGAGAAGGAGGCAAGTTCTTTCAGGGATGCAATCTGTTACTCCAGCTGTGGATGCAAGAACACCTCCATCACCGAGTGGGATACATGAACCACGGGTTGACTGAGAGAAACTGCATTAGCGGCTTTGAGAAACGAATGACAGGCGTCATATTTCCCGAAGGCGTCGAAGCATGGCTTGCACAATTGAGGTCAACAACAGCCGACCAAGTTGAATGGGCATTTGGGTGGTTGAATGATACTGAGGTAATATACATGGCGGCCGAGGAATGTCATGTTCTTTTGATGGGACTTCGTAGCATCCAGCCATATGCTCCTCATCGGGTACTGCGCCAACTAGGAAGATTTCAGGTAATTCCCACTGATGAGGATCTAAGCAAGCACGCCATTGAGTTGAGTCCAGGAGTCGTGTTCCCCGAAGGAAAAATTAGAAAGTTGTGGCACGAATGTAGATTCCTTGAGCCCAAGACTATGGTTCGAGAGCTGGCTAAGGGTGAGGTAGACCCAAAGTACGATGTTTGGTTCGGGAAAAGGTTCCAGATTCATCAGAGACCTGCTAAAAGAGCTCACGTCCAAAAATTTGCGGACGATTCGCAGGAACAATGGGGATGGTTAGTGAGAGAGGAAGGCTACCAGGCTGAAATCGGGAAGCTGAAGCGACAAATTGAAAGGCTTATGTTTGAAAACAACGTTCAAGTAGCCTCAGAGCAGGGTGAAAAGAACAAATTAGCCAAAGAAAATCAGGCACTAAAAGCCCGAATTAGCCAAGTCGGTAAGAGTGATAGCGACCGACAGAAACGTCGCTCTGATGAAAGGTTGATAGCGGAATTGAGAAATCAAGTCAGCAAAAGCCGAGAAGACTTGGAGAGATCCAAGGCTTGTATAACAAGAATGCGGGTCAGGTGGGCCAAAGTTACAGCATCACGGAGAGAGCACCTATGGCAAGTAAAAAGGGACTACGAAATGAGTGTTGCGACATTGAGAGATATAAACTCCATTCTCAATAATCGGGTCCTCAAACAAGCCCGGGATGCTAGAACAGATAGGGAACGCTGCTATGTGTCAATAGCCCGAAGGGAAGAACAAATGGAGAGGTTCCAAGATCAGCTCATTGACAATACTCGGATATTGGGACTAAAGAATCACCGGATAGAACAGCTGTGCATAGAGAGGGATAGAATCAGGGGTAGGATCAATGAGATAGGGCGCTACATCACCACAAAGTGCCTAGCATGTGAAGAGATGCCCCGTGATATCCTTTTTTCCTCAGTCATGGATTATGTCCACCGGATCATGGAGGAACTAAAAAGCTTGTAGAGAGGACTGGCACCAAAGCCCGCGGAAAGGCCGAACGATGCCTCGCGGGCACCAAAATTCAAAGCTTTAATGTATCCCTAGCTCAATCTTGCACTTGTTTGAGTCTGTTGTCTACCCTTATGTTCTCTTCAAATGTTCTTAAAAAGAAAAGTATGGAGTCTGTATTTTTGTTTGTTTTTTTATGATGGCTTGTAATCGCATATTTGAATAATAAAAGTTAAAATTGAGTCTTTATTTTTATGGCACGAACTACGCTTGGTCTGATTCGTGCGGGGTCACGATACGTAGGCAATCTCTATAGGATTCGACCGTAATTATGAAGAAAAAAATAAGGAGGAAAAATAAATAATTATATATATATATATATATATATATATATATATATATATATATATATGTCAGAGCAAAAATAAGTCGGGATGATGCATGCGGTCAGAGCAAAAGCATGATAGAAATGATTAACTGCCTAGGAGCATTGCAACCCCCCAATGTGCAATTACAATATCTGTTAAGACTCTAACACTGACAAGTTTGTTGTTTTTCCAATCATATCAGTTAGTTGTTAGAATGTACTGGCACCGTACCATTATCAAACAAGATCGAAAGGTCCTATACCATAAAGCATGATTGGATCAGACAATAGTGTTGAGTCGGAAAAAAACGGCAAATCAGATGCTGAAGGAAGCCATGGAAAAAATGGAAAAGATAAGGCTGGAAATGAATGAAATGCAGATAGCCTTGGCTAGAGCCCAAAAAGGGAAGGAACTACATGTTACTCCTACTCTCCAACCAGGACACACGTCAGAATATCCCTCTCCTGGTCCTTCAACAAGTTTCCCAAGCCATCACTATTATCAGGGAAGAGAGGCTTATGATCCCCAAGCTCCACCACCCAATCAAAACCCTCCCCCACCAAATGTTCCCGTCTTTGTGGCACCTCCCCCAACCCATTGCACAGATCATCCAGTGAGCCACTGTTTCAGGCTCATGATACACAATATTACCCCCCTGAACTCACATTCAAAGAACCCGAGCCACATACCTATAATCCCCACTTTGAGGTCCCGGTGGAGATTGAAAAGCCGGCTAAGAGCCCAGAGCAGGACGAGGTGATGCGGAAATTTAAAAGCCTGGAGCAGTCCTTCAGAAACATACACGGGTTAGGCAATCAGGTCAGCGTGGCTTACAAGGATCTATGCCCTTTCCTTGACGTTCAATTACCAGCAGGGTTCAAGATGCCCAAGTTCGATTTATACGAAGGGCATGTCGATCCTATGGAACATCTACGGGGTTTTTGTAGCAAAATGAGGGGAGCAGGGGGCAAAGATGAGCTACTGATAGCTTACTTTGGCCAGAGTTTGAGCGGGTCGGCATTAGAGTGGTATACAAGACAAGATCCGAGCAGGTGGTACACCTGGGATGACTTGGCACAGGCTTTCGCAGGACACTTCCAATACAACCTTGAGATAGTCCCAGACCGTCTCACATTGCTAAAGCTTGAGAAGAAACCCGGGGAAAGCTTCCGGGAATTTGGGTTTCGATGGAGAGAGCAGGCAGCCAGAGTTGATCCTCCAATGAGAGAAGGAGAAATGGTAGATTACTTTCTACAAACTCTCGAGCTGACTTACTTCGGTCACTTGGTGACGTCAGTCGGCAAATCCTTCAATGAAGTGGTGAAATTGGGAAGCATGATAGAAGAGGGACTTAAGTCCAATAAGATCCTGAGTTACTCGGCAATTAAGGCAACAACTCAGGCCATTCAGAGTGGCACGGGAAGTGCGCTCGGAAAGAAAAGGAGAGAGAAGGTCACAACAGTAGAGGCGGGCAATTGGTCCAGATCTAAAGGCCCTTCCCCACATTACCAACCCAAACCCCATCATCTGAACTACCCACACAATCCATACAACCCTTCACAACCCTACTACCCACCACAAGAACAACATTTTTTCATACATCATGCCCAAACTTATACCCAGCCTCCGGCTCGTCCGCAATGGCGTGTACCGGCTCCCCAACATACATATCTACCTCCACAAAGCACATATCCACCACCGAGGGCCTACAGGAATCCTTCAGGGCCAAGTTTCCGCGGATATCAGGCTTTCAGGAACGAAAGGATGCAAAAGCCAAGAACATTCACTCCGTTGGGAGAAACCTACACTACTCTGTTTCACAAGTTGAAACAGATAGGCCTACTAAGTCCTGTTGAAGCCAAATTGCCTAATCCCCTTCCCAGAAATCTGGACCATTCAGTGAGCTGCGAATATTGTTCGGGTGCTCCCGGGCATGATACTGAGAAATGTTGGAAGTTAAAGACTGTCATACAAGATCTTATTGACATAAATAGGATCGAGGTTGAGGCACCAGGGGCCCCCAACATCAATGAAAATCCATTACTGGTGCACCATGAAGCCCACATGATCGAATTAGTGCACGAGGGAGGGAAACCAAAAACACCATCACAAACGGTAATGATGATTCGCGCCAGTACTAATGAAGAGTCGACCAGTGGAAAGGCAGTGGTACAGTCGGGAAAGGTATATGATAAGCCCTTTGTGATAGCAGGGAAAGGGCCATCCATTACAGCGAAGAGGCCGGAGTCAGTCAGAGCAGTGTTGCAGGGAGTAGCAAACAAACCAAGGTTGGTAGTAAAAGGGGTCCATGTGGGACCAGTTGTTATCAAGCCAGTCATACAGTTGCCGATAACAAATGAGAAGGCTGTGTCGTGGAGCTACAGTCAAGTGACGGTAACGCATAAGGGGAAGGAGGTTGTAGAAGACATATGCGAGGAACAAGGGTTAACTCGATCGGGAAGGTGTTTTGCTCCCGCAGAGTTGAGAAGGGTCAATCCTGAAACAATAAAGAAACATGTAACAGAGGAAGAAGCAGAGGAATTTATGAAGAAGATGAAGGTGCAGGATTACTCAATTATAGAACAATTGAGAAAGACCCTAGCCCAGATTTCATTACTATCCTTGTTAATCCATTCAAGCGATCATTGTTAGGCCTTAATGAAGATTCTGAATGAGGCCTACGTCCCGGACAAACTCTCAGTGAACCATTTGGAGAAGGTAGCGCACAAGATCTTTGAAGTAAACCGAGTGACATTCTCTGATGATGAGTTACCGGTAGAGGGTACTGAGCACAACAAAGCACTCTATCTGACGGTAAAATGCGAAGAATCGGTGGTCACTCGAGCATTAATTGATAACGGGTCAAGTGCCAATATCTGTCCTTTGGCCACTCTCAACAAGCTAAAGGTTGCTGATGACAGGATCCACCAGAACAGTGTCTGCGTCCGAGGTTTTGATGGGGGCAGCATTAACACAGTAGGTGATATCGTACTGGAACTAACCATGGGCCCAGTCGAGTTCACCATGGAATTTCAAGTAATAGATGTGGCAGTGTCGTAAAATCTTTTGTTGGGGCGACCATGGATCCATGCAGCTAAGGCAGTGCCTTCTACACTGCATCAAGTGGTCAAATTTGAATGGGATAGACAAGAGATTGTGATACACGGGGATGATGGCACACACGCCATCAGTGATGCTATTGTGCCCTTTATAGAAACCGACGATGATAAGGGCCCGTGGGTTTATCAGGTTTTTGATGCAGTCTCGGTAGACAAAATTCCTGAGGGCGAGGGCCTTCCACTTCCCAGAATCACAGCTGCAGCCTTCATGATAGCAGCAGAAATGTTGAATAATGGGTTTGTACCAGGGAAAGGTCTGGGGTTGATTTGCAGGGAATGATCCAGCCAGTTTCTTTGCCCAAGAACCTGGAAACTTTTGGGTTAGGATTCAAGCCTACCGCAGCGGATGTGAAGCGAGCCCGCAAATTGAAGAAAAGAGTTTGGGTCCTTCCTAAACCAGTCCCACGCCTGTCCAGATCATTTGTCAAAGCATGATGCAAAAAGTTGCCAGTCCGGAAGTTCTTGGACCTCTGATAGGGCCAAACAGAGATTTGAATGAATGCTTTGGAAGAGTGTTTGCCGACGTCAACATGATAGAAGTTGGAGAAGGCTCCAGTAAGACAGACATACAGTTTGTGGGTCCCAAAGTCAAGGTCAACAATTGGATGGCTACTCCTCTTCCTACTTGGAGGGAGTCTTGGTAGTTGATTCTGATTTTCCTTTTCTGTTTTCTGGATTATTCCAGGGCGGTAATCCAGATTTCTTTTTATTATATCGAATACAGTGTGAAGCCTTGTTATCCCATAAATAAAACGAAAAGTTTCTTCTTTATTATTTTAATTTTGTTTCTTTCATTTCTTTTTTTTTGAACAGTCCTTTTCATACTGGTTCTAATGACATGGCATGCACAACGGATCTTCAACCTAGTCTAAAAGATCAATCTGATTCCGAGCTAACCATACAAGAGGTCGATTATGATTATGAGTAGGAATACGATGAGGATGAAGCATTCGAGGAAATAAACAGGGAGTTAAGCCATTTTGAAGAAAAATACAAACCCAACTTAAATGACACAGAAGCCATCAATTTAGGGGATACCGGCGATATCAAAGAAACTAAAATAAGCATCCACATTGCACCAAATATCAGGGAGGAATTGATCAAAACACTTATTGAGTTCAAAGATGTTTTTGCATGGTCATATGATGACATGCCGGGGTTAAGCACAGATTTAGTGGTTCATAAATTGCCCACTGACCCGGCATGCCCTCCCGTCAAACAAAAATTAAGGAAGTTCAAAACGGATATGAGTGTGAAGATTAAAGAAGAAGTAACCAAGCAGCTGCAAGCAAAGGTTATTCGTGTCACTCGATATCCATGATTGGTTGGCTAATGTGGTGCCAGTACCAAAGAAAGATGGAAAGATCAGGGTGTGTGTCGATTACCGCAATCTGAATAGGGCAAGCCCTAAAGACAACTTTCATTTACCCAACATCCATATCTTGATCGACAATTGTGCCGGACGTGAGATCAGATCTTTTGTGGATTGCTATGCTGGGTATCATCAGATTCTGATGGAAGAGGAAGATGCAGAAAAGACAACCTTCATTACGCCGTGGGGAACTTATTGCTACCGGGTAATGCCATTTGGTCTGAAGAATGCTGGGGCAACGTACATGAGAGTAATGACCATTGTGTTTCATGACATGATCCATAAAGAAATTGAAGTGTACGTAGACGATGTAATCGTAAAGTCCAAGCATCAGGAAGACCACGTAGCAGACCTAAGGAAGTTCTTTCAAAGACTTCGGAGGTATGATATTAAGCTCAACCCAGCCAAATGCGTATTTGGTGTTCAATCTGGGAAGCTTTTGGGATTCATTGTCAGTCGACAAGGTATTGAACTGAATCCATCATAAATCAAATCTATCCAAGAGTTGCCACCGCCGAAGAACAAGACAGAAGTAATGAGTTTGTTGGGAAGGTTGAATTACATCAGCAGATTTATTGCTCAACTCACGGCAACCTGTGAACCCATCTTTCGGCTTTTGAAGAAGGATGTTGCAATAGGATGGACGGCGAAATGCCATGAGGCGTTCGACAAGATCAAAGAATATTTATCAAATCCACCTGTATTGGTTCCCCCTGAGCCATGAAGACCATTAATTCTTTATCTAACGGTCTTGGAGAATTCTTTTGGTTGCGTGTTGGGGCAACACGACATTACAGGAAGAAAAGAGCAAGCCATTTATTATCTCAGCAAGAAGTTTACAGTATATGAGGTTAAGTACACTCAACTCGAGAAGACATGTTGCACCCTAACATGGGTGGCCCAGAAGTTGAAACATTATTTATCCTCATATACTACTTATCTCATTTCCCGGCTGGATCCGTTAAAGTATATTTTCCAAAAGCCTATGCCCACAGGAAGGTTAGCAAAACGGAAAAAATTACTTATGGAGTTTGACATCGTCTACGTGACGAGGACAACCATGAAGGCCCAAGCATTGGCAGATCACCTTGCTGAGAATCCTGTTGATGAAGAATACGAGCCATTGAGGACGTATTTTCCTAACGAGGAAGTAATGAATATAGATGAGTTGGACTTACCCGAGGAACCAGGTTGGAAGCTTTTCTTTGATGGAGCCGTAAATGCGGAGGGAGTTGGAATAGGAGCAATGCTTATTTCTGAAGCAGGACATCATTATTCTGTTACCGCTCAACTGCGTTTCTATTGTACCAACAACATGGCTGAGTATGAGGCGTGCATTTTGGGTTTGCGATTAGCGGCAGACATGGATGTCCAGGGCGTCTTGGTCTTGGGGGACTCGGACCTCCTGGTGCATCAAATTCAGGGTGAATGGGAAACACGGGATTTGAAACTCATACCATATCGACAATGTTTGCACGATTTGAGCAAGCGATTTTGATCAATGGAGTTCAGACACATCCCAAGAGTTCACAATGAGGTTGCTGATGCATTGGCCACTTAGCATCAATGTTGCATCACCCAGACAAAATTCATGTTGACCCGTTGCACATCCAGGTTCGTGATCAACATGCCTATTGCAATATGATAGAGGAAGAAGTGGATGGCGAGCCATGGTTTTATGACGTCAAAGAGTACCTCAGGATGGGGATATACCCGGAGCAGGCCACCGGAGATCAAAAAAGAGCCATTCGGCGATTGTCAAATGGTTTCTTCCTCAGTGGGGGAGTGTGGTACAAAAGAACCCCAGATTTGGGATTGCTGAGATGTATAGATGTCAATCAAGCCACGACAGTCACGACCGAGGTACATGCTGGAGTTTGTGGGCCACATGTGAGCGGATATGTATTGGCGAAAAAGATTCTTCGAGCAGGATATTATTGGCTCACTATGGAGCATGATTGTATCAGTTTCGTACGAAAATGCCATCAATGTCAGATACACGGCGATCTGATTCATTCTCCACCGACGGAATTGCACACAATGTCAGCACCCTGGCCATTTGTGGCATGGGGCATGGATGTCATTGGGCCTATTGAGCCAGCAGCTTCGAATGGTCACAGGTTTATTCTGGTGGCCATCGACTATTTTACTAAGTGGGTTGAAGCCAAAACTTTCAAGTCAGTAACCAAGAAGGCAGAGGGGAATTTTGTCCATTCCCATATCATCTGTAGATTTGGGATCCCGAAAGTGATAATCACGGACAATGGTGCTAATCTTAATAGCAATTTGATGAGAGAAGTATGTGAACAGTTTAAGATTACACACCGTAATTCCACACCTTATCGTCCTAAGGCAAATGGAGCTGTTGAAGCGGCCAACAAGAACATCAAGAAGATACTGAGGAAGATGGTAGAAGGATCCAGGCAATGGCATGAAAAATTACCATTTGCATTGTTGGGTTATCGCACTACTGTCCGGACTTCAGTAGGTGCAACCCCTTATTTGTTGGTATATGGAACTGAAGCAGTAATACCTGCCGAAGTGGAAATTCCATCCCTTCGGATTGTCGCCGAGGCTGAGATTGATGATGATGAGTGGGTCAAAACCCGTTTGGAACAGTTGAGCTTGATTGATGAAAAGAGATTGGCAGCTGTGTGTCATGGCCAGTTATATCAAAGGAGATTGGCAAGAGCCTACAACAAGAGGGTGCGCCGCAGAAAATTTGAAGTGGGGCAACAAGTATTGAAACGAATCCTGCCACACCAAGCAAAAGCAAAGGGCAAGTTCGCCCCGAATTGGCAAGGACCATTCATTGTAACCAGAGTATTGTCCAATGGCGCTTTATGTTTAACAAATGTCGAAGGAAAATGCGTCGACTTGGCTATCAATTCCGACGCAGTTAAGAGATGTTATGTATGATTCCTTTTGATTGTAATTCACATTTGTTTGGGTTGGCATTTATCGGAGAATGAAATGACTGAGGCAATTCTTTCTTCTATCCAAACACCTTAACATTTGCTTACCCCTTTTGAGCCTTATTTATTCTTTCATATCCCTCTTTTGGAATCAGTAATTAAAAAATAAAAATAAAAATAAAAAGAGAGAAAAACAATAATAAAAGAAAGTCACAAGAAAAACAAAGAACGTGGGAACTACGTTTGACCTGATTCCTCAAAGAAGGATACGTAGGCACCTCGCGGCTCGGTCATAGTGTAACAAAAAATAATAAGAATCCCCAAGCAAGAAAAACTGGGGCAGAAGTTGTGTTTATAATTTTGGGAAAGAAAGTTTGATTCCAAGAGTTGTAATGTTTTACCCGTCAAAATTATTCTGAGCTTTTTGATAGCCTTTTCTTTTAACCCCACACAAAAATCCCTATTGATGTCCAAAAAAAGACCTTCCGATCAGTATCCGAGAAGTGCCAAGTTCATGCATGTGGAAGTCGGGAACAACACTCTGATCCCCAGCAGATAAGAGGATCATAAACTGGAAATGAACTGATAGCCGAAAGAATCCCCAACAAAGAGCGTCATATCGACAAATGCTTCAGTCCCCAACTGAAAAATAAAATAAATGAGAGAGTTTTATTGGTGAAAACCTTCACAGGCACCATGAGGGAACGGGAGTTAAGAGAAATGAGAGAGTCTTATTAGTGAAAACCCCTCGAAGGGCACTATGAGGCGACAAGGCGAGATTAGCGGAGAAGGTCCACCTTTGTCAAAAGTTGAGTATTTATTTATCCCCAGCAAGATGAGGCCATCCGAAAGATTGATGGATACAAATAGACTAGGTTGATCAATCCGGAATGCACGACATGTCATTGGGATTGGTTATATCTTTCAGATAAGTTCTTTTCTTTTCTTTTTCCCCAGCGTTTGTTCAGAAAGACTTCTTCTCTATCTTTAAAGTTGTCAATCTTTCATTTCTTAGTTTAAAAGATTTTATTTTCCCAGTAGTTTATTTTGAAAAGGATTATCAGAGTTTACTATCAATTGCCAAAATGATGCAAGGCAAAATGCGAAAAAGACAAACCAAAGATAAGGCGACAAAGCGAAAAGTAGTTTGTCGCAAAGACCAAATGATGAATGGGTCTAGATCCTAAGAGGACCAAACTTCCAAGGGAAATTACGGATCGAGTTCCAAGATGATCCTCAGCAAATTTGCAAAATATAGGAACAACTACGGCAGATTCTCGATCCAAGCTCCGCAATGGTTGGACGACACGGAGTGGGGAAGGAAGAGAAATGACAACCATCCCCAGCGGGAATATCAGCCTTAGCAATCAATATTCTCCCCAGCAAGTTTTATAGCAATGCAGGGAAAGGAAAAGGGAAAAACCATCCTCAGCAGAAGTGGCACGACCACTCGCCCCATTTTAAACTAATAAATTTTTCTTTGATTTGAAACAGGGAAAAGAAATATTATTGACCGCAGGAAGACAGTGTCACAGAGAAGATCATCAAACTGGGGCAGAAAATTTTCTCTCATTACAAAAATTTTCTTAAAATCAGATAGTCATTTGGGAAAGAGAAAAATAACACAAGTGTTGAAGGAAGAAAAAATCCCCAGCAGTACACGAGAAGGGAGATACAAGTTTTAAGAGAAAAGCAATCTTGGAAAAAGCAAGATAATCAGTATCATCCCCACCATTATTAAAAGGAGGAAGATAATTCCCCAGCAGTGTTATTCCCGGCAGGTTTTCGGGAAGCAAAAGCACCAGCTTTAAAGGAAATAGTCATTGAAGAAGGAACATGACATATTGGTGAAATAAAATAATGGTGTTATCCCCAGCAATTTTCATAGGAATAAAACACCAATTTTGAAGGAAGCAGTTGTTGAAGTCAGGAGCCCGCCTGTAGAACGGAGGTTGTTAAATTTAAGAAGCTGTTGAAGTCAGGAGCCCGCCTGTAGAACGGAGGTTGTTATATTTTAAGTTGAAAAAGTCAGGAGCCCGCCTGGAGAATGAAGGTGTTACATTTAAGTTGGGGAAGTCAGGAGCCCGCCTGGAGAATAGAGGTGATAGAATTTAAGAAGTTAAAGAAGTCAGGAGCCCGCCTGGAGAATGGAGGTGATAAAATTTTAGAGGTTATTGAAGTCAGGAGCCCGCCTGTAGAACGAAGGTTGTTATATGTTGAAGATTGATTGAAGTCAGGAGCCCGCATGTAGAATGGAGGTGTTAAAATTTAAGAAGTTGTTGAAGTCAGGAGCCCGCCTGTAGAACGAAGATTGTTATATTTTAAGTTGAAGAAGTCAGGAGCCCGCCTGGAGAATGGAGGTGTTACATTTAAGTTGTTGTTGAAGTCAGGAGCCCGCCTGGAGAATGGAGGCTGAATTATTTTAAGCAGTTGTTAAAGTCAGGAGCCCGCCTGTAGAACGGAGGTTGTTATAAGTTGGGGAAGTCAGGAGCCCGCCTGTAGAATGGAGGTGTTATTTTTAAGGAATTGAAGAAGTCAGGAGCCCGCCTGGAGAATGGAGGCTGAATTATTTAAAGAAATTATTGAAGTCAGGGGCCCGCCTGGAGAATAGAGGTGATAGAATTTTAAGTTGAAGAAGTCAGGAGCCCGCCTGGAGAATGGAGGTGTTACATTTAAGTTGTTGTTGAAGTCAGGAGCCCGCCTGGAGAATGGAGGCTGAATTATTTTAAGCAGTTGTTGAAGTCAGGAGCTCGCCTGTAGAATGGAGGTGTTATTTTTAAGGAATTGAAGAAGTTAGGAGCCCGCATGGAGAACGAAGGCTGAATTAAATTTTAAGAAGTTGAAGAAGTCAGGAGCCCGCCTGCAGAACAGAGGAATACATTTCAAGATCAAGCAGAAGGCAGTAATGAGGAGGTTTACAACAAAAATCCTCAACATAACCAGCTTTAATGTAGAAAGCAGCGTCCCTAGCAGACAGAATGGAATAATAAAACTTATACTCAAAAAGGCAAAAGGCCAGTGTCATCCCCAGCAGTTTTCGAAAGAAAGGCACCAGGGAAAACACAAGCCGACAAGAGCGAGGCAACCAGAGCAAGGGGAAGACAGATAAGATTTTTTTAATTCCTAGCCTAGTCTAGCTTCTTATTTTCTTTTGGCACGGTGTAATAAGGAGATCAGGAGGCAGTAGCAACAGCAAGCAACAACAGTAACATCAATCCCATGGTAGTCCCATCTACCAAAACTTCCCGAACTACATTGGCCTGATTCCCTTTTAGCCAGGGATATGTAGGAAACCTTTGAAGCTAGGTTCGGTCAAATCTTTCAAAAATGCTTCACACGGAATAGTCAAACGGGAAAAAATTGCTCGTATCCGCTCACTTTATCTTTGTACGAAAACTCTTCATATTTTTGGACAAAGAGGGGCAGCTGTGAGCACGTGATTTTTGCCTCACAAAAATTACTCCAAAAAGAATTCATAAATAATTTTTCTTTGTATACGATTTTGAATTTTTCGTGGCATTTTATCTGTACATGTTTATTTCATTCTAATTAAAGAAAAATACAGAAAAAATAGTAATATATAGGTACATGTGCATTTAGGAATTAATTTTGCATTTTCATAATTAATTAATCATGGGTTTATATAAAAGGATAAAATAAAATATATTTAGGAATTAAATAAATCATAGTTGGTTTTAAATGAAGAAAATATGCATTTAAAGTGTGCCATCGTGGGATTTTATTTTTACTTATGTGGTAATTGTTGATAAGAGTTAATATTTTGTAGTTTGATATTGGTTTTATGTTTCATTTTTTATTTTAGAATTTTTGTTAAAGTGTTGATTAAAAGAAAAAATGAGAAAAATTAAAAAAACATAGGCCAATCAGATCTGGGCCAAGAAACTTTAAACAAAAAATCAGGCCCAAAACTTTCTCTTTACCCGGCCAAATCCAGTCCACCTGCAGCCAATCCAAACGACGTCGTATTGGAAACTTACATCTGGACCGTCGATCAAGATAATTTAATGGTCCAGATCAATTCTCTTGTTAAACCAAACGACACCGTATGGCTTTATTTGATCAGGACCGTTCATCGTTATTAATCCAATGGCTCTCAGGCTTTCCCTCCTGACCCGACCCATCCCCATCTAAGACCAACCCAATCCCCACTAAACCAAAACGGCACTGTTCCTTTAAGTGGATAGATCTTGGCCATCTATCTTGCCTGATCTAACGGCCCAGATCAGACCACCCCTCCCCTATATAAGCTGAATTCCTAACCCAACCCCCTAACCAAACACCCCCCCTCCTTCTCCTATTCATCATCGTCCCTAAGACGATGCCCCCGAACCCTAGCCACCCTAGCTCCCCCTCGCCTGAAACCCGGCGGCAACTACGCTGCCGGTCACCAAACCAACACCCTAAGAACACCTGACCATCCTCTATCCAAATCTGGTAACCACTGAGCTCGAATCTTCCTGGAGTTTCTCGAATCTTCATTTGAAGATTTGAGCCAAACTCAGATCCAAACCAACCAGTCCCTAATTAACACCACAGCACCCCCTAACCACCCTCGTTACAGATCTGTTAGTTGTTCACCTCGAATCACCCTACATCATCTCGAATCTTCAATCGAAGATTCGAGCATAACCTAAACATACCCCGATGTACCCCAAAATGACACCAGTCACTCTCCTAACCTTACTCATAACCAAACCAAACTTGGTTTTGTTCGAATCTGACCAGAAATGATCGAACCCTAAATCTGGGGAAAATGGAACCCTAAAATTCCAATCATGGAATCTGTTCAAATTAATTGAAGGGTTGGGGTCTAATAGACTTTAATCGAGGTGTTCTCAGTTGAGAACACTTCAATTAAAGTCTGTTCGACCTCAAAATGCTTAGGTCTGACTTCGAGCCTGGGTCCGTATAATTTTGAGGTTATGAGGTATTTTTCTTTTTCCTTTATTCTATATTTATGATTTTTTGTCTATATATATGCTTAGCTTTATTGATTTCCCCTGTTTTTAAGTTCTTCTTCTCATCTCTGCTAGACCTGTTTATTTGATCCAATTCTAGCATTTGCTTCTATTTGTTGTAATTGTTTACAATGTGTGTAATCGATTCGATTAAGTTCGTCGATTAGTTATTTTATTATAAGTCCATGTTCTTGTTATTGTGTTTGAAACAGCCTATTCGTTTATTTTGTATTGACTGTTATTGTTTGTTTTCAGTAGTCAGTTAAATTAGTTCTCGTCAATTAATGCACTCTTGTTTGAACAGAAAGTTTGTCAAAACATTGTTGATTGATCCGTGGCCATTTGGTTTCAGGACATTGTCATCCTAATGACAATGAACTTGAATTCCTGATGTTTGCATTCATGTGCATATTGATTAGTTATTTCAGTTTCAGTTTTAAGGATTTTGTTAAGTTCTATGTTAAGATTAAGTCTAGATTGATTCAATTCCAAGTTCATTTATTCCAATTAATTTCTAATTTTGATCCTTCAGTAATCAGAAATAAGTTTGGTTACAGTTAAAAGTCAGTTTTAATCTTTGTTAAAAGGAAAACAGATTTCAGATTTTAAAGTAGTAATAAAGCAGTGTCTGTGTTATGAGGGCAATAATATTAAGAATTTTTAGGGGTATTGTGGGAATGAAACAGTTAGGATAGTATGTTAATATTAGTGCTTTGTTAATGGAATATTAGTATGAATTAATTTATGCACTAATGGTGAACAAAAGGTAGTGGGGACTAAAAATCAGGGAAAAAGGCTTCCTTAATGGGATTTAAAGTAAAAAGAGCAGATTTTTAGTGGAAAGTCTGATTTTGTTGAAAAGAAGAGGGGTCGGGCAGCACTTAAGGGAAGGGGACAGACCTGTATAAGAAGGAGAAAAATTTGGACTGAAAAAGAGGAAGATGAAAAAAAAAGGAGATTATTTGAGAAAACTCAAAAATCAGATAAAGATTTTAGGAAAAAAGAGAGATTATCTGAAAGAAAGAAAAAAAACAGGATTTGAAGAAAAGAAAGAACAGAAAAAGGAGAGAGGAAGAAAAATTTTCAGAGTTTAAATTAAGAAAGAATTGATTTTTCAGAACTAATAATTGATTCTTTGAGAGTTAAAGACTAACAGTGAAGCCTTTCTTTACAACTGAAAATCAGAATTCTGTTACTGCTTTCGTGGTTTGCATTTGGTACTACTGATTTCCGGATTGGCTTTTATGGTTTTTCTTTTAATTGGAGTGTTGTTTCGTTTGAACTTCTGGGTTTCTATTTGGTTTTCAAGTTTTCTGTTTGGTATCTGAATCGGGCTCTTGAGTTTCTGCCGCTATTTGTTACGTGAGCTGTTATGTGTATTCCTGCGCTGTTACTGTTGCATTGTTGTTGTTGCACACTTCCTGCTGATCTTCCTCTTTTCTTCTTGCGTCCATATCAGGTACACTTCTACAAACCATTTTGATGTACGCTTCGAAGATGAAACGAGATGGCAGAATTTTAGCATGTTTAGTTATAGAAGTTTTGTATCTTAGATAAGACTTTAATTATGTGTTTTTCTGTTAAATGAATGTTAGACGTTTGTATAAGTAAGATTGTTTTCTTTTATAAGATCATTTTGTTGGCAATAATTGATAAGTAACATTAGATTGTGGAACCGAATTCTTTGAAAAGGAATGAGCATCAATTAATATAATATGTGTTATTTATAAGTCTCGCGTGAGTTTCATAGTTAAATAATGTCAATTTTGTTAATACGTGTTATCAAATACCTTAGTTCGAAATCATTTTTTGTAAATAATCCATGTAGGATATCAATTTGATATTGGTCGGTTAACAAAAAAAAATCTAGCTTTGAACTCACAGATTTTGGATTAGAAATAATTCGCAATTTCGTAGTTGTTGAAATTTTAAGTAACAAAGACTCGCTAATTTTAGGCAAACATGGGGATCCTTAACTTGTAGGATTAGCGGGTTTAGCATATCTGAAGAATAAACATAGCAAGGCTAAGAACATTAATTCAATAGGCATGACTTGAGCTTAAGCAAGATTAAGAGAACGTTTAAGTCTAATAAACTTTCTAATAAGCTTTAGTAATTATGGTTAAATCTAGTTTCAAATGATTGTGAATAATTAATCTCAATAATTTTTTTTTAAAAAAAAATAACAATGCTGAGTTTTAATCTAGCTATATTTGTTTATTTTGAATATTAGTTGTTGAATTTTTATTTTATTTATAATTTCGAAATTAAGAGTGAAATTCCTTTTTCATCAATATTTGTATTAATCAAGCAATTAGCATGTCATGTCTTCTTAAATAATAAAAGCTAGTAATAAATTAGGATTTTCTTTCTTTATTTTAGAGACTCATTTTTATAGAAAAATGTAGTCGTTTTAAGATTTGTCCAAATAAATGAGATGAGCCTCGCTTAATGAAATGTATAGATTGCGGGGCCCTCAATAAATGTACATTTAATCGCTTAGAATTAGGGAGGAGCCGTTTTAGCAAATTTCACGGCCCTACCCAAAATAATGATACGCTAGACTCTTTAGGCGCGATTTAATTAATTTTACCTTCTTAAACTCGGATGCGCATTTCATGCGACCCAAATCTAAATCCTAAAACATTGAATAAAAATGTGTTCCGGATTGCGGGTGCATTTCATGTGACGTAATCCAAAGACATGTTTTAAACGATGTTCACAATTTTTTTTTAAAAAAAACAATAATAATAAAGCGGTTAAAAGATAAAATTTGCACATAAGTTCATATTTGTATAAAATCAGATAATCAAGCCGAATATAACAGTTGAGCGACCGTGCTAGAACCACGGAACTCGGGAATGCCTAACACCTTCTCCCGGGTTAACAGAATTCCTTATCCGGATTTCTGGTTCGCAGACTGTAATACAGAGTCATTCTTTTCCTCGATTCGGGATTAAATTGGTGACTTGGGACACCCTAAATCTCCCAAGTGGCGACTCTGAAATAAATAAACAAATCCCATTTCGATTGTCCTTTAATTGGAAAAAACTCCTACGCTCCTCGCGGGGTCGGAAAAAGGAGGTGTGACAGTTATCACTAGATTTGGATGGATGAAGAAGATGCTGAGAAGACAACTTTTATCACGCCTTGGAGTGTATACTGTTACAAGATGATGTCATTCAGTCTAAAGAATGTCGAGGCTACTTATATGAGGCCCATGACAACCATCTTCCATGATATGATACACAAGGAAATAGAGGTATATGTGGACGACGTCATTATCAAATCCAAGAGGGCCACATATCACATAGCAGACTTAAAGAAGTTCTTCGACAGGCTCAGGAGGTACAATTTGAAGTTGAACCCTGCAAAGTGTGCGTTCGGGATTCCCGCTGGAAAGTTATTGGGATTCATTGTCAGTCACCAAGGGATCGAGCTAGATCTGACTAAAGTCAAAGATATTCAGGAGTTACCACCACCTAAAAGCAAAAAGGACGTGATGAGCTTCTTGTGATGGCTCAACTACATCAGTCGATTCATAGCACAGTCCACAGTAATATGTGAACCCATCTTCAAGATGTTGAGGAAGGATGCCGAGACAAGTTGGACCAAGTATTGTTAGAAAGCTTTTGACAAGATCAAGGAACACCTGTCCATACCACCAGTTCTGGTCTCTCCAGAACTAGGACGACCTTTGCTACTCTATCTATCTGTATTAGATGGAGCCTTCAGATATGTTTTAGGACAACATAACAAGACGGGACGAAAGGAGCAAGCCATATATTACCTGAGTAAAAAATTCACACCATATGAAGCACGATATTCTCTGCTTGAACGCTCTTGTTGTGCTTTGACCTGGACAGCCCAGAAATTGATGCATTATTTCTGTGCCTATGCTACATACCTCATATCCAGGATGGATCCTCTGAAGTACATATTTCAGAAGCCCATGCCTACTGGGAAGTTGGCTAAATGGCAGATACTGTTGAGTGAGTTTGAAATCATCTATGTAACTCAAAAGGCAGTCAAGGGACAATCATTAGCAGATCACCTCACTGAAAATCTGGTGGGAGGAGAATACGAACCCATGAAAATGTATTTTCCTTATGAAGAAGTATCATTCATAGGAGAAGACATTACTGAAGCATATGACGGTTAGAGGATGTTCTTTGACGGAGCCGCAAATTTTAAAGGAGTACGCATTGGAGCAGTTTTGGTATCAAAAATGGGTCAGCATTATCCCGTATTTGCTAAACTCAGCTTTTCGTGCACCAACAACATGGCAGAGTACGAAGCCCGTATACTAGAGCTCAACATGGCAATCGACATGAACGTTCAGGAGTTGTTGGTGATCGGTGACTCAGATTTGCTTGTGCACTAGGTACAAGGAGAGTGGGCCACCGGGAATTCCAAGATATTGCCATATTTGCACCATGTGCAGTAATTGAGAAAGAGGTTCACAAAGATAGAATTCCGACATGTGCCCAGAATTCCGAATGAGTTTGCCGACGCATTAGCCACTTTGTCATCAATGATACAACATCTAGATAAGAACTATATTGATCCTATTCCTGTGAGGATCCATAATCAACCGGCATATTGTGCTCATGTCAAGGAAGAAATAGATGGAAAGCCTTGGTTCCATGACATCAAGGAGTACTTCTCAAAAGGAGAATACCTAGAACATGCAAATCACATTCAGAAATGCACACTACGGAGATTGTCAAATCACTTCTTCCACAGCGGAGGAAACTTGTACAGAAGAACTCCGGATTTGGGTTTACTAAGGTATGTCGACGTAAAGGAAGCTTCTAAGCTACTTGAGGATGTGCATGCTGGGACATGTGGTCCGCACATAAATGGTTTTGTTCTGGATAAGGAGATACTCAGAGCCGGTTATTTCTGGATGACCAGGGAGACATATTGCATTCAGTATGTCCGCAAATGCTTTCAATATCAAGTGCATGCCGACATGATAAAAGTGCCGCCAAATGAGCTCAATGCAACAAGATTACCTTGGCCATTCGCCGCCTGGGGAATGGATGTTATCGGTTCGATTGAGCCCACTGCTTCAAACGGACATCGGTTTATTCTAGTAGCCATTGATTACTTCACAAAATAGGTAGAAGCTGCATCTTACAAAGCTGTAACCAAGAAAGTCATTATAGATTTTATCAAGGATCGTATTGTTTGCCGATTCAGAGTTCCTAAGTCCATTATTACTGATAATGCCGCCAACCTCAACAGTGATCTGATGAAAGCTATATGTGAAACTTCAAAATCAAGCACAATAATTCCACCGCCTACGGACCTCAAATGAATGGAGCCGTAGAAGCCGCCAACAAAAATATTAAGATGATACTAAGGAAAATGGTAAAGAATCACAAATAGTGGATTGAGAAGTTACCTTTTGCTCTGTTAGGGTACCGCACCATAGTTCGCATGTCAACCGGGGCAACCCCCTACATGCTGGTTTCTGGTACCGTGGCTGGGATGACAGCTGGAGATTCCTTCTTTAAGAGTCATATAGGAAGTTGAGCTCAGCGATGCAGAGTGGATAAGGAGTCGCTATGAACAATTGATCCTTATCGATGGAAAGAGGATGAACGCAGTATGCCACGACCAACTCTATCAGAATAGAATGTCTAGAGCTTTCAACAAAAGAGTCAAATCAAGACAGTTCGCATCAGGGCAGCTGGTATTAAAGAAAATCTTCCTGTATCAAGATGAAGACAAAGGGAAATTCTCTCCCAACTGGCAAGGTCCGTACATGGTTCACAGGGTCCTGATAGAAGGATCACTCATACTTGCAGAAATGGATGGAGAAATCTGGCTAAAACCAATCAATTCAGACGCAGTCAAGAGATACTATACCTAGATTATTTCACATTTCTTTTCTGATGTAATTGAACTATGCTTTACCCGATTCCAATTTAAGAGGGGATACGTAGGCTGCCTTATGGGTTCGGTCATATCATAATAAAATTTTCATTTCCCCTAATATCAGAAACTAGGGAAAAATTTTGAGGAGGGTCCTCAAAATTTCGGAGCAAGTCTAGCCAGCGCCATCACATGCCATGAAGTCAGTAATCAGTCAAGAACTGGGGAAAAATTTTGAGAAAGATTCTCGAAATTCCGAAGAAGATTCAGCAAGGTCCGTCATCTGCAAACAGTTAAAAATCATCTACCAAACTGGGGCAGAATTTTGAGGAGGACACTCAAAATTCCAACATAAGAGAGCTGCAATGCATTTGAAATGTGTCACAGTCGCTAGTTCATCAAAAAAAATTACTTGATATATCAATACACTTCCAAAACTATTCTATTTTATCAATGATTGCATATTTTTTGAAAATCCTATTTCCATAACAGTCACGTGCTACCTAGGGGAACTCGAAGGGGGCTTTCGGAGCGGAGCAGAGCAAGGTAGGCAGACGAAGCAAGAACCAACCTCCCCTAAAAAAACTTATGATTTTTCTTTGAACGCAGGCACATTTGACGTAATAATAGCATTCGCGAAACCTGTATACACAAAGCAAATTCACCATTCATCCAGCCATCAGACACTGAATATATCTCCAACTAAGACATACCCTACCCTTATCTACTATTGGCTCTTTGCATGAGTCTAATCTCTGACTCCATATTTGCATGAGTCTAATCTCTAACTCCATATTCGCATGAGTTTAATCTATGTCTCCACGTTTGCATGAGTCTAATCCTTGACTCAATACTTGCATGAGTCTCATCCCTGACTCCATATCTGCATAAGGCTAAGCATTGCCTTCCATTTGCATGAGTCTAATCCTTGACTCCATATTTGCATGAGTTTAATCTCTGACTCCACGTTTGCATGAGTCTAATCCTTGACTCCATACTTGTATGAGTCTAATACGTAACTCTATATTTGCATAAGGCTAAGCATTTCCTTCCATGTGCATGAGTCTATTCCTTGACTCCATATTTGCATGAGTCTAATCTCTGACTCTACGTTTGCATGAGTCTAATCCCTGACTCTATATCTACATAAGTTAAGCATTACCTTCCATTTGCATGGGACTAAGCGTTGTCCCGAATCTTGCATGAGGTAAAGCTATACCTCCATATCTACATAAGGCTAAGCATTGCCTTCCATTTACATGGGACTAAGCCATGTCCCGAATCTTGCATGAGGTAAAGCTCTACCTCCAATCTGCATAAGGCTAAGCATCGCCTTCCATCTGCATGGGACTAAGCCCTATCCCGAATCGTGCATGAGGTTAAGCTCTACCTCCATATTTGCATGAGGCTAAGCACTGCCTTCTCTTTGCATGAGGTTAAGCTCTACATCTATATCTGCATAAGGCTAAGCATTGCCTTCTCTTTGCATGAGACTAAGCTATGTCTCCAATCTTGCATGAGTCTAATTCCTTGCCTCCCTATTTGTATAAGGCTAATCCTTGCCTCCCCACTTGCACGGGACTAAGCACTGTCCCTCTTTGCACAAATATTGCTCTATTTCTACTGCTATCTACTTGCTTTTCAATCGGGCTAAGCTCTGCCCTCAATTCCACAAGACTAAGCCTTGTCTTGTTATTTCATATTATTGCATTTCATGGGCTGAAACATCCCAATCTATCTGAATGTGTCATAGTCTAAAGGCATCATTCTTATAGCCGGAAGACACCATGCCATGGCCTGAGGATCTCTCGAACTTGCATATCATTATTCAAAGGCGTCATGGTTTGGAGGCAGCATTTTCATGGCCCGAGAACACCATTTCATGGCTTGTGAATCCCTTACTAAACAATTCATGGCCTGGGACGTCATAGTCCAAGGACACCATTTTTAATCGTCCGAAGACAACCCTAATGGTCCGAAGGGAATTTGGATCATGTTTAAATTTTCGCAAATACGTTTGTAGTATCTTTTATCTACAGGTAATTAACCAGTAAGCAACCGCTATCCTAGCAGGAGCAATCTCTCTCCAGTTCCCTCCAACCATCCCGAGCCTCAACCGCTCACCATAGCCGCTTCTCCATCTCGTATCCATTCTTGCAATAATTTCATCGTCCTACTCCGCGTTTGAATCCAGAACTACACATGGCCTGATTCCTGTAAAACCAAGGACAAGTAGGCAACTCGAAAATTGGAGTCCTGCCTTCGTCTTTCAAAACATCCCATCCGGTCAAAATTGGTCATCATTTCTTTACCCGAAAACTCTTTCATCCTTTCCGAGTAAAGAAGTGCAGTTGTGATACCCAATTTTCCCTATATATTTTAATAATTATTCCCATAATTTTAAGGGTTTAAATTGATTTATTTTCTCCTCTTTTACTCATAAAATCCCAAATAATTATTCCCAAAATTATTATTACGATAATTTATTCATTTAATTTCTATACTTATACCAAAATATGGGTAATATAATTTTTTGCATTTTTATAATTGCACTTGTCATTTTTAAGCTAAATTGCATATAATTGCAATGTTAGCCCATTTAGTGTATAATTACATTTTATGTGCGTAAAATTTGTCCCTATATTTTTAAAAAGGTAATTACATATTTTAAATCATTTTGGTATAGAAAAATTATTTTCAGAAAACTATTTATTATTTATTATAAATTAAGTAGGGGAAATGGCTATTTAAATTATAGCCAGATTTGGCTTTCAATTGTAGCCCAAATTGAACCCACTCCCCATCCCAATTTCATACCCAATTAACTCGACCTAAACCCTATATACACCTACCCAAACGCGGAACCCATCTGCCCGGTCAAATCCTGACCGTTGATCTATTAGATCAACGGTCCACACGACCCCTTTCCTTTTTTAATTCCTAAGACCACCCTAACCCTAGCCATTCTTCATAGCCCGCCACCTTCAGATGCTCTCATCTCCTCTCTTCTCTCAACCTAACTCTAGTCCCTCTTCAACCGCCGCCTCTCTCTTCGGTCTTCTCCAGTGACCACCTTTCACCCAAGCCTCTAATGGTTCCTCCATCGTCTTGCTCATCCTCTGTGAGGCCTTAAAGGGCCCTGGACCACGCCGACTTGTATCTAGGGTTACTGTTTTGGCTGCTCATGGCTTTTCCGGTGTCATTTTGAGTAAAATCACGCTACATTTGTTACGATCTTTGAAGTTTATAGCAGGTTCTTCTGTTTCTATTTGGGTTTCCTTTAAAACCCTAACTTTCATTTGTATCTCTTAATCTATGCTATTTTTAACTATTCGAGTCTGTTTCTTTCTATGTTTTACACTATTCTCAAACCTCTTTTGCAAAAATCATCGATTGCGAGATGTTTTACTTTCTTTTAAAAGTTAGAGTTTTCGGAACATTTTCTACAGTCTATTTAAATCGATTCTTTATGTTTAAACCTCTTTCCTTTACATATCTCGACTGATTCTGTGTTTTTTTCTCCTTTTTCAACTCGTCTATGTTGAAAACCCCAGTTCTTGGTCTTAACCCTGGGTTCTGAGTTTGTATTTGACGATTTGTTCGTTTAATCTATATGCTTGCTTGTTTCTCATGAATCCCTGAGTCTTGTGTGATTTTTACCCTACTATGCCCATTAGGGTTTCTAATTTCTGCTTCTTCTGCCGATACTATGTTTATTCTATTAACTCCTCTGATCAGTGCTATGTTCTATACGAATCCCTGATTTTTTGTGATTTTTACCCTACTGTGCGATTAGGATTTCTGATTTTACCTCTTCTTGCCTATTGTGTGTTTATTCTGTTTGTTCATAGAAATTTATGGTAATTTACCCTAAATCAGTGCTATTATCTATCGAAATCCTTGATTCCCTATGGTTGATATCCTTCTAATCTCTTGTGATATTCTATACTGATTTTTAACCCCTCAGTCATTTTTCTTTCCTTATTTCATAGTCGATTATGCTGTCAACTGACTCTTATGTTATTTCCTTAATTGGAATATTATATACCTAGCCTTATTTGGATATTCTATACTTGCACTATGCTGAAATTATTTCCTTAGGTGTTATATTCCATGTCTTATGTGATCTCTTTCCTTATCTGTCTTTACCGTTTGAAATTAACTCCCTTAATAGGCTTTGATTGATACCTAGTTCCATAACTACTGCTTGACTTTGATTCTTACTTTATTATTCTGCCTAGTTTCAGACTATATATAGGCTCTATCATTGACACACATAGGACACGAACTCTTGGGTTCAAAACTATCTATCATACTTAAAAAATCTCTGCTCTCTGTCTTGTGCTACTTGCTACTGCTCTAAGTTAGTCGGCGGCAAACCAAGGCTAACAATTTGTGTTCTCGTGTTCTTTCATTCTGCTTACTATCCTCTTCACCGGTATGTCCTAGTTTCAATTCAAAGTTCCAACAACAATATGATTCTCTTATTGTTTTAGTTCCTCTTGTTTCTTGTTTGCTTCTATTTGTGGTTTTGTTGTGAAACTTGTAGTTGAGGGTTACATTATTAGCATGTCTTCCCCTCTCCTTGAGATCAGTACATTTTCCCTTCTGTTTGTTTCTGAGCATATCTACACTAGTCATCTCTTACTTGTTATATGTTTACCACCATGGATCTCCCAAATCCCTATCCCCTTGCTAGCTACTTCTGGGCATGACTATTAATTCCCAGGTCTTGCTTAACTATATGTCCTATGTATTCCCAAACCCCTTTACCATGTTTGTGACTATTAAACCTACCTTGATGCTATGACTTCTGGCTGTGTATGAACCTATCCTAAGGTGTTTGGACTTTGTTAACTACTCCAATCTCTTTTTCAAACAATCTTTGTTGCTTTACTAAATTACTTTCAAAAAGACTTTTGTTAAATACAATTTCTTACTAAAACCTTTCAACTTGTGTCCATCATTTGTCACTCTACTCTTAGTCAATAAGTTCTGTTCCCTCTAGTATGTGTACTGCCTTGGGATCCTTTTGAGAACCCTCTGAACTCTGGCATACTGAGGTTGGCCTTTTCACACTGCACTTGTTCAATCTTTGGTGACTAAGTCTAGGTGTAAGCACTACCCGGGATCCTTGAGATCCTTAGGGAACTTTGATGCACCTGGACTCTGATTTGTCTATTGAATTGAGGCATATGAGGCCATTGGAGGCTTTGGAAAATCTGGGCCTGGTTGAATGCTCCCTATATAATAGCTTCTTGATTTTCTATTTTTACTTATTCACTCATTGACATGTAATAATTTGTAAACATATATAGGGTATTTAGTGAAAAGGGTTGGTAGATACATGTTTTATGTGGTAATTCGGGTAGAAATCATTATCATAGGACTTTACTTTTAAATCTGTTTGCTCTACTAAGTAAAAATCATGCTCCTAGGACTTCATGTTTAAATCTGATTGTTTTCTAATAGAATTCATGCTCTTAGGACTTACTGCTTAAATTCAAGTGCCTCATCAAGTAGAAACCATGTCTATAAGGTTTTTTACATTTTGTCATGTTTAGAAACCATGCTTATAGGTTCCAAATAATCATGTCTTAAAATCAGTTTAATAATAGATGTCATGCCTATAAGACCTGATCCAAATTCAACCAAAACGAGTATTTATGTATGTTTCTATACCTGTGAACCGTTAAAACCATTATTACGCCTAGAAATCATACCCATAGAAAGCCCTACTCGCAATTCTATCTGTTAATCTAATTTAGTCTAAATAAGTAAACTTGATCGTGCCTAGTTCATTTCTGAATTGGTTTTATTATGTATTATGTATTTCCTGAAACAAGTTCTTTCAAACTGCCTCAATCTCACTAGATATCATACCTTTAGGTATTAAAGGAATCCATTTCAAAACTTGCTTTGTTTCTGTATTAATACATACATCACTACTCCGCGTATAGGTAAGCCCTTAGGGCGTTTTCAAAAACTGCATCTCTGAAACTGTCTCTATTGCTTAATGTTTTCTGATCCTAACAGGATTTTAAAAAAAGAGTCCATAGGCAACTTCTAGGGTATAACTTCTGAGTCTAAAAAAAGAGGTTGTTTGTCTTCTGCATATTCACTTAGATATCCTGCTTTAGGACATTGTCTAATAAAAGACCTTAACTGTGCTTGGGTCGTGCTACTTATGTGTTTAATTGAGGAGGAAACTCTGAGCCTCTTAATTGCTCCCTTTGTATGTTGAAAGTCCTAATTGTTTTTTATTGTTGCCTTAGAATTTTTGCCTTTTAAAACCTTAGGGGTACTTCTAGAACCAGCTATAGGTATATGTCCTAACTAACTCCAAGACCATTAAGAAGGGACGGGTAGCAGCACGCAATAGAAATTGTTGACCAAATACTCGCTTTGCATGACCAATAAAGGGGATGGGAAGGGTAGACATGAGATATAATGACTACGCGCTAATGTCACGTGTAGCCCCTCATTGAGGAGAATTTACCGGACATTGTGTGGGGTGATCCTATAGGATAACCAACCTAGGACCCCTCTTTACCAAATCCCTTCTTTATTTAAACCTTTGTTTTACAACTTATCCAAACCTTTATCTTACTACTTGAGTTGTTCTAACGTGTTTTACTTACAACTTATTTGATTCAACTTTTTACTTGTAATGGACTAATTTGTGGATATAAGTTCGGCCGGGACCCACCATTGTAGACCGCGAGGGGTGCCTAACACCTTCCCCTCGAGGTTACTTTGAGCCCTTACCTAAATCTCTGGTAATGCAAACCAATCCAAGAGTTAACCGCTCTAGGTTCCCTAACACACCATAATCTGTTAGGTGGCGACTCTTTAAATACCCAATTCCCAAAAGGAAATGAGTCATTACACCATGTGAATGTTGAAATCCAGACTTCTCCCCGTAAAAAAGGGAGGAAAAAGGGGGCGCGATAGCTGGTTTATTTCTAGCTGACCCAACCACATCTCAGGCGGGAGGGGGAGCATAGACCCTACTGCTTAGGCTCCTGGTCATGCAGTTGTAGTGTATCGTGCACTACTCGCAGATGGGGCTCAGCCAGTTGCCTCAGTGGTACCCGAGCCCAAACTGGCTGTGGACGGTGATCCGTAGAAGTTATTGGACAGATGGACTAGGCTACACCCTCCTATCTCCGGAGGTGAGAATTATGAGGAAGCCCAGGATTTCATTGATAGGTGCAAGGACAGATTTCACAACATGAGGAAATTGGAGTCTCATGGGGTTGACTTCACTACTTTCCAGTTGGAGGGTAAGGCCCGTAGATGGTGGCAGTCTTATGTTCTGGGCAGGCCAGCGGGTTCTCCTCCTATTATTTGGGGTCAATTCACACAACTTTTCCTGGATAGGTATATTCTACCCTTTGAGAGGGAAGAATTGCATTATTAGTTTGAGCAGGGTCAAATGTCAGTGATGAGGCGAGGTTTCCTGAGTTGTCCCACCATGCACTGATGATACTTCCTACTGATGCAGACAGAGTGCGGAGGTTTGTTGTAGGGTTGCAATCTGGAATTAGGGCCTACATGGACCAGGAGGTTAAGATGAGGACTCTTTATCAGCTGGTAGTGGATATTGCTCAGAGTATTGAGGGCTACCGTCTGAGATGTAGAGAGAAGAAGCAGCAGGACAAGAGGGCTCTATTCTCTAGAGAGTTTAGAGGTGATTCAGCACCACCACCTCTTCGAGGTGCTCTAGCGCCCCCCTATTTTAATGCCATACCAAAGAGTTCTTACTGCCCGCCAGGCATCCAAGGTTCTTCCAGTGGGTATTCAAGTCCCCAAGGTTCTTCCGGCTCCTACTTCAATGATATAGTAGAGTGTTCATACTATCCATTGACTATTCAAGCTTTTTCCAGTGGGTCTACAGGCCATCAGGGTCATACATTAGGGCATCAATTCACTGCACCGATGGGTTGTTTCTAGTACAAAGACCTTATTCATATAAGGAGATACTTCCCCACACTTCGGGGCAAGGCGGTGCAGCAGGGTCAACAGTCCATGATTACAACATCGGTTACCCAGCCGCCCAGATACGGAGGGTAGGCCGGTAGGGGCCGTCCTAGAGGTGGAGACATGCAGGGAGAGGTCAGCCAACTACTGCTTAGTTAGGTGGAGGCTAGGTAGCCGGCGCTCTAGCCAGATTTTATGCATTTCTGGACAGACCAAATGCATTGATCTCAGAAACCGTTATCATAAGTATTATTTCCGTCTGCGGTAGGTATGTTTCAGTGTTATTTTATCCAAGGTCTACCTATTCATATGTATCATCTCTATTTGCTCATTTTCTGGATATTTCTCGTAAGTCCTTGGGTACTCCGGTTCATGTGTCCACTCATGTAGGTGATTCAGTGGTTGTGGATCGGATCTATCATTCCTGTGTGGTCACATTCTGTGGCTTTGAGACTAGAGCAGACCTCATATTGCCTGATATGACCGATTTTGAGGTCATCTTGGGCATGGATTGGTTATCCCTATACCACGTTATCCTAGATTGCCATGCCAAGACTGTTACTTTAGCAATGCCAAAGTTGGCAAGGTTTGAGTGGAAGGGTTCCTCAGTTAGTACAGCTAGTCAGGTTATCGTTTTTCTGAAGGCTCGACAGATGGCCGAGAAGGGTTGTTTGCCTTATCTAGCTTATGTCCGGGACACCACCGTAGAGTCTCCGATGATTGATTCAGTTTCAGTAGTTCGGGAGTTCGTCGATGTGTTCCTTTCTGACCTTCCTGGCATGCCACTGGATCGTGATATCGATTTCTGTATTGATTTGGCTCCAGGAACCCAACCTATATCTATCCCACCTTACCGTATGGATCCGAAAGAGTTGAAGGAGTTGAAGGAGCAGCTTGAGGAGTTGTAAGCAAAGGGGTTTGTGAGACCGAGTGTGTCACCTTGGGGTGCACCAATGTTGTGTGTGAAGAAGAAGGATAGGACTATGTAGATGTGTACTGATTACCGCCAATTGAACAAGGCTACCATCAAGAACAAGTACCCGCTGCCGTACATTGATGATTTATTCGACCAATTGCAGGGTGCTAGGGTGTTCTCTAAGATCTACTTAAGATTGGGGTATCATCAGCTGACGATTCGGGACTCAAATGTTTCGAAGACTGTCTTCCGTTTTAAATATGGCTATTATGAGTTTCTGGTGATGTCCTTCAACTTGATTAATGCCCCAGCGATGTTTATGGACTTGATGAGTAGGGTGTTCAGGCCTTATATTGATTTCTTTGTTCTTGTCTTCATTAATGACATATTGATTTACTCACGTAGCCTGGGGGAGCAAGAGCCGCATTTGAGAGTAGTGCTTTAAACATTGCGAGAGCAGAAGCTATATGTTATGTTCTCCAAGTGTGAGTTTTGGCTAGAGTTAGTAGCATTCTTGGGGTATATTGCATCAGGAGAGGGTATTAAGGTGGATCTCAAGAAGATTGAGGCAGTTCAGAGTTGGCCACGTCCTACTTCAGTGACTGAGATCAGGATTTTCCTAGGGTTAGCAGGTTATTACCGCCAATTTGTGCAGGGCGTTTCATCCATTGCATCACATTTGACTAGATTGACCTAGAAGGGTTCTCCTTTCTATTGGTCCGATGATTGTGAGGCGAGCTTCCAGAAGCTCAAGACAGTCTTAACTACAACACTGGTTCTAGTGTTGCCTTCCGGTTCAAGGATGTATATGGTGTATTGCGACGCTTCACACATTGGCTTGGGTTGTGTATTGATGCAGGAGGGGCAAGTTATTGCATATGCTTCGCGTCAGCTGAAGATTCATGGAAAGAATTACCCTGTGCATGTTCTAGAGTTAGAAGCGATTGTTCATGCTCTTAAGATATGGAGGCATTATCTGTATGGGGTGTCATATGAGGTTTATATCGATCATCGCAGCTTACAACATTTGTTCAAGTAGAGGGATCTCAATTTGAGGCAGCGTAGATGGCTTGAGTTACAGAGGAATTATGACAACACCATTCTTTATCATCCGGGAAAGGCAAACGTGCTCGCGGATGCCTTAAGCAGGAAGGCAGAGTGTATGGGTAGCTTGGCATACATCTCAGCGAAGGAGAGATCGATAGCTTTGGACATCCAGTCCATGGCTAACTGACTTGTGAGGTTTGACATTTCAGAGCCCAGCCGAGTCTTTGCATGTGTTGTTTCTCAGTCTTCATTATTGGGGCAAATCAAGGCTCGGCAATTCGATGATCCGCATTTGGCAATCCTTAGAGAGACAGTTCTACATGGTAGTGCCAAGGAAGTTTCTATTAGCTAGGATGGTATTCTATGACTCCAGAGTCGCCTATGTGTTCCTAATATCGATGGCTTAAAGGAGAGGATTCTAAAAAAGGCACACAGTTCATGGTATTCTATTCATCCAGGTTCTACAAAGATGTATCGTGACCTGAGGCAGCATTATTGGTAGCGGCAGAGAAAGACATAGTTGAGTATGTGGCTAGGTGCTTGAATTGCCAGCAGGTTAAGTATGGGCACCGGAGGCCAGGTGGCTTACTTCAGCAGATGCCTATACCTGAGTGGAAGTAGGAGCACATTACTATGGACTTCGTTGTTGGGTTGCCGCAGACATTGCGGAAGTTTGATGTAGTTTAGGTCATTGTCGATAGGTTCTCCAAGTTGCCATACTTCATTCCAGTTGTGACTACTTATACTTTAGAGAGGTTGGCTCAGATCTACATTTGGGAGATAGTTCGGTTGCACGGTGTGCCTATTTCCATCCTATCAGATAGAGGCCCTCAGTTCACTACCCATTTTTGGAGGGCCGTACAGAGTGAGTTGGGTACTCGTGTAGAGCTTAGCACAACATTTCACCCGCAGACCGACGGGCAGTCAGAGCGGACAGTTCAGATTCTGGAGGACATTCTTAGAGCCTGTGTGATTTACTATGGAGGGCAGTGGGATCAGTTCTTGCCTTTGGCCGAGTTTTCATACAACAACAATTATCAGTCCAATCGAGATGGATTTGAGGCTTTATATGGTCGACGATGTCATTCCCCTATCGGGTGGTTTGAGCCTGGTGAGGCTAAGTTGTATGGTACGGATTTGGTGAATGATGCCTTGGAAAAGGTAAAGATGATCCAGGAGAGACTTTGCACAACACAGTCCAAACAGATGTGTTACGCGGATCAGAAGGCGCATGATGTATCATTCATGGTCGGTGAAAAGGTTCTATTGAAAATCTCGCCGATGAAGGGTATTATAAGATTTGGGAAGAAGGGCAAGTTGAGCCCAAGGTTTATAGGATCATTTGAGGTGTTGAGGCGAGTTCGGGAGATTGCTTATGAGCTTGCTTTGCCTCCCAGCTGTCAGGGGTTCATCTAGTTTTTCACATGTCTATTCTTTGGAGGTATCATGCTGGCTTGTCTCATGTGTTATACTTCAGTACTATTCATCTAGATGAGAGCTTGGATTATGTGGAGGAGCCAGTTGCCATTGTTGATAGATAGGATCACCAGTTGAGATCCAATAGGATTTCTGCGGTAAAGGTCCAGTGGAGAGGCCAACAAGTCGAGGAGACGACCTGGGAGTTCGAGGAGGACATGCGGAGAAGATATCCATGCTTATTTAGCACTTCAAGTATAAATCTGAACCCGTTAGAGGACGAATGTTTGTTTAATAGGTAGAGAATGTAACGACCCAACTAGTTGTTTTGCTTTCTAGAACCCCGTTCCCCTAAATAAGACTTTTCGTACTTTCTTTTACTGATTTATGACTTGCGGGGATGGTTGGTTCGGGACTTGGAAGAGTTTGGGTTGAAATTAGAACACTTAGTTCCTTAAGATTGACTTAAAAGGCCAAGTTTGACTTCGGTGAACGCTTTGAGTAAACGACCTCAGAATCAGGATTTAAAGATTCCAACAGGTTCGTATGATAATTCAGACTTGGGAATATGTCCGGATCGGGTTTTGAATGACCCGGTAGCATTTTGGTGCCTGATAGTGAAAGTTGATTCCTTAAGGATTTTGAAGTTCTTTAAATATGGTTGGGAGCGGGTTTTGTTATATCGAGGTCCGAACACAATTCTGAGATCGGGAATAGCTCTGTATTATCATTTAAGACTTGCATGCAAATTTGGTGTCAATCTAAGTAGTATAAGTATGTTTCTGCACGTTGGTAGTAGATTGAAGAATTTGAAGTTCATAAGGTTGATTCAATTGGTTTTAGGGTGTGATTTTTAGATTTAGTGTTGTTTCTAGCATTCTGAGGGTTCGAGCCTCTTAATTGCGAGGTAAGTTATTTAACCACGAAATTTGTTAAAGAATGTAGAAGAAATCGTATATTCTTGATCCTTAGGTTATGAGTAACAACTTTCTTCAAAAACTTTCGAAATCCGGGCATGTGGGCCCGGGGATGAATTTTAGGAACCTTGCATTTAGGGTTGTGAAATTACTTTAATAGTTAGAATATGGACTCTTGAGAATGTATTGACTAGTTCTTACCCCATTTTAATAGTTTTGGATCGTTCGGCTCCGACTTAAGGGTTTGAATGCATTCTTGAATTTGGAAGTAAGCTTTGGAGCAAGATGAGTCTCCTTTCTAACCTCGTAATAAGGAAATAACCCCATAGGCGAATTAAATATATATATATATATATATATGTGACTATCTGTGGGGGCTACGTACATACATGGTGATGAGAGTTCGTACGTAGCTACTATTATGCTAATTGTCCTGGTAGTTTAGGACCCGTATCATGGTGTACTTGCAAATGCTCGCGTCCTTGCTTGCTATAACATCACTTAGGACATGCTAGATATTGGTAAATAAATATAAACGGTTATACTTATTTACTTGAGAACGTGTACGAATTATTTGACTATAATTGAGCAATGTTTGCTTACTTGATAATGAATTGTTATTTGTGGATCGAGTCAATCGCCTCGGTAGAAAATAGATGCGTCTATGATTCACGCCATTCGACCCTATGGCAGTGAACAGTTTATTATTATGTCGAACCAGGCCGTACGACCTCGGCACAATGTGCACATGTTATTTATGTGGAATTTTCCGTGATCTGCACTGCTTAAATGCTTTGAAATGTAAATTATTACATGATATGACTGAAATTGATATGTTGTTAAGAAAGAATATCTTATTTCTCCTTGTCATTGAACTGTCATTATATCCATGCTATTCATGCTTAGCATAACGCTTAAACTGTATTGTTATTGACCTTAGTAGGTGTCAAGTCGACCCCTCGTCACTACTTCTTCGAGGTTAGACTGGATACTTGCTGGGTATATGTTGTTTATGTACTCATACTACGCTTCTGTACTTAGCTGTATAGGATCTAAGGCAGGTGCATCTAGCTACCAGTCCGACGCGCGTTCCTGATTCTTGATAGAGATCTCACGGTAAGCTGCCCCTCTTGAGCCGTCCAACACCATGTCTTTTGTTATTTACTGTCTATTCTATTTCAGGCAGTAGGATTAGTTGTATTTTTGTACATTCTACTAGTTACTCTAGTACTTGTGACACTAGTTCCTGGCATACACATTTGTAGACTATTATTTTGGGTTGTGTTTCTATTTTTATAAATTCATTAATTATCGACTGTTTAAAAATTTAAGATTTAGTAAATTTTGGGATTGTTTGGTAATATAACTGAGAATTCACTAGTCGATTAGAGTTGGCTTGCCTAACAACGGTGTTGGGCGCCATCCCGACCTATAATGAAAATTGGGTCGTGACAGGTACTTTCACGGTGTTCAAATTACTTTACAATTTATATCATATGTTGGTTTTTGTTGCCATTTACTGATTCCTACTTTTCATTACTAGCTTTATACTATTATACTACACATGTTATTTTGACTAATAGGTGTCTTGACTTGTACCTCGTCACTACTCCATCGAGGTTAGTCTTGATACATGCTGGGTATCGATTGTGGTGTACTCATACTAAATTTTTGCATGTTTTTGCGCAGATCCAGGTATTGAATATATCAAACTCGGACAGAGTTAGCTTATTGATTGCGAGAATTCAAGGTAGAACTACTTAGTCGTCGCAGTCCCTTGGAGTCCTTTTCTTTTATTGTACTGTCTTCTTGTCATTTGAACAATAATGTATTTCGATCTTTGAGATCTTTCCATATATTCTGCTATAGTTCGTGACTCTGTATTACCTAGTCTTGGGAGGTTGTTATGCTTATTGTCGCGTAGGCTTATTTTGCTTTTGTTTCGGTATTCATATTAAACTCTGTTTCAAATTATTATTGTTAAAAATGGATTAATCGTTGTTAGTAATCGACTTACCTAGTCTTTACGATGCCTACAGTGGGATTTAGGGTCGGACACAAGGTAACAATAATTTTCATAAGATATTCCTATATAAATCCTCATAAAGCACAATAAGGCATTTGAAAAATTTCGTGGGACGATTCGTCATTTATTTAGCTAGCTAAATGAGAACAACATTCATCATTTTAAAAAAATTCCGTTAATTTTGATTTTATAATGTTATATCACTTAATTACATCGTGTAATAATAATACGTGATTTTTTAAAAATTGCATATTTATTAATAGGGTACAGGCGCAAAAAGCGTATCCTAAAACTAGTTATATTAAAAAAAACGAAGATCTTAGCGCGTTCGCCTTTTTAACCTTTTAAAATTCGAATTTACATTGGATAAAATTATAATAATTTAATTAGTTTTCTACTATTTAGAACTTTTAAATCAACTAAAGTTTTGCTTGTTTTCTCATTTGAACGATGTAGAAGTTCTACTATTTAGGGTTTTAAAGTCGACTAAGATTTTAGCTTATATAAATTTATTCCTTATTTGAACATAACCACAATATCTTTCCTGTTAATTTGTTAAAAATTTAGGATTTTAAAATATCGACTTTATTTATTAAACTATTCCTTATTGAACTATATATAAAATTTTAATATTTAACATGAAATTTATTAGAATATTAAATCAATTACAAACTCCACAACAAGAATCTTCCCTTAATTAAACCAACAACTGCAATATACTACCATTACAAGCACGAAACATTAGGGAAAAGAAATAAATCCATAAATAAATAAGACTTCGTAACGCACGAAAGAACCAAACTCTAGAATAGCTGAACAAAACTAATAGGAATCAAAAAGAAAAATAGAGATAGAAAAAAAGAAATAAAGGTAGTGACAAAGAGAGGGAGGTTATTAATGACGTATACTCGAAAAAGAACTCAATTTGAGATAAAATTTATACAAAATATAATAATTAACATGAATCAAATAAACTCACAATGAGATGAGAAGCTAAATCCTAATATAAAAATAAATTGTTGAACCTTAAAATTAGCCTGGTAAAACGTATTAAACTGAGCCCAATAAAAATAAAACTATTCGAGTTTAGCGAATAATGAACTAAGTTGATTGTTTGCCACTTTAACTAATTTTTTGATGAATCGATATTTACCCAAAATTGGGTAATAATTAAATTTATATGTGATTTTAAAGATATGTTATATAATCCAACACGAACAATTAGGAATATCAAATAAATGAGTTAGAAATGAAATAAACGTTTAAACCAGTTGCAATATTATGGCTAAGCCTGAGCTTGGACTGCCCAATGACCTCGTTCTCAGTTGGACCCTCGGTTCAAGCTCAGTCGTGAATGAAGAACGGAACAAATTAGCAAAAACTTTAACAATAGCTAAAAGACAGAAAATAAACTTGTATTACTTTGATTTGCGTGTTAAATGTGTGTCACAAAAGAAAAACTTCCCCTTTATATAGTAGGAGAGTTTCAACCTTAGCTTAAAAAGGTAAAAATCTTCCTTTTTCGGTAATTACTGATCCATAATTGACATCTAGCGAGATCCACGTAGTGATATTCGGTAGAATGCGAGTATCACAACCCTTTATTTGTCATGTGTAACCTCTCACCATATCTCCCGAGGTCTTAGAACTCATTATTGGCCCCGGGTGCGCCGCTTTACCATACCTGATGACGGGCACATTGTTCATTCTTCATGGATCTCGATGCAAACGGTCTCATGCATTTGTGCTCTCCCTCCGTTTTTTCATCACGAAATCGGGGTAGGCATCACCTCTGATTTTACCAGTACATAGATAGTCCCCTCATTTTTCCGGAGAGTAGGTTTACCGAAACAACATGAAGTGATAGATGAACCACAATTTTGTCCTCCGTACGTTACAACTGAGATGACGGGTCAACAAAACATCCCATCGGTCATGTTGTTCTGACTTTGGACACATGTCAGCCGCCGGTTGACTGTCCTCGAATGCGAAACGTTGCGCGTTGATTGTTCTTCCTCTATAAAAGCTCCTATCCTTTTTCACTTCTTCTACTTTCCGATTCCAGAACTTACCCTCCAAATCTTCATACATCACTCGAATTCTCTAATTGCTTTTAACTCCTCCAAATCTTCATACATCGCTCCTTAAACCTTTATATCTTCATCTTTAATTATCATACATTCTCTTTGGATCTTCAACCAGACCTTCGTACCTTCATCCCATCTTCAAATCTTCATATTTTTTCTTCATACCTTCATTATTCTCCTTCAAATCTTCATATTTTCTATATTATGATGGCAAAAACTTCCAAGTTAGTGCCTCAGCAAACTACTCCTTCATCTTCCAACCCGACCACGGATGCCGAGGTGGCCGTTCCCGAGGTGGCGCAGGAGCCCCCTTTGAAGAACTTTGTACCCGGGGGCTGCTCTATTGGGAATGATTTCAACGTCGAGATGGCCTCTAGTCAATAGGACTGAGGCGAGGAGGCATGGAGATACATATTCTCCGTTACGGAAGAGATACCTCTACCCATAGCCCGGGTAGACTGTAATTGGGAGGTCAAGGAGGTGATCATCCCCGGGCCAAACAACGATATTCCTACTCACGTGGAAGGATACTTGAGTGTTTACACTTACTCATTCATTCTCGCCCTGGCAGGCCCCATAGTTCCTTATTTCTGCAAAGGTATGGTGTGCCTTGGGCAGATCCGCCTGTTCTTTTGTAGGATCATAATCCTCCTACCATACTTTGCGAACAACATGGAAGCACCTCAGTTTGCCCTCGACTATCTGCTTCATCTATACAATCCCCGAATCATTAGAGGAGAGTTGATCAAGCTCGTTTACCGAGCAAGCAAGGCTCTGTTATCGAGAATCAACGAGGATCGAGATCGAGGCTGGCAGGGGAGGTTCGTTCGGGTGAAAGTCGATGACCTCAGAACGCATCCCCTAAGTTTTTTTCATCTCGAGTATTTGTCATTTCCCTTTATTCTTTCTCTCATTTGATGTGTGTGTTGCCGTGCAGCTGTTGCCTAAGTTCCTAATGCAGTTCCCCGCTTCAAGGAATGGATCGAAGGGATATGCAAATATATGTCGTACTCCGAGCGCGCATGGCGCAAGCTCTCGAAGAGCAAACAGGAGGCCCGTTCCCATGGTGAGGTTCTTTGATGAGTGTCTGGCCTGTATAAATTTAAAATCGTACGCTATCAAATAATAGTATAGAAAAATATCAAACCCACAGAGATTATCTATTCTACAGACGTTTCTTGTTTTAATTACTATTTGAGAAAATCAGGAAGAGTTGAGTTGTGAATTAATTAACTAAAAATGTATGAATAGAGCAATAGAAAATATTTTATTTTTCACAAATATAATAAAAAGGTGTTGGGATCATAACTTCACTTAATATTTTTATTATATAATAGATAAAATTACCCTTCAATTTTCATTTCTCTGAAATGTATAAATGTCTCCCACGATTACATTTATATATTATTACTTAAATTAAACAATTAATTGCACTCCTCTCGATTATACAAATTAATCATCAAAATAATAATATTAAAGAGCCAGAAATATATGCTTAAACTGAAACATGCTCTTTTTTAGTAAGGCTCTTTCGGTTACCCTATTTGTTATAACAGATTCCTACCATATTCGCCTCTTTCGATTACAAAAATTTGTAGAATCAGTTTTAACATATAAGAGCTAGATGTCATTAAATAAAAGTTAACATCTACCAATATCAAAATTAACTACATTACTTCTTCCACCTCTCTCGCTACAAAATTAGTAAGAAGTTAATATGTAGTATGAAATAGATAGATGTTAACAAATCAAATAATGCCTAACTATAAAGCAGATAAAATTTAAATGAAAAGCTTCAGCTCAAGTACACGTAATTGAGGGACATTATCTACTATTATATAAAAATATTCAAATCCGTCATTCTCCCAACACAAGAAAAGTTACTCCATAATGGAATTAGTACAGACAACGAAAATATTCTCGCCCATTAAATAAGAAAATAGAAAGAAATATTCAAAAAAAAAATCCCTATTTAATAAAAATAGGAACTAGAGTAATTTCCTACACTAGATAACTGAAGAAATTGACATAGAAAACTTATAATTGGAAAGCAATGTATATGAAAGCTTCTGCTCCTCCGTCACGTCCTTTAAACCAGCTCCAAGTTACCATTTTATAGATACTTGAAAGCTTTTGGTTATGTGATTTTACATCACGTTTTCTTCTGATTTGCATAACTTTGGTTTCTTTTCTTTGCAATTGGTGCTCGTGGGCTTGCAAGGCAAATTTTGAAATCATGTTGCAAGTTTCTTTCTGATTTCTTCTCTTTATTTTTCTTTTTCTTTTCTTCTTGATTTATTTATTTTCTCTTACTTATTTATGGTATTTTCTGCAAATAAAATATAAATATTAGTATTTAAATTAAAAGTAATAGCTATGTGTGCATGATATTTTCTGCCTATCATTCTTTCCCCAACGATTACTTTCATATCTTTAGCTTTCACATTGCTAAGCCTTCTTTTTTCTTACAGGTTTTCCTAAGACCACCAAATTCAAGTCGTTGGATAAGGACAAGGATCCGTCCTTGCTTGCCAAACCCTCCGCTTCGGGACAGCCCTGAGTTGCCTCAAAGGAGGAGAAAAAAAAGAAGAAAAGGAAGTCTTCGGGCTCCCTAGATGCCGAGGCGAAGAAGAAGAAGAAGATGACCATCATGCTCCGAAAGAGCAAAAAGGGTACCAAGTCCTGGGTACCAGACTCTGGTTCCCTCTACCGACACATGGATTATCCTGAGGACGAAAACCTTGAGTTCATTGCTCATGGGTCGACCCTCAACGAGGGGGAGCAAGTGATGACCGAGAAAAGTGACCACGAGGTCGATCCCCCTCTAGCTCGGGAACCAGAGGGAGAGACGGAGGCTACGACCTCACGAGAAACTGCTCCGGTTTTGACGGAGGCAGCTAGTGTTATTGAAATCATGGGGACGTCGTCCTATACTAAGTCCATGCTCTAGGAAGCTCAAGCAGGTAAATAGAAATCAAGGGAGATGGTGTAGGGCCTGGATGATGCCCTCAACACATTCTTCGATGGCATGGATATGGCCGTACTAGAAGACTCTTCCGAGCTTTGCCACCTAGAGGTCTCGAAAAAGAATGTTCCATTGGGAGCGGGTGGGCCGAGTTTTAGCCCAAAACTAGTGAAGCAATTTCCTGCTTCGAGTGTGGACCCCGAGCGCAAGAGAACAGTCGTTCTCATAATCCCGAGGGACGCTCGGGTCCTATCCGCTCTGCCAGCTACCTTCGATGCTTGGTGACCAAGCAGGACCAAGCAAAGATGAACAAAGTGGAAAGGTCGAACTTCTTCAATGAGGCGCAGCAGGCGCTGAACCGGGTAAATCGTTTACCCTTCGTACGCTTTTGTGAATCTTGCTTGACTTTACACTTGTTCTAATAACTTCATTATTTTTTAGGATTTAGTGCTTCATCATGAAATCTTCCTTCGATCCCGCTTGGAGATTATCCAACTCGAGTTCGAGCTCAAAGAGCAAGTCCTGAAGAAGGACATCTACAGGGCTATCAGTGAGCAACAAGACGAGGCCCTCAAGGACCTGCCAATTCTACAAGCCGAGCTAGAAAAAGCTCAGAATGAGGCTTTGTCCTTAAAGGGGGAACACGATGACCTAGCCGATAAGGTAAATATCTTTGAGGCTACAAACGAGAAGCTACTCGTGGTGACTAACAACGCAACTTTGCAGGTCCAAGAAAAGGTGGACTTGATCGACCAGCTTCGCGCTGAGATAGATGAGGTCAAGGCCACGACCGAGGCGTGGGAGGGCAGTATGGACCTGCTCGCTTCGGAAAAAGAGGATACAAAAGTCGAGCTGACATCGGCCGAGTACCAACTCCGGATGGCAAAGAACAAGGCCGACAAATGGTCTAGGCTTAATGATAAACTCCGGGCACAGCTGAACTCGACTGTCATGGAACGGGATGCCCTCAGCCAAGAATACGCCGCTCTGAGGTCCAAATTGGATGTAACCTCTATTGATTCCTCTGATGTTGGGGAAATGTTGGTCCAGTATAAGGCTAATGTGGAGGTAGTGGAGGCCCGCTTAAAGATGAATATAGAGTATGTAAAGCGACTATCCTGGAGAGAGAGCCTCGAGGAGATCCATGCCCGAGGTTTTGACCTGTCGGTTGATAAGTGTGAATTTTGACCACTTATTAGTACCTTTTTACTTTTGCTTTAGTGCGCGAGTGTTTATTTATGTTCCAAAAACTATTGGAAATATGCAAATTAAAGGAAGGTTGGATATTTGGGCTCTCATGAAGAAATCCGACTAAAAAGGAGTATTCTGACTCAGAAGGCAAGAAGGGGTGCAGCAGACTAGAAGTGCGAACCGCAGAATCAAGTGAGGATCGCAGAATTCTCTCTGCGGTCGCAAATCTGTTCCTGCTACTTAGAAGATGTATTGAAGAGAAGTGCAGACCGCACACAATTTGTGCGGCCGCCCAAGATGGTGCGCACTGACAAGAATTCAAAAAGTTCAGAGAGTGTGCAAAATGACCAAGACTGAAGCACTGCCTGACATGTGGACCGCACATGAATTGTGCGGATGCAGAAGCTGAATTGCAGTCGCAGATCAAATTGTGTGGCTGTATAATCCATTTCCTACAGACTCAAGCAATGTACGGACCGCACATGGAATTGTGCGACCACAGAACCTCCTGATGGACATTTTTGTCAACGAATTTTGTGCCCTATAAATAGACGGGAATTACATTTTTAGGTTAAGTTTTTAAGTTCTATCAGCTGTAGCCGTTGTAGTTTTCCATATTAGAAAGGTTGTGATCATTTTAGGATTAAACATCATAGTTAATGGTTTTAATTTTGTATTATGGCTTTAATTAGTATTTCTTCTTTGTTTTCTTCATGTTCTACTATGAGTATCTAGACAATTACTAAGGTTGTGACCCAACCCTAGTGTGTAAACCTTGTGGGTATTTAATTTAATGCTTGTTTATGTTTGAGTGTTTGTTATTTAGCCTTGTTCATGATTTAATTTTATAATTAATGGTTGCAAACATTGATTCAAACCTTTTTGACTTGGTTCTTACTTCAGAAAAAGGGACCTAGAGGTATTGAGTGAGTAAAATCACTAGAGGTATTGAGTGAGTAAGTTAGAGTTGAGAGCTATAATACACCCCAATAAATAAAATAGGTGTTAACGTACTTAACCCATTAGGCAAACACCTAGGTGAAGGCACATCCCTAGACCTTTTACCCATTTGATAAAACCAAAAAAATTACTTTCTTTCTAGTTTCTTCTTATTAATTTACAATTCTTAGAGTTAATTTAGAAATAGAAAACAAAATCCTTTGTTTGGAAGCATAATCGAGTTATTTCATTTACTCTCATTAAGTGTACACCCTAACACCCATGTTAAACTCCCTGTGAAAATTGACCCCGGCTCTTGTTGGGTATTATTGTCACGACCCTAAACCGGACCCAGTCATGATGGCACCTATCGTGAAACAAGGTCAGTTGACACAAACCCCCAAACCAATTAACAATTATAATAATTCATAACTAAGTCATTAATAAGTGATAAATCCCAAAATAGAGTGAAATAGAACAAATGCGGAAACAAACACAGCCCGACCTCGGGGTGTCACCAGTCATGAGCATCGAAACATCCGTCTAAGAGTATGAAAAAGGACTACACAGTCTATTACAAATCTAGTAATAGCACTGGGCTGCAAACGCCGAGCAGCTACCTAGTGAACTCCGAATAGCCTGTTGGAGGCAATCAACCCTCGCTAGCGTGACCCGAGATTCCTGAATCTGCACACAGGGTGCAGGGAGTAATGTGAGTACTCCAACTCAGTAGATAATAAAAGTAAAGGTAGATGAGCGATAAGAAAACGCGTAAATCACAGCAAAATGCTATAAAGAGCCAGTATAACACTAGAACAATGTAATAAAACAGTAAAAGCTCGTAGAAATATCTTAGTATAGTAAAAAAACCTCTTTAAAACACCTTTTAGTAGTTTAAATGAGTAAATGAAAAAGCAGTGAGAAAAGATAAACATATAAAGTCAGCCCATTGGGCAAAATACCAGCATAATTAGCCCATCGGGCTATCTCACAATCACTCGTGTCAGCCCCTCGGGCTATACCACATCTCATACTGGGTACCCGTGCTCACTGGGGGTGTACAAACTACGGGAGGGGCCCCTTACGGCCCAAGCTCAATATCAAGCCATCTCGTGGCATAATCAAACCGGCTCTCGGCCTCCTATCAAGCCACCTCGTTGTCTAAAACTCAGGCTCTTGACCTAAAAATCATGAATTAGCACAATACCGCTACGACGCACATCCTGATCCTATAATAACCTTACAACACAGGCCCTCGGCCCTACTCAGTCAGAAATCTCTAAAAGCCACTCGGGCATAGTTAAATATGATGCTCAACCCAAAATATCATTTAAGATGTCCAAATAGAGTATACATGGCTGAGTTATGAAAACAGTAGAATATAGCATGACTGAGTACAAATATAAAGTCAAGACAATTAGGAATAGTAGAAAAAATCCCTTAAGGGTCAAAAACAGTTGGCACGAGGCTCAAATATGGCATTCAACCCAAAATATGGTGATAGCTAATAACTAGGGATTTTAACGTGTTTCATTCTCTTTCTTGCTTACACTTTGATTATAAATTGTTACAATATAGTCCTAAAAGGCTCATAAGTTGTGCTTGGTTGCACGTTTGATCGACAAAGTGATAAAATGTCAAAGATCAGCTTAAAAGGAGTGAAACCTGCTCAAGGATAAGGCAAACTAAGGACAAACAGGCCTAGTGCGGTCACACTACACTTTGTGCAGTCCGCACTAGGGGATTCAGAGAACTGAAAAATCAAGCTTCAAGGCAGTGCGACCGCAATCGATCTTGCGTGGTCCGCACTGAAGGCTCCGTGGCTACACTACCATTTTGTGCGGTCTGCAGAGGAGAAGATCAGAGAGATGTCTGGTGCCAACTTCAAACCCATGCGGTCCGCGATCATGCTCGTGCGGACCGCGCTAGTTGCCTCCGCGGTCGCGGTCCATTCTGTGCGGTTTGCGGAGCCTGAGTTCAGAGAGGCAAGGATTCAAGTCCAAGAGCCTAGTGCGACCGCGGTCCATTTTGTGCGGTCCGCACTGACCCCCGCAAGGGTATTTTTGTCCAGTTTTTCCAGCTTAGTATAAATAGAACATTTTTCCGTTTTTAGGGTATCAGCTATTTTCTGAACAGAGCTGCGCTCGTGAGAAGACTATCTGTAGCCATTTTGGGCATTTTTACTTAGTTTTTATCATTAAATCTTTGTATCTACATTAGCAATTAATTAATATGTCTTTATCTTCATCTATTTCTCTGTTTTTCTCTTCAAACATGAGTAGTTAAACCCATTAGCTAGGGTTGTGGCTCAACCCTAGTGTAGGTAATTTATGGGTGTTGTTATTAAAGGTTAGATTGACTATGGGTATTTGTTATTTGGGTCAATTTTATGGTTTAATCTATGAATTGGTGATTGCAAACACTGGTTTGTGCTAAGTTGACTTGGCTCTTCTTGAGAAAGAGAATCTAAGTCTCAAAAATTGACCCAACAAGGAATTAAATGGACTCAAGATAATTGATAGTCCCAATTAAAAGGTTGAACCTCGAGAGAGTAATTACCCAACTTGAACCTTAGTTGCTTGAGCAAAATTGCCTATCCATTTGGTCTTGAGAGAGTCAAGTGGGCAAAATGACTCTCTCTACCGAGAGGTGTGAGAGTGGGTCAAATCGTGCAGTCGACTCCATTCCTAGCTCCCTGTTAAAATTGATCCCGACCCATAAATCGGGTAAAAGCTAGTGCGACCCTCTCTTCCTACTTTTTAGTATAGCGGAGTAGGCAGCGGTCACTTTTTGGCATCGTTGCCGGGGATCGAACGGTTTTGGCTATCTATTTAGTTAGTTTTGTGTATTGTTCTTTTTTCCTTCTTTGTTAATTACTTCTTTGTGTCATTACTCAGGTACCAACATGGTTTTAAGCAACTCTAATGACCCTCTTGGAAACGTGATAGCGGAGGAGGAGGTAGATGATCTTGAGCAAGATGAGGTGCCTCTTGCACCTCAAAGTCAAAGGAGAGGCTGGAGTGCCAATTCTAATCTAAATGACAATATTCCAAACCCTCCCCTGGGTCCTCCAAGAATGGCTCCTAGAGTATTACCGAACCAGGGCTACGCAAGTGCTATTGTCCCACCCCGAATCCGGGCGGGCAATTTTCAGATAACCAATGTGATGTTGACCTTACTTGAGCAGCGTGGGTACTTCACGGGCATTGCAAATCAAAATGCCTACAAGCATCTCGAGGGGTTCGTAGATACATGCTAGGGGAGAAAGCAGACGAATGTGTCCGAGGATGCATTGAGATTGAGACTTTTCCCGTTCTCACTTCGGGGGAAGGCATTATATTGGCTCGAGAGACTCCCCAACCATTCCATCACAACTTGGGATGAGTTGGCGGATAAGTTTATTGCCAAATTCTTCTTTCCGAGTCATATGGCATCACTTCGGGATGAAATATTGGTCTTCAAGTAAGAGCCAATGGAACCTTTGCATGAAATTTTGGAGTGGTATAGAACGATGGTTAAGGAGTGCCCAAATAATGATATGACCGAGGCCATGATCCAACAAACCTTCTACCGGGGCATAAATACTACAAATCAATGTATTGTGAACCAATTGGCCAGGGGCAAGTTTATGAAGCTTTCTTATGATGAGGCATGTGAAGTACTTGATGAAATAGAGGACACTTCTTTAGCATGGTAGAGTAAAGCAAATGTGCCTCAAGGTGACCCTACGGTTATCCATTTGCACAAGGAATTACATGATCACAGGCAAGCGATAGCTGAGCTTACTACTACTATGAACCAATTGGCTAAGGCACAGTTGCAACAAGTTCAGAATCCTCGCCAAGTGAATGCCATGGAGGGTGTTAGTATGCTTGTCAATAAGAGAAGTCAAAGGAGGCAACAAAATCAAGGAAATTCTGAGCAATTTGTTGATGAATATGATGAGTGTCAAAATGATGGTTATGATGACCAAAGTGAAGAGGTATAATATGTCAACAACTATCAAGGCAATAGAGGCAACTCTTCAAACCAACAATGGAGACCCCAAGGAAATTGGGGTAATCAACAACAAAGTGGTGGTAATTGGAACAACAACAACCAAATCAACAATTGGGGTAATCAAAACAACAACCAAGGAAATTGGAATGGAAATTACAACAATTGGGGCAACAACATCAATCAAGGCAGGTGGAAAAACAATGGAAACCAAGGCAACCGGGGCAAGGCTTTCAAAGGCTCCCAATGTACCAACAACCGAACAATCCACCCCCTTTCCCTTCTCAAGGTCCTAGTTCTTCTGGTAATGATATGAGCAGAATTGAAATGATGTTCGAGCAGATGATGAAGAGGATTGCGGATTCGAATTCATAGTTAGCTTCTCACAACACCTCTATCCGAAACTTGAAGGTGCAATTAGGCCAAATCTCTCAGTCATTGAATACTTGCCCTACCAAGTGATACAGTAGTGAACTCAAAGGGTGGGAACAATCAAGTTATGGCGGTCACAACAAGAAGTGGGAGAGGCAGTGATGTGAATGCCTCTAAGCAAGAGCAAGTTGTGGATGATGATGTTGAGTTGCAAGATAACGAAGTCCCTTTGGTAGTTGAAGATGTGGTTGATGAAAATGTGAACAATGAAGTGAGGATTGATATTCAAGAATTCAAGGTGGAAACCCAAAATGATGTGAACCTGTCTGGGGAACACATAATTGACATGCCGGAGCTGGTTGTGCCAAAATCCAAGGCTCCTTCGCCAAGGACACCTCCACTTTATCCTCAAAGGCTCGCGAAGCAGAAGAATGATAATCAGTTGAAAAAGTTCATTGACATGATTAAGAGCTTATCTATTAATGTGCCTTTGGTGGAGGCACTTGAACAAATGTCGGGTTATGCAAAATTCATGAAAGACTTGGTTACAAAGAAGCATTCTATGGATTGTGAAACTATAAAGATGACTCACCAAGTTAGTGCTATAGTGCATTCAATGGCCCCGAAGCTTGAAGATCCCGGTGCTTTCACCATTCCTTTCACCATTGGGAGTGCGGATTTTGCCAAGGCTCTATGTGACTTGGGAGCTAGTATCAATTTAATGCCCTACTCGGTTTTCAAAACATTGGGTATCGGGCAACCTAGGCCAACCTCAATGAGATTTCAAATGGCGGATCGATCGATGAAGCGACCTTTGGGAATTATTGGTGATGTGCTTGTCCAGGTGGACAAATTTATTTTGCCAGCCAACTTTGTCATTTTGGATTGTGAAGTGGACTATGAGGTTCCTATTATCTTGGGCAGACCTTTTCTTGCAACGGGGAAGGCATTGGTTGATGTTGAAGCGGGTGAGCTCACTTTCCAAGTGGGAGATGAAAAGGTCGTTTTCCATGTTTGCAAGTCTATGAAGCAACCCAATAGCACCGAGGTGTGCTCATTTGTAGACCTTGTCACAACTGTGATTGTGGATGATACAAGTGCTATGATCAATGTGGAGGGTCCTCTTGAGGCCGTGCTATTAAATCTTGATGTCAATGAGGATGCAAGTAGAGTGGAGTGCGTGAATGCCTAACATGGGATGGGCTCTTATTCCTATGAGACTAGAAAATTGTCTTTGGATCTTGAAAATCGGAAAACTCCACCAACAAAACCATCAGGAGCCACCGGTGTTGGAGTTGAAGCCACTTCCTCCACACCTCAGGTATGAATTCTTGGGCTCAAACTCTACTTTACCAGTTATTCTTTCTTCTTGCCTTACTAACATGCAGGTTGAGGCCACTTTGGCGGTGCTTCAAAAGCGGAAAAGGGCAATTGGATGGACTCTGGCTGACATTCGGGGAGTAAGCCCCGCATTCTGTATGCACAAAATTATCTTGGAGGATGATGCAAAGCCTTCCTTTGAGCATCAAAGAAGATTGAACGAGGCTATGCAAGAAGTGGTGAAGAAAGAGGTGATCAAATGGTTGGATGTCGGGGTTGTGTACCCCATTTTTGATAGCTCATGGACTTCTCCGGTGCAATGTGTACCGAAGAAGGGTGGTATTACTGTGGTGACCAATGACAACAATGAACTTATTCCTACTTGGACAGTTACAGGTTGGAGGGTTTGCATGGACTACCGGAAGCTAAACAAGGTGACCTGCAAGGACCATTTCCCATTGCCATTCCTTGACCAAATGCTTGATCTTCTTGCGGGGCGTGCTTTTTATTGTTTTTTGGATGGATACTCGGGGTATAATCAAATCTTGATTGCTCTAGAAGATCAGGAAAAGACCACATTCACTTGTCCGTATGACACATTTGCTTTCTCTAGAATGTCGTTCAGGTTGTGTAATGCTCTAGCGACCTTCCAACGATGCATGATGGCTATTTTCACCGACATGGTGGAAAATATTTTGGAGGTCTTCATGGATGATTTCAGCGTGGTTGGAGATTCATTTGAAGAATGTTTGAGAAATTTGGATAGAGTATTGGCCCGATGTGAAGACACAAATCTCGTACTCAATTGGGAAAAATGCCACTTCATGGTGGAGGAAGGCATAGTATTGGGCCACAAGATTTCAAAATGTGGGATTGAAGTTGACAAAGCCAAGATAGAGGTGATTTTGAGGCTTCCTCCCCCCATTTCCGTCAAGGGGGTGAGGAGTTTTCTTGGGCACGCGGGGTTCTACCAGAGATTCATCAAAGACTTTTTGAAGGTAGTGAAACCCCTGTGCAAGTTGTTGGAGAAAGATACTAAGTTCATGTTTGATAACAAGTGTATGCAAGCCTTTGAACTTCTCAAGCATAAGTTGACCATCACTCCTATCATCACCGTACCAAATTGGAGCTTGTCGTTCGAGCTCATGTGTGAAGCAAGTGACGTTGCGGTTGGGACTGTTTGGCTCAAAGGGTTAATAAGATGTTTCATCCGGTGTACTACGCAAGCAAGACCATGAATGAGGCTCAAATGAACTATACAGTCACCGAGAAAGAGTTGTTGGATATAGTGTTTGCAATGGAAAAGTTTCGACCATATCTTATGGGGGCCAAATTTATAGTGCACATCGATCATACCGCCCTTAGGTAGTTTATGACAAAGAAATACTCCAAGGCAAGATTGATGATATGGGTGTTACTACTTCAAGAGTTTGATCTAGAAATTGTGGACCAAAAAGGTAGTAAGAACCAAGTGGCGGATCACTTGTCCCTTTTGGAGGAGGAGGGGAGGCCTTGTGATGGCCTTGAGATCAATGATTCATTTCCCGACGAGCAGCTCCTCGCGGTGTCAATGAATGATATGTCGTGGTTTGCCGATGTTGCCAATTACCTTGTGACTGGAGTAACCCCGTGTGATCTCTCTTCTAACCAAAGGAAGAAGCTCAAGCGAGATAGTTTGGATTTCTATTGGGATGAGCCATACTTGTTAAAGATTTGCACGGATGGTGTGATTCGTAGATGTGTCCCGGAGGAAGAACAATTGAGTATCTTAGAGGCTTGCCATTCTTCACCCTATGGTGGCCATCATGGTGGGGTTAGGACCGCCTCGAAAGTTCTTAATTGTGGATTCTATTGGCCCACCTTGTTCAAAGATGCAGGTGATTTTGTGAAGAGGTGTGATGATTTCCAAAGAGCAGGCGGAATTTCAAAAAGGGATGAGATGTCTCTCTATACCATTCTTGAAGTGGATATCTTTGATGTTTGGGGCATCGATTACATGGGTCCATTTGTTAGCTCTTGTGAGAATACTTTCATTCTTGTGGCGGTTGACTATGTCTCAAAATGAGTTGAAGTCGTGGCTTTGCCTAACAACGAAACCTGGAGTGTTGTTACATTTCTTAAAAAGAGCATCTTCACAAGGTTTGGCACTCCTCATGCTATTATTAGTGATGGGGGGTCTCACTTTTGCAATAAAGCTTTCGACACACTACTTTCCAAGTACAGTGTAAATCATAAGGTTTCGACCCCTTATCATCCTCAAGCTAATGGTCAAGTAGAAGTATCCAACAGAGAAATCAAAAGTATCTTGTCAAAGACGGTCAATAATAGGACCGGTTGGTCGAAGAAGTTGGATGGCACTCTATGGGCTTATTGGACGGCTTACAAAACTCCGATTGGGATGTCTCCACATCGATTGGTGTTTGGGAAGGCATGCCATATTCCGGTTGAGTTAGAGCACAAGGCCATGTGGGCTTTGAGGAAGTTGAACCTTGAATGGGATGTTGCAGCTAATCTTTGTGTTGAACAACTCAATGAACGTGATGAATTTAGGTTCCATGCCTACTCCAGTTCGTCCTTGTATAAGGACAAGATGAAGTACCTTCATGAAAAATATGCTCGTGGAAAGGAGTTCAACGTAGGTGATTTGGTTCTCTTGTTCAACTCCTGGTTACGTCTGTTTCCGGGAATGCTCAAATCCAAATGGAGTGGACCGTTTCAAGTTGTGTTTGTGACCCCTTTTGGTGCTCTTGATTTGAAAAACAAAAATGGTTAAGTCTTCGGAGTTAATGGGCACCAGGTCAAGCATTATCTTGAAAAGTTTGATGACAGCCATGTGGTGGCGCCCTTTCATCTCAAGTGATGTGGTGGTAACATGCGATGTTAAATCAGGCGCTTCTTGGGAGGCAACCCATGTCTTTTTATTCTTGTTTTCTTTGATTTTCTTTGTAGTGTAGGATTGATTTTTGTGCTAGTTGGTTCTGAGATGTGTAGGGATTGTATTGATTAAGTGCAAAACATGATGGAAAAATTGAACAAGTTTCTGAAGTTTCCAGTGCGGCCGCACTACACTTTGTGCGGTCCGCATTGGTGTGGCCAATGTGAGGACTCTCTAAAGTTTGCCACCACGACTGCATTGCATTTTTTGCGGACCGTGGTGGATCTCTGCGGCCGCGGTCTGTTTTGTGTGGACAGCAGAGGTTGCCTTCTCAATCTTCTTCGAAACAAACCCAGCGCGGACTGCGGTCCATTTTGTGCGGTCGCGCTAGTAGGTGAGTATGGGTCCCAGTGGTTGTTCTGTAAATAGACCTCAGGGACCCCTATTTACACTTTTCGCAAATTTTACACTCAGAAGAGACTAATCACTGTTCATCCTTCATCCTTGCTCGTAATTACTCGTTTGCTTTGTGTTGATTCTGTCCTGCTCAATATCAGGTAGTATTTCACCAAATTTTTCTTAATTTAATTGTTTAATTTCATTTTTAGTTTCATTTCTATTAGCTGGTAGTTTTTCTCCTCCCGTATTTCTTCAGTTTTTAGGTTAGTTAGTTTAAATGTTAATTTCTGGGAGCTTGATGAGTATAATGAATTGGGTGATTGAGTAGGGACTTTAATTAGGTGAAATTTGAACGAATAAATCAAAAATTAGGAACCCTAACTTAGTGCCATATCTGGGCACCCTTCGCGGACCGCGGTCAATTTTGTGCGGTCTGCGGTGCCTTAGTACGGTCCGCAATACCACTTTGCGTGGACCGCGGTGATGAATTTGTGCAAGGTGACCTTAAGCCCAGTGTGACCACACTGGATTTTGTGCAGTCCGTACTGGCCCACCACGACCGCGGTACCATTTTGTTCGGTCTGCGTGGTCAGATTCAGAGGATGGGTTTTTTGAGCCCCACCCCTGTGCAGACCGCGGTTGTTTTTGTGCGGTCCGCGGTTGTCCTAGTGCGGCTGCACTCCATTTTGTATGGTCCACACTGGACAGTTTCTGCAACTGTCTGATTATGTTCTACAATTCATTATGCACATATGTTCACTGCTTCTATTGATACTAAGAAGTTAGATGCTTGTGTTTGCAGACAATAGTTAAACAACGAAGGCAAGGCTCAAAACAACCCGGCCGAGGTGATTCCTCCCGGGTAGGGAAGCAGAGATTGGTTAAACTCACTCCCTAGGCTTGTCAAAACATAAAGAAGATGAGAAAGGCAATTAAGGCAGCTGATAGAGCCTGTGATCTGTCGGGGAGTGAGTATCTGCCCTCCCAAGATATCTCGTCAGACTCAACACCAACACATTTCTACTAAAGTTTTAGATTGACAGATGACACTCCTCCACCATTACCCACTACACAAGCACCAGGGCATGTTTCTATTGAGTCGTTTGAGGGCTCAGCAGCCGGCAGTGGTGAATACTCCACCTCCCCCACAACTTCATTATCTGGGGAGGGTGCAGACGGAGGTGAGGAGGAAGTGCAAGGGGATGAAGAGGTAGTTGAGGGTGGTGAGAATCAAGTTGGGGGCATTGCCCTAACTAGAAAACCCGAAGTTTGGGAGGATAGGTTCATAAGCCAGGTGGCGTACCACAAATTTAGGGAGTGGTGGCCAGTGAGAAAATTGATACCGGAGAAAAGTTTCATTGACATAGATCTTTTACCCCACAACCCCGACGTGCATAGACAGTTCAGAACGAGAGTGGGGTGGGAGCACTTTTTAGATTACTGCGTGGATGCCAATGAACACTTAGTCAAAAAGTTCTACTGTAATGTAGCCCACATCGTAAAGAGTTCCAAAGTCACTAAGGTTCGGAACCTCAAAGTGTTGTTTGACGGGAAGTCACTCAATGAATACCTGGGTTTCAATGAGGAAGATGAGTCACTTTATATGGCAAAGCTTGAGATGGGCGAGGAGGTCCGTACATGGTTAGCTCAGTACTTGGCAACCGCAGGTACCATTCTGGAGTGGTTGACTGTTGGGGTCAAAATAGTACGGAGGACCCTAAACTTTGAGGCGAGGGGCTGGGAGACATTTGTGTGCAGCCGGTTAGACCCTACTACCCATGACCAGACACTTCCTCTCCACCGGGCTGTTTTGGTTGCTTCCATTATGGCGGGTTACCCCATCAACGTGGGGAATGTGATGTCCCGTATCATTTCTATAGTGGGTGCCGAGAGCGACCAAAACTATCCCTTCCCCAACACCCTTACTATGTACTTCCGGGACTTGTAGGTGGACAAGAGGCCATATGACATCAAGGTCAAAGCGACAGCCCCGTTCTCCTGGTACAGCTTGAAGGGGAATGACAACCCCAAGAACAAGAACTACAAAGCCCCTACTTCTGCCCCAACTGGCCAGTCTAAAGAACCAGTTGTGGTATAAACCCCAGCTAAGCCTACCTCCACTTATATTGAGATGCCTCCCAAGCCTTCCACATTAGCAGGCCCGGAGATCCCATCTACCCGGGCACATCCCATCACTGCCCATCGGCTGAGCTAGGCCCTTCTAAGTATAAACAACTGGATGCAGACAGCTTCATCCAAGTTGTCCAGATTGACTACCATAGTAGAGGCTCAGTCGGCTCCTTCAGCCCCACAGGTGCCCCAGTTGATACAGGATGCTTTGAAAGATATACTTTAGAACCAGAAGAAAATCCTCACTACTCAGAAGACATTGACCAAGGCAGTTGATTCACATAGCAAGGCTCTCAAGGAGCTTGCTTGGGAGCATAAGAAGCTTAAAAGACACGGGCCTCCAAGTAGTCTGTGAAGGAGCTACGGGCAAATGTCAATAGACTGAAGGCAGACCAGCTGCCTTTGGACCTGTTGCTCGATGATCCAGTCTCAGCAGCTCATCCACAGCCGGAGCAACCCTAGAGGCCTTCGAAGAGGAGGAAGATCCCTAGAGCAGATGATGCGATCATCCAGTTGGCGGACCCACTGGAGGCTTCCTCCAGTCATCCACAGGATGTACCAGTTCCACAGTCTATCGAGGTCCAGGCCCAAGTCCCAATAGAAGTAGAGCAGACCACTGGGAACCAATCTGAGATTCCCGAGCACACAGAGGACCCAGGGACCACCCATGAGCATATGTAGACAGACACGGCTTAGGTAGTCTTCATATCCTTTTTTTCTATTCTTTTTTATGCTTATTTGGACTAGTTGGCATTGGGGACAATGCCAGCTTTTATTTAAAGGGGTGCGCACTATATTTTGGATGGCTGTATATATTGATACATTTTATGCTTTCTTGATTTTCATATTTGGTCTGTATATAATTTGATAGTTAGTTACTTTTATCGCATTTTTTTCTTTCTTTGGGTCTGTATAAAAAGTTACATCATGGTATATATTCCCCCGTTGTATATTCAAACTCCCTATTGTATATATCCATTCTATTTTCCACAAAATATTCTCGTTTTTAGCTTCTTATCTATGTTCGTAGCTTTTGTTTTGTTTTGGACATTTTCAATAAGCTTTTGGTTTTCTTAATGCCACAATTCTTTCCAAAGGTGGATTGTTGTGTGAACCGGGCGACTCTTCCCAATGATGGATGGCGTGACAACCTTCCTAAGGGTTTGAGTCCATTTTTTTTTGTTTTTAGTAGTTTATAGTTAAGGACACCTCAAGCAAAGCTTCATTTGGGCCTAGCACATTTGCCTTTGATCCCATGGTCAAAGATAAAATGTTGTGTTTAGGATGGTGAGTGTTGTGACCTTGACACTCTTATGTTGACCGATAATCATCAAGTGGTTTTTCGGGACCATTGTGTGCTCAAATCGTATCTAAGGTCGTTGTGGGCCCCTGACTCTATGTCTTTAGCGACCCTTTAGCTTGTGTGGTGAGTACTTGAATTGCAAATCCAAGTCCCGAGCCATTGGTCTAGAACTTGCCCCGAATGTTTGTTGAGGCGAAATCCTAAGTGAATTTTGACTTGAGACGTGATTATAGGCTCTCCTTGATCCAAATGATAGTTTGAACAATTCCATAGCCTACCAATGATATGATCCCTAATTAACCCTTTTGAGCCTTAAACATGTTTCTTTCAGGAACCATGATACAAGCCTATACTCATTCTAAAAGATACCCTCTCTTAGCACCCGATCTTTCCTTGAGCACATGGCAAAAGTATAAGTTTGGAGGGAGAAACGAGGAATGGCAACAAAGTGGTAAAAGGCACAAAAATGAAGAAAAGGAAAGACAATAAAAAAAAAGAAAAAAAAAAGAGAATGCTCAATGTGAAAAAGAATAAAAAGGGATTCAAGAAAAGCAAAAGAAAGAAAGGTGTGGAAAGTTGAAAAAGGAGAAGAGGTTTGACTTGCACAATAAAGAGTGACAATGTGTCTCTCTAGCCCCTTAAAAAGAAGTGAGATGACTCAAAGAGTCAAGAGAATGTGTGCCAAATAAATCAAAAGAAGTGCTTAAGGAAAGATGGAACCCCCTTAGATCAAAACATTTCCCACCCTGAACCAAAAGCCTTCACAATGACTCCACAAAAGCCCTATATGATCTTGAGTTGAATGAAACTTACATTAGTGGATACTTACATAAGGGGCAATCATATGGTACTTAGAGCCGGACTTGTGACCTTTTCTTGAGAGAGAAGAGTGAATTTCTATTAACCTCGGTTTGTGTGCCAATATTCTAAAAGGTGAGGTTTGCTTAGGGAGAGTTGAGGATGTGTGAGTTTGGGCTCCACAATGACCAAAGTAATTGAGAGAGTTCTTTGATATAATGAGTCAACTCTTGATACTCTTGTGTCACACTTGATCCATGTTTTTTTCAAAGGTAAAGGTTGTTAATGATTCATTCATATTGAGGGCAATTGTTAGTCCCAATTACTGCTTGTTGACGTCACTTTAGGATAGCTGAAAATTCTTGGATTTTCCCTTTAGGGTGGGTCTTATTTTGTTTGCTTGAGGACAAGCAAAAGCTTAAGTTTGGGTGAGTTGATAACTAGGGATTTTAACGTGTTTCATGCTCTTTCTTGCTTACGCTTTGATTATAAATTGTTACAAAATAGTCCAAAAAGGCTCATAAGTTGTGCTTGATTGCAGGTTTGATCGACAAAGTGACAAAATGTCAAAGATCAGCTCAAAAGGAGTGAAACCTGCTCAAGTACCAAAGACAAGGCAAACTGAGGACAAACAGGCCTAGTGCGGCCGCACTATACTTTGTACGGTCCGCACTAGAGGATTCAAAAAACTGGCAAATCAAGCTTCAAGGCAGTGTAGCCGCAATCGATCTTGCAGGGTCCGCCCTGAAGGCTATGCGACCGCACTACCATTTTATGCGGTCCGCGGAGGAGAAGCTCAGAGAGATGTCTAGTGCCAACTTCAAACCCACGCGGTCTACGATCATGTTTGTGTGGACCGCGCTAGTTGCCTCCGTGGCCGCAGTCCATTCTGTGTGGTCCACGGAGCCTGAGTTCAGAGAGCCAAGGCTTCAAGTCCAAGAGCCTAGTGCGGTGGCGGTCCATTTTGTGTGGTCTGCATTGACCCCACAGGGGCATTTTTGTCCAGTTTTTCCAGCTTAGTATAAATAGAACATTTTTCCATTTTTAGGGTATCAGCTATTTTCTGAACAGAGCTGCGCTCGTGAGAAGACTATCTGTAGCCATTTTGGACATTTTTACTTAGTTTTTATCATTAAATCTTTGTATCTACATTAGCAATTAATTAATATGTCTTTATCTTCATCTATTTCTCTGTTTTTCTCTTCAAACATGAGTAGCTAAACCCATTTGCTAGGGTTGTGGCTCAACTCTAGTGTGGGTTATTTATGGGTGTTGTTATTAAAGGTTAGATTGACTATGAGTGTTTGCTATTTGGGTCAATTTTATTGTTTAATGTATGAATTGGTGGTTGCAAACACTGTTTTGTGCTAAGTTGACTTGGCTCTTCTTGAGAAAGAGATCCTAAGTCTCCAAAATTGACCCAACAAGGAATTGGGATGGACTCAAGAGAATTCATAGTCCCAATTAAAGGGTTAAACCTCGAGAGAATAATTACCCGACTTGAACCCTAGTTTCTTGAGCAAAATTGCCTACCTATTTGGTCTTGAGAGAGTCAAGTGGGCAAAATCACTCTCTCTACCGAGAGGTGTGAGAGTGGGTCAAATCGTGCAGCGGTTATAGCACATTTCTCTAATCATGTCAATCATTCCTTAGAAACAATTACCCATCAATTGGCCACCTAGGATGGCCACCTAGGAGGATGCCACTACCCTAGTGCTTTTTTTTATCCATTAGATACAACTTTTAGCAATTCTCGTTTAGCATAATCTAGTTGCATTTATAATTAGTAGTCGATAATAGTAGTTTGTTAAAGAAAAACCAAAAAATGGTTGGAAGTGATATTTGGAACAACTACACAATCCCAATCTAAATAAATACTCGACTCCATTCCTAGCTCCCTGTGGTAATCGATCCCGACCCACAAATCGGATAAAAGCTATTGCGACCCTCTCTTCCTACTTTTTTAGTAGAGCGGAATAGGAAGCAATCAATAACAAACAGTTTTCAATCAAATATGCAGTTAAACAGTCATACGGGACGGACTAAGTTGCAATCCCCAACAATGCACAACCACACGCTCGTCATCTAGCATGTGTGTCACCTTAGAATAGCACAACGATGTGAAATTCGGGGTTTCATACCCTCAGGACAATATTTAGAATCATTACTTACCTCTATCTGGTCCAAACTTTAGCCCGTGATGCTTTTCCCTCTCGAATCGGCCTCCGGATGCTCCAAATCTAACCAAAATTAGTACATAATCATCAAAATATGCTAAGGGAACAAAGCCCACTTGAAGGTAATCAAATTATAACACAAATCCCGAAATGGGCCAAACCCGACCTTCCCAGGCCAACGTCCCGGATTCCGATCAAAAATCACAAAACTAGAATCCTTACACCATCACGAGTTCATACATATCAAATACATAGAATTCCGACCACAAAAATAACCCCTCAAATCCCTAGATTTAGGTCTCCAATTTCCAAGCCATAACCTCCAATTTTTAGGCTTAAATTCCACAAATTCCATGATTAATTAGGTAGAAATCACATTAGGATTGGGTATTTAGTCCATAAATCTTACTCCAAGTGTTCTCGCTTATTTGCCTCTTCAATCCTCCTCAAAGAGCTCTAAAATCTCCCAACAATGGTGAAACTTAGACACAAAATCGCGGATATGGCCTTTTAAAACATACTGCCCAGCTATTCAAAATCCTTCTTCGCGAACGCGGTCAACTCCTCGCGTTCGTGAAGCAAAAACTTATGTTGACCACTTTTCCCTTCATCACGTTCATGACTCCCTGTATGCGAACGCGAAGGCTTAGCTTCCCAACTCACCGCGAACGCGACTTCACATCAGCGAACGCGAAGAACAAATCAACCTGGACCTAGCTGCTCACCTTTCCTCTACACAAACGCGGCTAATCCCTCGCGAACGCGATGACCATTGATCTCAACCCTTCGCGATCGCGGGACCACCTTCACGAATGCGAAGGCCAACTTCACAGCCTCACATACCAACCCTTCGCGAACGGGGGACATGCATCGCGAACACGAAGGTCAAAAACCTACAACACCAACAACAGTTTTTCTGCAATTTCCTTCAACATGAAATGATCCGTTTAACCACCCAAAACTCCCCCAAGGCCCTCGGAACCTCAACCAAACATGCCAACATATCCCATAATATCATTCAAACTTGTTCCAACCTTCGGAACGCTTAAAACAACATCAAAACACTAAATTTGCGTCGAATTCAAGCCTAAGAATTCCAAAAATATCCAAATTCCGCTTTCGATCAAAAAGTCTATCAAACCACGTCCGAATGACCTGAAATTTTGCACACATATCCCAAATGACACAATGGACCTATTGAAACTCCCAAAATTCTATTCCGACCCCTATATCAAAATCTCACCTACCAACCAGAAAAAGCCAAAATTCCAATTTCGCCAATTCAAGCCTAAATCTTCTTCGGACTTTGAAAACACATTCTGATCATGCTCCTAAGTCCCAAATCACATCCCGAAGCTATCCAAACCATCGGAACTTGCATTCGAGCCCCTTATCACATAAGTGAACATTCGATTGACTTTTCCAACTTAAGCTTACTCAAAAGAGACTAAGTGTCTCAAACCTTACTAAAACCTCTCCGAACCTGAGCCAGCCAACCCGATAACACATAATACAGCTGAGCAAGGCAATAAGAAGCAGAAATGGGGGAAATGGAGTGGTAACTCATGAAACAACCGGCCAGGTCATTACATCCTCCCCCTCTTAAACAAACGTTCGTCCTCGAACGACTCAAGAAACATACCTAAAGCCTCAAATAGGTAGGGATATCTGCTCCGCATCTCCTGCTCGATCTCCCAAGTACCCTCCTCCATGGGCCAACCTCTCCACTGCACTTTCACTGAACCTATATCCTTTTATCTCAACTTTTGAACCTGACGCTCCAAAATAGCCATTAGCTCTACATCGTAAGCCAAATCACCATCTAACTGAACTGTGATGAAATCCAAAACATGAGATGGATCGCCAATATATTTTGGAGCATAGAAACATGAAATACTGGATGCACACTCGACAAGCTGAGTGCCAAAGCAAGCTCATAAGCCACCTACCCAATCTTCCGAAGTACCTCAAAAGGCCCAATGAACCGAGGACTCAATTTATCCTTCTTCCCAAATCTCATAACACCCTTCATATTACATCTCATGCTTTAATATTAGAATGAGTCGTGGTAATCCATATGAGCTTGAAGGGATTAAGACCATTCATGAGATTATAGAAGATTTGCGTGTATGTTATTATAAGACCCCATAAATTTAATAACCCTGATACCGTTAGATATTCTCATTCAGACACAGATTTAGAATTTGAAATTTCGTTTCCAAATTCATAAAATTCAATGGTTTAAAAAAAACAAACATTGTACAATTATTTAGCGATTTTTGAAAAGGGTCAAGGCGATCTAATAAGTAAATTACTTGAAAAGTGTTGAGTACTTTCTATGTCATCCTTCAAAACAATTTAAATAGCACTAGTACAAGCATAAACAACTCACATGTAATAGAAATTTTAGTTACTTTGTGAAATACGATTATTCTCCTTATTTTTATTTCTTTTTGAAATATTTATTATTATGCTTAGGATATTAGTGTGGTATATTCTTTTAAGTGAAGTATTTTAGTATAAGTTTTATAAGTATAATTTTGAATAGTTACCATTACTACTATTTTCGGATATGATAAATTATACTCATAATATGAGAAAGTTTATGAATTTTTTTTTACTGTAAAGATAGAAATTATTTTAGCACAAGAAAAGAAGGTTATATTTTTTACCATTTTAAGAACTAAGTGTGAGCACGTGATTTTTTCCCTATATGAATTACTCCTATAAATTCAAGAAAAATAAATTTTTCCCATTATTTTCAATTTCGTAGATTTTGTAGCATTTTTTCTTTAATTGTTTGCATTTGTCTACGCATGTTAATCTTGTTTAATCCATGAAAAATACAAAAATATGCTGCATGTATATGTAGGATTTAATTTTACATTTTTGTTAGATTAATTAGCAAATTAGTTGTTTCATAAAAACAAAAAAAATCACAAAAAATTACTTATTTTTGCACTTTTCAATTTTAGTTTTTGAATTTTGGTAGTTTTTCCTTTAATTTAGTTTTTAATTAATTGTGGTAATTATTATCTAGAGTTAATTAATTCAATGTGGTAGATTAATTTGACTTATGATTTAGTTTATGTTTTTATTTTAATTTTTTTTAAAAAGAAAAGAGAATTAGGAAATAATTTTAAACGGAAAAGAGTTGAATCAGATTTTTTTGGCCTTCTTTAATTCTAAGTCCCCAAGCCCAAACCAAACATCCATGTACACCGTTATATCTGCCAACCCAGGCCTAGGCCCGCTCCAAAAACCGGTCCCCCCACCAAACGGTCCAAACGACCCCGTTTCGTTGAAATAAATCCTAGCAGTCTAGGTTAAATGATCCAACGGTTCTTAACCGAGGATCGTTTGGTATAAAACTGTCCAAATGCCCTGTACCCCCTCCCCCCCTTCCCTGGTCTCGTCTCTCTCAACCTTTCATCTCTTAGAGAACCCCCACGAAACCCTAAATCGCCGCCCCAGTTTCCACCGCCTAGAGGTGGCGGCGCCGATTCCTTTTCCCACCAAATCAACACCAAGTGACCACCATGACCTCCTCATCCCAGATACCCAACCTACTACCCTCGAATCCTAACAAGGCTCTTCGAATATTAAATCACAAGTTGAGCCCTAAAAGTCAAAATCGAGATTCTGCGGACAATGTTGGTCCAAAATAATTTTATTCACTTGTTCTCTGTGAGAACATGCGATTAATATCAGATTGGACTAGAAATCCAAGGAGTTGAAGATTTGAGTTGTTTGTTTTCTTAGTCCAAATTGTAGAAGGTATTTCTTTTTGTTTGTAATTAATCTTCTTTTATTTTGTTTTCCCCTCATTGTTTTCTTTCTGTTCCTTCTCTTCTTATGGTCTCTTTCTTAAGTTTTGATTAGATGCATGGGTAATTGAGAGTCCCGTCTTGATTGGTTAATTAGTTTGGTTTGACAACTTAGTTAATTCTTTCTATGTTAATTAAGCAGTAATCTAGTTCTAGGATCATCAGTTGGTTGTTTCAAGTTACTAAATCAATTAGTGGATATTTTTAACTATTCAAACCATATCAGCATGGGCTTACATTTCACTAGTTGTGTCGTTTGGGTTATGGGTTGGCTATGACCCATTTGTACAAGAACAACCCATCCAGTCTGGGTTTAAGTCATTGGGTTAAATTGACCCATTTGGTAATCTGAAGTAATTTTTAAAGGGTCTGAGGGGTAGCTTGGAAATTGGCATAGGGAATATTTCGTAACAGCCTAGGGAAGCTTCTAGGAAGCTGGGGTGGGGGCTATTTTGACTTCTGAAGATTAAACTAAGGGCACCTAGGCTAAAATGAAAATTTCAGTAGGTGCAAAGTGCAAACATGATTTTCTTTAAGTTTCCCTACTTCCTAGCCTATAAAGGCATGTTTTCTTGCCTTTCAAAAAAAAAGATTTGAGAATTCAAAAAACAAGGACGATTAAGAATTTTACTGAAAGTTACTGTTTTATTGAGGTTTTTGGTGATTTATTAAGTGTCGAATTCTTGAAATGACATCTGATATATCTGGGGTGAAATGGTTTGATTTGGGTGGTTTAAGAGTTTGGTTAAAGTTCTGGTCAATTTTTTTGTTGATTGTTGCATATCGTTTTTTGGGTTTGAGCTAGTTTTGCTGGGACTGATTTCTGCTACTGTTTCGTTGCTGCTCAACCACTGATTCATTATTTCTTTGTTCCCTTTCAATCTCCAGGTATTTTTCAGAACTATGGACATCATTTGAGTGTAGCTTGAAGTTTGAATCGGAAAATGTGATGAAATTTGATTTTATATGTTATTGAATCTTCATTTCTCTTTCTCTCAATTTCGTGCACAACCTGATACTACTTAATTTTAGGAAGATTCCGACTAGTATATTTATCAATGAATAGGATGTAATCGAAACCTGCAATCAGCTAATTTCACTTGGATATGTCTTTTCACCTTTGTTTTAGTTTAATCTTGGTTTTGTAATACCGAACAAGTTATAGTTTAGATGTTTAGCCTTTATGGGTTTTAGTTTTTTCTGTTGACCATGTATTAGTCACCTCTATTCTTGATAAATCATCATAGAATGTAAGTTTTGGAATTAGTGGTTATAGTCTTTTCTGATGTAATTGAGCTGTATGAGGAAGTTGATTTGAAATTTGAATAAAGTCATGTGGCACGTATGGTAATTGCTTAGTGCAGGCCATAAGCTGGTTTTCATAGTAGCTAGTTGGGGTTTATCTCATATTTTAGCTTTATGTAAGTGTGATTGCTTGGTTCGAATCTATTCTGGTGAGATTACTACTTAAAGTGCCCTACAACAGCTATTTTAATTGTCTAGATGTTAGCCTTGATGGAATTTTTGCTACTGGTTGAGTTCAATTTTTCTAATTTGTTGTTTTGCATAGAGTTGAACATCTACCATATTGCTAATAATCAATAATATCTGACTAATAAAAGAAATGGGTTGGTTCTTAACTCTGATGTTATTCCTGAGGTCTATACGAATGCTGGATTTGTATGCACGCTTCATGTTTGGGCCTAGACTTGCGGCCCACTTGGAATTGGACGAGAACCTGCCTGGCCACATTTCTGGGTTCATTTTGAGCCCAGCTTTCCTCTTCAACAACTTCTTTGGGTAGAAGCTCAAACTAGTTGGTCTTAGGTAATCAAGAAGCCCAAGCATGTACTGCAAATTGTTATACCTTAATTTTCTTCTATCATTTGTAAGTAGAAATATCTCTTAGGCCTAATTAAGTGTAGCTCTTTTAATTGTATCAAGGTGCGTCGTGCCAAACAAAAATGACAATTGCATGGCCCTCGTATTAATTTCATGATTTAGATAAAGAATAACAAACGATCGTAGTTTGCTTTAGGTACGTTTAACATACTATCATGGCTGTGGACACGTTCGCGTGACATGATTATGATTCTAAAAACTAATTCGGAGTATGTGTTCGCGCAACTTCGGCTAATTTTTCCTTAATAATAATAAAGTGTTATTAATTATGGACACATTCGCGTGATACGATTTTTGACACGCCAAACAAATGGGTACACGTACGCGTGACCTATTTCAAAATAATTGTCTTAATTAGAGGCGGTAAAGGGTAAATGCACACAGGTTCCAAAATGAGTAATTAAACAATTTTAATAAGCCAAGTATGGTCAAAGCGACCGTGCTAAAACCACGAAACTCGGGAATGCCTTATACCTTCTCCCAGGTTAACAGAATTCCTTACCCGGATTTCTGTGTTCGCAGACTGTATAACAGAGTCAATCTTTTCCTCGATTCGGGATTTAAACCGGTGACTTAGGACACCATAAATTATCCCAAGTGGAGACTCTGAATTCAATAATTAATCTCGTTTCAATTGTCACTTTAAGTTGGAAAAACTCCCTATATCCCTTTCGGGGTGTAGTAAAAAGGAGGTGTGACAGCTCTAGCGACTCTGCTGGGGATCCGAACCCAGAATCTCTGGTTCAGGGTTCAAGAATTCGATCTTGTTAAATAATTTTTTTTACTTGGCTTCATTTATTGTTTATATTACTGTATTCCGTGAACCTCTTGTGTTAAATGCTATCTGTTTACTGCTTTAATATTGTTTGAATTGTATATAACTTCTTCCTACGCAACCCTTCTGAGTTTTCTGAAAATGGTGCACACGTTCGCGTGGCTCGCTTTTTTAGTAGAAATTATACCAAATAGAACGAGGTTGGGCAAGCGACAAGGCCGGGTAGACTTCAGCGCTCCCGGTACGTCATTCCTACATAGATTCTCAACACATAGAAATTTCTCAAGTCGTCTCACAACTCACACGACGCAATGTATCACTACGCGAAATATCTGACAATGAAACATCAACCTAACTACTCCTCCATGAGGACCGCGTTACTAAAATGCACACATCTGGCCTGATATAGAGCCATTATTCACATTAAATCTATCCATCGACTTCAAGCCAATTTTGATCACACTGAATTAGTCTGATAACCTTTCAAAGGTCCATAATAACTCCCATTTTTCTCATAACACACAAGAACAACCATCACAATCGGGGTAATCCTCCCCAGTTCACAACCCAATATGCCAAGTGCCCTCCAGGCATGAATCTTTAATTTAACGACACCATCACAAACTTCATACTTGGTTTACATCTTTAATCAATCAAGTGATCACATGCCACACTTATATAATCTTCCCGTGTGACACACTCCTACAACCTACCACAACAATATCTGGAGCGTACTTCCAAACCATTGATCGTACTAACGCCGAAGAGCGATCAAGAGTCATTAACCGGGACGCAAAACCCTTTTTACAAAACACCGATCATAGGTGACGCTGAAGACAATTCCAACTTACCGTAAACATCGAAACTTATCTCCTGCTCATCCGAGCTCATGACATCTTGTCAAAATTTTTCCTTCACTCGTGCCATTCTCGGCCTAATTTCCACAACCAGAACCGATTCACCAGCATGCATCAAATCGGAACTAACATAGTACATAACCGTACAATCCGCTAACCAATAGCAAGCTCCCCAACTTGGCTCGAAGCCATAGATCACAACACATATACTCTATTGCTGCTGTAATACCATGGTGAGATTAAACTCACTCCTTCATAAGCTTGTGGAAACATGAATCATTGGAAATTTTAACTCTTCTGCAATTTTTGCATTCACTCACACAACAATTAAGCCCACTCTTTAGGCGACCAAATTTTTTTACTAAGTCCCAAATTTTTCAAAAATTTCGGCAGAGTTTCCTTTGTAATTGGGCCTATCCACCTGCCAGAGAATCACCAAAACCATCCTAACAACACGTCCACAACTTGACAAAGCATCACAATGTATATCAACAACATTAATCTCAATATTACATGTATTATATTATCAAAATTGATACATGGACATGCGTTGCACCTATTTGAATCATAACACATAGAAAATACCTTTCAATCCTCCATTATTGGGCTATTCAACCGAGTAAGAACATATTCTTTCTTTAATGTTTTCGACCCTCAAGGTGGTCTCCTTGACTCAACGATTTCGTCATAATACATTTACAGAAGCGATCTCAGCTCCCAGACTTATCTAACTAGTATGACAAATAGATTCCCCTCATAAGCCAATTACCCACTAGCTTTACCTTTAGTTAATATTTTTTGTATACCTTCCATTGCCATACACATTACGCAATCACTTAATCTTCCTGAGTCTAAACTCATACTGTAACATGAAATTTACTTCACTCCAAATAGGAGACATAAAAAGATTCTTCATGCACCCATAACTTGGGACTACACATCCTATCACAATGGAAATCATACACTCAATAGTTCATCTATCATTCAGTAGACCTTCCTCATCACTCCCAAGTCATATAGATACATCTCGCAGTACTATCATACTCCTCACGTAGCCATCCGATCATGATTCCCACTAATAGGGACAATACCGAACATAAAGGTTCAAAACACTTGCTCGCACAATCAACACCTCAGTGCTCAAGCCATAGGCAAGATCCGGCCTCAAGTCCTCCTGACTGGCCTAACATCAAACTCACCGAGATCACGTCTCGCCCTTCTATCGGGGAATTACAAGCCATTAAGGTAAATCGAATACTGAGTGCTCGTTCGCGCATACGAACATGTGGAAGGAATCGTAAGAGTTGCTTTTCAAGCTGAATCAAGGACGCACGATAAGAATTCAAGAATGTGAAGTTTTCCTAAAGGTTCTGCAGCCTCTCGAGGATAAATACAAACGTCTCCGTACCGATCCGCGAGACTCTACTAAACCTGCTCATGACTCGTGAGACCTAGTAACCTAGGCTCTGATACCAACTTATCACGACCCAATTCCCGAACCTAGTCGTGATGGCGCCTCTCATGAAGACAAGGCCAGCCATTCAGCCCAATTCATCCTTTTAAGACAATTAATTAACACAATTATAGTATAAACATGGTTTAATAATATCCAATAGCGGAAAGTATAGATAAAATACGGAAATCCAACCCAACTCAGCCCTAATTGGGGTGTCACAAGTCACGAGCATCTATAAGAATGAAATTTCCACATTACGGTCTAGAAATACACTGAACAAGAATAATGAATAACATAGAGAGACAGTGGTGCTGCGAACACTGGCAGTCACCTCACTAAAACCTGTACAACGCTGCCTTCACGCAACCAATACCAGCTACCGGGTGAATACATACCTGCAACTGCATGCGAGGTGCAGGGAGTAAAGTGAGTACTCCAACTCAGTGAGTAATAAATATAAATAATGACTGAGGGTAAAAAAACAAGTTAAGGCACACAACATTCTATACAGAAGCAGTGAAATCATTTAAAATAACAATTCAGTGAAATATCATGTGAAATTTCTTTTAAACTAGTAAAACAGGTAATTTAGCAGTAAAATGACAAGTAGAAATTTACCCCTCGGGCTCAATATCAACACAACAAGTAGAAATCTGCCCCTCAGGCTCAGTATTAAAATAACAAGTAGAAATCTGCCCCTCGGGCTCAGTATCAAAATAATAATTAGAAATCTGCCCTTCGGGCTCAGTACCAAAATAATAAGTAAAAATCTGCCCCTCGGGCTTAGTATCTCAGAACAGTATCAGCCCCTCAGGCTCAGAACAGTATGAAGCAACCAGTAAATGAAACAAAAGCACATAATTGTTATGGCAGATAATGCAGATAAGGAATAAATGCATGAGTGCAATGCAATGCACATGATGGTACACTCTATGCATGAGTGCAATGCAATGCATATGATGGTACTCTCTAGTACCCACTACGGCGTGCAACTCGAGCCATCCATTTTATTTATCGTCGACGACGCTCACTAGGGGTATGTACAGACTCCGGAGGGGCTCCTACAGCCCAAACGCAATATCAAGCCATCTCGTGGTATCAATCAAATCTTGGTCAGTCATTGTTACCTGACCCATTTACATCATATAGTGCCATTGTTACCATTGTTTCGAGTTCCTACTGTGGCGCGCAACCCGAGCCACCCATAATGTTTCAAGTCACATCACACAGTGCCATTGTTACCACTGTTTTAAGTCACTGTTGCGGCGCGCAGCCCGAGCCACCCATAATCAGTCCAGAAAACATCATAAGCCCCATGGGCATTTCTAAAAACAGTAGTTCTCAGCCCGAAATAACATTTAAAATATCATTTGAGTTTTCAAAACTTAGAAATATGGCTGAATTTGCAAAACAGTATTTAAAACCTTGGACTGAAACCAAATGATATGCAAATCATGCTAAAGCAGTAATATCAATCCCTGAAGGACTCTACAAGTCGGCACAAGGTCCCAAACATGGCATCCAGCCCAGTAAATATCAATAAAGTATGTGTATCAATCACCAGTATAGTATAAATATCACGCGGGATGGACCAAGTCATGATCCCCAATAGTAACCGACCCCGCACTCGTCATGGAGTGCGTGTCACACCTCAATATAGCGTTACGATGTGAAAGTCCGGGGTTTCAAACCCTCAGAACAACATTTACACTATTACTCACCTCTAGCCGGTCAAATACTACTCCGCGATGCCCTTTCCTTTTGTATCGACCTCCTCGCACGTCGAATCTGGCCAAAACCACAACAAATACATCACAATAGGCTAAGGGAATATAACCCAATCGAAAAGACTCGAAAATATCAAAAATCACGAAATTTGCTAAACCCGAGCCCCGGGCCCACGTCTTGAAATCCAGAAATTTTTACATCAAAATGTTCCTTATCTCGCCACGAGTCTATACATACCAAATTCACATGAATTGGAGTCCATTTGACCCCTCAAATCCCAAATTTAGAATTTCAATCTCAAGCCCTAATTTCTTATAATTTGGCTATGTTTTCATGGATTTCTAGGATGATTCTTCAATAAAATCATATATTTAACTCATAAAACTTAACTCCAATCGATCTTTGTTGAAAATACCTTAAATCCCCGTCCAAAAGCTCTCAAAATGACTAAAAATGGTGGAGAAATGGGGTGTTTTTCGCGAATGAAATGTAAACATTCTGCCCAGAATTTTTCGGAATTATTGTTCACCCCGTGTTACTGTTCACTCGTGTACTGTTCACTGATACCGTTATGGGGTACTGTTCACGGCACTATTCACGGATAATGCTACGGGGTACTGTTCACAGCACTATTCACGGATACTGTTACGATCCGTTAACCTTCCGAAATACACCCGAGGCCCCCGAGACCTCAACTAAAAGCACCAACATGTCTTAAAACATTATCCAAACTTGCTCCAATCGTCAAAACACCTCAACTAACGCCAAAATCATCAAATTATATCGAATTCAAGCCTAAGTTCTTTTAAAACTTCTAAAACACACATTCGATCAAAAACCCGACCAAACGATGTCCGAATGACCTGAAATTTTGCACACATATTCCAAATGACACAATGAATCTACAACAACTCTCGGAATTTCATTCCGACACCCGGATCAAAATTTCATCTATCAACCGGAATTCGCCAAAATACTAACTTCGCCAATTCAAGCCAAATTCAACACAGGATCTCCAAAATTACTTCCGGTCCTACTCCTAAGTCACAAATCACCTCCCGGAACTAACCAAACCCTCAAAATTCACATCCGAGCCCTCTAACTCATAAGTCAATGTCTGATTGACTTTTCCAACTTAAACCTTCTTAAAAGAGACTAAATGTCTCATTTCTTATCAAAATCGCTCCAAATAAATTCTAATGAACCCAATACCGATAATGAAACATGAGGAAGCAGAAAATGGGACAAACAAGATAGTAACTCATGAGACGACGGGTCGGGTCGTCACATTCTCAGCCAGCTCATTAGGGTCACCGTGGTGGATCATCGGGCCATGGTTCTCATAGCTCACATCAGGGCTACTCATCTCTCAGTGCCCTTCCAGCTCAGAGTTTGACTCATGCACCATCAGTTCAGGGTTCATGTACGCCTGGTTCTTCTTGTGGTTATCCCAGTGCTCGGGGCTCCCTTCAGTCCCCCACCACCATTTGCTGGGAGAGGTTGCTTCGATGTGGAGATTTGGGTCATATCAAGAGGTTTTGTCCCCGTCTTACGGGAGGTTCATCCCAGCAGATGAGTCAACCTTCGAATTTAGCACCAGTTACTTCCCCACCCACTTGTCCAGCTCGGAATGAGGTTAGTTAGCTAGGGGTCGCCCTAGAGGGGGAGGTCGATTAGGTGGTGGTCAGGCCCATTTCTATGCCCTCCAAGCCAGACTAGATGCTATTACTTTAGATGTTGTGATTACAGGTATTGTCTAAGTCTGCCATTGAGATGCCTCTGTATTATTTGATCCTGGTTCCACTTTTTCATATGTGTCATCATATTTTGCTCATTATTTGGATGCGCCCTGTGATTCTTTTGTTTCATCTATTCATGTATATACTTTGCTGGGCAATACTGTTATTGTGGATCGCGTATATCGGTCTTGTGTGGTGACTATTGGGGGTTTGGAGACCCGAGTGGACCTTTTATTGCTTTGTATGGTGGATTTTGATGTGATATTAGGCATGGATTGGCTATCTCTGTGTCACACTATTTTGGACTGTCATGCTAAGACAATGACATTGACTACGCCGGGTGTGCCACGGATTAAGTGGCGAGGGTCATCAGATTATGTTCCCAGTAGGGTAATTTCATTCTTGAAGGCCAAGCAGATAGTTAGGAAGGGCTGTCTTTCTTACTTAGACTTTGTGAGGGATGTTAGTGCAGAGACTCCTAGTATGGATTCTATTCCAGTAGTGAGGGACTTTCCGGATGTGTTTCCTGCAGACCTACCGGGCATGCCACCAGACAGGGATATTGACTTTGGTATTGATTTGGTGCCGGGCACTCAACCCATTTCTATTCCACCGTATCGTATGGCACCAGAGGAGTTGAATGAGTTTAAGGAGCAGCTTCAGGAACTCCTTGATAAGGGATTTATTTGGCCTAGTGTGTCTCCATGGGGTGTGCCTATTCTATTTGTGAAGAAGAATGATGGCACTATGAGGATATGCATTGATTACAGGCAGTTGAACAAGGTCACAATCAAGAACAAGTATCCTTTGCCTCGTATTGATGATTTATTTGACCAGCTTCAGGGAGTGAGGGTGTTATCCAAGATTGATCTCAGGTCAGGGTATCACCATCTGAAGATCAGGGACTCGGATATTCTTAAGACAGCTTTCAGGACCCGATATGGTCATTATGAGTTCCTTGTGATGTCTTTTGGCATGACTAATGCCCCAGCAATGCTCATGCATTTGATGAACAACGTGTTTCGGCCTTATCTAGACTTGTTCGTTATTGTGTTCATTGATGATATTCTGGTGTACTCGCGTAGTCAGGAGGAGCACGCTAAGCATTTAAGAGTTGTATTGCAGCAGTTGAGGGAGGAGAAACTTTATGCAAAGTTCTCCAAGTGTGAGTTTTGGCTCAATTCAGTGGCTTTCTTGAGGCACGTGCTGTACAATGAGGGTATTCAAGTTGATCCAAAGAAGATATAGGCGATTCAGAGTTGGCCCAAACCGTCCTCAGCCACAAAGATTCACAGTTTTCTTGGTTTGGTGGGTTATTACCGTCGGTTCATTCAGGGATTTTCATCTATAGATTCATCCTTGACCAAATTGACTCAAAAGGGTGCTCCTTTCATGTGGTCGGATGAATGTGAGGCGATCTTTCAAAAGCTCAAGACTGCCTTGACCACAGATCTAGTGTTAGTTTTGCCATCAGCTTCAGGTTCATATATAGTGTATTATGACACTTCTAAAGTTGGTATCGGGTGTGTGTTGATGCAGGAGGGTAGAGTGATTGTTTATGCTTCCCGTCAGTTGAAGCCTCATGAGAAGAACTACCCTGTTCATGATTTAGATTTGGCTGCCATTGTTCATGCATTGATGATTTGGAGACATTATCTCTATAGTGTGTCTTGTGAGGTGTTTACTGACCATCGTAGCCTCCAACACTTGTTCAAGCAGAAGGATCTCAATTTGAGGCAGCGGAGATGGTTGGAGCTACTAAAGGACTATGATATTACTAACTTGTATCACCCGAGGAAGGCCAATATGGTGGCCAATGATTTGAGTAGGAAGGCAGTGAGTATGGGCAGTTTGGCATATATTCCTGTTGGGGAGTGGCCTCTTACAGTTGATGTTTAGGGCTTGGCCAATCGGTTTGTGAGGTTGGATATTTCGGAGCCCAGTCGGGTTTTAGCTTGTGTGGTTTCTCGGTCTTCTTTGTTTGATCCTATCAGAGAACGCCAATATGATGATCCTCATTTGTTTGTCCTTAAGGACAAAGTTCAGTACGACGATGCCAGATATGTTACTATTGGTGATGGCAGGGTATTGAGGATACATGGCAGGATATGTGTGCCCAATGTAGATAGGCTTCGGGAGTTGATTCTAGAGGAGGCCCACAAATCACAGTATTTCATCCATCCGGGTGCCTTGAAGATGTATCATGATTTGAGACAGCACTACTGGTGGAGAAGAATGAAGAAAGACATATTGGGATTTGTAGCTCGGTGCCTCAATTGCCAGCAGGTGAAATATGAGCATCAGAGACCGGGTGGCTTGCTTCAGCAGATGGATTTTCCAGAGTGGAAGTGGGAACGGATCACCATGGATTTTGTAGTTGGACTCCCATGAACTTTGAGGAAGTTCGATGCCACTTGTTTGATTGTGGATCGGCTGACCAAGTCCGCGTATTTCATTCCTGTGTGTACTACCTATTCTTCAGAGCGGTTAGCTAAGATTTATATTCGAGAGATTGTTCGCCTGCATGGTGTCCCGGTTCCTATCATTTCAGATAGAGGTACTCAGTTTACATCTCAGTTTTGGAGAGTCGTGCAGCAAGAGTTGGGTACTCAGGTTGAGTTGAGCACCACTTTTCACCCTCAGAAGGACGGGAAGTCCGAGCACAATATACAGATATTGAAGGACATGTTGTGCACTTGTGTCATTGATTTTAGAGGGTCATGGGATCAGTTTCTACCGCTCGCGGAGTTTGCATATAACAATAATTATCAGTCGAGTATTCAGATGGCTCCATATGAGGCTTTGTATGGGAGATGGTGTAGATCTCCGGTAGGTTGGTTTAAGCCGGGAGAGGCTAGGATTTTGGGTACGGACTTAGTGCAGGATGCTTTGAACAAGGTGAAAGTGATTCAGGAGCGGCTTCGTACAACGCAATCAAGACAAAATAGTTATGCTGACAGGAAGGTTCGTGATATGTCTTACATGGTTGGAGAGAAGGTTCTACTGAAGGTTCACCCATGAAGGGTGTTATGAGATTTGGGAAGAAGGGTAAATTGAGTCCTCAGTTCATTGGGCCTTTTGAGGTGCTTCGGAGGATTGGGAAGATGTCTTATGAGCTTGCTTTGCCACCCAACTTGTCGAGTGTGCATCCGGTATTTCATGTTTCTATGCTCTGAAAGTATATTGGCGATTCGTCTCATGTTTTTGTATTTCAGCACGGTTCAGTTAGACGGTGACTTGACCTATGATGTGGAGCCAGTAGCTATTTTGGAGCGGCAGGTCCAAAAGTTGAGATCAAAGGATATAGCTTCAGTGAAAGTGCAGTGGAGAGGTCGGCCGGTAGAGGAGGCTACTTGGGAGACCTGAGGCTTCAGGTATGTTTGTAGACTTGTTCGAGGATGAACATTTGTTTAAGAGGGGGAGGATGTAATGACCTGGCTGGTCGTTTCATGAGTTACAACCCTGTTTCCCCCATTTCTACTTCTTTATGTGTTGTTCAGCTATATTTCATCGTATCGGGTTGGTTGGTGTGGGTTCGAAATGGTCGTGGAGTGGAATGAGACACTTAGTCTCTTAATTAGAAGTTTAAGTTGAAAAAGTCAACCAGATATTGACTTATGAGTAGAAGGTGTCGGATGTGAATTCTGATGATTCGGATAGCTCCGTTAGGTGATTTTGGACTTGGGAGGGTGTTCGGAATGTATTGTGGAGGTCCGTGATAGATTTATGCTTGACTTTGCAAAATTGAAAATTTGGCCTTTTCCGGTTGGTAGTGGAAATCTTGATATCAGGGTCAGAATGGAATTCCGGAAATTGGAGTAGGTCCGTTGTGTCATTTGTGACCTGTGTGAAAAATTTCAGGTCATTCGGATGAGGTTTTATAGATTTTGGCATCGTATGCAGAATTTGAAAGTTTCTAAGTTCTTAGACTTGAATCCGAGGTCGATTGGTGTTTCGATGTTGTTTTGAGTGTTCCTAAGGTTGGAATAAGTTTGAATAATGGTATATGACTTGTTGGTATTTTTGGTGGAGGCTTCGAGGGCCTTAGGATAAATTCGGATGGTTAACGGAAGGATTAGGATTTGGTTTGAGCAGCTGAACTTTGCTGCTTCTGTCATTTCCGTACCTACGGATTGGAGACCGCCGGTGCAAGCCTTGCAGAAGCGAGATTGGACCGTATATGCAAAGAATTGGGGAGCTGAGGAAAAATGCAAGTGCGCACAAGGACCGCACCTGCGAGACTGGAGGAGCAAGAAGCTGACCGTAGAAGCGGGATTTCCAAGGTTAAGTGAAAACCATACCTGCGATGGTATTTCCGCAGGTGCGGCATCGCAGAAGCGACTCTAAGACCGCAGATGCAGAAAACACTAGGCAGAAGTTATAAAAAGATCTTCTTCGCGAATTTTGCTAAGTTTCTCCATTTTTGAAGACGGGAGTTGAGCATGGGAAGTGATTTCTCAAGATGGATCAAGGCTTATCAGTAAGCTACATAAGCTTTATTATTTATGATTATGACCATTTTTCCATTGTTTAATCATGATATTAGTGGAAATTAGGGAAGAAAGTTGGGAGATTAGGGCTTGAAATTAGAGAGTTTAAATTGGGGATTTGAGGGACCATTTGAGGTCCGATTTGGATAATTTCGGTATGTATGGACTCGGGAGTGAAATGAGTTTCTAGTTTACTTTTGTTGGTTAGCAAATTCGGGATTTTGGGTCTAATTTGATAATTTTCGTGTGGGTTTCATTCCTTTGGCGTGTATTGATGATAATATACTGATTTTGGTTAGATTTGGAATATTTGGAGACCGGATCGAGAGGCAAGGGCATCATGGGTTAGAGTTTTGGCTTGGTTGAGGTAAGTAATGCTTCCAAACTTGGTTCTGAGGGTTCGAAACCCCGAACTATGTGTTCTATGATTAATATTGAGGTGACACAAATGCCAAGTAACAGGCGTGTGGGCGTGCACCGTGAGAATTACAGCCTGGATCATTCCATGGCACCACTTAGTGATCCTTCTTGCTGATACCTGTGTAATGATTATGTGATTAAGTTAATAATCTGTAAATCATGCTCATTATCATGTTAAGGCTTCTCGCCAATAACTATTGAGACCCGAGAGGTCATTTCTTGCTGTCATATCATTAGCTTCATTGATATTCTGTACTCAGTCATGTCCATGTATATTATATCATATCTCAGTCTCAGTTATTTTTATTTGGTATATCATATTAATTTTCCGGGCTAGTTTTCTTGGTATTGTGAGCCCATGTATGTGAGACTGGAGAGTTATGACTGAGTGAGGCCGAGAGCCTAATTATGAGTGGCAGTATGGGATCGTGTTGCATGCCACAACGAATTATTTATTATGCCTTCGTTGGCTTGTGATAGCGCTTGGGCTGAAAGGAGCCCCTTCAGAGTCTTTACACCCCATAGTGAGCGTAGTTGATGTTATTGAGGAATGGATCTTCCCTGGACATGGATCTTGTCCAAAGTATTTATACCTGGAGATGGATCCTCTCCATAGGGCTGGAATGGCCTTTCTCGGTACTGGATGATGGCGGTCAGTGAGTTGTATATATTCCAGGATGGATCTTCCCTGGGTCGGATGGCCATATACAATACTGAGTGGTTGAGCACATGTGAGTGGAGGTACACGGTACATTTTTCTTGCGTTCTGTGCATTGGTACATAAGATTTGTAGAGCTTTATATTCCATACTATTCAGATTGTATTTATTTCCTATTGAGTCTAATACTTGAACTGCAAGCATGCCTACTTTTCTGTACAGTTTAATTGTATTACCTGTTGAGGTTTGGTTCGTCACTACCTGTCAGTCCATAGTTTGGACTTGTTACTTACTGAGTTGGTGTACTCACGTTACCCCTACACCTTGTGTGTAGATTCAGGTATCTCAGGGCACGGTAGCGGCTGTTGACTATTCCGGTCGTGGACTGCATGGAGATAGCGATGTAGCTGCCTGGCTATTTGCAGTTCCGCTTTTTCTCCTTCTCTATCTTCCTATTAGTACATTGTTACTATTTTCAGACTATTTTGGTATTGTATTGTTTCAGAACTATTGTAGTATGGCTCATGACTTAGTGACACCTGAGGTCAGGCTTGTATTTTTCCGCTTTGTTTGATTTTAACTTTGTATCTTTTATCGGATTTCAGTTGAAAAATGTTTTTTCTTAAGTTTTAAATAAAATGTTGATTAATTTGGGAATGTGTCGGCTGACCTAGTTTCACGATAGGCGCCATCACGACCGGGTCAGTTTGGTGTCGTGACAATTTTGAACAGGGATTTTTTATCTACAAACTTTGGGCAAGTGATTCTAATCTATTTCTAATCATATTCCATCAATATATCTTAGATTTTTACATCAAAATCATGTGATTCAAAATGAAAATTTGTTAAACCTTGTCAAGTTTTTCAACGGGCGGGCTGGGACGGGCTGAACACAAAAAAACCAGCCCATCCGTTTAACGTTCCGGGCTGGTTAGCGGGCTGAGTTAACGGGCTGTTAGCGGATTGTTCATTTTCGGGTTTTTTTTGGGCCCGTCCGGGTTCAGGCTTAAGTATTTGCAAACTTTAAAGGCTTAGAATTAAACTTTGAAGTTTTAAATTTCAAATTTGAATTTTAAAATTTTAAAATTGAAGATTCTAAGTAAGTGGTTACAAAAAATTATTTAATAAGACCAATAGGCAATATGTAAGGATCAAGCTCTGAAGGCTTTCATTTGGTATTTTTATTGAATAATATATGATACTTCAAATTAATTTGCAAGTTCTTTTTTGACTTTTTAATTTTTTAACTTGCAAATTAAAAGTTTAAAACAATTATAAGAAATAGCACATCACATGCTTTGCATCATTTTTGTAAGTTTATCCATGTCAACATAAGATTCTTGGTTTTCGGTATTGGTTGAATCGAAACCATAAACCATTATATCTCCAATTTCTTGGTCCTCCGTTTCATTTACCTCGTCACGCCCTTGATTTTGCCGTTCTGATCTTATCCAATCTCTAAAGCACACTAAAATTTCCAAAGCGTTGTTGCCCAATGAATGACGGGTATCTCCTAATTTCTGCCTTGCTTGGCTAAATGCGCTCTCTTGTGCGACTGTTGAAATCGACACATTTAGCACGTCTCGAGCCATGGCCTAAAGAACAAGAAATTGATTTGAGTTGCTCCTCCACCAATCCACCAGTAGAAATTCTTTTGTGCGGGGCTCTGGTGACTTTTGCAAGTAGAATTGGAGTTCATCAATATTCCTGCTACTGGTTTGTTGATGCTCTCCTAGTGTAGACCAAGTCAAATAAACTTCAACACCATCATTATCATCCAAAACACCGGTCCCAGATGTTGAAACTGAACTTGAAGGAATATTTGCATCCACAACAGAAGAAGCATCAACAATATTAGCATAATAATTGTCGCGCCCCTTTTTCCTCGTGGAGTCTGGGTTTCGATATTTTGGGACAACTCATTTTCTTTTGGGAATTGGGTATGGAATTTGAAGAATCGCCACCTAACAGATTTAAGGTGCGTTAGGGCACCTAAAGCAAATAACTTATAAACCGGTTTGCATAACCAGAGATTGGGTAAGGGCTCGAATTAACCTTGAGGGGAAGGGTTTAGGCACCCCTCGAGGTCCACAATGGTGGGTCCCGACCAAACTCGAATTAGGTGAATTAGTCTTATAAGCAAACAGAGTAATTTAGATAAATGGATATTACATTTAAAACAGGGAGTAAAAGGGGCGCTGGGTTTTTTAGCCTATAGGATCACTTCTATGCAATACTTGGTAATCGTCCCCAAGTTGGGGTGCTACACATAGCATTAACGCACAAGTCATCATATCCTTTACTACCCGATTACCCTCCTATTAATTATTATTACCTAAGCGCTCTAATAGTATCCAGTACGTGCCTTATGCGTGCATTACCTGTTCCTTGCATGTGGCCCTGGAGGTGCGTAGGACCTCTATTGAAGGAAGTTCTAGACTCGCATATGTTGTTTAAAAAGGAGAAAACTAAGTGACAAACAAAAGTCAAATAGGACTATCACATAAAGATGCAATTAAAGGCTCATATTTACCTCCACAAATATACAAACAATTGCACGCCTCAAACAAACAGTTTTAAACGATTTAAAAATCCTATAGCAGGATATCTAAATGAGCACAACATATGCAACAGTTTTGTTAAAGCGGGGGAAATAAATACCTAATTAGTTTGCCTACTGATTTTTATTACTTCCTGAATCTGGGTAGTTCCAAGCAGTAGGAAATAGTAGTTTTAAAACCCAGAACTCAATCAACCTACAAGATTGCCTAAATGATAACCGGACATGATTTTTTATAAATCGGGTGTCTAAGCTGTAAAATGATTACTAATTTTAGCGGCTGATTTTATCTTAAACCCTGTAGGCATGATTTGTAAGTGCAGAAGCTGATTCAAAATTTTTATAGGCATGAAATCTAAATGCAGAAATGATTTCAATCTTATTGGCATGGTTTCTAGAATGCTGAACTGATTTTACAACCTTTAGACATGGTATCTAAATGCAGAAACTGATTTAAAACCTTATAGGCATGGTATACAGATGCATGAACTAATTTAAAACCTTATAGGCATGATATCTAAATGCAGGAACTAATTTTAACACTTATTTGCATGAATGACTAAGTGTCAAGATTGATTTCTATATGTGTTTCCTATAGGCATGATTTCTAGGCGAGTAAAGCATCAATCAATTGCCAAGTGGACTTAACAAGGAAATTCCTAGAAACATAATTTCTAATGCGCACACGAAGGTTTTGAAGACATGATTATCGATGTAAAATTGAGAAACGACTTAGAAGCAGGTTTTCTAATGATGTGAAAGATGAAAATTTAGGATTTAAAGGATTAGATGGGTACTATGGGCATGGTTTCTAATGCACATAATTAAACAAACATCGCAGCAACCTATAGGCATGATTTCTACCAGTTCCCAATAATATATATATATAAGAATCCCTCCAAGTTTTACTAATAACCCCAAAATCTGTTTTACGGAATTATTATTATAAACCAAATATAAATAAATTACAGAATGAAACAAATATACTATAGGGAGCTTGGATAAGCCCAAAAGTAATTCTGGAAGCCAGACCTTCAGCCAAGTCTGAAACATGCCAATATTCTCATAGTGCACCCAATAGTCTTCTGGCATGTCAAAGTTCCCAAGGGCCTCAGGAACCCCGGGCAATGCTCACACCAGAAAACTTTAAAGAAACATTTTGTGAGCAAGTTTTGGAGAGCCAGTGTAACGACCCGACCGGTCGTTTTGAGCTCCGGCGCGTCATTCAGCAGTTTGAGGCCATGAGCGGCTTCATCTCAGGTATATTGACTTGTGTGTATGGTCAGAATTAAAATTCAGGAAGTTTGGAGTCAAATCTAAATGGAAATTCTCATTTTGAAAGCTTAAAATTGAAGAAATGAACTAGGATTGGAATTTTGAGTAAATGACCTCGGAATTGGGATCTGAAGGTTCTAACAGGTTCGTATAATGATTTCGGACTTGGGCGTATGCCCGGATCGGGTTTTGGATAACCCGGGAGCATTTTGGCGCCTATTGTGGAAGATAGCATTTTAGAAGAAATTGCATCAGTTTGGTTTAAAATGCATTTCAGTGTTATTGATGTCCGTTTGGAATTCCGAGACTGGGAGTAGCTCCGTATGGTGATTCTGGATTTGGGAGCGTGATTGGAAGTGAATTTGGAGGTCCGTAGGTCATTTTGTAGCCGTTCGGCTAAAGATGAAAAATTGAAGGTTTTTAAGAAAATTTGGCCGGAAGTGGAAATTTTGATATCGGATTCGAAATGAGAATTTTATGGTTTGGATAGCTTCGTTAGGTTATTTGGGACTTAGGAGTGTGTACGGAATATCTTTGTGTTGAAATATATGAATTATGGGAAAAATTTGGAAAATTTTGATATTTAATATTGTTAAAGTTGACTTTGGTCAACATTTTTGGTAAACGGACCCGGACTCGTGATTTTTCGGTCTTGAAAGGTCCATAGAAAAATATGGGAGTTGAACATGTTTCCGGAATCGAATTCCGAGGTCCCAGGCCCGAGAAATGAATTTTTTTGTGAAATTGTTTTCTGAAAATGTTTAAGGAAAATGAAAATGAAATTTGATCAGAAGGTAATGGTATCGGGCTCGTATTTTGGTTCCGACGCCCGGTACAGGTCATATATGTTGGTTAAGCGCTTCCTGTAAAATTTGGTTACAAACGGACGTTGTTTGACGGGTTTCGGCCTTAAATTGGAAAATTTGAAAGTTTATGAAATTTGAAAGAATTCTTGGATTTAAGGCTCAAATAATTGATTTTGATGTTATTTTGGCGTTTTGATCGCTCGAGCAAGTTCGTGTGATGTTTTAGAGTCAGTGTTCATATTTGGTTTGGAGCCCCGAGGGCTCGGGAATGTTTCTGAGGTGTCTCGGAGTGATTTCGGACTTAGGAAAAATTGCAGAAAATTCTGCTGTGCCCAAAAAATTTTAGGTGCGAGTAGTCCAGTTTGGAAGCTCATATCTTGTAATCGATAAGAAATCAAAAAAAGTGCAAAACATGAAAGTTGTAGCCCATACATTCTATTTTTTAGAAAGTTAAACCATTCGCGATTTGGATATCATCTCAGAAAGTTACGATGGATCGAAAAGGGCTGCTGGAGCAATTTCGGCAGAATTTACGATGCACTTTAGAAGCTCATATCTCGGGATATATGAAGAGTTATATGGTGTACAACCTATCAAATTAAATATCTTTGAGTATAGTTTCTAAATCTTCAAACCGTTTTTCATTTGGATATTTATACAAGACGTTATGGGTGTTTAAACAGAAGGTGTCCGATAAGGAACAATTTTAATAGGATGTACAACTTGTATAGCACAAGTGCAAGGTACAACTCGACGAAGCACAGACAGATTCTTTTATACACGGATTTAGCTCACTTTTCTTCATTTCTTCAAAGTATGGACGATTTTTGGGGAGCTTCAAGAGGGGATTTTCATCATCAATGTGAAGGTAAGTTATCCCCACCTATTTTGAGTTAAGTACATCAATTATGTATGGATTTGAGCATGAAAATTGTAGCAAAATTGATGATTTAGGCCTAGGGATTTGAAAATAAGATTTGGTGATTTGAGGGGTCAAATGAACTCCGATTTTGGTAAATTTTATATGTACGGACTCGTGGCGAGACGAGAAATCCGGTGATGTGACTTTTGTAATTTTTCGAGAAGTGGGTCCAGGGCTCGGGTTTTGCAAATTTCGTGATTTTTGATATTTTTCGAGTCTTTTCGATTGGGTTATATTCCCTTAGCCTATTGTAATATATTCCTTGTGGTTTTGGAAAGATTCGACGCGCGAGGAGGTCGATTCGAAAGGAAAGGGCATCGCGGAGTAGACTTTTGGCCATCTTGAGGTGAGTAATAGATGTAAATGTTGTTCTGAGGGTTTGAAACCCCGGACTTTCACATCGTAACGCTATATTGAGGTGTGACACGCACTCCATGGCGAGTGCGGGGTCGGATACTATTGGGGATTGTGACTTGGTCCATCCTGTGTGATGTTTATACTATACTGGTGATTGATACACATACTTCATTGATATTACTGGGCTTGATGCCATGTTTGGGGCCTTGTGCCGATTTGTAAAATCCTTCGAGGATTGATATTACTGCTTAGCATGATTTGCATATCATTTAATTTCAGTCCAAGGTTTTAAATGCTATTTTGCAAACTCAGCCATAATTCTAAGTGTTGAAAACTTAAATGATATTTTTAAATGTATTCCGGGCTGGGAACTTCTGTTTTGTAAATGCCCAAGGGGCTTATTATATTATTTTCTGGACTGATTATAAAGTGACTTGAAACAGTGGTAACAATGACACTGTGTGATATACTTGAAACAGTGGTAACAATGACACTGTGTGATATACTTGAAACAGTGGTAACAATGACACTGTGTGATATACTTGAAATAGTGGTAACAATGACACTGTGTGATATACTTGAAACAGTGGTAACAATGACACTGGATGATATACTTGAACAGTGGTAACAATGGCACTGTATGATATAAATTGGTCAGGTAACAATGGCTGACCGGTCAGGTAACAATGACTGACCAAGATATTGCGCTTGGGCTGTAGGAGCCCCTCCGGAGTCTGTACACACCCCCAGTGAGCGCCGTCGACGATAAATAAATATGGATGGCTCGGGCTGCACGCCGCAGTGGGTACTGGAATGTACCATCATATGCATTGCATTGCATTCATGTATTTGTATTTATACTGGTGTTTAGCTGCTCAGTTCCATATGTTGTTGTATATTCGGATTGTAGCTTACTTTGTGTATTTACTGGATTTTCTTATCTTCGGACTGTAGTTACTTTTATTACTCACTGGGCCGGAGTACTCACTTTACTCCCTACACCTTGTGTGCAGATCCAGGGCAGTCTCAGGCTTAGTAGATCCAGTTGATCAGCAGATCCAGCCTCTGGGAGTATCGAGGTAGCTGCACGGCGTTCGCAGCCATTGATCTTCTCCCTCCTATCCTATCTCTTTATTTCCGCATTATCGGACTTTGGATATACCGTGTATTAGGATGATATTCTGTATTCTAGAGGCTCAGATTCGTGACACCGGGTCCTAGTGAGATTATATTGTGTATTTTGTTAAAATCTTCAGTACTTTAATCTTGCTTAATTGATATTTCTTTCCGCTATTTTTGATAAATTGGGTTAAGTGTTGAATAATGGTCGGGCTTGCCTAGTAGTGTGCTGGGCGCCATCACGACCGGGATTTGGGTCGCGACAAGTTGGTATCCGAGCCTAGGTTACTTGGTCTCGTGAGTCATGAGCCAGTTTAGTAGAGTCTCGCGGATCGGTACGGAGATGTCTGTACTTATCCTCGAGAGGCTGCCGAACCTTTAGGAAAACTTCACATTCTTTAATTCTTATCGTGCATCCTTGATTCAGCTTGAAAAGAAACTTTTGAAATTGCTTCCGCGTGATCGTATGCACCAACGGGCGCTCAGTATCAGATGTGTCTCGATGGCTTTTGATTCCCCGATCGAGGGGTGAGGTGTAATCTCTGTGAGTTTGAAGTTAGACCAGTCTGGAGGACTTGAGGCCAAATCTTTGCCAATGGCTTGAGCATCGAGGTGCTGATTTTGTGAGCAAGTGTTTTGAACTCATATGTTCATTATTGTCCTTGTTAGCCAGAATGGCGGTTGGATATCCACGTGATGAGTATGTTAGTGTTGCGAGGTGTATTTGTACGACTTGGTAGTGGCGAAGAAGCCTACTGGATAGTAGATGAACTGTTAAGTGATTCGTTTCTTATTGTGATTTGTTGAGTAGCCCGAGTTATGGGCGCGTGAAGAATATTTTTCGTGTCTCCTAGTTAGATAAGTCTGGGAGCTGAGATCGCTTCCGTAAATGTATTATGACGAAATCGTTGAGTCAAGGAGACCACCTTGAAGGTCGAAAATATTAAAGGAAGAATATGTTCCTACTTGGTTGAATAGCCCAATAATGGAGGGTTGAAGGGTATTTTCTATGTGTTATGATTCAAATAGGTGCAACGCATGTCCATGTATCAATTTAGATTTATGTAATTGATATGCATTGTGATGCTTTGTCAAGTTGTGGATGTGTTGTTAGGATGGTTTTGGTGATTCTCTGGCAGGTGGATAGGACCAATTACAAAGGAGGCTCTGCCGAAATTTTTGAAAAATTTAGGACTTAAAAAAAAATTGGTCGCCTAGAGAGTGGGCTTAACTGTTGTGTGAGTAAATGCAAGAATTGCAGAAGAGTTAAAATTCCAGATGATTCGTGTTTCTACGAGCTTATGATGGAGTGAGTTTAATCTCACCATGATATTACGACAACAATAGAGTATATGTGTTGTGATCTATGGCTTCGAGCCAAGTTGGGGAGCTTGCTGTTGATTAGTTGATTGCACGGTTTATTACCTGCGTGAATTCTGGTTATTGGCGTATTGGTGGGTTATTGCAGCTACGGAAAAGGACCATGAGTGGTAATTTGAGTAAATGAATTGTTGGATGCATGCTATGGTTAGCCTTATTGGCTCATGTTCAGACTTGAGGGAAGATTCATGATTTATGCCTCGTATAGGTGCAGGCTTCGAGGGAAGTGATCCCTCTAGGTGCTTTATCGAGAGGGTATTCATATGTTATAAAATTCAGTAGAGTTGGTTGCATTCGGGGCCAAGTCAGAGCTGGGTGGCTCTCAATAGCGGTCCTAGTTAATTCAAGAGGTAAAGTGTGGTGCCTAATGATTTTGAGTCTATAAGTACGGTTAAGAGTCAAGCTTTTGAAGCAGCTTATGAAGAAAGGCACAGAATGTTCTATGATGTTTTGACTTGCGGTGTAGCATTTGAGAGACATGAAATGGTCATGGTATTTGAGACAGCATGGTCTCGTGATTTAAGGTCACTCGGGGTGAGTTTGGTTGAAATAAGTTAGGTGTTAAAGGGAGATATTATTATTTCTAAGGCAATCAAGGATAAATTGGAAGGAAGTAGATTGATTAGCCATAGTTGAGTTGGTATACTGGTGTCAGTGATCGGTTCGTTCAGCGTGATCGAGTTATGCATGTGAGGCTTGTCGGCCGCAGTGATTGATGTTATTCTGAAGCATTCTTTTGTTAGGGCCTATTATGAGTAGGCGGATCCCAGAAAGTGTTATGGTGGCTTGGACAACTACTTAGAGATTGGCATATTCGACGATTATGAGGATTCGCCTGTATGCTGCTATAGTTCTCCTGAAGTGAGTTAAATGGAAAGTCTTATGTGATGAAGTATTAGCCTATCGGCGGTTCCAGAGTTGTGATAGAAATCGCGTCTATCGTATATTGGCACGTGAGGTGCAGTGAGTGGTATGGAATTTGAAGTAAGGACCATAGTTGCAGTTTGGTCAATGACTATGATGTCACAATCTCGGATGAGCAGTATATGAGTTTCAATGTTTTGAATAAGATGGGTATTAACGTCAGTATCACCTGAGGTCGGTGTTCTGTGAGAAAGGCTTTGCATCCTGGTTAGGGATTCTTGATCGCTTTTCAGCGTTAGTGCAGCCGGTGGTTTAGATGTGCCGACCCGTTAATTATTTCGGAAGATGGTGGGAGCTTGTCCTACAGGAATATTGTATAAGTGTGACATGTAGTCACTTGATTAATTAGAAATTTAAACCAAGTATGAGGATTTTGGTAATATCATCCATTTGAGAATTTATGCCTGAAGGGCACTCTGTTTATTGGGTTATGGACCTGTGAAAGATTATTGGCCTATCTTGGCACGATCAGGATCGACTTGAGGTCGGTGGATAGATTTAAATGTGGAAGGGAGCCTTACGTCATGCCGGTTGTGTTTATTTCAGCAATGCGCTCTTTATGGAAAGATAGTCGCGATCTTATTTCGTGGTCAGTTAATTCATGTAAAGATATATTGCACCGTATGAGTTGTGAGACGGCTTGGTAAATTCCTTATGTGTTGAGGTTCCGCTCAGCGGTGATGTTATATGAGCAGGATGAGACTTAGATCATGTATCGCACCTCAGTTGTGCTTGAGTTTGTAGCCTATAGCGCTATATGTTTCCTTGGGAATGATATTATGCACCTTAGTGTGTTTATGACCGATATTCGGTATTTTGATGTGATGAGCTATTCAGCTCGACGTATATCTCCTTATGTGAGTTCTATATGTGGATCGGGTGGCACACCGCCATGGGTATGTTTTTTGGATCGGGTTGCACGCCGCAACAGTGTGATGTTCAGTTCGGTGCCCATATTTGCTTTTGTGTGTTCTGTTTCCCTGTTTTCTGAGGAAGTCTATGTTAGTGTGCGAGTTGAGTAGTTCCTTCTAGAGTTCGCCTTCCTTTTGTATCGCGATCGAATTGATAGCATACTGGCACATTGTGGCGTCTTGTGGGATTTTTGATTATGTCTGAGGTGGCTTATTGCCTGAGCAGTTCGTACTGGGTGAGACGAGGTTACTAGATTTGGGGTCAGTGCAAACTGATTATATGAAGTATATTATAGAGCAAAGATCATTCTTTGGTTTGGGACAAGGTAATGGAACTTGTCAGGAGTGTAGATCCAATGAATTGTTGATTCAGCAGTTGGTTGTGAATTTCGGCACATCTCTTCAGTCGTATCGGTGTTGAAAAAAAAAACTTAGAGCAAGACCTGTGTAGATCATGAGATGCAATGGGAGCATCAGATTCGTGGAATTTCGACTATTATGTTTAAAAAATGTTATTGTGGTTCTATGAGTAAAGTGATGCAAAGTGTGAATTCAGCAAAGTTATGCAGTCATGTTTGGGTACAACGTGTGGAGATTGATATGGTGGTCGTATGATGGAAACAGGCTTGGCAGGGAAATTCAGGATGTTGGAATTGGGCCTAATGGCTTATTTGCTTGAATAAATAAGTATATCTACAGAATTATCGAGCTAATGTGCTCAACGGAGTAGTGGTAGCATGGGAAGGTGCATGATGTGTTAAACAAGTGATTTCAGACTACTTCAGTGTAGTTCTCAGCACGTTCGAGGACGAACGTATGTTTAAGTGGGGGAGATTGTAACGACCCGACCGGTCGTTTTGAGCTCCGGCGCGTCATTCAGCAGTTTGAGGCCATGAGCGGCTTCATCTCAGGTATATTGACTTGTGTGTATGGTCAGAATTAAAATTCAGGAAGTTTGGAGTCAAATCTAAATGGAAATTCTCATTTTGAAAGCTTAAAATTGAAGAAATGAACTAGGATTGGAATTTTGAGTAAACGACCTCGGAATTGGGATCCGAAGGTTCCAGCAGGTTCGTATGATGATTTTGGACTTGGGCGTATGCCCGGATCGGGTTTTGGATAACCCGGGAGCATTTTGGCGCCTATTGTGGAAGATAGGATTTTAGAAGAAATAGCATCAGTTTGGTTTAAAATGCATTTCAGTGTTATTGATGTCCGTTTGGGATTCTGAGACTGGAAGTAGCTCTGTATGGTGATTCTGGATTTGGGAGCGCGATCGGAAGTGAATTAGGAGGTCCGTAGGTCATTTTGGAGCCGTTCGGCTAAAGATGGAAAATTGAAGGTTTTTAAGAAAATTTGGCCGGAAGTGGAAATTTTGATATCGGATTCGAAATGCGAATTTTATGGTTTGGATAGCTTCGTTAGGTTATTTGGGACTTAGGAGTGTGTCCGGAATATCTTTGTGTTGAAATATATGAATTATGGGAAAAATTTGAAAAATTTTGATATTTAATATTGTTAAAATTGACTTTGGTCAACATTTTTGGTAAACGCATCCGGACCCATAATTTTTCGGTCTCAAAAGGTCCATAGAAAAATATGGGAGTTGAACGTGTTTCCGGAATCGAATTCCGAGGTCCCAGGCCCGAGAAATGAATTTTTTCGTGAAATTGTTTTCTGAAAATGTTTAAGGAAAATGAAAATAAAATTTGATCAGAAAGTAATGGTATCGGGCTCGTATTTTGGTTCCGACGCCCGGTACAGGTCATATATGTTGGTTAAGCGCTTCCTGTAAAGTTTGGTTACAAACGGACGTTGTACGGATTTCGGCCTTAAATTGGAAAATTTGAAAGTTTATGAAATTTGAAAGAATTCTTGGATTTAAGGCTCAAATAATTGATTTTGATGTTATATTGGCGATTTGATCGCTCGAGCAAGTTCGTGTGATGTTTTAGAGTCAGTGTTCATATTTGGTTTGGAACCCCGAGGGCTCGGGAGTGTTTCGGAGGTGTCTCGGAGTGATTTCGGACTTAGGAAAAATTGCAGAAAATTGCAGAAAATTCTGTTGTGCCCAGAAAATTTTAGGTGCGAGTAGTTCAGTTTGGAAGCTCATATCTTGTAATCTATAGGAAATCAGAAAAAGTGCAAAACACGAAAGTTGTAGCCCATACATTCTAGTCTTCGGAAAGTTAAACCATTTGCGATTTGGATATCATCTCAGAAAGTTACGATGGATCGAAAAGGGCTGCTGGAGCAATTTCGACAGAATTTATGATGCACTTTAGAAGCTCATATCTCGGGATATATGAAGAGTTATATGGTGTACAACCTATCAAATTAAATATCTTTGAGTCTAGTTTCTAAATCTTCAAACCGTTTGTCATTTGAATATTGATACAAGACGTTATGGGTGTTTAAACAGAAGGTGTTCGACAAGGAACAATTTTAATAGGATGTACAACTTGTATAGCACAAGTGCAAGGTACAACTCGACGAAGCACAGGCAGATTCTTTTATACACGGATTTAGCTCACTTTTCTTCATTTCTTCAAAGTATGGACGATTTTTGGGGAGCTTCAAGAGGGGATTTTCATCATCAATGTGAAGGTAAGTTATCCCCACCTATTTTAAGTTAAGTACATCAATTATGTATGGATTTGAGCATGAAAATTGTAGGAAAATTGAGGATTTAGGCCTAGGGATTTGAAATTAAGATTTGGTGATTTGAGGGGTCAAATGAACTCCGATTTTGGTAAATTTTATATGTACAGACTCATGGCGAGACGAGAAATCCGGTGATGTGACTTTCGTAATTTTTCGAGAAGTGGGCCCGGGGCTCGGGTATTGCAAATTTCGTGATTTTCGATATTTTTCGAGTCTTTTCGATTGGGTTATATTTCCTTGGCATATTGTAATATATTCCTTGTGGTTTTGGCAAGATTCGACGCGCGAGGAGGTCTATTCGAAAGGAAAGGGCATCGCGGAGTAGACTTTTGGCCATCTTGAGGTGAGTAATAGATGTAAATGCTGTTCTGAGGGTTTGAAACCCCGGACTTTCACATCGTAACGCTATATTAAGGCGTGACATGCACTCTATGGCGAGTGCAGGGTCGAATACTATTGGGGATTGTGACTTGGTCCATCTCGTGTGATGTTTATACTATACTGGTGATTGATACACATACTTTATTGATATTACTGGGCTTGATGCCATGTTTGGGGCCTTGTGCCGATTTGTAAAATCCTTCGAGGTTTGATATTACTGCTTAGCATGATTTCCATATCATTTAATTTCAGTCCAAGGTTTTAAATGCTGTTATGAAAACTCAGCCATAATTCTAAGTGTTGAAAACTTAAATGATATTTTTAAATGTATTCCGGGCTGGGAACTTCTGTTTTGTAAATGCCCAAGGGGCTTATTATATTATTTTCTGGACTGATTATAAAGTGACTTGAAACAGTGGTAACAATGACACTGTGTGATATACTTGAAACAGTGGTAACAATGACACTGTGTGATATACTTGAAATAGTGGTAACAATGACACTGTGTGATATACTTGAAACAGTGGTAACAATGACACTGGATGATATACTTGAACAGTGGTAACAATGGCACTGTATGATATAAATTGGTCAGGTAACAATGGCTGACCGGTCAGGTAACAATGACTGACCAAGATATTGCGCTTGGGCTGTAGGAGCCCCTCCGGAGTCTGTACACACCCCCAGTGAGCGCCGTCGACGATAAATAAATATGGATGGCTCGGGCTGCACGCCGCAGTGGGTACTGGAATGTACCATCATATGCATTGCATTGCATTCATGTATTTGTATTTATACTGGTGTTTAGCTGCTCAGTTCCATATGTTGCTGTATATTCGGATTGTAGCTTACTTTGTGTATTTACTGGATTTTCTTATCTTCGGACTGTAGTTACTTTTATTACTCACTGGGTCGGAGTACTCACTTTACTCCCTACACCTTGTGTGCAGATCCAGGGCAGTCTCAGGCTTAGCAGATCTAGTTGATCAGCAGATCCAGCCTCTGGGAGTATCGAGGTAGCTGCATGGCGTTCGCAGCCATTGATCTTCTCCCTCCTATCCTATCTCTTTATTTTCGCATTATCAGACTTTGGATATACCGTGTATTAGGATGATATTCTGTATTCTAGAGGCTCAGATTCGTGACACCGGGTCCTAGTGAGATTATATTGTGTATTTTGTTAAAATCTTCAGTACTTTAAACTTGCTTAATTGATATTTCTTTCTGCCATTTTTGATAAATTAGGTTAAGTGTTGAATAATGGTCGGGCTTGCCTAGTAGTGTGCTGGGCGCAATCACAACCGGGATTTGGGTCGCGACAGCCAGCCCCAGTGTGTCCGAGTTTAGAGGAGTCTTATGGGCTCCTAGGCAGTGCTCACATTGGAGGGGTAGGATCCTATATATTCTAAGAGTAGGAGTTGAAAACAGTTTGGATTTTTAGTTAAGAGATAGCAACAGGAAAGTGAAGCAAACATGATCCAAAGGTTTAGCCTTAGCTTTCAGCCGGCTAGACAGTGCAACAAACAAGGAATATGAAGATTGTGATGGAGAATGTGTGTGTGAATAAGAGCAAGAACTTTTGTGTGTGTGTGTCTCTTTCTGAGTGTTCGTGTAAGTGTGAGTCTGTGTTGAAAATCAGAACAAGCAGGTTTTTATAACATGCAATAGGATAGGTCACATAAGGTAATGAACCAATCATACATACATAAGGCATGAAAAATCAATTAGCAATCAGTCAGGAATCAATTAAGAGGGCAGAATCAAATAAGTGTCACTTAATTTGAGGAAAAATCTCACACAGAATTAATTTTTAATTAAGAGCAATGTTAATAAGGTAAGAAATAGTTTCAGGAATTAATTAGGAATCAGGATGCACAATCAAGCCAATAATAAGGTAGGAACAAGTAAAACTTAAATAAGAAAATATGGGTACTAAATTCAAACCCTAATTTAGGTAAGTAAATCAATTAACAACTTAATTGCCAGAGTTAAAGGTAACGGGCAAAAGACAACAGGATAAATAGTTAGAGAATCAGAACCCTAGAATATTTCAAAGGCATAGAGATGAAACTCAAAAGAATCGGTCAAAATAGTAAAGAAGAAAATCATAGTTGAAAGCATTTAAACGTCTAAGTATTTTTACAGAAAGCTCATTAGAAATCAAAACCCTAGGGTTTTAGAACACAACCATGAGAATCAGTCGAACAAGTAAAGAAAATTAAGGTTAAACACTAAAAAAATTGGTATTTTTCAAAAATTTAAAGGGGTGAAACCCTAGTTTTAGAGAAGACAAAAGAAATCGGTTAATAATAAGAACACAGAAAGTGTTTTTAAGGGAAATAACAAAATAAACTTAAAACTATCTTAGATCTACAAGGATTTGAACAGATTTGAGCAGCAAGAGACTAGGGTTTTAAGAGAATGACAGAGATGAAAGAAAATCTGGTTTGGAACCAGAGATTCGAGCCAAAAACACAAGATAATAGTACTCACAAATGGAGATGACTGTAGGTAGATTCAAAAATGGCTTCAAACAAATCTAGGTTGGATTTCTTCGATATTCTTTCATAAAACAACATAATCGAACAACCAGAAGAGGTAAGAGGCTGGCAGGGGCCTGAAATCACAGAGGAATCCCATGGAACGGGTAAGAATCGAAGGGATTTGGGAAAATTTTGGGGCGGCGGCGCTAGGTTTAGGGATAGTTTCAGAGAGAACGGAGAAGAAGAGGGATTCAAGGGAGACGGAGTTAGAGAAAATGACTAGGGTTTGGGGGGTTAGGGGTAATTCAAAAAGGCAATAACATCCTGGACCATTGATCTCTAAGATCAACGGTCAGGATTTGATCTGGGGTTGGGCGGGTTTAAAGAAATGGGTTATGGGTTAGTTTAATTGGGCTAGGGTTTTAAATTAAAAAGAGGCTATATGTTAAATACCCAATTAGTTTAATAAAATAATTTATAAATGATAAAAATGTAATTTGTGCATGAAAATGATTTAAAATAATTACTTAATATTACAGAATTATAAAAATCATTTTCTGTATAGATAATGTAGTTATGCATATATATGTGCTATTATTGCAAAATGTGCGGTTATAGTCTTAAAATGCAAATGTAATTGATAAAAAATATAATTAAAATATTTGAACATTTATATGAGCATAAATGATGAATTTAGATGATTAAATCATCGTAAAGTAATAAGAGAGATAATTATTAAATATTTATATAATTAAAAATGCATAAATAAATTGATTTAAAGTCTTTAACAATTATAGAAAAATTTTAAAAACACTTGTGCATGTTTGTAAATGCATGTACAATATTTTTAAAGTATGTATGCATATTTAAAAATATATGAGGAAAAACTGGGTATCAACAACTACCCCTTTTTACCCGGGAAGGATGAAAGAGTTTTCGGGTAAAGAAATGATGACCGATTTTGATCGAATGGGATATTTTTTTTTAAAAAAAATAGAGGACGAACCCTGGTCTTTGAGTTGCTTACATATCCCTGGTTTTACAGGAATCAGGCCATGTGTAGTTCTGGACCCAACGGTGAATGGAGCCGATGGAGTTGTTATAGGAATGGTAGCCAGTTTCAGCAAAGGTTCTTTTGTGAAGGGTAATATCAGATGGAGTTATGATTATGAGTCTGAAGTATGACGGATGTATCATAGGGCAGATATTCGAATGGTCACAGAGTAAGGTTGGTAATTGATGGGAATCAGTTATAATTGCAAAGTGTAATTGGTATGAGCGGAAACCAGAGCGAAGGTTGATCCTATTTGAGGAACGGTTACCTTCTGTATTACTTGCAAAACTTAAAATACGATGCATGCAAGTATATAGATTATTGTGAGAATTTAAACGTGATGCAAATTCTCTTTGGACCATGAAAGATTGTCTTTGGACAGTGCAGATGGCATCCTTACACTATGATATCCTAGGCCATGAATTATGAGATAGGAGATTCGCAGGCCATGAAATGATGTTCTCAGGCCATGATAATGGTGCCTCTGAACCATGACGCCTTTGAATAATGATGTGCAATATTGAGAGATCCTCAAGCCATGACATAGTGTCTTCAGGCTGTGAGGATGATGCCTTCGGACTATGACGCCTTTGGATAAATTAGCTATACATCAGCCCATGAAATGTAGAGGCATGATACCAAAGGTGACAAAAAGACAGAACTTAGTCTTGTGCAGAGTTTTGGGGCAGAGCTTAGCCCTGAGGAAAGAAGATAATATGAAGTCTAGAATAGAGCAACAATTATACGGAGGGTGACCAAGCTTAATCTCACGAGAAGGCAGTGCTTAGCCTTATGCAAATATGGAGGCAGGGCTTAGCCTCTTGCAAGATTGGAGACAGAGCTTAGTCTCATGCAAGGAGAAGGCAACACTTAGCCTTATGCAAAAATAGAGGCAGGGCTTAGCCTCATGCAAGATTGGAGACAAGGCTTAGTCTCATGCATGGAGAAGGCAACGCTTAGCCTTATGCAAATGTGGAGGCAAGGTTTAGCCTCATGCAAGATTTGAGATAAGGCTTAGTCTCATGCAAAGAGAAGGCAATGCTTAGCCTTATGAAAAGAGTGAGGCAGGGCTTAGCCTCATGCAAGATTGGAGACAGGGCTTAGTCTCATGCAAAGAGAAGGTAGTGCTTAGCCTTTTGCAAATGTGGAGGCAGGGCTTAGCCTCATGCAAGATTTCAGACAAGGCTTAGTCTCATACAAAGAGGAGGCAATGCTTAGCCTTATGCAAATGTGGAGGAAGGGCTTAGCCTCATGCAAGATTTGAGACAGAGCTTAGTCTCATGCAAAGAGAAGGCAATGCTTAGCTTTATGCAAATGTGGAGGCATGGCTTAGCCTCATGCAAGATTTGAGACAAAGCTTAGTCTCATGCAAAAAGAAGGCAATGCTTAGCCTTATGCAAATGTGGAGGCAGTGCTTAGCCTCATGCAAGATTTGAGATAGAGCTTAGTCTCATGCAAAGAGAAGGCAATGCTTAGCCCTATGCAAATGTGAAGGCAGTGCTTAGCCTCATGCAAGATTTGAGACAAGGCTTAGTCTCATGCAAGGAAAAGGCAATGCTTAGCCATATGTAGTGAAGAAGTAGCAAATAGGAGTAGAATATTTCTTAGCTGGAGATATATTTGCGTCTGGTGGCCTGATTGTTAGGAGGATAGTGACTTTGGTATGTGTATATTTGCGAATACTTTTGTTATGTTCAGTGTGCCTGCATCCCAAAGAAAAATTGTGAGTTTTGTAGGGGAAGGTTGGTTCGTGTCCTTGTCTGCTTGCTCCGCTTTGTTCTGCTTTGGGGAACCCTGTTCGAGTTACCCTGGGTAACATTTGGCTGCCATAAAAATAAAGTTTATCGAAAAAATATGCACTTATTTGATGAAAGAGAGTTATTTTAGAAAATATAGTGGTATATAATATCATATAAATTAGATGAACTAATGACTGTAACACATTTTAGAGATATTGCAGCCTTCTTGCATTAGAATTTTGAGGGTCCTCCTCAAAATTCTTCCCCAATTTGGTAAATGATCCTTCACCGTTTTGCATGTGCCGAAATTTGCTGAACCTTTTTCGGAATTTGAGAATCCTTCTCAAAATTTTGCCCCAGTTTCTTAACCGATTTCTGACTTTCTGGCGTATGATGGTATTGGTTGGACTTGCTCCGGAATTTTGAGGGTGCTCCTCAAAATTCTACCCCAGTTTTTGATTCTAAGGGAAAATGGAAATTTTATTAACATATGACCAAACCCACAAAGCTACCTATGTATCCCCTCTTAAACGGTAATCAGGTCAAGCGTAGTTCAGTTACATCATATGAAGGAATGTAAACAATCTAAACATAGTATCTCTTGACTGTGTTTGAATTGATTGGTTTTGGCCAAACTTCTCCGTCCATTTCTGGAAGTATAAGTATTCCTCCTGTTAGCACCCGGTGAACCATGTAAGGACCTTGCCAGTTGGGAGAGAATTTCCCTTTGGCTTCATCCTAATGCGGGAAGATCTTCTTCAGCACCAACTGTCCTGATGCGAATTGTCTTGGTTTGACCATTTTATTGAAAGCTCTGGACATTCTGTTCTGATAAAGGTGACCGTGACATACTTCGTTCATTTTTTTCCGTCTATAAGGGCCAGTTGCTCATAGCAGCTCCTTATCTATTCTGCATCACTGATTTTGGCTTCCTGTATGATCTTTAAAGAAGGAATTTCTACCTCGGCTGGAATGACAATTTCGATACCATAAAGCAGTAAATAGGGGTTTTCTCGGTTGATGTGCGAACTGTAGTGCGGGACCCCAATAGGGCAAATGGTAACTTCTCGTGCCATTGTTTGTGGTTTTCTACCATCTTCTTTAGTATCTTCTTGATGTTCTTGTTAGCAGCTTCCACAACTCCATTCATTTGAGGCTTGTATGCTGTAGAGTTTTTGTGCTTGATTTTGAAGGTTTCACATATGGCTTTCATCAGATCACTGTTGAGATTGGCGGCATTATTAGTGATAATGGACTCGGGAACCCCGAATCGGCAAACAATACGATCTTTGACAAAATCTGCGATGACTTTCTTGGTTACAACTTTGTAGGATGCAACCTCTACCCATTTTGTGAAGTAGTAAATGGCCACTAAAATGAACCTGTGCCCGTTTGAAGCAGTGGGCTCGATCGGACTAATGACATCCATTCCCCAAGCAGCTAAAGGCTAAGGTGCACTTGTTGCATTAAGTTCATTTGGTGGTACCCTCATCATGTTTGCATGTATCTGGCATTGGTGGCATTTTGGACGTACCGAATGCAATTTGTTTCCATGGTCATCCAAAAAAAATCTAACTCTGAGTATCTTCTTGGCTAAAACAAAACCATTCATATGTGGTCCACAAGTTTCGGCATGTATCTCCTCGAGCAATCTGGAAGCCTCCTTTGCGTCAACACACCTTAAAAATCCCAGATCAGGAGTTCTTCTATACAGGGTCCATCCGCTTTGAAAGAAGTGATAGTACAACCTCCACAGTGTGCATTTTTGAGCATGGTTTGCATGTTCCGGGTATTCTCCTTTTGCCAAATATTCTTTGATGTCGTGGAACCAAGGTTTTCCATCTGTTTCTTCTTCAACATGAGCACAGTAAGCCGATTGGTTATGGATTTTCACCATGTTGGGATCTATGAAATTCTTGTCTAGATGTTGTATCATTGATGATAAGGTGTCCAGTGCGTCTGCGAACTCGTTCTAGACTCTTGGAATATGTTTGAATTCTATCTTTGTTAATCTCTTCATTAGTTCTTGCACATGATACAAGTATGGTAGTATCTTGGAATTCTTCATAGCCAATTCTCCTTGAACTTGATGTACCAAAAGATCCAAATCGCCAACTACCAGCAACTCTTGTATATTCATATCGATGGCCAAATTGAGCCCTAGGATGCAGGACTCGTATTCTAGCATGTTGTTGGTGCATGGAAACCTAAGCTTCGCAGATACAAGGTAATGTTGCCCTGTTTCTGACCAAAACTGCTCCGATGCCCACTCCTTTAAAGTTTGCAGCTCCATCGAAGAACATTCTCCAACCGTCGTAAGCTTCAGTAATGTCCTTTCCTACGAATGATATTTCTTCATCAGGAAAATATATTTTCAAGGGTTCGTATTCTCCTCCCAAAGGATTTTCAATAAGATGGTCTATCAATGCTTGTCCTTTGACTGCTTTCTGAGTTACATAGACGATATCGAACTCACTTAACAGTATTTGCCACTTGAATAACTTCCTGGTTGGTATAGGCTTTTGAAAGATGTACTTCAGAGGGTCCATCCTGGATATAAGGTACGTGGTATAGGCACAAAAGTAATGCCTCAATTTCTGAGCTGTCTAGGTCAAAGCACAACAAGTGCATTCTAGTAGAGAGTATCGTGCTTCGTAAGGTGTGAACTTATTACTCAAGTAGTATATGGCTTGCTCCTTTTTCCCTGTCTCATCATGTTGTCCCAAAACACATCCAAAAGCTCCATCTAATACAGATAGGTAGAGTAGCAAAGGTCTCCCAGGTTCTGGCGAGACTAAGACTTGTGGTATGGATAGGTATTCCTTGATTTTGTCAAAAGCCTTCTGACAATCTTTGGTCCAACTCATTTCAGCATCTTTTCTCAACATTTTAAAGATGGGTTCACATATAACTGTGGACTGTGTTATGAAGAGGCTGATGTAGCTAAGGCGTCCTAGGAAGCTCATCACGTCCTTTTTGCTCTTTGGTGGTGGTAACTCTTGGATAGCCTAACTTTCGACGGGTCCAACTCAATTCCTTGGTGGCTGACAATAAATCCTAGCAGTTTTCCTACGGGAACCCCGAATGCACATTTTGTGGGGTTCAATTTTAGATTGTACCTCTTTAGCCTGTCAAAGAATTTTCTCAAATCCGCTATGTAATATGCGGCCCTCTTGGACTTGATGATGACGTCATTAACATACACCTCTATTTCCTTGTCTATCATATCATGGAAGATGGTTGTCATGGATCTCATGTAAGTAGCCTCAGCATTCTTTAAACCGAATGGCATCATTTTGTAGCAGTATACTCCCCACGGTGTGATGAAGGTTATTTTCTATGCGTCTTCTTCATCCATCCAGATCTGGTGATAACCCGCGAAGAAATCTACAAAGGATAGCACCGGTCTTGACTCTATTACTATTCTTCTTTGAGTAGATGTCAGCATAACCACTGCTATTTCATTTGGAGTTCATGTTTGGCGCAATTGTCGATCAAGATATGTATGTTTGGTAGTGGAAAATCGTCCTTGGGACTTGCACTATTTAAATCCCGATAGTCAACACACACCCTGACTTTCCCATCTTTCTTCGGAACTGGTACAATGTTGGCTAGCCAGGTTGGATACTCAACTACCCTAAGGACTTTGGCTTTGATCTGCTTAGTGACTTCCTCCTTTATTTTTAGGCTTATGTCTAGTTTGAAATTTTTGAGTTTCTGCTTTACTGGCAGACACATTGGATTGATAGGCAACTTGTGAGCCACTATGGATGTGCTTAGATCGTTCATGTCATCATATGACCATGCAAAGATATCCCCATATTCCTTCAGGAAATGAATGTACTCTTCCTTCTCTGACGGTGATAGTGAATGCTTATGTGAGTCTCTTTGACGGTTTCGACATCTCCCAAATTGATTGCTTCAGTTTCGTCTAGGTTGGACTTAGGTTTATTCTCAAAGTTTTCAGCCTCTCTGACAATTTCCTCAGGTATTTCATCCTCTTCCTCTGAGTCACTATCCTTATGTTGCACTGTCTCATTACATGTCACAGTCATTGGTTCATCAGGAAAAGTAATAATAATGTTGTAGAAAGAAAATGTGAAAGATAACAATGAATAATAAATAGCAATGCATTGATTAAATTTTTTGAAAATATCCAAAACAAGTATGACTCGATGAATCGAGCAATTATTTTGAAACAAAATGCATCTTTAAAACAAAATTACTGAAAACATCTAAAATGCCTAGCATGGCTATAGAAATAAATTAGGCTAAATGCCAAGCTACCCAGGGACTCGACGGACCCGGGATGGTGTGGCAGTCCAATTTCTGAGAACAACTCCCTTCTCCACAGTCTGAATGGTGAGGCCTTCTTCCTCCTCCTCCTCCTCAATTATTGCACTGCAATCCATATCCTCATTTTATAGGAACATGTTCCTTACCCCAGCCAAAGCTTCTTCCTCTACAGATCCCCATATTATATCGTCCTGATGAAAAGTCTGACCTAGATGTGGCACTGGTTTCTCGAGATGGTAATAAGGACCACGTCATGGGGGCGACCAATTATCATATTCTTGCCATGTATACTAATACCCGAGCCCGAAATTTGTGCCATGACGTTTCAGCTGTATCGGCTTAGTAATGCCCTAGAGATTCTTCCCAAGCCCTTTGCCAGGTTCGTACCCAGACCATGCTAGTATGCTTTCTATTTTGTTACTCCACCATTTGTATTTCTCAACTGCATTGACGTGTTCAATGTGGTGATAAGTTTCCCCTCCTAGCCTTCTTCTATTCTCGATAATTGGGATAGTTTGACTGGTGTAAATGGGGTTACTTCCATCTTCGTGAATGATCACCTCCTGATGATTCTATTCGAACTTCACGTCCTAGTGTAGCGTGGAAGCCACGACCCCAACATCATGTATCCAAGGTCGACCCAACAAAAGATTGTATGTAGCTGATATGTCAAGCACTTGGAATTCAACCGAACCAAGTTGGCCCCATCTGTAGGCAGAGGTTAATCTCCTAATCGTGGCCCTTTGAGACCCATCAAAGGCTTTCACGTTCATACTTCATGCCCGTATCTTGTCGAAATCTTTGCCCAATCTTTTTAGAGTAGTCAACGGACAAATGTTGAGGCTTGAACCCCCGTCTATTAGGACCCTAACAATGAATTTGTCTTCAAATTGTACCGTGATATACAGTGCCCGGTTGTGACTTAACCCTTCAGGCGGTAATTCATCCTAGTGGAAGGTGATCTTATGATTCTCCAGCACTTGCCCTACCATGTTGGCCATTTCTCCGCATGTGATATTATTGGGCACATAAGCTTCATTTAATACCTTCATTAAAGCATTCTTATGCGCCTTTGGATTTTACAGTAGTGACATGGTGGATATATGGGGGGGGTCTTGTTTAAATGATCAACAACAGAATATTCCCTCGCTTGTACTTTCCTCCAAAAATCATCCAGTCCCATTTCAATGACAGGTTGCTTAGTAGTAGCCTCCTTGTTTGATCCTCCCAAATTTTTGGGTGTATAGATCCTTCCGGTTCTGGTCATTCCCTATGCGGCATCAGATTATTCCTTTTTGATTTTCCCTTTCACCTAAATTCGGCAATGTAATCCCAAGGTATGGCGTTGGAATTGAAAAGAGGTGTGGTTGCGACTGTCACTGTGAAAGGTGTGTCCACTTCTAGCTCAAATGGAACAGGTGTGGCTGCAGGTGGAGCTACCTCTACCTCAAATGGAACTGATGTGGTTACCTCAACCTCGACTGACGGCTATATTTGCACCACAATAGGAGTGAGTGTGACTGCAGGTTTAAAGTCATTGCCTTCTCGAATAAGCCCGATTGACCCCTCAGGATCCCATTCTTCATCCGTATCTATCACATGTACCCCATCACCCCTATGATCTGGGAGAGGATTGTTGTGGACGTTGGGTGCAACTTCTTTCGCCTGTATGACCTTGTTATCAATCAATGTCTGGATCTTATCTTTCAATGTCCGTCACTCGTCAATGGTGTGCCCCTTCATACCGTAATGATATGCACATGTTTTATTTGGGTTGACCTATTGAGATGAGTTCTCTATTGCCACAGCAGGAATATGGGTGACATAACTAGTGACTTTCAATCTTTCATACACTGGTCGATGGGTTCAGCAATAGCGGTGTATTGTTTAGGTGGTTTGCGATCAAAGTTAGGTCGGAGTTTCTGGTAATTTGGACGATTTGGAGGTGAATGATAGTAGGCTAGCTAGGTTTTATATGTGTGATAGGCGGTGGCGGGTTGAGAATATCTGAGAGATGAGGGTTGGTATGTGGGTGGAGGTATTTGGTATGTGAGCAGAGATTTTGGGCCTTGGGACACCATTACTGCCCCCACTTCTTTCTTCTTTGATATGCCACCTGATTGTAATGCTTTATTCATGGCCTGCAGTGCCTCAAAATTTGTCACTATCCTACTTTTGATACCCTCTTAAATCCTTTCTATGAGTTTGATGATATCAGAGAACTTGTGACTCTCAATGACCATTAGCCTTTCATAATACTGTGGGTCTTGTGCCCCAACAAAGAACTTGTTCATCTATTCCTCGTCTAATGCTAGTCTGGCCTTGGCTGCTTCCGACCTCCACCAAGTAGCATACTCGCAGAAAGGCTTAGTTGGCTTCTTCTTTAGGTTCTGGATATAGAAAACATCTGGTGTATTCTCCATATTAAACCTGAACAGGTCCATAAATTCTGATACTATGCTCACCCAATTGGCCCACTTCTTAGGGTTCTGGCTTATGTACCCGGACAGGGCATCTCCGGTAAGACTTCTCATGAAGAGCTGATCCTTTTATCTTTTCCAACCCCCACGAGCTTGTCATAGTAAGTTCTTAAATGAACTTTGGGATCATCTGTTCTGTCGAACAGTTTGAACTTGGGAGGTTTGTAACCGTCCGGTAGTTCCACGTCTGGTTGTATGCATAAATCCTCATAATTCAGACCTTCTATCCCTTTATCTCATTCAACACCCTGAACTCGACTTGTCAATTTCTTGAGTTCCTCGGCCATGTTCTTGATGAGCAGGTCCTTCTCAGCGGACTCTGGTGTATAGGAGATTGGTTGAGTAGAGTGAGGTACGGTTTCCACGTATATGGGGTTGTTTTGGCGAGTGCTATGGATTTGGGTGTAGTGGTGGTCATTGGTTGAGTTTTGAGGATCGGGAATAGGGTGTGGTGTGTTTTGAGGAGTATGATAGGTAGTGGTTTGTAGGTACTGGGTTGGTTGATGATGGTGTTATGGAGGAGTTGGTACCGGTAGAGGATTGGGATTTTGAGGTGGAGTTGCATATTGATGGGGTGCAGGAGGATTTTGTGGATGTTGGTTTGGCGTATTTTGAGGAGGTGTTGGGTTTTGAGCATTTTGTTGGTTAACGTATGGGACGTTCAGAGTGAGGGAGAGGTTCGCCAAGTTACGGACCTGTTCAAGTTCTCCTTGTAACTCCAATATCTTTTGTTTCAATCGCAAAACCAAGTCATTTTGTGCCGGAGTACTCTGACCGTCTGAAGTTTCGGCATTCTCAGCATTTTCTTTTCGAATACCACTCAAATCATTCATCTTAGCTTTTCCTCTGCTTTTAGTATTACTTGAAGGAGGAGGAGGAGGGCCTCTAGATCTGGTGTGATATGTTGATGATGCTAGTTTGTGCGAACCAGCCTTAGGGGATGGGAATAATAAAAAGATAAAGAAAAACAAAAGGTAAACAAGTCAGTAATGATTTTGAAATGTTTGCGGTATATAAACACATATTACGGGATTGTAAACTTTTGTCCTTATTTAGGAGCCTCATTGTGCCCGAGGTAGGTCTAGCTACATGATGATTTGGAGAATTTTAGTGCCAATAATTGCCTCATTTCATTAATGTAAAAATAGATGAAATCAAAATGACACTAAATAAGATAGGTCACTAATGTCACTTGGCCTTGTTACATTTGAAAAAGCAAATAAACCTAATCTACTTGGTCCTAGAAGGACCCTCCCCAGGCTAAATGCTCTTGTCGATCAAATCCCCCAATTTGTGCAGGTTCAGCAGTAAGTATGCCCTTGCCAAATGTCCTCATTCAACATTCTGGCAATCGGTGAATCTCTTCATCATTTTCTCTTCCAATTCCATCAGACTGTACTCCAGATATTCCAACTTTTTGTTGGACTTAAGATCCCTCTCTTTCCATTCATTGATAATTTCCATATCGGCCTTGTGCTGCTCCATGTGCTCGGCTTCAGACTCGCGAACTCTTTTGCGCAGTTTGTTATATTTCACCTGTGCTTCGGACACTTCATCTATGACCCTATTTCTTGGATCAACCCTTGGCTCGAATATTCCCCTATATTATCATCCAACCATGAGGGGTAGAAGTACACGTGACTAGCGTGATACCGATCTGGCTCGATGGTATCCTTTTCCACGATGATCTTCAAGTGTCACATGTATTGTGCTTCATTTTTGTATGGAATGGCGTCACCTTGAAAATCAGCTATGAAGTGACTCATTTTAGCAACTTGCGGTATGGCCTTATTCCTGCCTGCCTGTCTCATAACCATGGGGGAGCATAAGGGTATATTCCCCTTAACCTGATCAGTACCAAGTGTGGAACATCCCTGGTTCTGATGATGAACTCGTTGGTAGGGAACCACTCGAACATCCATTAAACCTAGTCCTTGGCCAAATTGTTGAAAAACTGCACCCATCCTACAACATCCTCTGGTTGAGCAAACATGTCTGGGATATAGGCCATTTTCTTGGGATGATGGAAGGTTATATGATCATTCCACGACCTTCATGGAAATTCCTGATGGTATTGACCTTTTTGGAGATGTTCTAACAGCCAAACTTGCAGCAGCAGATTGCAACCTTTGAAGTATTTTTACCCCTTCTAGCAGCGCTCCAAGGTCCGGTATATGTCTACTATAATCATAGGGACAATAGTTTATGTCTGTCCTTCGATCCTCTCCATCAAAGTTTTGGAAACCATGGCCAGTCTGGTGTGGATTCTATCCCCATGGATCGGGAACACTAGCATACCCAAGAAACAAGTGATGAACACAAAAACCCTGCGGTGAATCCAACCCAAAGAGGTGATGGAGAATTCATCATCGAAGATACGGTAAGATCTGTTGTGACCGTATCGTTTATAGAGAAAGTCGAAGGGTATGTAAGAATTTTTCAGGCACTCCAAGTCATCATTCTTTTTTAATCCCATCATCTTAAGAAACCCTCTAGTAGTGCGATTTTCCAGCACCAGTAAACCAGGACTATCCTAAGGTAGCCTAGAGAATCCCCCTATTTCTTCTAAGAAATGGGTCATTTCTATGTCTCCAAAGTGGAACACAGCCCTTTCTTTATCCTAGAACATTGTAGTAGCTTCGATTAACATGTTGTTTGGCTGAAGGTTCAATGAAGAAGACAAATTTCCCGAGACTCTTTTCACATGATTCTTGTAACTTGACGTGAGATCCTCCCACCAATCTAGCAACAATGGTGGTATGTCACAAACCATGCCGAATCTGGGGACCTCGTGCCTCATTTTCTACAAAACAAATATGGTTAGGCCCTTTCCCCTCCAGATTCGACTATTTATACAACAATGATTAACATATTGGCACTTATTTCTCCTAAGTTAATGCACACAATCGTGGTTGCGTCCGTTGGGATTATGGAAAACCCGATGGACTTTTGGACGAGGCTTGTCTTAAAGGGTTATTATGTGGACAACATATTAACCTGGCTAGGTTTGACCATGATGCATGCACAAATAATCAGAGTAAGGTTTCTATAGAGGTCTAGACTGGTACCCTCAAGTGGACAACTTGAGAAGGAAAGGCACGGATGTTACACCCCATGTTTTTGTACTTGAAAGTATGTTGTAAGTCAATTGATGTAAGCTCGAAAATGAGATCTTCTTTGAAAGTATATAAAGTGATTTAATGTTGTTACACCCTGTACTTCAGACATCACTGTCATTATAGGATTATCTAATGTAAACTCAAAAAGATGAAATCCTTCTACAAGGATAAGAAAGGTTTACTGAAGTCTTAAGCAAGTTAAGATGAATATGAGACTTGTTAATCATGATTTAAATGATTTTAAAGTCAAGATATGACTATATATGATGTTTGGATATGAAATATAAAGTTTGGAAAAAATCGGATTTAAGTTGCGGAAAAACTAAGGATTTGCCTTGTAATGAAGCATTTTGAGCAATATATTTTATGTGTCATGTGAGATCGTTTTGGGCTATATTATATACCAAAATGAAGGTATTGGAAAGTAGTTTCCAACGGTCCAAACCATTTATTCATACGACATCGGGGTAGAGAAATATAAATTCATATAGTAGGGTCGCCAAGTCACGTCGCCGCACTTCGGAAAAACTAGCAGTTTTATAGGCCAGTTGCGATGCAGTTTTCTCCCAATCTATTGAGAGTTACATGGAGATATTTATTTAGAATTAAAGCGTTATGTGTCTCGTTTCCAACACTGCAAATCGTTTGTCAATACGATGTTGGATTAGAGAGATACACGCCTCCAAAGTTGCACCGCTCAAGCTGCCAAGCATGCAGCTTACCCACCTACTTAGAGAATTGAGGTGGTGAGCTTATAAGTTATCTTATCCCTCGTATATCTCGTCATTATACAGAGAAAACATACACCAAAACACTCTCAATTCTCTCTAAGAACTGGTCTAAGATCCCAAGAACCAAACTAAAGGGAAATAACTCAAATCATCATCAAAGGTGTTAAAGACTACAAGAGAATGCTTCAATGATGTTGTGGTATGATTGAGGGCTATTGTGAGCTAAGTTGCGATAGGGTTTCGAGTTGTAAATACTGTCCAAGGTATGTATAACATCTTCTTGATTGTGCCTAAGGCTAATCTTGTGTTGGTTGTGTTGTTTGAGTGAAAACCATAAGATAGCACTTGAAAGAACATGAGATATGGTTGTCTCTTTGGTTGGGCTATTTTATGGCTAAATATATGATTTGTGGTGGCTGGAAATTGTGAGAAATAATTTAATAATGTTGGGGTTGCTGTTGTTAGGCTTTTATAGGTTTTAATTAAGTTGATTGAAGAAGAAAAGATGAAAAACAAGTGACTGACGGTTAACAATTAAGGTATTAGACGTATGGGGCTGTTTTGGAAGGCATTTTATGGATGTTTAAACTAGAAATAATATGGTACATATAAGTATGATATTCTGAAGGTTGTAATTTAATTTATGAAATAAGAGTTGGATTCAATTCATATCTTGTTATGAGTAAAAACGAGCTTGCTGATCAATATGATTGTTAAAATAATCGGAGAAACTCATATTGGATTGCATTGTTGGTTATAGTTGTTGTTGTTGGGTTGTTGATGACCCTTAATGGTCTTTGGGATGTATTAAAAATAGGGGAGGTTTTGCCCTATTTTTCTTAAGCCATACGTATAGCCAAATACGATGGTACGACATTATATGTTAACGACAATATCATTTCACTTGTTGAAGATGCAAGACATTGTTTTGAGCTTGGTTGAGTAATAAGGAAGATGTCATGCAGGTATGTTAAGGTTATCCCTTATTTCTTTTGGCATGATCCATACGATGCAAACAAAACGTGGAAATGCACAACTTTCATAAATGACTCTATTCATAGAAATGCTAGAGATGATTATATTCTTGATTCTCCATGTGTCATATTATTCTATCATATGTTCATGGGTCTCAAAAATATACGTAAGTTGAAAGAGTTCACTTCATGATATTACTTGAAGGCATAATGGTCTTATGCCATTCCAAGAGATTTTATTGACGTACTTCTCATGCATTGCATTCATGTACATTGACCCATAACCAGATGGCGTTATATACGTGTATATATGTATATATATGTATATGGGATATGGGAAAAGGTTATGGGGTTATATATGCACTACCACTTGATCAGCTGGTATACGTTGATGATTTTCCCACAGTGGCCGAGATAATATAATGGGATGCCCTAAGAGGCTTGATGATGTTATGAACACATATACCCATGCATAAAATGACATTTATATGCATATGCACAACATTATAATATTAAATGATTCATAGAGTTATAAAGATATACATGTTGAGTCTTTTACTCCATGTTTCTCTCATGTCTACTAGTTACTGATTTTCATTCCTTACATACTCGGTACATTTTGGTACTGACGTTCCTTTTGCCTGGGGACGCTGTATTTCATGCCCGCAGGTCCTGATAGACAGTTTGAGAGTCCTCCAACTACGCTATCAGCTCAACGAAAGGTGATGGTGCGCTCCATTTGCTCCGGAGTTGCTTTTTTGGTCAGTATGATTAGTACATATATAGATTGGTATGGTGGGACCCTGTCCCGACCTTTATGATATTATGTATTGTTAGAGACTTGTAGATAGATGTCATGTATATGGATACTTGTATGGCCTTGTCGGCCTATGTTTCGAGTATATAAAGAATCATGCCGGCCTTATAGGCCTGTACTCCGTATGTATAAGTTTGTATTCCCTTATGATTTACTCCGGTTCATTTACCTATGATGGAATGATATGAAAGATACGTTATGTTGGTACTTGGTTGAGTAAGGTACCGAGTGCCCATCACGGCCTATCAGTTTGGGTCATGACAAAAGTGGTATCAGAGTAGTTCTGTCCTAGGGAGTCTATAAGCAGTGTCTAGTAGAGTCTTATTTATGGGTATGTTGTGCACCACACTTATAATTAGGAGGTTACAGGGCATTTAGGACTCTCACTTATTCTTCTTACTTTAGATTGTGTGGTAGAGCTCAGTTGTAAGAATTCAAACTCCTAATTTCTATTTTATTCGTAATACAATGATACCTACATTCAGAAAGAGAGTTGGTAAGAGATTGAAGGTGGTTGCGGAAGAGTTGAGTCAGAGGAACTCGATTTTGCATCATACTTATGATGAGTAAATGTGAGGTCTTTAGTAGATCATGTGTGTGTACTAATATGTCTAAGCTTCTTAATAATAAGCCCTAAGGAAAGAATATCTATCCACTCGTATGGTAAAAAGGAATAAAAGAATCGGAAGGTAGACACAAGTTTCAGCAAGTAAAAGAAGCAAGGTGAAGAAGGGTACAAGGTACCTAGTTAATGAAGATTAACAATATTTACAATTCTAGCAGAGAAATATAAGCATTTTGAGTTACTTTCAACAGTAACGGGGATATATACAATTAGCCACACCCATCTTAATTATGGCCTATGGGAGCTGACAAATATAGTTTAAGAGAAGGATGTGATATCAAGATCAAGTTGGAATTAGAGTAACCTAAAATTATGGATGGATTGTTAGCATTAGTTGACATTTCCGATGGATAGTGCAAATATGGTAATAGATATTCTTGTAAGACACACAAATGATGAACTCTAAAATAGTATAATCAGATATGAATACTAGAATATTTATAAACTTCAGAAGATAGGTAGTGGATCCTAGAAGGGATAAATATTTACCTTAGTATGACTCCAACACCAAGTAAAAAAATAAAGGGAAAATGTTAGGCATTCCGAAGAGCCAGTGAGATGAAGTAAGGGGAGCTAAAAGTGAAAGAATGTTTGTTGAAGTTTTAGAGTAAAGTAATCGACAAAAATATTAGCCCGATAATATAAAGAGAGTGAATGAAGCATTATGAGTAAGATGTGATAAATGAATGATAACAGTAAATTAAAATATAACACATTGACAAAGTTTATAGTCAGTAAAGGAGAAAACAAGATATGACATGCCTTGAGGTAGTAAAAGAGTATAGGCCATAAAGTCATATCCCCGTAAAAAATGAGTTGGTGACTCCAACGTGATTACCAGAAGGAAAATTTAGACCCCAGAATAATAAAAATCAGTATGGGCTAGTGAACAAGATAAGTTGAACATGAATTAGGGACCGAATAATTTGATAATAGTCAGCATCAAGAGAATTTCAGAGATTACGTTCTGGCGATAATAAAATGGACAGGAAAAGAATAACCTTTCAAGGTCATTCAGGAAGATACTTCTCTAAAGCGAGCATTGTAAGCAAAGTTATTCTTAAGGTACTAGGTATGACAGTTACACTAGATGTCACCCTCGTGAGTAAGGAATTCAATTATCTTTGGTATAAAAGGGTTACCGCAAGGTGAGTAAGAGTCCATGAAGATGTGAAAAGAATCCAAAGATTAAGATGTAACGATGGAATAGTAAAGAAAGAATGCGGTAAAAAGGTGAAAGGAATGAGATTGCATCTATTTAGATCCTATATATTGATAGATAAGTGCAAATGAACACTTGATTTATAAGGAGCCAATGCGAGAGGTAAGTTAAGAGTAGTTGAGGAAATAAGGAAGTAGACTTCAACTTAAGTATAGTGACATAAAGAAGTTATGATCTTGTAACAACATTATCACAACAACATTGTATGCAGTCTATAAGAAAGTGGCACCTATGGTGGCTGATGAACTAAAAGAACAAAAAAAATCAAAAGGTGATATTCAAGATCATATGGGTTGCATGGAATTCCAACATATGAGGGCACTAAGATGAACCAAGTATTAACGCAACAAGTGGCAGAATGACCCAGAAAAGTTGTTGCATACATTTAAAGACAACTGAGAAGGCATGAAAGGAAATCTATGATACTACAAAGTAAATGAAGGTTTTGAGTAGTATGAATCGATATGCGTAGGTCACACGCTAAAGTATCCTATAGCGACAAGGTTTTAGGTAGATAGGAGTAAAGGTGTGAAATGGTGAGTGAGAAAGGGATGAGAACATGTAAGGCCTTGAGAGTAAGCCAATCAAAACAAGAGAGCTGATGGTTTCCATAAGCTATAGAAAGCTCGGTACAGTCTGAATGAACTTAAAGGAGTCTAAGAATAAGAGCAATTGGAAGAGATGAAATACTGCCCTGGTAGTAGAATAATGGTGTAATTGTGATAAATAAGAGAATGATGTTTGGACCTTCGATTGAGTAATGATTTAAAGGAAAGGAATTTTATGGATGGCACGGTATTAGAATACCCCATAAGATGAATCACGTTGGGATGATATGAAGTACGGTTATTGAAGTATAGTATCACCCCTAGGTGGATCAGGAAAATCACTTCAGATGTTCCCCAATGAGATGTGAGCCCTAGTGACAATGTACTACGTCACAGGCGATAGTTGGAGCTAGTGAAAGACTATAATGTTGATATTTTATACAGTCCAAGGAAGGAAAATGTAGTAGTCTATGCCTCTAGCTGTAGATCTATGGTAGCCTACCATATTTACAGCCAGAGAAGAGTGACATATCTTGTGAGATTCGTCAGCTAGCTAATCTTTGAATTCGATTACTAGATTCAGGTTGTACTAGAGTTACTATTTAAGACATGAAAACATCCTCTTTAGTAACTGAACTGAAGGAATGCCAGTATGAAGATCCTGTTCTAGATCATTACAGAGATACAACCCCTCAAAAGGAGAAGACACCATTCGAGATTATAGGAGATGGAGTCCTCAGATATTGGGGTCGATTATGTGTTCCTAATGTGGCAGGGTTGCGCCAGTAGGTTATGGGATAAGCAGTGAGAAAATAACCTAGAGTTGTGTAGCACACCTCGGTAATAATAAACCTAAGTAAGTGTTATAGTATGGTATGACATACTTAGATGCACTAAAGCTATAAGGACAAGTAACCAAGACTAGGAAAAAATATATAGCAATAGTTGTAAGTTCGGTAAGTACCAAGCGAAGAACTTCAACACACCTATATATGATCTGAGAGGCATCTTGTTATAGCTCTGTATATGTTCACAAAGTGAGGTAAAGATATTGGCAAAAAGCTGGAAAAAAGTGAAGATCCTCACATAAAAGGACAGAGTCATACATGATGCAACACATAAGGTATTCAAAGTTACGGGATTAGAAGAATTCTGATCACAGGTTGTGATGTGAAAAGAGGCCTAAAGGGGGGAATGCCCTGGTCTTTGAATTTATTTATAGAACAATTGCCTAGATGGTATACAATATGAAAATATTCATGAGATCTATAGGATATGAGATTAATAGGAAAATCAGTCAACATTCGAGGACAAATGTTTCAAAGGGGGGAATGATGTTACACACCATGTTTTTGTACGTGAAAATATGTCGTAAGTCAATTGATGTAAGCTCGAAAATGAGATCTTTTTTGAAAGTATATAAAGTTATTTAATGTTGTTACACCCCGTACTTCAGACGTTACTGTCATTATAAGATTATCTAATGTAAACTCAAAAAGGACGAAATCCTTCTACAAGGATAAGAAAGGTTTACTGAAGTCTTAAGCAAGTTAAGATGAATATGAGACTTGTTAATCATGATTTAAATGATTTTAAAGTCAATATATGACTATATATGATGTTTGGATATGAAATATAAAGTTTGGGAAAAATCAGATTTAAGTTGCGGAAAAACTGACTAAGGATTTGCCTTGTAATGAAGCCTTTTGAGCAATATATTTCATGTATCATATGAGGTTATTTTGGGACATATTACATACCAAAATGAAGGACTTGGAACCTAGTTTATAATGGTCCAAACCATTTATTCATACGATATTGGGGTAGAGAAATATGAATTTATATAGTAGGATCGCCAAGTCACGTCGCCGTACTTCGGAGAAACTAGCAGTTTTATAGGTCAGTTGCGATGCAGTTTTTTCCCAATATATTGAGAGTTACATGGAGATATTTATATAGAATTAAATCCCTATGTGTCTAGTTTCCAACGCTGCAAACTATTTGTCAATATGATGTCGGATTAGAGAGATACCCGCGTCCTAAATGGCACCGCTGAAGCTCCCAAACAGGCAGCTTACCCACCTACTTGGAGAATTGTGGAGGTGGGCTTATAAGTTATCTTCTCCCTTGTATATCTCATCATTATACACAGAAAAAATATACGAAACACTCTCAATTCTCTCTAAGAGCTGGTCCAAGATCCCAAGAACCAAACTAAAGGGAAATCAACTCAAATCATCATCAAATGTGTTAAAGACTACAAGAGAATGCTTCAATGATGTGTGGTGTGATTGAGGGCTATTGTGAGCTAAGTTGAGATATGGTTTCGAGTTGTAGATGTTGTCCAAGGTATGTATAACATCTTCTTGATTGTGCCTAAGGCTAATCTTGTGTTGGTTGTATTATTTGAGTGAAAAACCATAAGATAGCACTTGAAAGAACATGAGATATGGTTGTCTCTTTGGTTTGGATGTTTTATGGCTAAATATATGGTTTGTGGTGGCTGGAAATTGTAAAAAATAATTTGATAATGTTGTGGCTGCTGTTGTTAAGCTTTTCTAGGTTTTAATTAAGTTGATTAAAGAAGAAAAGATGAAAAACAAGTGATTGATGGTAAAAAATTAAGGTGCTAGATGTATGGGGCTGTTTTGGAAGGCATTTTGTGGATGTTTTAAACTAGAAATAATATGGTACATATAAGTATGATATTTTGAAGGCTGCAAGCTAATTTATGAAATAAGAGTTGGACTCAATTCATGTGACGACTCGGCCATTCGTCTCATGAGTTACCGCCTCATTTTTCCCATTTCTGCTTCTTTATGCTTTGTTTATTTGTGTTATTTGATATTGGGTTGGTCGGATCGAATCCGGAAGGAATTTGGCAAGGTTTGAGATACCTAGTCTCTTTTAAGGAAGTTTAAGCAGAAAAAGTCAACCAAATATTGACTTATGTATTAGAGGGCTCAGATGTGAGTTCTGATGGTTTGGTTAGCTTTGGGAGGTGATTTTTGGCTTAGAAGAGCGACCAGAATGAATTTTGGAGGTCCGTAGTAGATTTAGGCTTGAATTGGCGAAGTTGTTATTTTGGCGATTTCCAGTTGATAGGCGAGGTTTTCATATAGGGGTCAGAATAGAATTCCGAGAGTTGTAGTAGTTCCGTTTTGTCATTTGGGATGTGTGTGCAAAATTTTAGGTCATTCGAACATGGTTTGGTTGGGTATTTGATCAAAAACGTAATTTGGAAGATTTTAGAAAGTTTGGCTTGAATCCGATGTGTTTTGGGTGATTTGATGTTGTTTGAAGTGTTTTGATGATTGCAACAAGTTTGAACAAGGTATTAGGATATGTTGGTACTTTTGGTTGAGGTCCCGGGCCCTCAGGATGATTTTGGATGGTTGACGGAAAGGTTTAGACTTGTGAAGTTGCAGAACCTCAGCTACTTCTGGTATTTCCGCACTTGTGGATTGGGAACCACAGGTGAGACGCTGCACGTGCGGAATAGGAGCCGCAAAAGCAGATTTTGGAGGGAACAGCAGGAACCGCAGATGCAGTAGTGTGACCGCACCTGTGAAGGCACAGGTGCGGAGAGTTGATCGCAGATGCGAAGTTGGTCCTTTAAGGGAATAACCGCAGAAGCGGTAATTTGACCGCATATGCGGTATCACAGAAGCGGTGGGCATGTCACAGATGTGAAAATCCCTGGCCAGAAGGTATATATTGCTTCCTTTGCGAATTTTTACAAAGAACTCTATTTTTGAAGGCGGAAAAGAGGCTAGGGCATAGGATCTCAAGAGTAATCAAAGGATATCGGTTCGGTAAGTTCCCTAAGCTTAATTACCTGGGATTAAGATCATTTTTCCACTGTTTAATCATGGTTTTAGTGGAGATTAAGGGCAAAAAATGGAGGATAGAGCTTGAGTTTAAGAGGCCTTTAAAGGAAGATTTGAGGGGCCATTTGGACTCTGATTTTAGTGTTCTTGCTATACATAGACTCGTGGGGAGACGAGGAATCTATTGATGTAAAAATTTCTCAATTTCAAGACGTGGGCCCGGGGGTCGGGTTTTGGTAATTTCGGGATTTTTGGTATTTTTTGATTGTTTTCGCTTGGGCTTCGTTCCCTTGGCATATTTTGACGTCCTCGTTCTGATTTTGGATAGATTCGACACATATGGAGGCCGATTCAAGGGGCAAAGGCATCGCGGAATAGTATTTCACCGGTTTGAGGTAAGTAACCATTGTAAATCTGGAACTGAGGGTACAATACCCCGGTATTTGACTTGTTTTGATAAACGCGGTGACGCACATGCTAGGTAACGAGCATGTGGGCGTGCACTGGTAGGGATTGTGACTTGGTCCATCCCGTAGTGACTATTAAGCTGCGTATATGATTTGGAAATATTGTGTTATTCCGTATCTTGGATATTTATATTGTATCATGGGCTGCCTGCCCTTTTTGGCATTGTGCCGACCTGTAGAAACCCTTAGGGGCATTTTGACTATTTTTCCTCACTTTACTTGCTAGAAGCAAATCCTCAGTCATGTTTTACCTGCTTAAATATTTAAAACTGGTTTTATTACCCTACTCCCAATTGTTAGGTTAAAGACCGAGAGTGGTTGAGAACCCAATTGTGAGAAAATTTATATATATGTGAGTTATAGATTGGGTTGCACACCGCAGCAATACTATTATGGATCAGGCTGCATGCCGCAGCGATATATATATTGGATCGGGCTGCACGCCGTAGTGATATGACGCTTGGGTTGTAGGATCCCCTCCGGAGTCTACACACCGACAGTGAGCGTAGTCGACTATTATATATCGATCGGGCTGCACGCCGTAGCAGTTACTATGATTTCTATTATTATGAGATACTAATAAGCCGAGTGTTGAGATTAAGTAATGTGTGACGAGAATCGAGTGACGAGTAACTGAGAGGCTTCCCGAGGGGCCATATTTTAAGTGATTCCTTGCCCGAGAGGCCTTGTTAAGATGTTTTCACTGATTTCACTCTTCTTTTAAATATGCCTCTGTTGATATACTGCTAAGTATTTGATTTCAAATGTTTAAACTGGAAACATGATTTTATAACGAAAACGGCTTTTAAACTGTAAAGATGACCTGATATTCTATTGATTATTCAGTTATGTATTTTTGAACTGCTCGTTACTACTTTCAGTCCTTATTTACTCTAGTTACTTACTGAGTTGGCATACTCACGTTACTCCCTGCACCTTGTGTGCAGATCCAGGTGCCCGAGAGGCCGAGTGAGGGATTTCAGTTGTTTCAGCATTTGACAGAGACTTCGAGGTAGCTGCATGGTTCCCGCAGCCCTGTTCTCTCCCTCCTATCCTATTATTTTTCCGCATTTCCTAGACTATTGATGTATTAGGTATTCAGACTTGTATTAGAGGCTCTAGACTCGTGACACCAGATTGTTGGGGCTATGTAGCTTATTGTTATTTTGACTTTCCGCATTTCTTTGTTGCCCTAATGTTTACAATGAATTTTGTATCTAAAACTTGCATTGGAAAATGGCTTAATGTTGTTGGAAAGAGGGTTATGGTTATTGATTAGTTGGCTTGCCTAGTAATGTGATAGGCGCCATCACGACCGGTATTTGGGGTCGTGACAAGTTCGTATCAAAGCCTAGGTTACATAGGTCTCGCGAGTCATGAGCCGGTGTAATAGAGTCTCGCGGATCGATAGGGAGATGTTTGTGTTTATCCTCGAGAGGCTGTAGAACCTTTAGGAAAAATTCTTCATATTCTTGAAATTCTTGTCGTGCGAACTTGTTGATCCGAATACTAAACTTCTATTATTCCATTCTCTCACAAATGGTGAGGACACGAGCTACCGGGCGGGGTAGACGACCACTAGCTTCACCAGTTGGGGCCACCAGAGGCTGAGGACGCGGTCGAGGCCGTGGTAGGGGCAGAGCAGTTAGGGAAGCACCTGCAGATCCACCAGCTACCCCAGTTTAGGATCATGTCATAGTTGTAGACGCTACAACAGCACCAGCTGTGCCCATTGTGATTCCAGGCCTTCAGGAGGCTTTAGCTCAGATCTTATCAGTTTGTACCGGTTTGGCTCAGGCGATTTCAGTTACTACGGCCACAACTATTTCTCAGGCCGGGGGAGGCACCCAGACTCCCGTTGCTCGCACACCTGAGCATGTTGTACAGGGACTCCAAATACCGGGGGCACCTCCAGCCTAGCCGGTTGCACCAGCTCAGGAGTTTGTGGTACCAGTTATGTCGGACGACGAGCAGCGTCAACTTGAGAGGTTTGGTAGACTCCAGCCTCTATCATTCAGTGGTGCAGAGGGCGAGGATTCCTAGGGTTTCTTGGATAAGTGCCAGTGGATGTTTCGTACAATAAGGATTCTTGAGACTAGTAGTGTGTCATTTACTACCTTTTAGTTTTTTGGGGTTGCCTTCACCTGGTGGGAGGCGTATGAGAGGCGTAGGCCTGTTGGTGGAATGCCCCTTACATGGAAGTAGTTCTCCATTCTCTTCCTGGAGAAGTATGTACCACAGTCGAGCCGAGAGGAGTTGTGCATGTAGTTTGAGAAGCTGCGTCAGGGGGAGATGACGGTGACGCAGTATGAGATGCGGTTCTCTAAGTTATCTTGTCATGCGGTTTGGATGGTTCCCACAGATCAAGAGAGGATCAGGAAGTTTGTTGATGGCCTCATGTACTAGCTTCGGATTCTCATGACTAGGGAGAGGGTTACAGGTGCTACCTTCGAGGAGGTTATTGATATCGCCCGTGAGATTGAGATGGTTCGCCGACAGGAGCGAGATGAGAGGGAGGCCAAGAGGCCTCGGGGATCTGGTAGCTTTAAGAGTGCTCCTTTGAGGGTTAGTTCCAGCATGGCAGAGGCCGTTTATTCAGGAAGGCCCATTCAGCTCGCCCAGGTTACCGTAGAGCACTATCAAGTCATGGCTTTCATAGTTCTCATCAGGGCCACTCATCACTTAGTGCCCTCCCAGCTCATCTCGTGCCCCATCAGTCTAGGGTTCTTCCATGCCAGGTCCTTCTACTAGTCATTCCAGTGCCAGGGGTTCCTTTCAGTCCCCATCTCCAGCACCGGGGAGTTGTTATGAGTGTGGAGAGTTTGAGCATATGAGGAGGCAGTTCCTCGTTTTCGTGATGGTCAGTCTTAGCAGAAGGATGAACTCTCAACTTCTGCTCCAGTTACCTCACCACCCACCTAGCCATCTAGGGGTGGAGGTTAGTCAGCCAGGGGCCGCCCTAGAGAGGGAGGTCGATCAGGTGGTGGTTAGGCCCGTTTCTATGCTCTTTCGGGTAGACTCGACGCTATGGCTTCAGATGCTGTCATTACAGTTATTGTTTCAGTCTGCCATAAAGATGCCTCTATATTATTTGATCATGGTTCCACCTTTTCTTATGTGTCATCATACTTTTCTCGTTATTTGGGTACACCCCATGAGTTTCTTGCCTTACTTGTTCATGTATCTACCCTGGTGGGCGATACTGTCGTTGTAGACCGTGTGTACCGGTCATGTGTGGTGACTATTAGGGGTTTGGAGACTGGAGTGGATCAATTATTATTGAGAATGGTGGATTTTGATGTCATATTGGGCATGGATTGGTTATCTCTGTGTCATGCTATTTTGGACTGTCATGCTAAGATAGTCACATTGGCTATACCGGGTGTTCCACGGATCGAGTGGCGAGGTGTGACTGATTATGTTCCTAGTAGAGTGATCTCATTCTTGAAATCCCAGCGTATGGTTGGGAAGGGTTTCCTTTCATATCTAGCATTTGTGAGGGATGTCGGAGTTGAGACTCCCATTATTGATTCTGTTCCAGTTGTGAGGGATTTTCCAGATGTGTTTTCTGTAGACCTGTCGAGCATGCCACCAGACAGGGATATTGATTTTGGTATTGATCTGGTGCCGGGCACTCAGCCCATTTCTATTCCGTCGTATCGTATGGCACTAGCGGAATTGAAGGAATTAAAAGAACAACTTTAGGAACTCCTTGATAAAGGGTTCATTTGGCCTAGTGTGTCACCTTGGGGTGCGCCGGTTCTGTTTGTGAAGAAGAAGGATGGCACAATGAGAATGTGCATTGATTATAGACAATTGAACAAAGTAACAATTAAGAACAAGTATCCTTTGCCTCGCATTGATGATCTATTCAACTAGCTTCAAGGAGAGAGAGTGTTCTCTAAGATTGATCTCCGTTTGGGTTATCACTAGTAGAAGATCAGGGATTTGGATATTCTTAAGACGGATTTCAGGACCCGATATGGTCATTCCGAGTTCTTGGTGATGTCTTTTGGGCTGACCAATGCCCCAGCAGCGTTCATGCATTTGATGAACAGCGTGCCTTATCTTGATTCGTTTGTCATAGTCTTCATTGATGATATTCTAGTGTATTCGCATAGTCAGGAGGAGCATGCGGAGCATTTGAGAGTTGTATTGCAGAGATTGAGGGAGGAGAAGCTTTATGCAAAATTCTCCAAGTGTGAGTTTTGGCTCAGTTCAGTGGCTTTCTTGGGGCACATGGTGTCCAGCGAGGGTATTCAGGTTGATCCGAAGAAGATAGAGGTGGTTAAGAGTTGGTCCAGACCATCCTCAACCACAAAAATTCGTAGCTTTCTTGGTTTGACGGGTTATTATCGCTGGTTTGTTCAGGGATTCTCATCTATCTCATCGCCCTTGACCAATTTGACTCAGAAGGGTGTTTCATTTGTATGGTCGGACGAGTGTGAGGAGAGCTTTTGGAAGCTCAAGACAACTTTGACCATAGCTCCAGTACTAGTTTTGCCATCAGCTTCAGGTTCATACACCGTGTATTGTGATGCTTCGAGAGTTGGGATTGGTTGTGTGTTGATGTAGGAGGGTAGAGTTATTGCTTATGCTTCTCGTCAGTTGAAGCCCCAGGAGAAGAACTACCCCGTTCATGATTTGGAGTTGGCTGCTATAGTTCACGCATTGAAGATTTGGAGACATTATTTATATGGTGTGTTTTGTGAGGTGTTTACTGACCATCGTAGCCTCCAACACTTGTTCAAATAGAAGGATCTCAATTTGAGGTAGCAGATATGGTTAGAGTTGCTTAAGGTTTATGATATCACTATATTGTATCATCCGGGAAAGGCCAATGTGGTGGTCGATGCTTTGAGCTGAAAGATAGTGAGTATGGGGAGTCTGGCATATATTCCAGTTGGGGAGAGACCCTTTGCAGTTGATGTTCAGGCCTTGGCCAATCGGTTTGTGAGATTAGATGTTTCGGAGCCCAGCCGGGTATTGACTTGTGTGGTTTCTCGGTCTTCCTTATATGATCGCATCAGAGAGCGTCAGTATGATGATCCGCCTTTACTTGTTCTGAAGGACAGAGTTCAGCATGATAATGCCAGAGATGTGACCATTGGTGATGATGGGGTGTTGAGGATGCAGGGCTGGATTTGTGTGCCCAATGTGGATGAGCTTCGGGAGTTGATTCTGGAGGAGGCCCATAGCTTGCGGTATTGCATTCATCTGGGTGCCACGAAGATGTATAAGGATTTGAGACAACACTATTGGTGGAGGAGAATAAAGAAAGACATTGTAGGATTTGTGGCTCGGTGTATCAATTATCAGTAGGTGAAATATGAGCATCAAAGATCGGGTGGCTTGCTTCAGCAGATGGTTATTCACGAGTGGAAGTGGGAGAGGATCACTATAGACTTTGTTGTTGGACTTCTGCGGACTTTGAAGAAGTTTGATGCTTTTTGGGTGATTGTGGATCGGCTGACCAAGTCCGCGCACTTCATTATGGTGTGTACCACCTATTTTTCAGAGCGGTTGCCAGGGATCTATATCCAGGAGATTGTTCGTTTGCATGGTGTCCCAGTTTCCATTATTTTAGATAGGGGCGCTCAATTTACTTTGCAGGTTTGGAGGTATGTGCAGAGAGAGTTAGGTACTCAGGTGGAGTTGAGCACGGCTTTTCAACCTCAGACGGATGGACAATCCGAGCGCAATATTCAAATATTGGGGGACATGTTACGTGTTTGTGCCATTGATTTCGGAGGGTCATGGGATCAGTTTCTACCACTTGTAGAGTTTGCCTATAACAACAGCTACCAGTCGAGTATTTAGATGGCTCCATATGAGGCTTTGTATGGGAGGCGGTGTAGATCTCTAGTTGGTTGGTTTGAGCCTGGTAAGGCTAGGCTATTGGGGACTAATTTGGTACATGATGCTTTGGAGAAGGTGAAGGTGATTCAGGAGAGGCTTCGTATAGTGCAGTCGAGACAAAAATGTTATGCCGATAGGAAGGTTCGAGATATGTCCTACATGGTTGGCGAGAAGGTTCTGTTGAAGGTTTCACCCATGAAGGGTGTTTTGAGATTCGGGAAGAAAGGGAAATTGAGTCCTCGGTTCATTGGACCTTTTGAGGTGCTTCAAAGGGTTGGGGAGGTGGCTTATGAGCTTGCTTTGCCACCCAGCTTGTCGAGTGTGTATCCAGTATTTCATGTTTCTATGCTCCGAAAGTATATTGGGGATCCGTCTCATGTTTTGGATTTCAACACGGTTCAGTTGGATGAGGATCTGACTTATGATGTGGAGCCATAGCTATCTTGGGTCGGCAGGTTCGAAAGTTGAGGTCAAAGGATATAACTTCAGTGAAAGTGCAGTGGAGAGGTCGGCCCGTGGAGGAGGCTACCTGGGAGACCGAGCGGGAGATGCGGAGCAGATATCCTCACCTATTTGAGGCTTCAAGTATGTTTCTTGACTCGTTCAAGGATGAATGTTTTTTTAAGTTGGGGAGGATGTGACGACCCGGCCAGTCGTCTTATGAGTTACCGCTCCATTTTCCCCATTTCTGCTTCTTTATGCTTTGTTTATCTATGTTATGTGATATTGGGTTGGTCGGATCGAATCCGGAAGAAATTTGGTAAGGTTTGAGACACCTAGTCTCTTTTAAGGAAGTTTAAGTTGAAAAAGTCAATAGGATGTTGACTTATGTGTTAGAGGGCTCGGATGTGAGTTCCGATGGTTCGTTTATCTTCGGGAGGTGATTTGTGGCTTAGGAGCGCGACCAGAATGAATTTTGGAGGTCTGTAGTAGATTTAGGCTTGAATTGGAGAAGTTGTTATTTTGGCGATTTCAGGTTGATAGGCGAGATTTTGATATAGGGGTCGAAATGGAATTCCGAGAGTTGCAGTAGTTCCGTTGTGTCATTTGGGATGTGTGTGCAAAATTTCAGGTCATTCGGACATGGTTTGGTTGGGTTTTTGATCGAAAACGTAATTTGGAAGATTTTAGAAAGTTTGGCTTGAGTCCGATGTGTTTTGGGTGATTTGATGTTGTTTGAAGTGTTTTGATGATTAGATCAAGTTTGAACAAGGTACTAGGATATGTTGGTACTTTTGGTTGAGGTCCCGGGGGCCTCGGGAAGATTTCAGATGGTTGACGGAAAGGTTTAGACTTGTGAAGTTGCAGAACCTCAGCTGCTTCTGGTATTTTCGCACCTGCGGATAGGGAACTGCAGGTCCGATGACGCACGTGCAGAACAGGAGCCGCAGAAGAGGATTTTGGAGGGAACAGCAGGAACCACAGATGCGGTAGTGTGATCGCACCTGCTAAGGCGCAGGTGCTGAGTTGACCGCAGATGCGAAGTTGGTACTTTAAGTGAATAACCGCATAAGCGGTGGGCGTGTCGCAGATGCGAAAATCCCTGGCCAGAAGGTATATATTGCTTCCTTCGCGAATTTTTGCAAAGAACTCCATTTTTGAAGACGGGAAAGAGGCTAAGGCATATGATCTCAAAAGGAATCAAAGGATATCAGTTGGGTAAGTTTCCTAAGCTTAATTACTTGGTTTTAAGATCATTTTCCACTGTTTAATCATGGTTTTAGTGGAGATTAAGGGCTAAAAATGGAGGATTAGGGCTTGAATTTAAGAGGCCTTTAAAGGAGGATTTGAGGGGCCGTTTGGACTCCGATTTTAGTGTTCTTGATATGCATAGACTCGAAGATGAGGAATCTATTGATGTAAAAATTTCTGAATTTTGAGATGTGGGCCCAGGGGCCGGGCATTGGTAATTTCGGGATTTTTGGTATTTTTCGATTGTTTTCGCTTGGGCTTCGTTCCCTTGGCATATATTGACGTCCTCGTCCTGATTTTGGATAGATTCGATGTGCATGGAGGCCGATTCGAGGGGCGAAGGTGTCGCAGAGTAGTATTTCCCCGGTTTGTGGTAAGTAACCATTGTAAATTTGGAACTGAGTGTACAAAACCCTGGTATTTGACTTGTTTTGATAAACACAGTGATGCACATGCTAGGTAACGAGCATATGGGCTTGGTCTGTCCCATAGCGACTATTAAGCTGCGTATTTGATTTGGAAATATTATGTTATTCCGTATCTTGGATATTTATACTGTATCATGGGCCGCATGCCCTGTTTGGGTCCTTGTGCCGACCTGTAGAAACCCTTAGGCGAATTTTGACTATTTTCCTCACTTTACTTGCTAGAAGCAAATCCTCAGTCATGTTTTACCTGCTTAAATATTTAAAACTGGTTTTATTACTCTACTCCCAATTGTTAGGTTAAAGACCGAGAGTGGTTGAGAACCCAATTGTGAGGATATTTATATATATATATATATATATATATATATATATATATATATATATATATATATATATATATGTGAGTTATGGATCGGGCTGCGCGCCGTAACAATACTATTATGTATCGGGTTGCACGCCGCATCGATATATATATTGGATCGGGTTGCACGCCGCAGTGATATGATGGTTGGGCTGTAGGAGCCCCTCTAGGGTCTGCCCACCTCCAGTGAGCGTAGTCGACTATTATTTATGGATAGGGTTGCACGCCGCAGCGATTACAATGATTTCTATTATTATGAGATACTAATGAGCCGGGTGTTGAGAGTGAGTACTATGTGACGAGAGTCGAGTCACGAGTAATTGAGAGGCTGCCCGAGGGGCCATATTCTGAGTGATTCCTTGCCCGAGAGGCCTTGTTATGATGTTTCACTGATTTCACTCTTCTTTTAAATAAGCCTCTATTGATATACCACTAAGATTTGATTTCAAATGTTTAAACTGGAAACGTGATTTTATAATGAAAACGGATTTTAAACTGTAAAGATGATCTGATATTCTGTTGATTATTCAATTATATATTTTTGAACTGCTCGTCACTACTTTCAGTCGTTATTTACTATAGTTACTTACTGATTTGGCGTACTCACATTACTCCCTGCACCTTGTGTGCAGATCCAGGTGCCCGAGAGGTCGAGTGAGGGCTTTCAGCTGTTTCAGTATTTGACGGAGACTTCGAGGTAGCTGCATGGTGCCCGCAGCCTTGTTCTCTCCCTCCTATCCTATTATTTTTCCGCATTTCCTAGACTACTAATGTATTAGGTATTCAGACTTGTATTAGAGGCTCTAGACTCATGACACCAGATTGTTGGGGCTGTGTAGTTTATTATTATTTTGACTTTCCGCATATCTTTGTTGCTGTAACGCTAACAATGAATTTGGTATCTAAAACTTGCTTTGGAAAATAGCTTAATGTTGTTGGAAAAAGGGTTGTGGTTATTGATTAGTTGGCTTGCCTAGTAATGTGATATGAGTCATCACGACCGGTATTTGGGGTCGTGACAATTCATATCTTGTTATGAGTAAAAACGAGCTTGCCGCTCAATATGATTGTTAAGATAATCGAAGAAACTCATATTGCATTGCATTGTTGTTGTTGCTATTGTTGGTTATAGTTGTTGTTGTTGGGCGGTTGATGACCCTTAGTGGTGTTTGGGATGCATTAAAAATAGGGGAGGTTCTACCCGATTTTTCTTAAGCCATACGACTAGCCAAATACGATGGTACGCCATTATATGTTAACGACAATATTATTTCACTTGTTGAAGATGCAAGACATTGTGTCGAGCTTGGTTGAGTAATAAGGAAGATGTCATGCAGGTATGTTAAGGCTATCCCTGATTTGTTTTGGCATGATCTATACGATGCAAACGAAACGTGCAAATGCACAACTTTCATAAATGGCTCTATTCATAGAAATGCTAGAGATGCTTATGTTCTTGATTCTCTATGTGTCATTTTATTCTATCATCTGTTCATGGGTCTCAAAAAAATACGTAAGTTGAAAGAGTTCACTTCATGATATTACTCGAAGTCATAATGGTCTTATGACATTCCAAGAGATTTTATTGATGTACTTCTCATGCATTGCATTCATGTACATTGACCCATGACCAGATGACGTTATATACGCGTATATATGTATATATATATATATATATGTATATGAGAAAGGTTATGGCGTTATATACGTACCACCACCTGATCAGCTGGTATACATTGATGATTTGCCCACAGTGGCCGAGATGATATGATGGGATGCCTCCAAAGGCTTGATGATGTTATGAACACATATACCCATGCATGGTATGACATTTATATGCATATGCACAACATTATAATATTAAATGATTCACAGAGTTATAAAGATATACATGTTGAGTCTTTTACTTCATGTTACTCTCATGTCTACTAGTTACTGATTTTCATTCCTTACATACTCGGTACAATATTTGTACTGACGTCCCTTTTGCTTGGGGATGCAATTTTTCATGCCCGCAGGTCCTGATAGACAGGTTGAGAGTCCTCCAACTATGCTATCAGCTCAGCGGAAGGTGTTGGTGCGCTCCATTTGCTCCAGAGTTGCTTCTTTGGTCAGTATGATTAGTACATGTATAGATTGGTATGGCGGGACCTTGTTCCGACCTTTATGATATTATGTATTCTTAAAGGCTAGTAGATAGATGTCATGTATACAGATACTTGTATGGCCTTGTCGGCCTATGTTTCGAGTATATAAAGAATCATGCCAGCCTTATAGGCCTGTACTCCGTATGTATAAGTTTGTATTCCCTCATGATTTACTCCAATTCATTTACCTATGATTGAATGATATGAAAGATACGTTATGTTGGTACTCGGTTGAGTAAGGTACCGGTTGCCCGTCGCGGACCATCGGTTTGGGTCGTGATAATGGAACCGTCGACTACACCGCTGATCGACTTTAAAGGGTGTATATATACGAAGAGTGCAAACAATCATCAAGCGTTGCTATAGGATTGATTACGCCCGAGCGGAATATGATGTTGAGCATGATTTATGCAACAATAAATAGCATGTTGTCACGTATTTGCACGTTAAAAATGATAAATGCGGTATTTAAATAATTGAAAGACGTTAAGAAATAAAACAAGAGACAAGTCAGTTTCAGGAAATAAAAGAAATCATGAATGCTTGAGAAATAGACAATTAAATCCAATTAAGGGGGAAGGGGAAAGGGTGCACAGGTATTAACAGAATAAAGCATGCTTAAGACTAATTCACAAAAACAAGTTCGTTATGGTAAGAGCCTAAAATATCCCCAGCAGAGTCGCCATGGTGTCGCGCCCCCTTTTTCCTCGCAGAGTCCAGGTTTCGACATTTTGGGACAACTCATTTTCTTTTGGGAATTGGCTATGGAATTTGAAGAGTCTCCACCTAACGGATTTAAGGTGTGTTAGGGCACCTAAAGCAAATAACTCATAAACCGGTTTACATAACCAGATATTGGGTAAGGGCTCGAAATAACCTTGAGGGGAAGGTGTTAGGCACCCCTCGAGGTCCACAATGGTGGGTCCCGGCCAAACTCGAATTAGATGAATTAGTCTTATAAGCAAATAAAGCAATTTAGACAAATAGATATTACGTTTAAAACAGGGAGTAAAAGGGGTCCTAGGGTTTTTAGCCTATAGGATCACTTCTGTGCAATACTTTGTAATAGTCCCCAAGTTGGGGTGCTACACATAGCATTCGCGCACATGTCATCATATTCTTTACTACCCGATTACCCTCCCCTTAATTATTGTTACCTAAGCGCTCTAATAGTATCCAATACGTGCATTATGCGTGCATTACCCATCCATGTGGCCCTGGAGGTGTTTAGGACCTCTATTGAAAGAAGTTCTAGACTCGCCTATGTTGTTTAAAAAGGAGAAAACTAAGCGACAAACAAAAATCAAATAGGACTATCACATAAAGATGCAATTAAAGGCTCATATTTACCTCCACAAATAGACAAACAATTGCACGTCTCAAACAAATAGTTTTAAACGATTTAAAAGTCCTATAGTAGGATATCTAGATGAGCACAACATATGCAACAATTTTATTAAAACGGGGGCAGTAAATACCAATTCAGTTTGCCTACTGATTTTTATTACTTCCTGAATATGGGAAGTTCCAAGTAGCAGGAAAATAGCAGTTTTAAAACCCAGAACTCAATCAACCTAAATGATAACCGGACATGATTTTTTATAAATCGGGTGTCTAAGGTGTAAACTGATTACTAATTTTAGCGGCTGATTTTATCTTAAACCCTGTAGGCATGATTTCTAAGTGCAGAAGCTGATTCAAAATTTTTATAGGCATGGCATCTAAATACAGAAATGATTTCAATCTTATTTACATGGTCTCTAGAATGCAAAACTAATTTTACAACCTTTAGACATGGTATCTAAATGCAGAAACTGATTTAAAACCTTATAAGCATGGTATCTAGATGTTGGAACTGATTTAAAACCTTATAGGCATGATATCTAAATGCATGAATTAATTTTAACACTTATTTGCATGAATGACTAAGTGTCAAGACTAATTTCTATATGTGTTTCTATAGGCATGATTTCTAGGCGAGTAAAGCATCAATCAATTGCCAAGCGGACTTAACAAGGAAATTTCTAGAAACATGATTTCTAATGTGCACACGAAGGTTTTGAAGACATGATTATCGATGTAAAATTGAGACTTAGAAGCAGGTTTTCTAATGATGTGAAGGATGAAAATTCAGGATTTAAAGGATTAGATGAGTTCTATGGGCATAGTTACTAATACACATAAGTAAAAAAATATCGCAGCAATCTATAGGCATGATTTCTACCCGTTCCCAACAAAATATATATAAGAATTCGTCCCAGTTTTACTAATAACCCCAATATCTATTTTACAAGGAATTATTAGTACAAACCAAATATAAATGAATTATAGAATGAAACTGCTATACTATAAGGAGCCTGGATAAGGCCAAAAGTAATCCTGGAAGCCAGGCCTTCAGCCAAGTCTGAAACATGCCAATATTCTCATAGTGCACCCAATGGTCTTCTGGTATGTCAAAGTTCCCAAGGGCCTCAGGGACTCCGGGCAATGCTCACACCAGAAAACTTTAAAGAAACATTTTGTGAGAAAGTTTTGGAGAGCCAGCCTAGTGTGTCAGAGTTCATAGGAGTCTCATGGGCTCCTAGGCAGTGCTCACACTAGAGGGGTAGGATCCTATATGTTCTAAGAGTAGGAGTTGAAAATAGTTTGGATTTTCAGTTAAGAGATAACAATAGGAAAGTGAAGCAAACGGGATCCAAGGGTCTAGCCTTGGCTTTCAGCCGGCTAGATAGTGCAACAAACAAGGAATAGGAAGATTGTGATGGAGAATGTGTGTTAGAATAAGAGCAAGAACTTTTGTGTGTGTGTTTCTTTCTGAGTGTTCGTGTAAGTGTGAGTCTATGTTGAAAATCAGAACAAGCAGGTTTTTATAGTATGCAATAGGATAGGTCACATAAGGTAATGAATCAATCACACATACATAAGGCATGAAAAATCAATCAGTAATCAGTCAGGAATCAATTAAGAGGGCAGAATCAAATAAGTGTCACTTAATTTGAGGAAAAATCTCACATAGAATCAATTCGTAATTAAGAGCAAGGTTAATAAGGTAAGAAACAGTTTCTAGAATCAATTAGGAATCGGGATAAACAATCAATCCAATAATAAGGCAGGAACAAGTAAAAATTAAATAAGGAAATATGGGTACTAAATTCAAACCCGAATTTAGGTAAGTAAATCAATTAACAACTTAATTGCCAGAGTTAAAGGTAACATGCAAAAGACAACATGATAAATAGTCAGAGAATCAAATCCCTAGAATATGTCAAAGGCATAGAGATGAAACTCAAAAGAATCGGTCGAAACAATAAAGAAGAAAATCATAGTTGAAAGCATTTAAACGTCTAAGCATTTTTACATAAAGCTCGTTAGAAATCAAAACCCTAGGGTTTTAGAACACAACCACTAGATTCAGTTGAACAAGTAGAGAAAATTAAGGTTAAACACTAAAAGAAATGGTATTTTTCATAAACTTAAAGGGGTGAAATCCTAGTTTTAGAGAAGACAAAAGAAATCGGTTAATAATAAGAAACACAAAAAGTTTTTTTAAGGGAAATTACAAAATAAACTTAAAAATATCTTAGATCTACAAGGATCTGAACGGATTTGAGTAGCAAGAGACTAGGGTTTTAAGAGAATGACAGAGATGAAAGAAAATCTGGTTTGGAACCAGAGATTCGAGCCATAAACAAAAGATAGTAGTACTCACAAACGGACATGACCGTAGGTAGATTCATAAACGGCTTCAAACAAATCTGGGTTGGATTTCTTTGAGATTCTTTCATAAATAACAAAATCGAACAACCAGAAGAGGTAAGAGGCCGGCAGGGGCCTGAAATCACAGAGGAACCCCATGGAACGGGTAAAAATCGAAGGGATTTGGGGAAATTTTGGGGTCGAGATGCTAGGGTTAGGGATAGTTTCAGAGAGAACGAAGAAGAGGTATTCAAGGGCAGTAGGGTTGGAGAAAATGACTAGGGTTTAGCGGGTTAGGGGTAATTAAAAAAGGCAATAACATCTTGGACCGTTGATCTTTGAGATCAACGACCAGAATTTGATTTGGTCTTGGGAGGGTTTAAAGAAACGGGTTATGGGTTAGTTTAATTGGGTTGGGGTAGAAAATTGGGCTAGGGTCTTAGATTAAAAAGAGGCTATATGTTAAATACCCAATTAATTTAATAAAATAATTTTATAAAATAATTTATAAATGATAAAATTGTGATATATAAAATAATTATTTAACATTATAAAAATATAAAAAGTCATTTTATGTATAGATAATGTAGTTATGCATATGTATGGGCTATTATTGTAAAATGTGCGATAAGACTTAAAAATGCAAATGTAATTGTAAAAAATACAATTAAAATATTTGAACACTTATATGAGTATAAATGATAAATTTAGATGATTAAATCATCGTAAAATAGTTTGAGGAATAATTATTGAATATTTATATAATTAAAAATACTGAAATAAATTGATTTAAGGTATTTAACAATTACAGAAAAAATTGTAAAAATACTTGTGCATGTTTGTAAATGCATGTACAATATTCTGAAAGTATCTATGCATTTTTAAAAAATATATGAGAGAAAAATTGGGTATCAACAATAATTATATATTATTTTTGTTGAGCCGAGGGTTATGTGTGGTTGTGGTGTTGGAATTGTTTTGAGGAAATATTGTGGCATATGGGCACATGTGGTGCAAGTCATTATATTGTGTTGTTATGTTTTTGACACACGTGTTATTGTTGAAAAGATTATTGGGGTGATCACACATGAGTTGCCTGTGCTATTGTTATTGGTAATTGTACATGCGGAGTGACAAGCCGGGCTATATATATATATATATATGATCATAACTTATTCCCTGAATAAATAGAATCACTAAAAATTCAAAGAAAGGTTTTGCTTTTGGTCAAAATATAAATAGGGGTGGGGGTTCATGTGGCAGACAAGACGGAAATATTATTATTATGCGTGTGACGAGACAAGGGGAACTATGTCAGGGATGATTTGTGATTACTTATGATAGCCTGAGGGCATTGTTACTGATGTTAATTGTGTAGTGGTACGCCTACCTTGTGTGAGTTATGCATTTTACATATTGATGTGCTGTTTTCTATATGTCATTCATTGTCTTTGCTCTTACTTATTGACTCGAGTTGTGATATAACACTTTCACAAGTGTACACATAATTAATCACTCATATCGATTTAAGAAGATGAATCCTGATGTTTATTGATCGTTTACATGTATCCTCTTTTAGTTGCCCTCCATGTGATAGTTGTACTATTGGCACGTGAGTTGTCTATGCGGTTATGAGTCATTGTTACTGTTGGCACGTGAGTTCTCCGTGTGGACATGAGATATTGTCACTCCCTTAGCACGTGAGTTGTCCGTGTAGATATGAGGTAGTAATGATATTTGCACATGAGTTGTTTGCGTAACACGTGAGTTGTCCGTGCGATTGTGAAGTGTAATGTGGGCGCAAGATGCCAAGTGATTAAGGTTCATGAATTGGGAACCGTGAATTGTGTTTAGGAGGTGTAGTACCTCAGGAAAATTCTTGAATAGATGTTGTGTGAAAGCGGATGTTCTTATTGAGTTGTTACTTGTTTTTCTAGGTTTCATCGGATTTAAACTGTATTCAGCTTACCTACCGATGTTATTACGAGTTTGTTCCTTGTTGATGATTATTGTTTCTAGTTTTCTGTTGCAAGTATTATTGTCATTTACCATGCTTAGCTGTATATTAGTATTGTTCCTTATTAGTTTCACTTTTATACTTGTACATGTTGTTATGTCTAGTAGGTGTCTTGACTGTTCCTCGTCATTAATTGTTGATACCCAATTTTTTTCTAAGTATTTTTTACACTCCAAAATACTTTTAAAATAACATATATGTGCATACATAAGCATGCCCAAGTGTTTTGGTATTTTTCCCAAATTTCTAAAGACTTTCAAAACCAATTTATTGTCTACTTTAGCAGTGCAAAATTCAATAATGATTCCTAAAATGATCATTTTGGTGAATAATTTAATTATTTATCATATTTACACCAAAATATAATTAAGCTGATTTTTTTGCATATTTTTACAAATTTATTTGATGTTTAAAAGCTAAATTGCATGTAACTGCAATTATAGCCTATTTTACAATTAATAGCATTTCATTATTATTAAATTATTTTCAGTATTTTTAAATTAATACTTATACCTTATTAATTAGTTTAATGCTTTTAATCTGTTTTAAGAAACTTTTTAATTATTTTATATAAAATAAAAGGGGAAGAAATGGCCGTTTAACATTTAGCCTCATTTATTTCAATTACAGCCCCTTTTATATTTCAATTTTAACCACCATTTGACCCAATCCCAACCCCAACCGGACCGGACCACTTTTTAACCTGACCCAACCCATAACCCAATCTAAATGACCCTACCCGATTCCCACCTACCCTTCCAGATCTGGACTGTTGATCATTCAAGATCATAAAGCCATAACCCACCCTTCCATAATTAAACCAAACGACCTACCCTAATTCCTTCATTTTCCACCTGACCCGCCGCCTTTGAATCCCAAACGCTCTCAGATTCTCTCAAGGCTCTTCGGAACCCTAGCCTCCTCCCACCTTGTTCCACCGTGTTTTCGCCGGAGTCCATGGCTTCTCAGGCCATGAACAGCCTATACTCACCTCCTCCGGCTCTTGCATGCCTAATGCTCGAAGGTTCGAGGCCAGACCTCGAAGGTCTTCACTCAGACCTTCACCGATTCGAAGATTCCGGCCATCTCCGACTTTGCTCCGGTGGCTCTTGGTCTTCTGAGCCTGTTTCTGACCTCACCCGACTTAGATCAGACCTGTTTCCAAGCCTTTCTCATTTCTAGGGTTTCTCCGAAACCCTAAGTTATTCGAGGTTCTTTCTCTATTTGTTTTCTTAGATCTATGTTGTATCTATGCTTTATTTGACATTTTAAAAGGTTTTCCCCAGATTTTCTTTTTTAAAATCGTTTACCTTCGATTTAGGGTTCCTAAAAGGTTTTTCAAAAAGCATCTTTCTGTTCTTTCTTTACGTGTGTTTGTATATGTTAGGCTCGTATGACCTCTTTTACTACGCATGTACTATTCTTCCACTTTCTTTTTCTACTACATATGTTACTCCAGTACTCACAGGTTAATCTGTGTTATGTTTTCTTTACTCTTTTACTATATATGATTACCGTTGAGTTCTTTGATTTTTGCTTTACTAAACTCTGTTTGTGTTCTTGCTAAGCATGTTTCATAGACTTTTGTTTAAGTTCGTATCCTTTCTTCTCTTCTGAACTTGCTTAAGCCCCGACTTTTCTAAAACATGTTCTTTTATGCTCTTAAATCGGCTTTCTTGCTTTGCGTTTCAAACCTGCTATCTTCTCTGTTTCAATGACTTTCTTTCTTACTTTCATGTCTGATTCAATTTTGAAACCCTAGGATTCGGGGGTTTCCTTTGACAATTTTGATTTTTTGTGTTCGAGTTGAGGCTCCACTTTGGGACCCTGAACTCTCAGACTCGCTATGAGTCTGCAAATTGAACCTGCATCTCGTTGCTTATGATTTTGGACTTCTCTTCAATTAAACCCTCTTCTAAATAATTTGACAACCTCTTCTTGATTCACATATTTGTGTGCTTTATATATGAGAACTCTGCTTTCAAATGTTTTTACTAACTCATTGATTGATTCTGAAATCCTCTAATGGGGTTTGATTGATTGTCACTAATTTTCTTTGATTGAACCCCATTTACCTTTTCTTGACTTGGTTCATTCGAATTGAGCTCGTAATTCTGATTTCTTGGCTATTAATTGATTTTCTTTCCTTAAATGTTACAGCCATGTACTGTCAAGACCCTGTCCTTAAATAGCCTTTATGTATTTACCCCTTTTATGCTACTTTGAAAAGGCTTTAATCAAAATTCTTTCCTTAATTATCTTCTACCCGTTTGAGATCAAATCTCTTAACTGAAGGGAAATTCTATGTGATTGATGGTAAACTATTTTCTTACCTTTATTACTTGCTTCTCTGCACTATAAAAGGGACTACCCTTCTACATTTTTTGACACACAGACACACACTGAAATACACACGAAAAAAACACTTTTTTGCAATACTGTTTTAAATTTGGCTTTGCTTGAGATCTTTTGGAACTGCTGTTTACAACTTGGTTCTCTCAAGGCTACTTTTGCTTACTTATTTTCTTTGAAACTGGTATGTCCTTTCTTTAAATGTTCTGCCTCACCTCCTATGTGTTTACTTCACACCTTCAGACTGTTGTTTACTCTACTGCCTATGTTCAGTAATTTGTGTTAAATATTTTTCTTCCTTGCTTCTATTTCTGTTACGAATTCTCTACCCCTATCCCCTTCTATGTGCCGAGTTAAGTTCTTGGCCTGACAGTATCCTAATCACTGTCCAGGCCTTGGCTTGATCCATAATGGATCCTAACTCTCAATGTTTGACTAGCAGGCTGGTCAGGGGTGTGCCAGCATCCCGATTGCTGGGCATGACCACTAGCTTGCCCTGTCTCTCTTTGATTCCCTTCCCCCCTTGTGCACTTACACCTATTCCTAGAATCTTAAGTTCTGTCCCTCTCTCTTGAGCTTTGCTTTGGGACCTTGGGTTCCCTCCGAACTTGGACATCTGAGAGCTGGAATTTCCACACTGCACTATAATCTAAATCTGCAATATATTTGGGATGTAAGCACTGCATGAAGTTCCTGAAACTCCTTGGATCTCTGAAACACCACAGATAAGAGAAGGCTTTGGAAATCTGGATTTCGGAAATGGTTCAATTTCATATTGTTAGACACTAAGTCTGAATTAGGCTGCTCGGAGGTAGTTAATGATTTCTGATGTACTTTTAATTTCTGTCTTGTTTTTATTGGCCTGTAATAATTTGTATAAACTCGTGGGGATTTAGTGAAAAGGGAGGGGGTTACTTTATGCACAAAGGGTAGAGATCATGCCTATAGGATTTAATTTTTGATCTATGCAATCTCACAAGTAGAAACCATGCTTATAGGATCTAACTTTCTGATTTCTGCAACTATGCATATAGATACCATGCCTATGGGGATTTGCATTTCTGCATTTATAATGACATTAGGCAAACCGTTAGGTTTAATGATAAGCCAGCATATAAATATCATGTTTGTAAGGCTGTTAACGTTTGAAAGGTATTAAAATCAGTAACTTGTAGAGATCATGCCTATAGGAACTTCAAATCAGAATTGTTTCACTCATCTAAAACAGTACTGCCCCTTTTTGCTAAAACAAGCGACGTTCTACACATTTTCTGAACCTTTAAAACTTTTCTTGCAACCAAACCAGTGCATCCTTTTCCTTCTTGATAAATATTCTCAAAATCGGTGCATTTTTTCTGGAAACTTACTGCTTTCCTGATAATTTGACAAACATTTTTCAAATCAATCTGAATTCACTTCTTTATACTTATTTTATAAACCTTTTGAATCAGTCTGCAATTTAGTTCTTTTGTTAAAACTTGGTAATTCGTTTTCTTAAACAAGTATGTTTTCTGAAACTCATTTTAAATCATTTTCTTTGTATTAAGCCTGCAATCTTTTCTGAAACTTATCTTATTCTGCAACTCCTTTACAATCAGTAGTTCTGTCCCACATTTAAGGTAAAGTTGACTAATTAAAGTGGTTCAGTCTTTGATGACTGCATTCGAGTAAGCCTCATGAGGACTTCCTGTCTAAAAATATGAGTTAAATCAGTCTGTTTATCACTTTAATTTTAAAAACCAAACCAGTACATGTGAGACATGCTAAACTCTGTGGCTTATCTGATTTAAGGAGGTTTACTTGAGCCTTACTTGCTTATCTGCCTCCACTTTTACTTGTATTATGCATTTTGATTGATGCCTTAGTATTTTGTCCTTTGAAACTCTCAAAAGGCCCTAAATCCCTTTCCCTTTAGGATTAGTAGTCTTAAATGCCTCCGGGACTGATAGGAGTGGGACGGGTACTAGCATGCAATAAGTAATGAAACTTCCGCGCTTTAATACCTTAATGGGGTGGGAAGGGTAGAATATGGATATGATGACAGGTGCGCCAATATCACGTGCGACCCCTCTTCTGAGGAGTGATTGCTGGATATTGCATTGATGCGATCCATATTAATTGTAAACCTAGGACTCCCCCTCCCTTTATTTGCTTTCATCTTTTCTTGTAAAATTATTCAAATCTTTTTTTAAAAAATTTCTGCCCTCTCTACTTACCTTCGAAAGTTTTCAACTTGATTGCAATGTTATATGTGAATCCTTATTTGAGCCTTGATTGATTACTTGTAAAGTCACAATTGTAACATGGACGGGAACCACACTAGTGGATCTTGAGGGGTGCCTAACACCTTCCCCTCGAGATAATTTCTAGCCCTTACCCGAACTCTGGTTTTCCAACTCAAACTCTTCTAAAAAAGTGTCCTAATGCACTATAATCATTAGGTGGCGACTCTTCAAATTCCGAAACCCAATTCTCGAAAAGGAATAGAGTTGTCATTCCCAATGTCGTATACCCGATTTCTGACCCCACGGTTAGAGAAAGGGGGCGTCAACAACATGCTGACTCTACTGGGGATCTTCTTTAGGCTTTTACCATTGCATGTTGCTTGTGACTTTACTATCTCATTAATTGCTTTATTTACTGTCTTTTAGTCTTTCACTACGAAACTGACTTGGATCTTCATGTCTTTTCTTTCTTTTAGCTGCTTTCCTTTACTGCTTTATTTCAATACTGTTGTAATTACTGCAATTATTGTAATCATTTATCTTATGAACGTGAAAATACATGTCAATTTGTTTCATTCTTGTAAACTGCATCTTCAACATCATATTTCACTTGTGCCAAACAAATATCATAGCAACGCTTATAATGAGTAGTTGCGCTCTTCCAATATTATCACCCTTTAAATTCGGCAAAGGCGTATTTGCGGTAAAACCAGTCGATCAGCGGTGCAGTCGACGGTTTCGTGCCTTTCCCTCTTGAGTTGTCCGCTCAAGGGTACCTGTCTAACACCCCGATAGAAACTTTACTCTGTCTAAATGTGCATGCATCATGGTCAAACCTAGCTGAGTCAGTTATGTTGTCCACATAATGACTCATTAAGATAGCCTTGTCCAAAGTCCATCAGGTTTCCCTGAAACCCAAACGGACACCTACATGTTCTGTGCATTTATTTGGAGAACTAAATGCTTTTTATGCTAATTATTGGTTTAAATAGTCGAGTCTGGTGGGGTAAGGGTCTAACACTCTGTTTTGCAGAAAATGAGACACGAAGTCCCCAAATTTGGCATGGTAACCAACATTCATCCAAGGCTGCTAAATTGGTGGGAAAATCTCCACTCCAGTGATCAGACACTCGTCCGAAAATACTTAGGGAATCTGCCTTCTCTTCTAGAAATCCAGCCTGACAACAAAATCATAGAGGCTGCAACTCTGTTCTGGGATAGTGATAGGTCCGTGTTCCGCTTCGGGGACCTTGAAATGACTCCTTTGCTCGAAGAAATAGGAGGCTTAGCTGGTATTCCTTGGGAGACTCCGGGTTTGCTTATGCCATAGAATCGCAAGGGTAGGGGTTTCCTTAAGATGATGGGTCTGAATAAGAACCTAGACTTGACCTGTTTGAGAGACTCCTACATCCCATTCGACTATCTGTACGAGAGGTACAGCCATAGCAAGTCATACCGTACCTACTCAGATGAATTTGTCCTCACCTCACTGGGGCATATTCATAGAAGGGTTTTTGTATTCATGTTTTATTTCCTGGGGATGATAGTGGTCCATATGAAGAAGGCTAGGATCCACACCGACTGGCCATGGTAACCAAGACTCTGATGGAAGGAATTGGCGGACAGCCTTTCAGTATAGTGCCCATGATTGTTGCTGAGATATACCGGGCTCTGGACAACTGTCAAAGAAAGGCCAGTCATTTTGAGGGATGTAATTTATTACTTCAGCTCTGGCTCATGGAGCACCTCCAAAAAGGAGAATACCGACAGGAGATCTTACGCAGAGACTGGGATGATCACATTGCCTTCCACCAGCCAAGGCGTATGAATTATATGCCTAACATGTTCGCTTAGCTAGAGGACGCTGGAGGATGGGTGGAGCTATTCGAGAATCTAAAAGAAGACTAGGTACAGTGGATGGTCGAATGGATCCCTACGGAATAATTCATTGTTCGATCCCGAGACACACCATTTCTCATACTCATTGGTCTAAGAGGAACTTATCCCTACGTTCTGAGCCATGAGGCAGGTGGGAAGAAAGCAAATCATACAAAGGGTCGACAAAATGGGTCACTTTAGGGCTGATTTCCAGGACGATGATAGCCCTCACAAATGCCAAGCTCAACACATGTGGCATTGCAAGCTCGTTTTGGGGAAAGAATCTATTGAGCCAGACAGGTATCACGCTGGTTGCGTGCCGCACTATTCGGGTTGGTTGGAAGATAATCACAATGGTGAGGGTCAGCTCGGGTTCATTCACGGAGACAGAATCATCGACGAGAAAGCTGAAGTACGGGTTAAGTACAATCAACTGCGCAAGAGGATTTGAGAGTGTAAAAGTGAGCATCAGGAAATACAATAAGCCCACCAGAAGTTGATCGAGGAATGGAAGGATATGGCTGTCAGCGCCAACAAACGACTAAGTTATTTGGAGCGGGGTCTAGTGGAGCTAGAAGGAAAGTTCCTCAAGAGGATTGAAGATTGTCAAAACGCTGAAGGGAATGCAAGCGGACATTTGGCCCAAGCTTATCTGCTGCTAGGACTGCGCGAGCTGGTGAAGCTGTTCGAGGGGGGATAAAGATACCGAATCTGGGGAAGGTCCTTCTGGGATTAAGTAGTTAGGAGTCTTTTATTTTGCTTTTAATGATGTAAAAAGGCCGATGGCCACTGGTGACATTTTATTATTTAGCATCGTTTTGGATTCGTCTTATTTTTATCAATAAAATGAGGCATTTAGCATTATAAGTTCTCCAAGTTAAATTGTCGCTAGGCCTACCTCGGGCACAACGAGGCACCCAAATTATGACGTGATATATATTCTTGCACAATGTGTTTAAATATTGCAATATTTTCTTCTCATAACCCGCACTAACTTGTTACTTTTTTTGTTTTTCTTTATTTTTCATTCCCCTCCCCAAAGGTTAGTTCGTACATTCTGGCACCATCATCATACAGTACGAGATCCAAGGGCGCTCCACCTCCTCCTCCTCCGAGTCCTATCCGGAACAAGAACAAAGGTAGAATGGGAGATTCAAGCACCAGAAAGGAAATTGAAAGAATTGAGATTCCTCAGGGTACCCCAGTTGCTAAGGAAACTGCTGCCCAACATGAGCAAAAACTGTTGAAGTTCCAAGAAGAACTCGATCAAGTTCGGAACTTGGCAAATTTATCATTCACTCTCACCGCTCCTGATGTCAACTTTCCAAATGCTCAAAACCCTGCACCTCCACAGAACACCCCACAACCACAGATGCAACCCACTTATGCTCAACACTGCAACACATGCCACACTCCACTACTCATTCCTGAACCACTGAACACCACAAACGACCACCCCCACAACACTCCCATCTATGTAGGTACCATACCCCACTACACTCAACCAATCTCAAGTGCACCTGAGTCTGATTACAAGGACTCTCTTATCAGAAACTTGGCAGTAGAACTCAAGAAGTTGACCAGCCGAGTCCAGGGCATGGAAGGAAACAAAAGCATAGAGGGGCTGAATTATGAGGACCTCTGAATTCAGCCAGATGTTGAACTTCCAGAGGGATACAAACCTCCCAAGTTCGAAATGTTCGATGGCACGGGAGATCCCAGAGTCCATTTGAGGACATATTGTGATAAGCTGGTCGGAGTCGGAAGGAATGAGAAAATTCGTATGAAACTCTTCATGAGAAGCCTTAAGGGGGATGCTTTATCCTGGTACATCAGTCAGGACCCCAATAAATGGACAAGCTGGGTAGGTATGGCATAGGATTTCATGGATAGGTTCCGATTCAATACAGAGAATGCACCGGATGTATTCTACATCCAGAATCTGAAGAAGAAGCCTACCGAGACATTTCGCGAGTATGCTACTCGTTGGAGATCAGAGGCTGCTAAGGTCAGGCCGGCCTTAGAAAAGGAACAAATGAACAGATTCTTCGCCCGGGCTCAGGACCCACAATATTATGAGAGGTTGATGTTGATCAAGGTACAGAAATTCTCCGATATCATCAAGCTGGGAGAAAGAATTGAGGAAGGCATTAAGAATGGTATGGTTACTAATCTTGAAGCATTGCAGGCCACCAACAAGGCTTTACAGTCTGGTGGCACGGCCAAGAAGAAGGATGTCAATGTCGTGATGGTCGCACAGGGAGCCAAATCACCACTAAAATACCACACTTACCCGTCACCTCCACTTACATATCAGCCTATTCCGAATTACCAAGCACCCGCACCCTCTTACCAAAATCCACCACCCGTTTACCAATCATCTCCACCTCCCACATATCAACTCACTTCACCCAGATACTCTCAACCTGCACCCATTTACCAAGCTTATAATGCCCAACCCTCTCACTACCAATCACCTCCCACTCGCCAAAATTTCCCTAGACCCAGACCAAATTTTGACCGCAGACCTCCCAGACAATATACAGCCATCGCTGAGCCAATTGACCAGCTGTATGAGAAACTTAAAGTTGCTGGTTACGTCTCCCCTATCCCTGCCATAACTCCAGAATATCCTTCCTAGTGGGTCAACCCTAATAAGACCTGTGCTACCACTCCGGCATGAAGGGACATACCATTGATGAGTGCCGCTCGTTGAAGGACAAGATTCAAACTCTGATCGACAATAAGGTTATCGTAGTAAAGGAGCCTGCTCCTAATGTCCGTAACAACCCTCTGCCTGATCACAGAGGTGGGGACAGTTACATGATCGAGATCAAAGATGATTAGGACCCCAAGGGATCGATAGGACTGATTGCTGAGGATGATGAGCCAAAGAAACCAATAGTCACACTTAACCCGATTGTTGTGCAGAACTATCCCTCCAGGGGCGATGAAGTAAACATGTCTATACCTCTCGAATTTGAAGCACCTTCTTCTACGAAGGTGGCCGGGCCAATTGAGGTTGAGTTTGGGGTTCCAAAGGCACCTATACTTTTTGAAGTTGTAGTGTTACCACCGAGGGTACCCATTCTTGTAGCAATGTCAGACATAACACCGTTCCACTCTAATGCCATACCATGGGATTACACAGCTGAGGCAAGGAGGAAAGGAAAGACCAAGACGGGAGAAGCAATTGCTGCGTAGGGTATAACCAGAACAGGCAGGGTTTACACTCTAGAGCACCTGGCTGAGTCCAGTAAGCAAGCCTTAGGACGGACTATTGAAACTGGTCCCGATGATCTTTGGAGGAAAATACAAGCTAAGGAGTATTCGGTCGTTGAGCAGTTGAACAAAACACCAGCACAGATCTCCATCCTAGCTCTTCTACAGAGCTCTAACGCACACAAAAATGCCTTGATGAAGATATTGAGCGAAGCTTATGTGCCTAGCAACATAACTAGGGGCAAAATGACAAATATGGTAGGACAAATACTGGAAAGCCACAAAATCACCTTCCACGAAGATGAGTTGCTGCCGGAAGGACTGAGTTACAACATGGCCCTACACATCACCGTGCAATGCGAGGATTACTTTGTTACTAGAGTCTTGATCGATGGAGGATCCAGCCTCAACATTTGTCCGTTGATAACTCTCAGAACATTGGGAAAGAGCCTGCATGAGATCAAAGATGGGGCCATCAATGTCAAAGCCTTCGATGGGTCCCAAAGGTCTACTATCGGAGAGATCAACCTATGCTTACAAATAGGGCCAACCTAGTTCGACGTTGACTTTCAAGTGATAGATGTCCCAGCATCCTACAATTTGCTATTGGGATGACCATGGATCCACGCTGCTGGAGCTATGGCATCGACCCTGCATCAGGTAGTGAAGTTCGAATGGAATCACCAAGAGGTGATCATTCATGGCGATGGTAGCAACCCCATATATAGTCGCCAGACCATCCCGATGATTGGAGGCAGAAGGAAAATAGGCGGAGAAACATACCTCCACATTGAAAGAGTCAACGCTGTAGACAAAGATAAATGGTGGGATAACAAGATTGAAAGTATCCTGAATTGGTATGGATACGAACCTGGAAAGGGACTCGGCAAAAACCTCCAGGGAATCGCCAAACCCATCAAGCTTAAGAAACATGGCACTACATTTGGTTTGGGGTATGAGTACACTTGGGAGGAGTTCAATCACTAGTTGCCACCATGGCGCGGTCCCTACTACCCACTGGAGCATCCGATACCTCACCTGGAGCAGAATTTCCAGCCGGCAGATACTATATATGGGTCGGAGGAAGATGAAGCATTGGAAGCTGTGAAGAATCTGTTTCTTGAGGATGATGATATGGACTGTTGTGTTATTTTCGAGGAGGAAGGCCCTTCTATACAAGTTGTGAACCGAGGAGAGCGCCTCAGCAATTGGTCAATCAGAACCACCAGGGCCCGGAAAGCTTCGGGGTAGCAAGGCTAAACAAAAGCACCATGCATCATATTTTACTTTTTACTAGCTGATTTTATTTCCACATTGTCTTTAATTCTGAAAAGAGCTCTAATACTCAAAACAATTACGGATTTAATCGAAGCATTTCAGTTTATTATATATCTTGCTCTTATTATTTTTCTATCATTCACTTTATTTTACACAACATTACTATTACTTGCCTTAACGATGAACCAACGATTGTGACTTGTAACGAGACAACGCAACAAATGGATACGGACTTAGAAGAGGATGATATACCAGAATAGGTCGTTAGAGGAGTTGAGAATTTTGAAAATAGGCCTAAGTCTAACTTGGATGAAATTGAGGTCGTTAATCTGGGAGATGCAGAAAATGTCAAAGAAACACGCATCAGTATTCACCTGTTACCATCAGAAAAAAAGAGTACACGGAGTTCCTAAAGGAATATGAAGACATATTCGCCTGGTCATATGATGATATGACTGGTCTCAGCACATCCATTGTAGCTCACAAACTTCCAACAAATCCAACATGCCCCCCGGTAAAGCAGAAGCTCAGGAAATTCAAACCCGACATGAGTTTGAAAATCAAAGAAGAGGTTACCAAACAAGTCAAATCCAAGGTTCTCAGGGTAGTAGAATATCCGACATGGTTAGCCAACATCGTGCCAGTGCCAAAAAAGGATGGGAAAGTTAGAGTTTGTGTTGACTACCGGGATCTTAATCGGGCCAGTCCCAAAGACGACTTCCCCTTGCCTAACATACACATTCTTATCGACAACTGCGCCAAACACGAGTTGCAGTCTTTTGTTGATTGTTTTGCTGGGTATCATCAGATATGGATGGATGAGGAAGATGCAGAGAAAACATCTTTCATCACGCCGTGGGGAATGTACTGTTACAAAATGATGCCATTCGGTTTGAAGAACGCTGGTGCCACCTACATGAGAGCCATGACTACCATCTTTCATGACATGATACACAAGGAGATCAAGGTATATGTGGATGACGTCATCATCAAATCCAAGAAAGTCGGGGATCACATGGAAGATCTAAGAAAGTTCTTCAACAGACTGAGGAGGTACAATCTGAAACTGAATCCCGCCAAGTGTGCATTCGGGGTTCCTGCTGGAAAATTATTGGGCTTCATCATGAGTCATCGAGGAAAATAATTGGATCCATCAAAGGTCAAAGCTATCCAAGAATTGCCGCCGCCAAAGAACAAAAAGGACGTGATGAGTTTCCTGGGAAGACTCAACTATATCAGCCGGTTCATAGCTCAATCCACGGTCATTTGTGAACCTATCTTCAAAATGTTGAAGAAGGCCGCCGCCGCCAAATGGACTAATGATTGTCAGAAAGATTTTGACAGAATTAAGGAATAACTGTCAACGCCGCCAGTCTTGGTTCTGCCTGAGCCAAGAAGACCCCTATTGCTTTACCTTGCGATATTGGATAGAGCATTCGGTTGTGTTATGGGACAACATGATGAAATAGGGAGAAAGGAGAAAGCCATCTACTATCTCAGTAAGAAGTTCACACCGTACGAGGCCCAATATTCTCTTTTAGAACGCACTTGTTGTGCTCTGACTTAGGTCGCGCAGAAGTTGAGGCATTACTTCTGTGCTTACACTACTTATCTCATATCCAGAATGGACCCTTTGAAGTATATCTTCCAGAAGCCCATGCCCACTGGCAAGCTCGCCAAGTGGCAGATCCTGCTAAGTGAATTTGACATTGTTTACGTGACCCAAAAGCCAATCAAAAGGCAAGTCTTGGCGGACCATCTTGCCGAGAATCCCGTGGACGGAGAATACGAGCCCTTAAAAACGTATTTTCCCGATGAAGAGGTATCTTTCATAGGAGAAGATATTGCAGAATCCTATGATGGTTGGAGGTTGTTTTTTGACGGAGCTGCAAATTTCAAAAGAGTTGGCATAGGAGCAGTCGTAGTATCAGAAACCGGCCAGCACTACCCGGTATCCGCCAAGGTCAGGTTCCCTTGCACCAAAAACATGACCGAATATGAAGCCTACATCTTGGGGCTCAAAATGGCCATTGACATGAACGTTCAGGAGTTGCTAGTGATCGAGGATTCAGACTTGCTCATACATCAGGTTCGAGAAGAGTGGGCAACCAAGAACTCTAAGATACTTCCCTACTTGCATCACATACAGGAGTTGAGGAAAAGGTTCACAAAGACAGAGTTTCAGTACGTCCCCAGAGTCCAGAACGAGTTTGCTGATGCATTAGCTACTTTATCGTCCATGATCCAGCATCCAGATACAAATTTCATTAATCCCATCAAAGTAAAGATTCATGATCAGCCAGCTTATTGTGCTCACGTTGAGGAAGAAGCGGATGGAAAACCATGGTTCCATGACATCAAGGAGTACTTGACAACAGGGGAATATCTAGGACTTGCCAACGCTACTCAGAAGCGCACACTTCGTAGGCTATCCAGCAACTTATTTCACACTGGAGGAATCCTATGCAGGAGGACTCCCAATTTGGGTTTACTAAGGTGTGTCGAAGCAAAAGAATCATCCAGGTTATTGGACGAAGTGCATGCAGGGACCTGCGGGCCGCACATGAATGGTTTTGTCTTAGCAAAGAAGATACTCCGAGCAGGGTATTTTTGGATGACTATGTAAACAGACTATATCCAGTATGTTCGCAAATGCCATCACTGTCAGATACATGCAGATATGATAAAGGCACCTTCAAGTGAGCTTACTGCAACAAGTTCACCGTGGCCATTCGTCTCTTGGGGAATGGATGTTATCGGACCTATCGATCCTGCCGCATCAAATGGGCACATGTTCATCTTAGTGGAAATCGATTATTTTACCAAATGGGTCGAAGCAGCATCATACAAGGTGGTCACTAAGAAGGTTGTGGCGGGTTTCGTCCGTGACCACATTATTTGTCGGTTCGGAGTTCCGGAATCAATCATCACCGATAATGGTTCCAATCTCAACAGCGACTTGATGAAAGCAATGTATGAAATTTTCAAGATCAAACACAAAAACTCTACAGCCTACATGCCTCAAATGAATGAAGTTGTGGAATCAGCCAACAAGAATATTAAGAAGATACTAAGGAAGATGGTCGAAAGGCACAAACAATGGCATGAGAAGTTATCATTTGCCTTATTGGGATACTGCACTACAGTCTGCACATCGACCGGAGCAACTCCCTATATGCTGGTTTATGGTACAGAGGCGGTCATCCCTGCCGAGGTAGAAATTCCCTCCTTAAGGATCATACAAGAAGTAGAGTTGGACGATGCAGAATGGGTAAAAGGTCGTTACGAGCAGTTAGCCCTTATAGATGGGAAGAGGATGAATGCGGTTTGCCACGGTCAGTTGTATCAGAACAGAATGTCCAGAGCCTTCAACAAAAGGGTTAAGCCAAGGAAGTTTACACCGGGGCATCTGGTGTTGAAGAAAATATTCCCATATCAAGATGAAGCCAAGGGGAAGTTCTCTCCCAATTGGCAGGGTTCGTAAATGGTTCACCGGGTTCTAACTGGAGGAGCCCTTATTCTTATAGAAATGGATGGAGAAGTCTGGCTGAAGCCAATCAATTCAGATGCAGTGAAACGATACTATGTGTAACCACTTATGATTCCCTTAATAATGTAATTTGAACTACGCCTAACCTGATTTCTGTTTAAGAGGGGATACGTAGGCAGCCCTATGGGTTCAGTCATAATTTAATAAAAATTCCATTCTCCCCGCTATTGGAACTAGGGCAGAATTTTGAGGAGGACCCTCAAAATTCCGAAGTTAATTTTAGTCCATGCATCGCCAGAAGCGCCAGCCCAATAAACTGGGATGGAATTTTGAGGAGGACCTTCAAAATTCCGAAGATGATTTTTAGTCATTCAGCACAGCCGTCAGAGATGTCCGCTCAGCAAACTGGGGCAGAATTTTGAGGAGGATCCTCAAAATTCCGGAGCGAAAGAGGTTGCAATGTCTGGAACCACGTCGCAGTCGTTGGTTCATCTAAAGAAAACTATTTTCGATTATATATTTGCTAAAGCATGTATAACTACTATCCGAATTGTTGTTGTTTAGCGACGCTACCCGAATGACACACAACGCCAAGAGCCTAGGGAAGACGAACTAACCTTTCCCCTCACAGAACTCAAGATTTTCTTTGGATGCAGGCACTCGACTTGCAATATCGTCAGGTATATTTATGTACGCATACTTTCCCAAGAATGCAACTTCTCGAAATCATCACTTGCCCGCAATTGCTATCCAATCTCCCCAGCAGTCATATTGTCGTAATCGGCTATCAACTAAGAGATCTTACTACTAATCATCCTTTTACATTCTTGCACTGCATAAGGCTACCTTTCTGCCTTAGGAGACTAAGCTCTGTCTCCATCTGCATTTTGCATAAGGCTACCTTTCTGCCTTCCGAGACTAAGCATTGTCTCCATCCTGCATTTCTCTGCATTTTGCATAAGGCTACCTTTCTGCCTTCCGAGACTAAGCATTGTCTCCATCTGCATCTCTCTGCATTTTGCATAAGGCTACTTTTCTGCCTTCTGAGGTTAAGCTCTACCTCCATCTGCATTTCCTGTATTGCATAAGGCTACCTTTCTACCTTAGGAGACTAAGCTCTGTCTCCATCTGCATTTTGCATAAGGCTACCTTTCTGCCTTCCAAGACTAAGCATTGTCTCCATCCTACATTTCTCTGCATTTTGCATAAGGCTACCTTTCTGCTTTCCGAGACTAAGCATTGTCTCCATCTGCATCTCTCTGCATTTTGCATAAGGCTACCTTTCTGCCTTCCGAGGTTAAGCTCTACCTCCATCTGCATTTCCTGCATTGCATAAGGCTACCTTTCTGCCTTCCAAGACTAAGCTCTATTTCCATATGCATTTTGCATAAGGCTACCTTTCTGCCTTCTGAGACTAAGCATTGTCTCCATCCTGCATTTCTCTGCATTTTGCATAAGGCTACCTTTCTGCCTTCCGAGACTAAGCATTGTCTCCATCTGCATTTCTCTGCATTTTGCATAAGGCTACCTTTCTGCCTTCTGAGGTTAAGCTCTACCTCCATCTGCATTTCCTGCATTGCATAAGGCTACCTTTCTGCCTCCCGAGACTAAGCCCTGTCTCCATCCGCATTTTGCATAAGGCTACCTTTCTGCCTTCCAAGACTAAGCATTGTCTCCATCTGCATTTATCTGCATTGCATAAGGCTATTTTTCTACCTTTCGAGGTTAAGATCTACCTCCATCATCATCTGTATAAGGCTACCTTTCTGCCTTCCGAGACTAAGTTCTGTCTCCATCCTTATCGCCACTTTATTTTCTTGTATGGCTGAAATATCGCCACTTTATCTTTCTTGCACGGCTGGAATATACCCACCTTTTATTTACATATTGCATCGGCTGAAAGATCGCCACCTGCTGCATTTCATGGGCTAAAAGAGCGCCAAATCGTCCAAGGGCGTCATTGTTCGGAGGCACCATTTTCATAGCCCGAGAACTCCATGCCATGGCCTGAGGACCCTTTTTATCTTTTGCATATCATTATTCAAAGGCGTCATAGTTCGGAGGCACCATTCTCATAGCCCGAGAACATCATTTCATAGCCTGCGAATCCTTTATTATACGCTTCATGGCCCAGGACGGCATGGTCTGAGGACGTCATCCTAACCATCCAAAGACAACATTCATGGTCCGATGGAACTTGCATCACGTTTAAATTTATGCACAATGTATGTTGGTATTATTCATTTGCAGGTACACCGGCTATCAACAGCCACCTCAGTAGGAGCGATCCCGCTCTAGTTCCCGCAGCCTATCAGACTTCAACCACTTTTCTCAACCAAACATCGTGTCCGTTCTTTTCAAAATCTCCATCGGCATATCTCGTCAATGGATCCTGAACTACATGTGGCCTGATTCCAATAAGACCGGGGATATGTAGGAAGCTCAGGAACCATATCTCGGTCAAAACTTTTCAAATCATTTCTTTTTCGGGCAGAATTGGCCATCGTATCTTTACCCGACAACTCTTTCATCCTTCCCGGGTAAAGAGGGGCAGCTGTTGATACCCAATTTTTTCCTAAGTATTTTTTACACTCAAAATACTTTCAAAATAACATATATGTGCATACATAAGCATGCCCAAGTGTTTTGGTATTTTTCCCAAATTTCTAAAGACTTTCAAAACCAATTTATTGTCTATTTTAGTAGTGCAAAATTTAATAATTATTCCCAAAATGATCATTTTGGTGAATAATTTATTTATTTCTCATATTTACACTAAAATATAATTAAGGTGATTTTTTGCATATTTGTACAAATTTATTTGATATTTAAAAGCTAAATTGCATGTAATTGCAATTATAGCCTATTTTACAATTAACAGCATTTCATTATTATTAAAGTATTTTCAGTATTTTTAAATTAATACTTATACCTTATTAATTAGTTCAATGCTTTTAATCTATTTTAAAAATCTTTTTAATTATTTTATATAAAATAAAAGGGGAAGAAATGGCCGTTTAACAGTTAGCCTCATTTATTTCAATTACAACCCCTTTTATATTTCAATTTTAACCACTATTTGACCCAATCCCAACCCCAACCGGACCGACCCACTTTTTAACCTGACCCAACCCATAACCCAATCTAAATGACCCTACCCGATTCCCTCCTACCCTTCCAAATCTGGACCGTTGATCATTCAAGATCAACGGCCATAACCCACCCTTCCATAATTAAACCAAACGACCTACCCTAATTCCTTCATTTTCCACCTGACCCGCCGCCTTTGAATCCCAAACGCTCTCAGATTCTCTTAAGGCTCTTCGGAACCCTAGCCTTCTCCCACCTTGTTCCACCGTGTTTACGCCGGAGTCCATGGCTTCTCAGGCCATGAACAGCCTATACTCACCTCCTCCGGCTCTTGCATGCCTGATGCTCGAAGGTTCGAGGCCATACCTCGAAGGTCTTCGCTCATTCCAGCTATCTCCGACTTTGCTCCGGTAACTCTTGGTCTTCTGAGCCTATTTCTGACCTCATCCGACTTAGATCGGACCTGTTTCCAAGCCTTTCTCATTTCTAGGGTTTCTCCGAAACCCTAAGTTATTCGTGGTTCTTTCTCTGTTTGTTTGGTTAGATCTATGTTGTATCTATGCTTTATTTGACATTTTAAAAGGTTTTCCCCAGATTTTCTTTTTTAAAATCGTTTACCTTCGATTTAGGGTTCCTGAAAGGTTTTTCAAAAAGCATCTTTCTGTTCTTTCTTTACGTGTGTTTGTCTATGTTAGGCTCGTATGATCTCTTTTACTACGCATGTACTATTCTTCCACTTTCTTTTTCTACTACACATGTTACTCCAGTACTCACATGTTAATCCGTGTTATGTTTTCTTTACTCTTTTACTATATATGATTACCGTTGAGTTCTTTGATTTTTTCTTTACTAAACTCTGTTTGTGTTCTTGCTAAGCATGTTTCATCGACTTTTGTTTAAGTTCGTATCCTTTCTTCTCTTCTGAACTTGCTTAAGCCCCGACTTTTCTAAAACATGTTCTTTTATGCTATTAAATCGGCTTTCTTGCTTTGCGTTTCAAACCTGCTATCATCCCGGTTTCAATGACTTGTTTTCTCACTTTCATGTCTGATTCAATTTTGAAACCATAGGATTCGGGGTTTCCTTTGACGATTTTGATTTTTTGTGTTTGAGTTGAGGCTCCACTTTGGGACCCTGAACTCTCAGACTCGCTATGAGTCTACAAATTGAACCTGCATCTCGTTGCTTATGATTTTGGACTTCTCTTCAATTAAACCCTCTTCTAAATAATTTGACAGCCTCTTCTTGATTCACATATTTGTGTGCTTTATATATGAGAACTCTGCTTTCAAAGGTTTTTACTAACTCATTGATTGATTCTGAAATCCTCTAATGGGGTTTGATTGATTGTCACTGATTTTCTTTGATTGAACCCCCTTTACCTTTTCTTGACTTGATTCATTCGAATTGAGCTCGTAATTCTGATTTCTTGGCTATTAATTGATTTTATTTCCTTAAATGTTAAAGCCATGTACTGTCAAGACCCTATCCTTAAATAGCCTTTATGTATTTACCTCTTTTATGCTACTTTGAAAAGGCTTTAATCAAAATTCTTTCCTTAATTATCTTCTACCCGTTTGAGATCAAATCCCTTAATTGAAGGGAAATTCTATGTGATTGATGGTAAACTATTTTCTTACCTTTCTTACTTGCTTCTCTGCAATATAAAAGGGACTACCCTTCCACATTTTTTGACACACAGACACACACTGAAATACACACGAACAAAAACACTTTTTTGTAATGCTATTTTAAATTCGGCTTTGCTTGAGATCTTTTGGAACTGCTATTTACAACTTGGTTCTCTCAAGGCTACTTTTGCTTACTTATTTTCTTTGAAACTGGTATGTCCTTTGTTTAAATATTCTGCCTCACCTCCTATGTGTTTACTTCACACCTTCAGACTGTTGTTTACTCTACTGCCTATGTTCAGTAATTTGTGTTAAATATTTTACTTCCTTGCTTCTATTTCTGTTATGAATCCTCTACCGCTATCCCTTCTATGTGCCAAGTTAAGTTCTTGGCCTGACAGTATCCTAATTACTGTCCAGGCCTTGGCTTGATCCATAATGGATCCTAACTCTCAATGCTTGACCAGCAGGCTGGTCAGGGGTGTGCCAGCATCCCGATTGCTGGGCATGACCACTAGCTTGCCCGGTCTCTCTTTGATTACCTTCCCCCCTTGTGCACTTACACCTATTCCTAGAATCTTAAGTTCTGCCCCTCTCTCTTGAGCCTTGATTTGGGACCTTGAGTTCCCTCCGAACTTGGACATCTGAGAGCTGGCATTTCCACACTGCACTATAATCTAAATTTGCAATATATTTGGGGTGTAAGCACTGCCTGGAGTTCCTGAAACTCCTTGGATCTCTGAAACACCCCAGATAAGAGAAGGCTTTGGAAATCTGGATTTCGAAAATGGTTCAATTTCATATTGTTATACACTAAGTCTGAATTAGGCTGCTCAGAGGTAGTTAATGATTTCTGATGTACTTTTAATTTTTGTCGTTTTTATTGGCATGTAATAATTTGTATAAACTCATGGGGATTTAGTGAAAAGGGAGGGGGTTACTTTATGCACAAAGGGTAGAGATCATGCCTATAGGATTTAATTTTTGATCTATGCAATCTCACAAGTAGAAACCATGCTTATAGGATCTAACTTTCTGATTTCTGCAACTATGCATATAGATACCATGCCTATGGGGATTTGCATTTCTACATTTATAATGACATTAAGCAAACTGTTAGGTTTAATGATAAGCCAGCAATAGATATCATGTTTGTAAGGCTGTTAACGTTTGAAAGGTATTAAAATCAGTAACTTGTAGAGATCATGCCTATAGGAACTTCAAATCGGAATTGTTTCACTCGTCTAAAACAGTACTTCCCCTTTTTGCTAAAACAAGCGACTTTCTGCACATTTTCTGAACCCTTAAAACTTTTCTTGCAACCAAACCAGTGCATCCTTTTCCTTCTTGATAAATATTCTCAAAATCGGTGCATTTTTCCTGGAAACTTACTGCTTTCCTGATAATTTGACAAACATTTTTCAAATCAATGTCAATTCACTTCTTTATACTTATTTGATAAACCTTTTGAATCAGTCTGCAATTCAGTTCTTTTGTTAAAACTTGGCAATTCATTTTCTTAAACAAGTATGTTTTCTGAAACTCGTTTTAAACCATTTTCTTTGTATTAAGCCTGCAATCTTTTCTGAAACTTATCTTATTCTGCAACTCCTTTACAATCAGTAGTTTTGTCCCACATTTAAGGTAAAGTTGACTAATTAAAGTGGTTCAGTCTTTGATGACTGCATTCGAGTAAGCCTCATGCAAACTTCCTATCTAAAAATATAAGTTATATCAGTCCGTTTATCGCTTTAATTTTAAAGACCAAACCAGTACATGTGAGACATGCTAAACTCTGTGGCTTATCTGATTTAAGGAGGTTTACTTGAGCCTTACTTGGTTATCTGCCTCCACTTTTACTTGTATTATGCGTTTTGATTGACGCCTTATTATTTTGTCCTTTGAAACTCTCAAAAGGCCCTAAATCCCTTTCCCTTTAGGATTAGTAGTCCTAAATGCCCTTGGGACTGATAGGAGTGGGACGGGTACTAGCATGCAATAAGTAACGAAACTTTCCGCGCTTTAATATCTTAACGGGGTGGGAAGGGTAGAATATGCATATGATGACCGGTGCGCCAATATCACGTGCGACACCTCTTCTGAGGAGTGATTGCTGGATATTGCATTGATGTGATCCATATTAATTGTAAACCTAGGACCCCCTCCCTTTATTTGCTTTCATCTTTTCTTGTAAAATTATTCAAATCTCTTTTTTTTTTTAAAATTTCTGCCCTCTCTACTTACCTTCGAAAGTTTTCAACCTGATTGTTTGAAATGTTATATGTGAATCCTTATTTGAGCCTTGATTGTTTACTTGTAAAGTCACAATTGTAACATGGCCGGGAACCATACTAGTGGATCTTGAAGGGTGCCTAACACCTTCCCCTCGAGATAATTTCTAGCCCTTACCCGAACTCTGGTTTTCCAACTCAAACTCTTCTAAAAAAGGTGTCCTAATGCACTATAATCATTAGGTGGCGACTCTTCAAATTCCAAAACCCAATTCTCGAAAGGGAATAGAGTTGTCCTTCCCAAAGTCGTATACCCGATTTCTGACCCCACGGTTAGAGAAAAAGGGGGCGTCGACATTAGTCTTGATACTTATTGGGTACCGCTGTGGTGTACTCATGCTACATTTTCTGCACGTTTTTGTGCAGATCTAGGTACTTCGGAGTTTGTGGATCATTAGCTAGTTGGTCGGACATTGCTGTGGAGACTCAAGGTATACCTGTCATCGCGTTTGCAGGCCTCGGAGTCACCTTCTGATATTTTACTTTGTACAATTTATTTCTATTCCGGAACAGTTATACTTAGAAATTTTCTAGTAAACTCAGTAGTGCTTATGACTTGTACTGCCGGTCTTAGGGATATTGTATTGTACTCGAGGTTGTTGGCTTATTATAGAAGATTATGGTTTATGTTCAGTAGTTCTTTTGGTTAAATTCTATCATTTAACTTAGTAAGTGTTAGACTTATCTAGTCTTAGAGACTAGGCGCCATCACAATATCCTATGGAGGAAAATTGGTGTCGTTACAAGTTGGTATTAGAGCCCTAGGTTCATAGGTGCTATGAGTCATAAGCGAGTTTAGTAGAGTCTTGCGGATCAGTACGGAGGCGTCTGTACTTATCTTTGAGAGGCTACGGAACTATTAGGAAAACCTCACTTCTTTCATTCCTATCGTGCGAGTTTATTGATTTCGGAGTTTGAGCCTTTATCATTATACTCTTTCATAGATGGTGAGGATACGAGCTGTAGTTACTAATGATGTTGTCCCCAGAGACAGTGTTGCTAGGGGCCAGGGCATGGGCAGAGGTCGAGGAGGAGCACATGCTACAGCTAGAGAATCTACTAGAGTAGTAGCTGAGGAGCCACCAGTAGCTCTGGTTGGGGGACAGGCACCAGAGGCGCCTGTTGCTGCCCCGAGACTTTAGGATACCTTAGCACAGTTCTTGAGCATGTTTGGTACTGTCACAACCCAAAATCCATTATAGGCCGTGATGGCGCCTAACGTCGCCGTCAGGCAAGCCAACAGTGAATTATCAGCTGAATTGCTCATTTTATTATTTTTGAAATCATAAATCCCATCAAATAAAGAGAGTGGAATCATACTCGTGATTTTTATTTACCAATTTCCGTATAAAATGTAAATTACAAGGTAAAATGTTAATAATTATGTGATCTACAAAAATAAACATCCACTAGGAATACTCAAAACCTGGTATCACAAGTGCATGAGCATCTACTAGAAGGTACAATAATAATACAACATCTGTCTAGAATACAAGTTAGACAGGAAAAATGTAAATAATTCAGATGGAGACTCTTTATGCTGCAGATCATAGCATGTGATGTAGCTCACCGTAAGTCCCTGCGATAGCTGCGCCTTTGCGGCCGAAAGACCACCAAATATATATATACCTGCACAATAAGTGCAGAAGTGCAGCATGAGTAAGTAAATCAATGCGTTCCAAGTAAGTATCTATCCTAACCCCGGAGAAGTAGTGACGAGGGGTCGACATCGACCCTTACTAGTGGTCTAATAAATCAAGTGCAGTAGAAACTAGAAAGTAAACAAGCATGAGGCATGGTAAATAAATAATTTATACTATATTAAAAGCACGAAGGCCCTAAGCGAAATGTCGTTTGCATTTTTTACCCTTTAAGAATATATTTTATATTGGACAGAATAGTAATTTTAGTTATTTTCCTTATATGTAGGAATTGTCATTAATTATTTTTCTAATATTAGGGACAAACATTTAATTAATAGCCCAATATTTAGGACCTTGATATGAGAAATCATATAATTATTTTTTTGTTGTGAAATTTTTTGTTTAAGAGCCCTTGACGTGCTCTATATTTTTTTTAAAAAGCGTTTTAGGTTTAGTGTTGTTTATTTTCTTTTTCTTTTTCAGAACACCTTTTCTTCGTATAAGTTATGTAATTTGATTATACAATGAGCTACAATAATTTATTCATTTTCTACAACAACAACAAACCCAGTTTGATCCCAACAGGAGGGGTCTGGAAATTTATTCATTTTCTAATCTGTTTAAAATAATTCATATAGTATTTATTATTAATGAAAAAATTAAATCGGTTGCATTTTTATTTTGAAAACAAATTATTATTTTCTATCTATTTGTTATTCCTGTTTGAGTCTTCTAAAATGAACTAGGGAATAACTTTTCAAAAAAAAATCAAAAATTTCTTATGTTTTTAAGGATTATATGTGATTGCTGAAATTGAAAAAGAAGCATGATAACTTATGAATTTAAAATGATTGAATTAATAAATTTTTAGTTAAATATATTGACTAATGATTGAGAACTTGTATGAAGATTCATCATTTTAGAAAAAATAAACTTTTATTTTATCACTCAAACATAATATTTTAATATATTATTTATACAGTATTTTATAGTTCTTTCTTATTGAGATAGTGTACACGCGCAAAGCGCGTATCATAAGACTAGTATAAACAAATATAAGAATGTGGCACAAATCCTCCTCTAAACAGTAAACACAAGCTCTCAATTATTGGTTACCTCCTTAACCGGAGTACATATGTAAAATGGTCCGCACCAGATAGGTCATCGCAACTCAAATCGGGAAAACTCACGGATACGATTGCTTCTTTCCAAATATTACACACGACGCTACTGAGGCAAACGGCTCGATCCCAGAAGAGTGTTCTATGAAGCTGTAGAGGCAAACAACCCGATCCCATAAGAGTATTTTATAGAAATACCGAGGCAAATGACCCGATCCCATAAGAATGTGGTACTACCGAGGCGAAGAACCCGATCCCATAAGAGTGTGATACTGTCGAGGCGAACAGCCTGATACCATAAGAATATGATACTGCCGAGGCGAGCGGCTCGATCCCATAAGAGTGTGGTACTGCTGAGGCGAATGACTTGATCCCACAAGAATATGATACTGCCGAGGCGAACAACCCGATCCTATAAGAGCGTGGTACTACCGAGGTGAACGGCCTGATCCCATAAGAATATGATACTGCCGAGGTGAATGGACCGATCCCATAAGAATCTGTTACAATGATCCTGCCGAGGTAAATGGCCCAATACCCTAAGAATAAGAAGTTTAAGGAACACTTGACCCCACCCATGAATATACGTGTGAGTTATGAACTTTAAGGAAGCTTTTAAATGAAAATGCACAACGACGGAGAAATTTGTAATGCGGCTAAATCAAGTAGCTCATCAAATCTCTACAATAGCGGGTCTATCACTCTATGCAAGCCTAGTCTCAGGTTGTAACACATAATAAAGGAGTTCAATGGGCAAGGATAACTCAAATAGTATAATTAAAGCATGTCGCGAACCTAAGTCTACCTGGACAAATCAGGAATCCTAGTATACACACGGACACTCGACACCTCATACGTGCATAGCTCCCACAACATGTAACACATAAAAATTTAACATCTATGGGGTACCCTCACCCCCCCCAAGGTTAAACATGAGACTTACCTCGCTTCGAATTTTTATAACCGACTTCAACGCCCCTATAGAACCTCAACTAATGCCCATCGATCCGAAACTAGTCAAACAATCATGAAAATAATAAAAATATACTCCAACATCATAATTAATTAATTTATAAAAATTCCTAACTCCGCTCGAAAAGTCAACAAAGTCAACCCTCGGGCCCATGTGCCCGGGTTCCAAAAATTCTCGAAGATTGACGTTACCCATAATACCACGAACTCAAATATATAATTTATTCCTAATTACATATCCAATTTCGTGGTTAAAATCTAAAAATACGATTTCCAGATTTTCTACCAAAACCCACAATTTCTACTAATTTCCATGTTTAAATCCTTGTAGAATCCGTGTAATTAACTTACAATATGTGTGAATTACTTATGTTGCAATAGATAACGAAAATCTTCCCACCAAGAGCTCCAAGAATTGCCCAACCAATTGAAAATGTGAGAGAAATGGGCTAAGTCCCGAAATAAAAACTCTCTGCCCAGGTCCTTCCTCTTCGCGATCGTGGAAATACCTTCGTGATCGCAAAGGCCAGATTCAGCTGCCCTAGATACCCCCTCTTCGCTATCCTGGAACCTCCCTCGTGATCGTGAAGGACAAAATTCACTGCCTCCAATAATGGCCTACGAGAATGCAAACTACCAGTAGCAAACGCGATGTTCTGCAACCCAGACCTACGTGATCGCAGCCTTAACCTTGCGAACACGTAGAAAAAATGCTCACCCCACCAAAATTGGCCCTTCACGATCACTTCCCTCTCCTCGCGGTCATGGGAGAGGAAACTAGATGCCCAGAAACTAGCAATCTAACAAAGTCCAAGGTGAGTCCGAACTTGATCAGTATCACACCCTAAGGCCCCCAGGACCCCGACCAATCACACCAACAAGTCCCAAAATATAACACGAATCTAATCGAGGCCTTAAATCACACCAAACAACATCAAAACTACGAATCAACGATCAAAACCTTCTTTCAACTTTCAAACTTTTAAACTTTATCGAACGTGTCCGAATCATACTTAAACGTTCCGGAATGATGCCAAACTTTATGCAAAAATCATAAATCACAATACGAACCTATTCCAAGGCTCGAAACCTCAAACATACATCGATAATGTCAAAATCCACTTCAAACCAAACTTAAGTAATTCTTAAACTTTCAAAATGCCAACTTTCTATAATAAGCGCCGAAATGCTTTCGGACCACACGATACTCAACCCGAATATATGCCTAAGTTCAAAATCATCATACAAACCTACTGGAACCTTCAAATCTCGATTCTAAGTTGTTTGCTTAAAAGTCAAACCTTGGTCAACTCTTCCAACTTAAAGCTCCTGAATTGAGAATTTTCCTTCTGAAACAACTCCGACCTTCCCAAAATTCAATTCCAACCACACGTATAAGTCATAATACATGAAGTGAAGCTACGCAAGGCCTCAAACCTCCGAACTACGCACTAGAACGCAAAATGACCGATCAGGTCATTATAGATACATTGTCTCAGGCAGGATTTGATTATGGTTGCACCAGCAACTTCATAGACCAGTGGAGGAGCTCAGAATCCTGCCACTCATACTCTAGAGCAGTGAGTCCATATTGGTCAGGTTCTAGGTGTCATGCCACCACAGCCTGTTATTTCGATTCAGCTTGAGGTTAGGCCAGGGGTCATCTAAGGTGGAGTAGTTGTGACTCGAGAGGTTCAAGAAGTATCACCCTACTATATTTAGTGGTTTGGCTTCATAGGATGCACATGGTTTTCTGAAGGAGTGCCAGTATATTCTTCGCACCATGGGTATTGTGGAGATGGGTGGGGTTGCTTTTACTACATGCCAGCTGTCAAGAGAAGCGTATCAGTAGTGGCAGATTTACGAGAAGGGTAGCCCAACCGATGCAGCTTTATTTTTATGGACTCACTTTTTAAAGATTTTATTAGGCGAGTTTGTTACTTAGACCCTTCGGGATGCGTGCCACGTGGAGTTTGAGCAACTGCGCTAGGGTACTATATTAGTATTAGAGTATGCCATTAGATTTAGTGATTTGTCTAGACATGTACCCTCTTTGGTTTCTACAGTTAGAGGGCGAGTCTGTAGGTTTATTGAGGGTCTCAATTATGGTATCCGATTTAGCATGGCTCGGGAGTTGGAGATGAATATTTTGTTTCAGCAAGTGGTAGAGATTGCTCGTAGATTAGAGGGAATGTGGGGTCAGGAGAGAAAGGTCAAAGAGGCTAATAGGCCTCATGGACTGGGAGGATCTATTTGTCCCTATTTTAGAGGTAGGGTACGTCATGGTAGAGGTTTGTGGGTCAGCCAGTGCATCTTACACTTCAGGCTTCGTGCGGTGTTTCAGAAATCTATAGGTCTTAGAGTACCCATACCGTACAACTTCCACAGCCACATCAATGGAGAGGTTTCTTTGAGTGTAGAGATACTTGCCACATGGTGAGAAATTGTCCTAGACTCCGGACAGATACGTCATAGCGGGGTATTAAGGCTATGAGTTCTGCTCCAGTTGCTGCTATACCTATACCGCTAGCTAAGGGTAGAGGTTGCCCTAGAGGGGGAGGTTGTGCCCATTGTTACACACTTTCTGGTTGGGCAGAGGCCAATGTACCAGATGATGTCCTTAAAAGTATGGTTTCACTTGAGTATAGAGATGCATTTGTGTTACTTCGATCTAGTCCCATTTATTGGTGAGGTTCATCCTACCTTGCTTCAGATATGGTTGTATTTCTCTGATTCTTGTACTCTGTTCATGTGTTCATGCTAGTTGAAAATTTTGTTGTGTAAGACTGTGTCTATCGATTTGGTTTGGCTGCTATTGTAAGTCATGAGACTTGGGTGGACTTTTCGTTAGTTAAATACGGTAGGATTTGATGTGATCTCTGGATGGTTTGGCCCGACTTATGATTTGGGTGCTCTATAGGTAAGGGAAGTTTTTACGTGTTGTGGTTCTAGTTCTACGAGGTTGAGTTAGTATAATGGTTTAGTTACTGAGATGTTTACCTTACTCATGAATTCCGAGCAGAGGATAGGGACCTGGTGTTCTTTGTGAATAGGTGTGTTGGTGTCGGGCTATGTGCCGTGGAGAGGTCATATTAAGGTAGTATTTGGTTGTGGTAGTTGCGTGTATCTTACTTCTTACTTGAGGATTGGATCCACAGTATGGCATCAGTGGGAAATTGTGCCTGTTAGGCTTGTTTGACGGATTCTCTCATGCATTACTCTTTTCATATTCATTCATATTCGATTTTTGCTTGTTATGTTTGGACTACAATGTATGTGCCCAGGTGTTTGAGGTGGCTTGTTGATCGAATAAGTAGTTATGAGTTTCACATGTTTCTTTCATTTTTTTAGCATTGTGAAGGTTTGGAACAAGGTTCTAGTCGATATGAGTTTGTTTGCCCATATAAGGTTTGGTAATGGGTGGCTATTACGGTTAGAGTTATTGCTATGGGCATATGGATGATGTGTTGTGTTGTGTGGTTATACTTTGTGGGTGTATGAATGAGCTGTTGTAGCTATTTGAGGGTTTTACATTGTGTTTATGTGATAATGGGGCCCTTGGTAGATGTGGAAATTTGATTCTAAGGCTATTTGGCATGAGTAGAAGGAATAATATCTGGTCGGGATGATGTTATTGGGCTTATGTGGGTTGGGGTAACATGGGATCACCAGCGAGTATATGTATGGTGAGTTTATATAGTGATTTGATGTCTTGGGAAAGACTCTTGACACGTTCGAGGATGAACGTTTGTTTAAGAAGGGGAGAATGTAACGTCCCGACCAGTCGTATTGAGCTTTAAAGTTATGTTCAATGGTTCGAGGCCTTGAGTATCTTCATATGTGTATTATGACTTGTGTGCATGGTTGGATTTCATTTTCGGACTGTTCAGAATGAATTTTGATAAGTGATTCTCAACTCATAAGCTTAGTTTAAAAATATTGACCAAGGTTTGAATTTTGTTAAAAATGACCCCGTAGTGGTGTTTTGATGGATCTGATAGGTTCGTATCGTGATTTTAGAATTGGGCGTATGCCCCAAATCAAATTTGGAGGTTCGCAGGTTGATTTGTGTTGTTTTACCAAAAGTTGGCAATTTTAAGGCTTTGAATTTTCATAAGTTTTGATCGTAGGTTAACTTTGTAGCTATCGGGTTTGGATTTTTGTTTTGCGACTTGGAATAATCCGTTTTGTCATTTGGAATTTGTCTGCAAAGTTTGGAATCATTCCGAGTTGATTTGATAGGAATCAGACACGTGGTTGTGTTTTTAGAAGTTCTTGAGTTTCATGTTGAATTCATGTGTTTTGAGGTCCGATTCGTGATTTCAGATGTTATTTTGATGATTTGATCGTGCGAGCGGGTTCGTGTTATGTTTTGAGACTTGTATTGATGTTTGGGTTGGAGCCCCGAGGGCTCGGGTTAATTTCGAACACGTTTCAGAGTGTTTGGAAGGATTTTAACACTAGTGGTGTAATATGATACTGCAGGCCTCGCATTTGCAAGGTGGGAGATCGCATTTGCGATGCAAGGCTAAAACTGGTAAGTTCACATTTGCGAACAAATGGTTTGCAATTGCAGTGGGGGGTTGGATAAGCTTTATTCGCATTTGCGACAAATTTGGTCGCTTTTGCGAAGTGTCTTGGGTTCGCAATTACGAACATAATGTCGCATTTGCAACTGTGGTAGGGGTCTTTGCATTTGTGATGGTTTCTTCCCATTTGAGGGGTTTGCAATAGTCGCAATTGCGACACCTCCGACTGTACATAAGAGCTGAGGGACGGGATTTTGGTCTCACTTTCATATTTTGGAACCCTAGACTCGGTAGGAGGTGATTTCGAAGAGGGAATTTCATCTACAAACTTTGGGTAAGTGATTCTAAAATATATCTAATCATATTCCATCAATATATCTTATATTTTTACATCAAAATCATGTGATTCACAGTAAAAATTTGTGAAACCTTGTCAAGTTTTTGAAAAATAAGAATTTGAGTTTTGAGAGTCGATTTGGATTTGGATTTTGAAACTAATCACATATATGAACTCGTGGTGTCATAGATAGTCAGAATCTACCATTGGACCGGGTTTCGACCGGGCGAGTCCCAAGTTGACTTTTGTTGACTTTGAGCAATTGTCTAAATATCATAGCTTTAATTATTGGAATTAATTTCTCTTACATTATTTGATGTTATTAAGTCGATTTTGGTTAGATTTGTGCCGCGTGGAGGTAAATTTTAAAGGAAAAGCTATTTTTGAGAATTGATTGAGGACTTTTGAGGTAAGTATCTTGCCTAACATTGTGTGAGAGAACTACCCCGTATGGATTTGTTGGTTTGTATTAGTTGAACTATGTGAAAGACGTGTAAGCGAGGTGACGAGTGTGTACACAACTTCTATGTGGAATTTTGACCGTCTTAGACTCTTAGGTTCTTATGTTCATTAAAAATAAAGTTGTCTTATCATGTTCAATCCTTCATTTGCTAAATTCACCCTTACGTGTCTTATTTGAAGTTGACTGATTCAAGTTCTACCCTTGTTGCCAAATAAACTCTTATGCACCTTAATTGAAGTTATTGCATCTTTTATTGCCATGCTATCTCTTCTGTAATTGCTTAACCTTAATTGAAGTTATTGTTATCTCTTCCGTAATCGCTTAACCTTAATTGAAGTTATTATTATTGATAAGTAGGGATTTTAACCTATTATTTGCTCTCTTTTACTTGTGTTTGAGCAGAAAAATGCGTGAAGGTATTTTTGGAAACTAATGTAATATGCTTGCTTGTAGAAATTGTTCAAAATGAGCAAAATAAGTCATAATCAACTCATAAAGGAGTCAAAACTTGAACAAAAACTAAGACTGGCCAAGAGATCTGAAACGCGAACCGCACAAATATTGTGCGTCCGTAAAAGCCACAATGTGACCGCGATTAGAAACACACAGTCCGCAAAGGGAGATTTAGAGAGTTGTATTTTTAGGCTAAATGACAAGCGCAATCCGCATTATGCGGCCGCCTTTGAAACTATGCGGTCCGCGAAACTAAGCTCAACCCAGATCCAGATTTGAAGAATGCGGACCGCGATCAGAATTACCTAGCCGCGAAAGCAAGAATGCAGTTGCGCTCAAAATTACACGGCCGCACAACCTTCGCAGGGGTATTTTTGTCCAAAAATTTTAACTTAGTATAAATAGATCTTTTTGACATTTTTAGGTCAGGTAATGTATTATCTGAGCACGTGAGACAACTGTACATTCCGTTTTGGGAAATTTTGTACTAGAATTATCTTTCAATATTAGATTTTCATCTTTTAATCTAGTATTATGATTTCTGTTATTTCCATGAGTAGCTAGACCCATAGCTAGGGTTGTGACCTAACCCTAGTGTGAGTATTTAATGAGTATTGAATTTTAGGGTTTGAATGTGTATGTGTTAGTGATATTTAGCCTAGTTCTTTCTAGAACTATAGAATTAGTGGTTACAAACACTAATTCATGCCTTTATGACTTAGTCTCTACTTGAGAAAGAGGGACTAAGTCTAGGAAAACTAGGCTAACAAGGAATTGGGGTGACTTCAAGAAATTGATAGCCCCAATTAAAGGGTTAAACCTAGAGATAGTAATATCCGACTTGAGCTAATATCACTTGAATTGCATGAATACCCATTTGGACTTGAGAAAGCCAAATTGGGCAAAATCACTCAAACTACCGAGAGGTGTAGAGTGAGTACCCAAGTGTGATAGCTATATTACAATCCGAACTAATCACGAGCTGCCCTAGATTTTACTATCCGTTAGATATCCACCTAGGTAGAGGTCACGACCCTAGTCCTTTTAAACATTTGAAAAACACCAACAAAAATATTGTCCTTAGTTTCAATCATTCCATACAATAGAGTAAAGTTAGAAATAGAAATCAAACCCAAAACTTATGGATGTGTAATTAGACTCAAAGCCCGCATTTAGCTTAGATATAAACCTAATTTCAATTATTACTCCCTGTGGATTCGATCCTGACCTAGTTGGGTTAAAACTGCATCGACCACCCTCTCTACTCAATAGTAGTGTAGGCTTGGACCCGATCAGTTATCTCCTTCAATATTGACGTATCCTTATTTGGAATCATTGTTATTTGTTATCTTCCTTATCATTGAGTTGTACCTATTTAGAATCATTGTTACATGCTATCTCTCTTGTCATCGAGTTGTATTTATTTGGAAACATTGTTACACGTTATCCCTTCAATTGTTGAGTTACTCTTATTGGATATCGTTGTTATACATTATCTCTCCCATTGTTGAGTTATTCTTATTTGAAACCATTATTACTTGCTATGTCCTTTATCGCGAGCTCGTTCTTCCATTTCTTTGTGTTTTAAAATTCTTGTGTTGATTTACTTGTCGTACTCTCATGTTATTATTTTTGTTGTTGTTGTTGTACTCAGTGTTATTAATTATATGGCTATATAGTTTTGAGGAAATGTTTTGGCATATGGACACATGTGGTGAAAGTCATTATATTGTGTTGTTATGTTTTTTGCACACGTGTTATTGTTAAAAAGATTGTCGAGGTGATCTCACGTGAGTTGTCCGTGCTATTCTTATTGATAATTGCACATGTCGCATGACAAGGCGGGCTATATACACACACACACACACACACACACACACACATATATATATATATATATATATATATATATATATATATATATATATATAGGGGGAGGGGGAGGGAAGGGTTTGCGCAAGTGGCGAGACAAGGTGGGAATATTATTATTGCGCGTGTGGCGAGACAAGGCGGACATTTACTTTATTGTTGCGCATATGGCGAGACAAAGGGGTTTTGTCAGGGATTATTTGTGATGACTTGTGATGGCCTGAGGGCATTATTATTGATGTTAATTGGTAGTGGTGTGCCTGCCTTGTGTAAGTTATGCATTTTACGTATCGATGTGTTATTTTATATGTGTCATTCATTGTCTCTACATTTACTTCATGACTCAAGTTATGATATAACACTAATACAAGTATACATGTAATTAATCACTCATATCAGTTTAAGAAGATGAATCTTGATTTTTATTGATCATTTACATGTATCCTCATTTACTTACCCTCTATGTGACAGTTGTACTATTGGCACGTTAGTTGTCTGTGCGGTTATGAGTCATTGTTATTGTTTGCACACGAGTTGTCCATGCAGCTATGAGATATTGTCACTCCCATAGCACGTGAGTTGTCCGTGCAGATATGAGGTAGTAATGATATTTGCACGTGAGCTGTCCGTGCAACACGTGAGTTGCCCGTGCGATTGTGAATTGTAATGTGGGCGCAAGATGCCAAGTGTTTATGGTTCGTGAAATGAGACTCGTGAATTGTGTTTATGAGTTGTGGTACCTCGGAGAAATTATTGAATAGATCTTGTGTGAAAGCGGTTGTTCTTATTGAGTTGTTACTTGTTTTCCTTGGTTTCACTGGATTTAAACTGTATTCAGCTTACCCTACGGTATTATTACCAGTTTGTTCCTTGTTGATGATTATTGCTTCTAATGTTTTGTTGCAGTTATTACTGGCGTTTACCATGCTTAGTTGTGTATTGGTATTGTTCCTTGTTAGTTTCACTTTTATATTTGTACATGTTGTTATGTCTAGTAGATGTCTTGACTGTTCCTCGTCACTACTCCACCGAGGTTAGTCTTGATACTTATTGGGTACTGTCGTGGTGTACTCATGCTACGCTTTCTACATATTTTTGTGTAGATCCAGGTACTTCGGAGTTTGTGGATCATTAGCTAGTTGATCGGACATTGTTGTGGAGACTCAAGGTATACCTGTCGTCGCGTTCGCAAGCCTCAGAGTCGCATTCTGATATTTTACTTTGTACAGTTTATTTTTATTCCAGAACGGTTGTATTTAGCAACTTCCTAGTGAACTCAGTAAAGCTTATGACTTATACTACCGGTTTTGGGGATATTGTACTCGACGTTGTCTACTTATTATAGAAGATTATGATTTATGTTCAGTAGTTGTTTTGGTTAAATTATGTCATTTAACTTAGTAAGTGTTGGTCTTACCTAGTCTTTGAGACTAGGCGCCATCACGACATCCTACGGAGAGAAATTGGGGTCGTGACAGACAGTTCTATCTAACCCTAAAGAATAGTACTGAATAAGATATATAACTAATACATGCATAGGTTTAAGAACAATACCAAAGCTAATATATATATTATTTTTTTTAAATATATCCTACCAAATAACCCCATCAGTATTATTGCAATCCTTTGTGTATTAGCGCGAAAGTCTTTTGTTAGGTAGGTCGGATCAGGTAAAAACTTAATTGCATATAGTGTTTATACTAATCATATTAACATACCATAATTAAGTCATTAATAAAATAATAAGAATATTCCATATTCTATAATTAAGCAGGAAATATCGATATACATATACATTTCATTATCCATAATTTGATACAAATATTTAATACGAGTAAATTTTTACCACAAGTTGCCCCAAACTTCCCAAGTGTGAGACTGGGATTAGAAGTGAGGAATTTTAAAATTTTCAACTCTAATCTCTAAAGAAAAATTAGTGTCACGACCCAAATCGAAGGGCCGTGACGGGTACTTGGTACCTTACTCAACTGAGTACCAACATAACATATATTTCTTATCGTTATATCAGGGGTAAATGATCTAGAAAGGCCGTCATGAGATAGCCAGAATAAAGCATAAGGGGATACAAGATATACGACGGCCTAACATGATATACAAACTTATACATGTGACATACGGGCCTATAAGGCCAACATGATCCTTTGTACACTCAAAACATAGGCCGACAAGGCCATACAAGTATCCATATACATGACATATGTCTACAAGCCTCTAAAAGTACACAAAAGTCATAAAGATCGGAACAGGACCCCGCCATACTAATCAATACATGTCCAAATTATACTGACCAAAGAGGCAACTCCGGAGTAAGTGGAGTGCACCAACACCTCCTGCTGAGCTGATAGCCTATTAAGAGGAATGTGAACTTATCTATCAGGACCTTCGGGCATGAAATGCAGATCTCCGGGCAAAAGGGACGTCAGTACGAATAAAGTACCGAGTATGTAAGGCAAGAAAGCATAAATAAGAACAGTAATGCAAAAAGAGATAGAGAAGATACAACGTGTAACATCTAAGTGCCTCTGAGGGCTACTGACATGAAATGTATGATATATATATATATATATATAATTACCCCTCTACTATGATATATTATTTACTTCTGCCATCGTTATACTTTTCGCCCAAATATATCCCTACCGTTAACAAAGTTTGCATAATTACCCCTAATCCTAATGGATCTACACCATGACAGCTGACCCCCTCAATTTTCTCCATGTCAGCTGCCAAGTCAGCAGGTCCCTACCAAATAAAATGCCAAAGTGGAGTCGATATCACCACTTTTAATACTCATATCTTAGTTATTGGATTTATTAAAGTGGAACGTTCGAGTGTTGGGAGAAAAATCAATTTTGGGAAAAATGAAAATGTGTTGGGAAAAAATCAATTTTCTGCCTCCAGAAAAATTATAGAAACCCCTAGAAATTTCCATTCGGTCGAAACAAAAAATTGTTCAACCCCAAAAGCTATAATTTTATGAAAAAGTATCCAAAATTTTGTTCAAATTCAATTGTCCACCTCTATACACAAAAAGAGTGAGAAATTTCAATTAATTTCAATACAAAAGCAAAAAATTTGTTCAACCCGAAAGGTTAAAAAATATTGATGGTGGGATCAACATCAACAAAGCAGGGGTTGCCATCATTGATAGGGGCAGCCACTGCAACATGATCTACTGTTGAATTTGATAAAAACATTTCCGTTTCTGGTGGGGACATGTCGTCAAGTAAGCCTTCACATTCCGAGAACTTTACGGTTGTAAATTTGCATTTTGGAGAGCGGGCTATTTTCGCCGCTGGTGCTGCCGTTCTCTCCGCCGTCCTTGTCAACCCTCTTGATGTTGCCAAGGTCTCCTTTTTTCTCCTTATATTATTTATTCTTAATTCTTAAATTAAGCCCACGCTGTTCATTTAATTTGCCTTAAAAGTGCTGCCTTTTTTGTTATTGTACAGTAACTTCTATTTCTAAAATGCATAATATCAGAGGGGTTGGGTGGGACCTACTGACTTGGTAGCTGACACGGAGAAAATTGAGGTGATCAGCTGCCACGGTATAGATCTGTTAGGGTTAGGGGCAATTATGCAAACTTTGTTAACGGTAGGGATATATTTGGACGAAAAGTATAACAGGTGGCAGAAGTAAACAATATACCATAGTAGAGGGATACCATACAAACATACCCGGCCAGGGCACCATCATTATCATATCGTACCTGACCGTAATAGGCTCGTTAAAAATGTACCAGACCATCATAAGGCTAGGTAGAATCGTACCCGGCCACATAGAGCTCGGTAAAACCCAACTGATCAGTGGTTTAGAATAGGTGCCATACCCGGCCGACTATAGTGTGGTTTGGTAGAGTAAAATAAATACATATATATAATGCATGCTAGACTCATAGAATCACGCTCTAAACCTTTGGGAGTGACGTAAGGTCGTTACACTTTTGATTAACGTTATGGACACCATACTATCAATATGGACCTCAATAGAATTCAGGCATCATATATACATGATTAGAATAACTTTATAAGGAAAGAATAACATGGACAACCTTAGTTGCTAGGTGTAGATCCGTTATGAAATAGTGTATCGTTTACGTTCATTTCACTTTAGATCATGCCAAAAGAAAGCAGGAAGTGACTTAACATACCTTTGCAATCTTCTATCCAATCGTCAACCAATCTCAATATGACCTTCTTACGTCTACAATGAGTAAACCGATTTCGTCGTCATCATATAAGAGTTGTAACTCTCACATGTCAAAATCAATATTCTACAAGAAAACAGACAACACCTCCCTTGTTTGTGTTATATCTTATAAGTTACTAAAAGTCACCAAACAACCCAAACAACAACTAGTAGCTATATGGAACACAACCAACACAATAACACGTCGAGCGGCAAGCTCGGTTCATGTCTAATAACACTATATTTTGAACCCTTTCCCTCTTATTTATATTCAAGAAAATATTGATAGTAAAAACAAAATATACTCAAGTTATTCCAGAAATTTTCCAGTCATAAAATGCTACAAGAACACCTCCCTAATAGTCCAACAATCTATAACATTACTAACAAGCCTTTCAATCGATATTTCACAAGTTCTAGCTTCAACGATGTAACGACCTAGTCGGTCATTTTGAGCATTTGTATTCCATTCAGCTATTTGAAGTCTTGAGCATCATCTTATGATGTATTATGACTTGTGTGAATCATCGATTTTGGTTTTCAGGTTATTCGGAATTGATTTGGAAGAATGATTCTTAACTAGGGACCTTTAAATTGGAAGAGTTGACCAAGTTTGACTTTTTAGTACTTGACCTCAGATCAGAGTCTTGATGGTTCCATTAGGTCTGTATGGTGATTTTGGACTCAGGCGTATGCCCAAATTTATATTTGGATATTTCTAGAAGGTTTCGGCACTAATTGACAAAAGTTGGAAATTTAAAGGTTTGGAATGTTCATAAGTTTGACCGAGAGTTAACTTTGATCATATCGAATTCAGATTATAATTCAAAAAATTGGAATAGCTTAGTTATGTCATTTGGAACTTGTATGAAAAATTTGAGTTCATTCCGAGTTGATTGGATATGGTTCGGTACGAGTTCTGAAAGTTGAAAGTTCAAAAGTTCAATTTGAGGTGCAATTCGTGGATTTTATGTTGTTATTCATTATTGGAGGCCTCGAGTAGGTCTGTGTACTATTATGGGACTTGTTGGAATATTCGGACGGGGTTCCGAGGGGCTTGGGTGTGATTCGGATTGATTTCGGACCATTTTTCTTCATTTCGGCATTGTTGGTTTCTGTTGAGTTCTGGGCATCTGGTTTTCTTGTTCGTGATCATGTAGAGTGGATCATGATGGCGTAGAGTTGTTTAATGGTTGGGAAAAAAATTTCATCGCATTCACGGGTCCAGAGATGCGTTCACGAAGGTTGAGACAATTGTTCAGCGTGTTCGTGTAGAAGGAAGGAGGCCTTGAGGATGTTACGTGTTTGTTCATCATGGTCGCAAAGTGTGCAACACGATTCATAGCTCTAGGGGATTGACCATCACGTTTGCGATTATGATGTTGCGTTCACATAAGAGGAATTTCAATTGGTGGGAATTTGTGTAAAAATAGTATTGTTGGACTCGTAATTGAATGGGTTAACAGATTTGTTAGTTTTGTCAGGTTTCGAGATGCGGGCCCGGGTTTGACCTTTTGGTTGACTTTGGGCTTTTGATTAAAGATTCGACCTTTATCGATTGAGTTTGTTTCCTTTGGCATTATTTGATGTTCTTGAGTTGCTTTTGGCTAGTTTCAAGTCGTTCGAAGGTCGGTATGCACTGGATGGCATTTCTAGAGTATAGTTTGTCTTGCTCGGTATTGGATTTACCTTGTTCGAGGTAAGTAATACTTCTAAACTTGGTGCTAAGGGTATGAACCCCTGAATATACGTGTTATATGTTTGGTGTTAAGGTGACACACATGCTAGGTGAAGGGTGTGTGTCCGTGCATCGTGTGAATTGTGACTCGGTTATTTTTGTGGTAGTGTGTAGTTACCTAATCCTGTCTTTATCCATGAAATTTTTACGTGCTAAAGTAATTGAGCTATGATCCATGTTAGAAATTATGTTTAAGCTATATGCTTATTCTGGTGGGACCCATTAAGGTCATTTTTGTTGTTGAATTATTTGCTTAAATTGCAGTTACATACTTAGTCATATTCATCCATTTGCATACCATATGTCAATCTTTGTTATAATTTGTTGTCACATCATGTTATCATTGTTTGGGTTGATTGGCATGAGATTCTTGAGCCCAAGAGATTGGAGAGATTGATGACTGAGTTTGGGCCTGAGGGATGGAGTGTGAATGATATTGATGGTATCGGGCTGCACGCCGCAGTAGGCTTATTTGATTCATGATGCGATCGGGTTGTATGCTGCAGCATGACATATTGGCTTTATATATATTATTATTATATGGATCAGGTTGTACGTCGGAACAGGCTTTATAGTATTTATTATTATTGATGGGATCGGGCTGCAAGCAACAACATGCCATGTTGGCTTATATTAGTGCTTGGGTAGGATTCGCCCCTCCGAAGTCTGACATACCAGCAGTGAGCACAGGTTTTACAGATTCATGATGGAATCGGGCTGCGTGTCGCACCAGGTACCGTATAGTGCTGAGTGTGATGAGGGATTTAGCATGATGAATGGGAGTGCCAAGACAGTTAGATTGAGTACTCTGAGAGTATGAGTACATGAGTTCATCACTGTGATGCATTGCATTGACATGTATATTTGACATACTGGCACAGAGATGCATTTCATCATGCTACACGGTATTGTGATGTTCATAACTTCACATGCACATTGACATATAGGCATAGAGATGTACTTTCCTCATGCTATCTAAGATTGAAATATATTATCTGTTGTTGAAGTTTTTGGGAAAAATCATAGTTTTCTTATAGACTCATTTTGGCAACTTCGGTGAAAGATTTGGGTTTTATTTTTATACTTGAAAAGCATGCCTATTTTTCCATAACTGTAAACGAGCTGAGCATTATATCTTTGAGTTGTTTCTTGTACTAATTTATTTATATTGTTATGAGTTATTGTTGGCGATTGGTTTTCGACTCTAACTGTTTGTCCAAGCTCGTCAATGCTTTCAATCTAAGGTTAGGTTTGTTACTTATTGAGTACATGTGGTCGGTTGTATTCATATTGTACTTCTGCACCTTGCGTGCAGATTTGGATACTGATGTTGTTGTGTATGGCGGGAGATGGCACTGAAGACGTAACTGCATTTTGGTCGTAGCTGCCTCTTGTTCTTGGTAGCTTTAAAATTATTAATATGTTCATGCACATTTTGGGAGAGTATTTTACAGAACTTAAACTATTATAACCAACTCTCTACACGAGCTAGAAGCACACCAAAATCAGCAACCATACAAAGAACAAGAAACTCGCTAGTGCCACGGGATTTCTCATACTTTATTTATGTTGTTTGCCCTTGGTTTGGGTCTTGGATCATGAGAGAACTTTGAGAAAATGTTTTTAGGTATCTAGGGTTTGAATAGAGTGAAAAATAGTGAGTTAAAATAGGCATTAGGCAACACACACACACACACACACACACACACACACATATATATATATATATATATATCAAGATGTCTCAACCGCCTAGGTGGGTCCCAAAGGGAGCTGCTTGCACAGTCTTGCAAAAATGCAAATATATCTCTACGTCAATGTTGTATCGATGAACGGTTTAATGCGTAGGAATTTAGACTCATAGACCTTCAATTTGATAGGTAGATAACCCAGTAATTCTTGTTATATTAAGAGAAAAGCGCTGCTACATTTGACCAAAGTTTCAGCATATTTATGAATGTAACTTGTGATGACCATTGTCAACTTTTGTTCCACAACTTGGTTGACTTTAAAACTCAACATACAACTATAGTAAGACTATAATAACTCATATCATAACCTCATTATCATGTTAAGAACCCTAGTTTCACCCCAAAAGTATATGTTATAACATTCCCAACTTGTCGACTTTCGACGAAACTTATTTTCATCAATTCGTTTAGCTTCTAAGCCTTCAAACCCTCTTGGTACTTGTTATTCATGATCTTAAATATTTTTAACCTCCAAGGTAACACGATTAACTTACTTTATATACTTCCAATATAATCTCATTTATGAGCTTACATTAATTGACTTACAATATACTCTCACATAGGAAAACATGGGGTGTAACATCATTCCCCCCTTTGGAACATTCCTATAGCTCTTACTAATACTTTAATATTATCCTTGCCATATAGGCAACTATTCAGTGAATAAATCCAAATGTCAGGGCATTCCCCCCTTTAAACCTCTTTTTCATACCACGACTGGTGATCAAAATTCTTCCAATCTCGTAACTGTTGCTACCCTATGTCATGTATCCTGTACGACTCTATCCTTGTATGTGTGCCTATGTGACTCTTCTCTCTTCCCTCCCCCAACTTTTAGCCAATCTCCAGGCCTCACTTTATTAACATATATATAACTATGACAAGGTGTCCCTTTGGGCATCTATAGGTGTACTGAAGTTCTTCGTTTGGTACTTTGTGGAACTTACGACTATTGCTATATCTTGTTTTATAGACTTGGTTATCTATTCTTATGGCTTTACTACATCTAGGTAGGTCATACCATATCATAACTCTTACTTTGATTTATTATTATCGAGGTCCACTATCAAACTCCAGGTTACTTTCTCACTACTTATCCTATATGTATAAATCTATGTCCTTTAATGCTTTCTTATTACTATTCATCTTAAGAGTGATGGCTTAATCTCCTCTCATACTTTGTAACTTTTATCCATCCATTGTTGATTCATCTTAATGTTGATCTGTAATCTACCACTGATAACTTGAAACTTCTTACGTAATATGTTATCACTAGGGCTCACATCTCATTGGGGAACATATGAAGTTATTCGCTTGATCCATCTAGGGACAATACTATACTTCAATAACCGTATTTCATAGCATCCCAATGTTATTCATCTTATGGGGGTATTCTAATCCCGTGCAATTCATGAAATCTATTCTCTTTGAATCATTACTCAATAGAAGGCCTAAACATCATCCTCTTATCATTTATCATAATTACACCGTCACATTACGACCATGGCAGCACTCCATCTCTTCTAAATGATCCTAGTTTTAAACTCATTTGAGTTCATTCAGGTTATACTGAGTTTTCTATAACTTGTGGAACCGTCAACGCTCTTGTTTTGATGGGCTTAATTCTGAGGCCTTACCTATTCTTGTCATCTTCTCACTCACCTTTTCTTATCCTTACTCCTATCTACCTAAAACCTTGTCGATCTACCATACTTTAGCTTGCGACCTACACATATCTATTTATACTACTCACAATCTTCCTTTAAATTGCTATGTCACGACCCTAACTCAAACCTGTCGTGATGGTGCCTATCAATAAACTAGGCTAGCCAACTCTCATAATACTACCATAATTCATTAAAAACTATTCCAAAAGACATCATGTTTAACAGAATTTCATAAGAGAAAACACGAGTTGAACTCAAAATTTGAAATGAGGAAAATAAAGCCCCAAACATCGGAGTATCACTGAGTGATGAGCAACTACTACAAACTGTTCGAAAAATAGCAAGACTAATATAGTATGAGAATAACCAAAATACACTAAAGGGAAGATAAAGAAGGAGAAAAGCAAGAGTGTGATCGCCAGGCAGCTACCTCGCTATCTCCGATGATCTGCTACTAAGTAAAATCAACAACCTCTACCGTGGCCAAAGATGCATGGATCTGCACACAAGGTGCAAGGGGGTAACGTGAGTACAACAACTCAGTAAGTAACAAGTCCAAACTATGGACTGATAGGTAGTGACGAACTTAAGCTCAACAGGTAACAGAAACAAATTGTGTAGGAAAAGTAGGCATGCCATCAATTCAAGTATACAGCTCAAACAGTAAAATAAAACATAGATCTGAACAATGTGAAATATAAAGCTCAGCTAAACTCTACATGCCAATGCACAAAATGTATGAAATTCACTATGTGCTCCCACTCTCAAGTGATCAACCACTCGGTACTGCATATGGCCATCCGGTCCAGGGAAATCCATCCCGAAACATATACAACACTGACTGCAAGTCAACCAGTACCGAGGAAGAAGGGTAATCCAAACTTGAGGAGAAATCCATCTCCAGGTATATATATATATATACTTTACCACTCGGTACCGCATATGGCCAGTCGGCCCAGGGAAATCTATCCCGGAACATACTCAATGTTGACTATAAGTCACTCGGTACCGAGGAAAAGGTAATCCAACCCTGTGGAGAAATTCATCTCCAGATATCAATACTTCGGACAAATCCATGTCCAGGGAAATCAATCCCTCAATAATATCATCTGCGCTCACTGGGGGTGTGCAATGCGGAGGGGCTCCGACAGCCTAAAAGCTATCATAATCATCAATATAACTGTTACGGCGTGCAGCCCGATCCCATAAATATCCTCATAATCAGGCTCCCGGCCTCACTCAGTCATTACTCTCCAGTCTCACACACGGGCTCACAATGCCATGAAAACTAGCCCGGAACAATTATATGATGTGCCAATAAATAACAAATGAGACTGAGACATGATATGAAATGCATGATTAAGACTGAGTGCAGAATATTAATGAAACTAGTGAGATGATAGCAATAAATGGCCAATAGGGGTCCCAACAGTATCGGTGCGAAGCCCTAACATGATATCTAGCATGATTTTTAGCTCATTTACTTAATCACATGATGGGAAAATAGATATCAGCAAGAAAGAGTCACTAAACGGTGTCATGGGATGAACCAGGTCCCGATTCTCACGGTGCACGCCCGCACACCCGTCACTTGGAATGTGCGTCACCCTATGTCACGACCCAATTTTCCCTCCGTTGGGTTTCGTGATGGCACCTAGTCTTAGGGACTAAGTAAGCCTAACATTTACTGAATATCAACCATAATAAAGAAAGTCTAACAGTTTCAACATAGAAATCTTTATGAAATTTACATCTTCTCAAAATCGGCGGTACAAGTCATAAGCTCTACAGAGTTTCGCTACAATTTCTAAACACAACTGTATGGGAATAAGTACAACTGTGTGAATACGAAATATGAAGGTGACCCCGAAGCCTGCGAACGCAGCATCAGGTTTATCTTTAGTCTCCTTGACAAGAATCTGCTCAGCTACTAACGATCAAAACCTTGATCTGCACAAAAAATGTGCAGAAGTGTAGTATGAGCACAACACAGCGGTGCTAGTAAGTATCAAGACTAACCTCGGTAGAGTAGTGACGAGGGACATCCAAGACACCCACTGGTCTAATAAGCAGAACAAGTATAAGTATAGAAACAACCGAACATGATATTTATATAAAGACTAAGCGACATTGCTAACAATACAGTAACTACAATAAGGAAAGAAAATAACAAGTAACAGTGGAACACCATAATAAAGCACATAAAAGTGAATGGAAATACAACCCAAATTAAAAATCACAAATATAGTAAGGACAAATCATAACTCAGCAAGTACGACAGTTTTCACATTAGGTCATAGCCAACAACTTCAATCAATTAGTCGAATCCTTTAGTTGATAAAAACATTTCGGAAATATATTTCCTTCAAGTAAATATTTTTCCAAAATTCTCAAAAAATTAATACCTTTCGAATATAACCCTTTCAAATAAATATCCTTCGAATATAAGTCAACCTGTGACACCTCATCTCATAATCATACAATACGGGTCTTAATACCTGAAACCTAACACTTAGCATCTTGTGCCCTCATCACAACTCATAATCATACTAACAACTCACATGCCTAAAAGAGTCATTCTCACATGGAAGGCAAATAAATAAGGGTGTGTGTCTATACTCAGCAATATCAAGGAGACTCCTATCCGATAAGGGTGCTTAGCCACGTGTATGCTCGTGCAAGTGTCCTAACATAGTTCATACCAGCTAGTAAGAATAAGGACAAGAACGGACAGCACATACAATGTTTACACAGGGATAGGACCAATGAAAGCAACAACTCAGAACACAGTGATAATGACAGCGGATCTCCCAGGATACTGTCTCGTAGTCCCAAACATAAATGTGCAGGGGGATCTCTCAGAATACCATTCCGTAGTCCCGAAGTAAATGTTCAGAGCAGGGGAGTCTCCCGGAATACCGTTCCTTCGTCCCAAAGTAAATATGCAAGACATGAGATCTCCCGGGATACCATCCCATAGTCCCAAATATAAATGTTCAGGAGGATCTCCCGGAATACCGTTCCGTAGTCCCAAAGTAAATATGCAAAACAGGGGATCTCTCGGGATACCGTCCCGTAGTCCCAAATGTAAATGTGCAGGGGGATCTCCCGGAATACCATTCTGTAGTCCCAAAGTAAATATGCAGCGCAACCAAAGAGATAACAATTACAGCACCGCAGAAAACCCGTACATCACCACAACACGTACAACAACAACAATGACAATAATACAAGGTACGACAATTAAATCAACTCAAGAACTGTTAATCACGAAGAAACGGTAGAACCAGCTCACAAGGAATAACCACAGAAAAGAATGTTGGCATAAAGGGAACAGTTCAACAAAGGGAAAACTAACATGTAGCAACGATCCCACAATATACAAGTCAATAATAAGGAAAATCAACACGAGTCAAGTAGTCCCAAATAAAGGCAAGTCAACAAAGATATAGGTTATCTAACTCCTTTTAAGGTTGGACAATTATGAGGATATTCGATAATTCAATTATGGAAAGATTATCTTAGCTTTCACTTAAGACTAAACAATTTCAGGAGGGGTAATGATACATTCTCAATAAGACAAGCAGCCATGAAAGGATAGCATGACAATTGGAGAGGCGAAATTCTTCATTTAAATCAAATACAACTCAATTAGGCAATAAGAATGATTCATGAAGCAATTAATTCCAATTAAGCATGTAGAGGGGAAACTAGTAATAGAAAACTCAGTCAAATCAAAAATAACTTCATGCATAGTGAATATTAGGACCTAAGAACCCTAAAGTCCAATTTCCCACAAATAATTCTGAGTACGCACTCATCACCTCGCGTACACGAACTACAATCAACATAGAAGACTCAAATCCTAAGGGGAAGTCCCCGACATAAGGTTAGGAAATATACTTACCTCAAAGACGACAAACTGAAACTCTACAATGCACTTCTCGAGTGAAAAGACCTCCGGACGGCTCAAAACTAATCAAATTAACTTCAAAGCACAAATAAATCACATAAGAAATTATTTTGGATCATAGAGTCTTAGTCTTTAACAAAATCTAAAAACCGGTCCAAAAGTTGACCCTGGGACTCATACCTCGGAACCCGACAAATTTTACAAAATCCGAATACCTGTTCCCATATGAGTTCAATCATACAAAAATTATCAAATTCCGATACTATTTCGTCCCTCAAATCATGAATTTTTATTTTGAAAATTTTCTTCAAAAACCAACATTTTTCTCAACTCAAAACACAAATTAAATGATGAAATTCATCAAATATGTTAGATTCTAGGTGAAGAACATTTACCCAATCGATTTGCTTTAAAAACCCCAAAAGAAGCTCCCAAATCCGTAGTTTAAAACTCAAAATATGAAGAAATGGCCAAACCCTTGACTTATATGATTATGCCAGGACTTCCGCATCTGCGGTCAAGAAATCGCATATGCGGGACCGCATTTGCGAGAGAGAGTCCGCACATGTGAACTCAGTTTACCCAGCCAGGGACTGCATCTGCGGATATATAGCCGTATCAGCGACACTGCAAAAGCGAAAAGGTAATCGCAGGAGAGAGATTTCTCCGCAGGTGCGATAGTTGGACTGCAGAAGTGGCCTTCGCACCTGTGTGCCAGCCTCCGCAGAAGCTCCCAAGCAATCATGACCGCAGAAGCGGCCAAGCTCATGCAAAAGCAGAGCCACACCTGCGCTCCAAGGTCACAGGTGCGAAAACACCAGAAATCAGACATGCTCAAAACCATGCAAAACATCCGAAGCTCGTCTGAATCACACCTGAGGCCTGCAGGACCCCGTCTAAGCACACAAACAAGTTCTATAACCTAACACGGACTCGCTCGAGGTCACAAATCACATCAAATAATACCGAAAATGTAAATCACGCCATGAATCGAGCTTATGAACTTCCAAATCTTCCAACTTCTAGAACTCGCGCCGAAACCTATCAAATCAACCCAGAATGACACCAAACTTTGCAGACAAGTCCAAAATGACATACAGAGCTACTACAACTCTCAAAATCGCATTCCGACCCCAATATCACAATAGTCAACTATGGGTCGAACTTCTCCATTTTCCAAACTTCAACTTTTCCAACTTTTACTATTTTGCCTCAACTTACTATACGGACTTCCAAATCCAAATACGAATGCGCGCCTAAGTCCAAAATCACCATACGAAGCTGTTGAGACCATCCAAAACCCATTTTGGGGCCGTTTACTCAAAAGTCAATTCCAGTTAAATTCTCACCGCTTAAGCGTCCAAAACTAGATTCCTGCTCCCAATTCGACTCCGAATCATCCCGTAACTGAATTCAACCCTGCAAGCAAGTCGATAAACATAATATGAATCTATTCAAGACATTTCATCACCGAATGGAGCTTAATTTCTCAAAACGACCGGCCGGGTCGTTACATCCTCCCCCTCTTAAAACAACGTTCGTCCTCGAACGTGCCATGATTCGCTGAATGCACACTTCTAATATACACCCGCGGGTGATACTACGTCGCACCAATCCACATAAACCTGACGACACCACCTCGACTATAATTTTGCCTTTCTACCAACATCGATATGCCTTATAGCATAAATTCTTATCTTCTATTCACTTCCAAAAGACCCGATTTGAAAATGATATTCGGTATCAGTCTCAACCAGCTGTATCAACCCATTCCTACACCTAATAGAGTACAACCACACAACATGACATATCACACATAGGCCCACAATAAGAGTTTTAATCATAATATCCGCCCGAAATCAAATTCCAGCACCGACCATAAGCTTTATATTCAATAGGAACCTGTTTCAAACCTTCACAACACTGACGATGATTCAAGAACCACGAAAACCTCATAACTAACAACCAAATCAACAAGCCACAACTAACACCACTTGGTACACACCCCACAAAGCTAAAATTTAAGAAGCACAAAATGAAAATGACTGGATATGTAAAGAGAAACACACAAGAGAACTACCAAACAAGCCCGACAGGCAAAACTCTCTATCAGTAAAAATTCTACAAATCAACACAAGGAAAAGTCAAAATATATGAACAAATCTCAAGAATCTCATCCTGATATAATTATCCACCACGGCATGTACCCCGGCTCAACACGTCAAATCACATGAAATTACGAGGGTCTCACCCTCAATTCTGAATCACAAGTAGGATACACATCAAACCAGTTGGAAACTCTCACTAGATCAACTACATCATAATTTACAACAAGTGCTAGCTCCCACACTAGTGGAGTATAAAAAAAATCATAGCTCGTAGCAAAAAATACTCATAAATCACATCAAGTCTACCGAAATGGATAACAGAAATGTATTACTAGTCTCATAACTCTCAACAATGATTAGAAATAACGATAGACACGACTATCACTCATAGAACCTCCCAACATGGTAACACATAAATAGAGTGCAAATCATGAAACACACCCATAAGTGGAGCAACAAATAGGGGAACTCACCCCGATAGGTAGAACTGTAATGAACTACGGCTGGTCCTCCTATATAACGAACCAAAATAATACCTGAATGACATCATCTGGCATAGCGGTCTTAAGCCTACTATATGAAACACAGCAACAGGACGTGCCTCACCCTCTTGGGCGCCCTCTACTCGCATGAATACCTCATTGTGACGCATTTGTCAGAAGTTTGGGACAATATATCACCATATGGCTAGTATCTCCATACTCAAAGTAACCTCGATGCTGATGTGGCTATAGGAATTGTGCGGTATAGGTACTTTAAGACCCATGAACACCTGAATTATAGTGCGAAGTTTGAAGCACAAATTGAACTGGCTGACCCACGAAACCTCTACCATGCCGCACCTTGCCTCCAAAATAAGAACCAACAGATCTCTCTGGTCTACGAGTCCTCCTCACCTCCCCGCACTCTCTCTCCTGATCTCGCATGTCCTCCATTCTCGGTCCCACATGCCCTCTAACCGGCGAGCGATCCCTACCACCTGTTGAAACAAAATACCTGACTCCAACTCCCGAGTCATGTTGAGTTGAATATCATGCCTGAGCCCCCCCCCCCTCCCAAATGAATCTACAGACTCGCTCTCTAATAGTAGCGACCAAGGCAGGTGCATGTCTGGCCAAATTACTGAATCTGGTGACATACTCTAACATTGACTTAGTGCTCTAGCGCAGCTGCTCAAACTCCACGTGCCATGCGTCCCGAAGGGACTGAGGTGCAAACTCTCTCAAGAACATCTCTAAAAACTGACCCCATGTAAGTGAAGCTGTATCGGCTGGGCTACCCAACACATATGCCCGCCACCACTGATAAGTTGCTCACTGAAGCCGGTACGTAGTAAAAGCAACTCCACTCGCCTCAACAATACCCATAGTGCGAAGAATGCGATGGCACTCCTCTATGAAACCTCGTGCGCTCTCTGAAGCCAAACCACTGAATGTAGGAGGGTCATATTCCTTGAACCTTGCAAATCTAAATTTCCCTCCCTCAGATGTTGCTGCCCTGACTATGGGCTAAACTAGAACCATAGGCCGTGTCGCCATGACACCTGGAACCTGACCAACGGGAACTCGCTGCTCTGGAGTGCGGCCAGCAGGAGTCTGAGTCCCTCCCTCTGTCTGTGAAGTAGCTGGTGCAACTGGAATCAACCTCGCCTAAGCCAATGTACCAAACATGCTCATAAGCTCATAACCGGCGGTACAACTCATAAGCTCTAAGAGTGTCGCTACAACTTCTAAACACAACTGTATGGAAATAAGTACAACAGTGTGAATACGAAATAGGAAGGTGACTCTGAAGCCTACGAACGCAACAACAGGTTTACCTTGAGTCTCCTCGGCAAGAATCCACTCAGCTACTAACGATCAATACCTGGATCTGCATAAAAACTATGCAGAAGTGTAGTATGAGCACATCAAAGTGGTGCCCAGTAAGTATCAAGACTAATCTCGGTGGAGTAGTGATGAGTAAAAGTCAAGAAATCCACTGGTCTAATAAGCAAAACAAGTATAAGTATGGAAACAACCGAATATGATATCAATATAAAGACTAGGAGATATTGCTAACAATACAATAACTATAATAAGGAAAGAAAACAACAAGTAACATCAGAACACCATAATAAAGCGCATAAAAGTGAACAGAAATACAACACAAATTCAAAATCACAAATACAGTAAGGACAAATCATAACTCAGCAACTACGACAGTTTTCACATTAGGTCATAACCAACAAACTTCAATCAATTAGTCAAATCCTTCAGTTGATAAAAACATTTCAAAATATACTTCCTTCACATAAATATTTTTCCAAAATAGTTCTCTAAAAATGAATACCTTTGGAATATAACCTTTTAAAATAAATATCCTTCGAATATAAGTCACCCTGTAACACCTTATCTCATAATCAGAGAATACGGGTCTCAGTACCTGAACCCTAACACTTGGCATCATGTGCTCTCACACACCTCATACTCATACTGACAACTCACGTGCCTAAAAGAGTCATTCTCACATGGAAGGCAAATAAACAAGGGTGTGCGTCTATACTCAGCAATATCAAGGAGCCTCATATCCGATAAGGGTGCTTAGCCACGTGTATGCTCATGCAAGTGTCCTAACATAGTTCATACCAACTAGTAAGTATAAGGACAAGAACAGACATCACATATAATGTTTACACAGGGATAGGATCAATGAAAGCAACAGCTCAAAACACAGTGATAATGATAGGGGATCTCCTAGGATACTGTCCCATAGTCCCAAACATAAATGTGCAAGGGGATCTCCCGGAAAACCGTTCTGTAGTCCCGAAGTAAATATTCAGAACAAGGGAGTCTCTCAGAATACTGTTCTGTAGTCCCAAAGTAAATATGTAGAACATGGGATCTCCCGGGAAACCATCCCATAGTCCCAAATATAAATGTACAGGGGGATCTCCCGGAATACCGTTCTGTAGTCCCAAAGTAAATATGCAGAGCAGGGGGATCTCTTGGAATACCGTTCCGTAGTCCCAATGTAAATATGCAGAACATGGGATCTCCCTGGATACCGTCCCGTAGTCCCAAACGTAAATGTGTAGGGGGATCTCCCGAAATACCGTTCTGTAGTCCCAAAGTAAATATGCAGCGCAACCAAAGAGATAACAATTACCGCATGATAGAAAACTCGTACATCACCACAACACGTACAACAACAACAATGACAATAATACAAGGTACAACAAGTAAATCAACTCAAGAACTGTAAATCACGAAGAAACGGAAGAACCAGCTCACAAGGAATAACCACAAAAACGAATGTTGGCATAAAGGGAACAGTTCAACAAAGGGAAAACTAACATGTAGCAACGATCCAACAATATACAAGTCAATAACAAGGAAAATCAACACAAGTCAAGTAGTCCCAAATAAAGGCAAGTCAATAAAGATATAAGTTATCTAACTCCTTTTAAGGTTGGACACTTACGAGGATATTCGATAATTCAATTAAGGAAAGATGATCTTAGCTTTCACTTAAGACTAAACAATTTCAGGAGGGGTAATGATACATTCTCAATAAGACAAGTAGCCATAAAAGGATAGCATGACAATAGGAGAGGCAAAATTCTTCAGTTAAATCAAAAACAAGTCAATTAGGCAATAAGAGTGCTTCATGAAGCAATTAATCCAATTAAGCATGTAGAGGGGAAACTATTAAATAGAAAACTCAATCATATCAAGAATAACTTAATACATAGTGAATATAAGGACCTAAAAACCCTAAAGTCCAATTTTCCACAAATAATTCTGAGTACGTACTCGTCACCTCGCGTATACGAACTACAATCAACATAGAAGACTCAAATCCTAAGGGGAAGTCCCCACACAAGGTTAGGAAATATACTTACCTCAAAGATGACAAACCGATACTCTACAATGCACTTCTCGGGTGAAAAGATCTCCGGACGGCTCAAATCTAACCAAATTAACTTCAAAGCACAAATAAGACACATAAGAAACTATTCCGGATCATAGACTCTCAGTCTTTAACAAAATCTAAAAATTGGTCCAAAAGTCGACCCCGGGGATCGCACCTCGGAACCAGACAAATTTTATAAAATCCGAATACCCATTCCCATATGAGTTCAACCATACAAAAATTATCAAAATTCGATACTATTTCATCCCTCAAATCATGAATTTTTATTTTTAAAATTTTCTTCAAAAAACCAACATTTTTCTCAACTTAAAACACAAATTAAATGATGAAATTTATGAAATATGTTAGAATCTAGGTGAAGAACACTTACCCAATCGATTTGCTTAAAAACCCCACAAAAGAAGCTCCTAAATCTGAAGTTTAAAACTCAAAATATGAAGAAATGGCCAAACCCTTGACTTATATGATTCTGCCAGGACTTCCGCATCTGCGGTCAAGAAATCGCATCTGCGGGACCGCATTTGCGAGAGAGAGTCCGCATCTATGAACTCAGTTTACCAAGCCAGGGACTGCATCTGCGGAAATACAGCCGCATCAGCGACACCGTAGAAGTGAAAGGGAAATCGCAGGAGAGAGATTTCTTTGCAGGTGCGATAGCTGGACTGCAGAAGCGGCCTTCACACCTACGTGCCAGCCTCCGCAGAAGCTCCCAAGCCTTCATGATCGCAGAAGCGGTCAGGCTCACGCAAAAGTGGAGCAGCACCTGCGCTCCAAGGTCGCAGGTGCGAAAACACTAGAAATCAGACATGCTCAAAACCATGCAAAATATTCGAAGCTCGTCTGAATCACACCCCAGGCCTGCGGGACCCCGTCTAAGCACACAAACAAGTTCTATAACCTAACACGGACTGGCTCGAGGTCTCAAATCACATCAAACAACACCAGAAATGTAAATCACGCTATGAATCGAGCTTATGAACTTCCAAATCTTCCAACTTCTAGAACTCGCGTCGAAACCTATCAAATCAACCCAGAATGACGCCAAACTTTGCAGACAAGTCCAAAATTACATACAGAGCTGCTCCAACTCTCAAAATCACATTCCGACCGTGATATCACAAAAGTCAACCATGGGTCAAACTTCTCCATTTTCCAAACTTCAACTTTTCCAACTTTCGCTGTTTTGCCTCTACTTACTCTACGATCTCCAAATCCAAATATGGACGCGTTCCTAAGTCCAAAATCACCACACGAAGCTGTTGAGACCATCCAAAACCCATTCCTGGGTTGTTTACTCAAAAGTCCAATTCCGGTCAAATTCTCACCGCTTAAGCGTCCAAACCTAGATTCCTTCTCCCAATTCGACTCTGAATCATCCTGTAACTAAATTCAACCCTGCACGCAAGTCGATACACATAATATGAAGATGTTCAAGACCTTTCACCGCTGAATGGATCTTAATTTCTCAAAATGACCAGCCGGGTCGTTACACCCCAATACTAATCACATAACACATAGTTTAGGGTTTCGAACCCTCAGAACCAAGTTTGAAAGTGTTACTTACCTCAAACCACGCAACTCCTACTCTGCAATGATTTTGCCTCTCAAATCAGCCTCTGAATGCCTCGAATATAGCAACAAACAATTCGATATAAGCAACATGAGCCAGAGGAATCAATCCTATAAGAAAATACTAAGCTTTAGGTCAAAAGTCAACTCAAAAGTCGGGACCCGGGCTCACATCTCAAAGTTTGACCAAAGTTTCAAAATTCGACAACCTATGAGATTACGAGACCAACCATACTTTCACTCAAATCCGACTTCGAATCGGCTTTCAATTCTCAAAAATTTATTTTGATAAAATCTCCACATTTTTTCCTAAATTTTCATCTCAAAGCACTAATCAAAGGATGAAATCAATGATATATTCATATATATTAGCCAAATCCGAGTTAGAATCACTTACCCTAATGAAATTCTTGAAAAACCCACGAAAAATCGCCTCACACCGAGCTCCCAAAGTCCAAGATGTGAAATAAAACCCTAAGCCTCGCTTATGTAGTGCTCTCTGAACCTTTACTGTGCGGTCTGAATAATTTCATTACGGGCGCACTCTGCCAGCACTGTAGTCTCATAATCCTGCTACGGTCGCAGTCCTGAGTCCTCCTCCTTTTGTGGTCCGCATAAATCCACTGCAGCCGCACACTCCTCACTGCGGTCCGCAACATTTTGCTGCGTCCGCATTTCACCTCTACGGTCCGCACCATATTTGTGCGGTCCGCACTCCTAAGAGTAGAGATCAATACTTAGAGTGTCGAACCTATCAAATCACAGCCTATTGACTCCAAATTCCACACACAAGCCAACAATGACACCATTAATCTATTCCAACTTATCGGAAATCTCATCCGGCCCCGATATCATATTTCCACTTCCAACCAAAATCGCCAAAATTCCAACTTTTGCCAATTCAAGCCTAAACCTACTATAGACCTTCAAATCACATTTTGAACGCGCTCCTAAGTCCAAAATCACCTGCCAGAGTTAACAGAGCCATCAAAAATCAAATATGAGATCGTTTATAAAATAGTCAACATTCGGTCAACTTTTTCAACTTAACCCTTCCTGTAAGAAACTAAGTGTCTCAATTTACTCCAAAACCACTTCGAACCCAAACCAACTAACCCGGTAAGACAAAATTCAGCTGAAGAACACAAAAGAAGCAATAAATGGGGAAACGGGGCTTTAACTCTCGAAATGACCAGCCGAGTCGTTACATGTTAGCGCCATAGATTTCCTTTCGTGCCTTCTCAGTTGTCTTTAAATGTAAGAAATTACTTTTCCTGGTCATTGTACCACTTTTTGCATGAATACTTAGGTTATCTTAGTACCCTCACATACTGTAATTCCATGCAACCCATATGATCTCGAATATTACTTTTGATTTTTCCTTCCCGTTCATTAGTAACAATAGGTTCCACTTATTATAGAGTGCATACGATGTTGTAGTGAGATTATTGTTACAAGACCATTATTTCTTTAGGTCACTATACTTAAGTTGAAGCCTTCTTCCTTATTTCCTCAACTAGTCTTTTGTTGTAATACTTAGTGGAGACCCTCTGACTCTTTTAAAGCTGTGAGCTTATTACATTGTATACCCGACGGAATTTTTGATGTTCTTACTCGCCTATAAATATCCTTAGTTACATACCCCCTTGACCCTATGCTCGTAGGGTTACTTCTGAACTCAAATTTTGATTGTCTCCTTAGTGGAACTCTCTCTTATTTTCGTAAAACTTAAACGATACCTTTAACTACCCCAACTCCTATTTGAAAATTTTTCAAGCATTGAGATCTCGTATCTGGGAGATTGAATTCCCTATGCTGGGGTTCATTATGTTTATCTTGCATGATCTATTGATTTATCTATGGCCTCTTGTCTAGCCATAACTAGGCTCTTCCTGAATCAACTACTGACTACTCGTTGGTCCATTCTCATATCTATATTTTGTATAACCTCTCTTGAGGTATGTTTTTTCCTCTTAACTTACCTCTCGCACTGGATCCTTATATATCAAGTGTCCATTCGCACTTATTTACCTAATAACATCCATTCGCACTTATTTACCTAATTTTGATTAATTAAATCACTATGTTAATAATTCAAAATTAGTGTTACCATTTAGAAATAAAGTATTTTATAAATAATTGATTACAATAATTGATGATTATAATTTTTACTACATTTTATTAAAAATAATTAAGTTTATTTAAATTACCATGGTCGTTGATCAAATGATCCAACGGTCCAGATCATTCCCTCCAACTTTAACCTAAAGACTATTTGGTTTCATTCCATAACTCTAATTTATTTGTCACTAATTCATGCCGCCCCATTTCCCTTTTCTCTCTCATTTTCTCTCAAGCTTCAAACCATCGGTCCCAGAACACCTTGCACCAAATCGTGCAAGGTTATGAATCATGACCCCAAATCATTCCCTATGTCTTCTGACTTCGGAAATCTCGATGTTATCTTTCTACACCAATTTTGTATCGATGAACAATTTAATACGCTAGAAATTAGACTCGTAGACCATAAATTTGATAGGTGGATAACTACATAATTCGTATTATATTAAGAGAAAAGCTCTGATACATTTGACCTAATTTTCAGCACATTTACGAATGTAACTTTTGATGACCATTGCCAACTTTTGTTCCAAAGCTCGCTTGACTTTAAAACTCAACATAAGACTATCGTACGACTATAATAACTCATAACATAACCTCCTTATCATGTTAAGAACACTAGTCTCACCCCAAAAATACATGTTATAATATTTCCAATTTGCCGACTTCCGACGAAACTTAATTTTATCAATTTGTTTAGCTTCTACGCCTTCAATCCCTCTTGATACTTGTTATTATTGATCTTAAATATTTATTACCTCTAAGGTAACATAATTAACTTACTTTATATACTTCCAAATATTATCTCATTTCTGATCTTACATCAATTGACTTACGACGCAATCCCACGTACGAAAATACGGGGTGTAACAACCAGGTATTACAATAAGGTTTTTTTCTTCAACTGGAAAAATGGTATATTCTTTTTTCTCTACCCCTAAGCAATATATATTATAGTGTGCAATGACAAATCCACATTGATCGAAGTAAAATCACTTCGTCGGAAAATTATACTAAATAATTATTAGTATTATGCTGATTCTACTATATAATAAGAGAGAGTTAGAAGACATCTGGATGAAATGTCTACTTAGGATTTAGGGGGAATTAATGTCTTTTTTCTTTAAATGTGCTTCCTCCTGGAAGTACCCTCAGCTATCTTGTTTGAACTCCAATATTTTAAGCCAACAAATGATTTGAACGACCTATAAAAAGGGTTCTACGACCTGTAGAAATTCATTAAACATGGTGGTTCAGTTCATTCTTTGATTGCTCTACTCCCCCAAACAAACCCTTTTGCGATGTCAGGTGGGCATGTGAAGACCCACAAGTTCATCCCAATTTATAGCACATGGCATACGTCACCTCTGACAAATAACATAGCTTGCTTTTTAGAGGAGTCTTCAACCACATGCTTTCACTCTTTTTCATCATAAATTTTTTAGAGTAAAATATTTGACATTAAAATTAACAAAATATTCAATAAAATTTACAAAATCAGGAAATATAAGCCACATAACAGGCAAATCGGATATATTTTCTAACTGTGTGATTCACTTTAAAATATAATTATATAAATTTGGAAGTGTTTGGAGATAGATATACCATTTAAAACTGTTTAAAAAAGTTTACCTTAATTTGTTATTTAATATTAAAAATAAGAATAAGCAGAATATTAACTATTGTAAACAAGTAACTACATATATTCTATACTACAAATTATTTGCATAAGACTAATCCTTAAATATTACTATGCCATTTAAATTTATATGCCAAATCTTTAAGTATTTGTATGGATGTCAAACCAATTGAATCTTCATAATAAGTTTTAAATGTCAATTAAAAACTTTGTAACGACCCGACCAGTCGTTTTAAGAATTAATGCCCCGATCTTCTATTAACTACTATTCCCGTGTTTATTTCTGTATATGTGAGTTGCCGGGAGAATTCGTTTGGAGTTTTGAAGTATTTTGGGATACTTAGTCCCTCAATGAGAGCTTTAAAATTTGGACCGTAGTCAAAGTAGTGTGATCATGGCCTCTAAATGGAATTCAATAGGTTCTGTTAGCTCCATTGAGTGATTTTAGGCTTAGGGGCATGTTCGAATTGTGTTTTGGAGGTTCGTAGCTTATTTAGGCTTGAAATGCTGAAAGTTGAATTTTTGAAGTTTCCGGTTTGATGGCGAGATTTTGATATAGGGATCAGAATGGAATTCCGGAAAGTCGAGTAGGTCCCTGGTGTCATTTGGGATGTGTGTGCAAAACTTCAGGTCATTCAGGCAAGGTTTGGTAGACTTTTTGATCGAAAGAGAAATTTGGAAGTTTTGAAACCCTTAGGCTTGAATCCAAGAGTGTTTTGATGATTTGATATTGTTTTAAGTGTTTTGAAGATTGGTATAAGTTTGAATAGTGGTATATGACTTGTCCGTATTTTTCGTTAAGGCCCCGGGGGCCTCGGGATGATGTCGGAAGGTTGTCGGAAGAATTGGGAGTTTGTTTGAGCAGCTTCAGCTGCTGAACTTCTGTCATAACCGCACCTGCGAATTGGAGACCGTAGGTGCGTGATTGCAGAAGTGTGGGAGAAGCTGCAAATGCGGCCATGAGCTAGAAGACCAGAAGTCACAGGTGCGAGAGGTTGAGCACACCTGCGAGACCGCAGGTACGGTAAGTGAAGCGTAGGTGCAACCCCAGTGCAATTAGTGGTTTCCACAAATGCGCACCTAGGACCACAGGTGTGAGTCCGCAAGTGCGGAAACCCTGGGACAAAACCTATATAAAGGTCCCTTCGTGATTTCAGCTCATCTTTCACCATTTTCACCAGGGATTGAAGCTTTTGGGAGGTTTTTGAGAGAGAATCCAAGGGAAATTTGAGGAGGTAAAGTTTTTGGAACCAAAACTCATTTATATGGTATTATTCTATTGATTTGGCAAGAAATTTATGGAAAATGACGGTTAAAACTGGGGGTTTTGGGTTTGAAATTGGAGACTCGATTTAGGGATTTGAGGGGTTGTTTGTGGTCCAATTTTGATGTATTTGGTATGTGTGAACTCGTGAGAGTGTAAGGATTCTAGTTTTGCGAATTTTATCTGATTCCAAGACATGGGCCCGGGGTACTTTTTGGGTAATTTTCTTAATTTCGCGTGTTAGCTTCGAATTCATTAGTTAATTAGTTACTTGAAGTTATATTTACATTATGCAATTACTTTGAATAGATTATTTGGAGTCGGGTACTTGTGGTAAGAATGTGGTTTCGAGTTGATTGAGCTAGTTCGATGTAAGTGGCTTGCTTAACCTTATGTGGGGGAACTCCCCTTAGGATTTGGTATTTTTGTTATATGACTACCGTGTACATGAGGTGACGAGTGCGTACATGTGCTAATTGTTGAAAATCCATTTTCAATAAGCTAATTCCTATGTTTTCTTGTAATTTAGAAAATACTTGTACTTGAAGCCTCTTGTTTAGATTAGGAAAAGCATGCCTATGTGACTTAATTATCTTACCTGCTCTAATTGCCTACTTGTACTCTGTGCAACATGTTAGAGTAGAAATTCCTATCTAATTCTTTAATAGAACTGTTTATTTTTCTGAGATGATTGTGTGTTTACTTTGGGACTACGGGACGATATCTCGAGAGATCCCCTGACTTGTTTACTTTGGGACTACGGATTGGTATTCCGGTAAATCCCCTTGCTTATTTATGATTGGGACTGCGGGACAGCACCCGGTAGATTCCCCGTACTGGATATTTACTTTGGGACTATGGATTGGTATTCTGGGAGTTTTCCTTGCACATTAATGATTTGGACTACGGGGCGATATCCCGAGATATCCTCTAGACATTTACGTTTGGGACTATGGGACGGTATCCCGGGAGATCCTCTGTTGCTATTTCTGTATACTGAGTTAGATTCTTTCTGTGTTTTCATTCATTATAGACTGTTAGCACTTTAATTATATTGTCGTATTTTACACCATTTTACCTTGTTTTTCATCTATAATCAGTAGGGCCCTGACCTTCCTCGTCACTACTCGACCGAGATTAGGCTTGACACTTACTGAGTAACGTTGTGGTGTACTCATGCCCTTTCCTGCATATGTTTTCGTGTGCAGATCCAAGTTCTTCGGCGCCATACCATCAGTGAGGCGAGGTGATCTTCAGAGACTACGAGGTATATATGCGGCGTTCGCAGACCGAGGAGTCCCTCTCTATTCTTCCCTCTAGCTAGCTTTAACTCTCCTGTATTTACTTTTGTTTAGAAATTCTGGAGTTAGAACACTTGTAGTTATTCAACAACTTGTGATTTCATGAGATTCCGAGTTTTGGGAGGTGTTTCAGTTTGAGAGTTTATATTTGTATATGCCGAGCAGCATTTTAAATGTTTCATTTATGTTTTATTCACAGTTTTTGGTTAGTTTTATCTTTCATTTACTTTTTCTGCAAATTGTTAGACTTTCCTAGTCGTAGAGACTAGGTGCCGTCACGACAGTTCACGGAGGGCGAAATCGGTTCGTGACAAGTTGGTATCAGAGTTCTAGGTTTATAGGAGTCATGAATTACAAGCTGGTTTATTAGAGTCTCACGGATCGGTATAGAGATGTCTGTGCTTATCTACGAGAGGCTATGTAAAGAAAAATTCCACTTCATTTGATTTCCTTGTCGTACGAGATTTTGGTATCACAATTCTAAACTTTTTTCTTTTATTCTCTCACAGATGGTGAGGACACGTACTAACGGAGATGACCAGGCACCTGCACCCTCTACTAGAACCATCATAGGTTGGGGCTGGGGTAGAGGCTGAGGACACCCACGTAGTGCAGCTAGAGCACTCGCACGAGCTGCCACCGAGGAGCCACCAGCAGCTCCAGCCAGAGTCCAAGCACCTGATACGCCTACTGATACTATTATTCCAGCTCTTCAGGATACTCTTGCACAGTTCGTGAGCATGTACACCACTCTAGCTCATGCAGAGTTGATTCTCCTTACTGTAGCCACATCCTAGGCCGGGGGAGGAGAACAGACTCCCATGTCGTACTCTTGAGCAACAGGTCCAGGTTGATCAGATTCCATAGGTTATACCGGTACCTCCTGTAGCTGCAGTTCAGCCCGAGGACAAGGCAGCGGCTTCATAGGATGAGCAGCAGAGGCTTGAGAGATTCAAGAAGTACAAGCCTCCTATATTCAGTGGTTTAGCATCAGATGATGCCTTGGGATTTCTGGAGGAGTGTTACCGTATCCTCCTTACTATGGGTATATCAGGATAGAGTGGGGTTTCTTTCACTGCCTTCTAACTTCGAAGAGTAGCCTACCAGTGGTGGTTTACTTTTGAGTTGGATAGTCCAGCTGAGGCAGCATCCCTTACTTGGACTCATTTTTCAGATATGTTCTTGAGAGAGTTTGTCCCTCAGAGCCTCAGGGATGTATGGCGCGTAGAGTTTGAGCATTTGTGCCAGGGCACTATGACTGTTTCGGAGTATGCTGTCCGTTTCACTGACTTGGCTAGGCATGCACCAACCTTGGTTTCTAGAGTTCGTGAGAGGGTTTGTCGGTATATTGAGGGGCTCATTCCCAACACCACGTCTAGCATGGCTCGTAAGTTAGAGATGGATATTTCTTATCAGCAGGTGGTGAGCATTGCTAAGAGAGTAGAGGGTATGCATTCTCTGGGATAGAGAGGAGAGGGAGGCCAAGAGGTCTCGAGAGTCGGGCCATTATTCTAGTTTCCGTGTTCCAGCTGCAGTTTGTCATGGTAGGGGTTATATGAGTCACCCTGTTCATTCAGCTCGTCCAGCAGCCAGTGGTATTCCACCTCCTCCTATACCTTAGGAGCCTTACTATGCACCTCCAATATCAAGTGCACCTCCTGCACGGGGTGTTTTTAGTAGTTAGTCTAGCAAACCTGGCCCGAGCCAGTCACAGCCACCGCGCCCTTCTAGAGCTTGTTTTGAGTGTGGCGACACATGCTATATGGTTAGGGATTTCTCCAGACTTAGGAGAGGTGTACCTCCACAGACTCCTCAACCACAGCGTGCCTCGTAGAGTTCCTAGGCTATGGTTCAAGCACCAGTTGCTACCCCACCTGCTCATCCAGCTAGAGGTGGAGGTCAAGGAGGTAAAGGTCGCCCTAGAGGGGGAGGCCATGCCATATATTATGCCCTTCCTGCCCGTACTGAGGCTGTTGCCTCTGATTCTGTCATTACATGTATTGTCCTGGTTTATCATAGAGATGCATCAGTTCTATTCGATCCAGGCTCCACTTATTCTTATGTGTCTTCTTATTTTGCCCCCCATTTGGTCGTATCTCAAGATTCTTTGAGTTCCCCTATTTATATTTCTACTTTTGTAGGGGATTCTCTTGTTGTGAACCGCGTTATTGGTCATGTTTGGTTGCTCTTAGTGGTTTTGAGACCAGAGCCGATTTATTATTGCTCAACATGGTAGATTTCGATGTTATCTTGGGCATGGACTGGTTTTCGCCCCATTATGATATTCTTGATTATCATGCCAAAACCTTGATGTTGGCTATGCCAGGTGTACTGCGAGTAGAGTTGAGGGGTACTTTAGATCACACTTCCAGTAGAGTTATTTCTTTCCTTAAAGCTCAATAAATGGTTGCGAAGGGGTGTGAAGCTTATCTAGCCTATGTGAGAGATGTTAGTGTTGATACCCCTACAGTTGATTCAGTCCCAGTAGTACGGGACTTCCCTAATGTGCTTCCAACTTACCTTCGGGGCATGCCGTCCGATAGAGATATTGATTATGGCATTGATTTCTTGCCGGGCACTCAGCCCATTTCTATTTCTCTGTACTGTATGGCTTCTCTTGAGTTGAAGGAGTTGAAGGATCAGTTGTAGGAATTTCTTGATAAGGATTTTATTCAGCCCAGTGTATCACCTTGGGGTGCTCCTGTCTTGTTTGTGAAGAAAAAGGATGGTTTTATGCGTATATGCATTGATTATCGCCAGTTGAACAAAGTTACAGTAAAGAACCGGTACCCTTTGCCTCGTATTGATGATTTGTTTGACCACCTACAGGGTGCACGAGTGTTTTCTAAGATTGACTTGCGTTCAGGTTACCATCAATTGAAGATTCGGGAGCAGCCATCCCAAAGACTACTTTTAGGACTCGGTATGGTCATTACGAGCTTCTTGTTATGTCATTTGGGCTGACCAATTCCCCAACAGCCTTCATGCATTTGATGCATAGTGTGTTCTGTCCATATATTGACTCGTTCGTCATTGTCTTTATTGATGATATTCTAGTATACACCCAGAGTCGGGACGATCATGAGCAGCACCTAAGGACAGTGCTTTAGACTTTGAGGGAAAAGAAGTTATATGCAAAGTTCTCGAAATGTGAGTTTTGATTGGAATCTGTGGCATTCTTGGGTCACGTGGTATCGAGTGAGGGTATACATATAGATTCAAAGAAAGTGGAAGCAGTGCAGAGTTGGCCTAGACCATCCTCAGCTACAGAGATCCATAGTTTTCTTGGCTTGGCGGGTTATTATCGTTGATTTGTTGAGGGGTTTTCATCTATTACAACACCTATGACCAGGCTGACCCACAAGGGTGCTCCGTTCCAGTGGACAGAAGAGTGTAAGGGGAGCTTCCAGAAGCTCAAGATGGCTTTGACTACAATCCCAGTATTGATATTGCCTACAGGTTCGGGGTCTTAAACTATCTATTGTAATGCCTCGAGGATTGGCCTTGGAGCGGTATTGATGCAGGACGATAGGGGGATTGCCTATGCATCCAGACAGTTGAAGGTATATGAGAAGAATTATCCTATCCATGATCTCGATTAGCTGCTATTGTTCACGTCTTAAAGTTCTAGCGTCATTATTTGTACGTCGTTCCTTGTGAGATCTATACTGATCACCAGAGTTTGCAGCATCTGTTCAAGCAGAAGGATCTTAATTCGCGCCATAGGTGATGGTTAGAGCTATTGAAGCACTATGATATCACTATCTTGTATCACCCGGGCAAGGCCAATGTGGTGGTCGATGCTTTAAGTCGTCGGGCGGATAGTTTGGGGAGTTTGGATTATCTACCAGCAGCGGAGAGGCCCATGGCGATGGATGTTCAGGCCTTAGCTAGCCAGTTTATGAGATTTGATATTTTGGATCCTTGTCGGTTTCTAGCTTGCATGATCTCTCGGTCTTCCTTATTTGATTATATTAGAGAGCGTCAGTATGATGACCTTCATTTGCTCGTCCTCAAGGACAAGGTTCTGCACGGTGATGCCAGTGATGTAACTATTGGTGATGAAGGGGTATTGAGGATGCAGGGTCTGGTATGTGTACCCAATGTTGATAGGCTTCGGGAATTGATTCTAGAAGAGGCCCATAGTTCGCGGTATTCCATCCATGCGAGTGTCGCGATGATGTACCAGGATTTGAGGAAGCACTATTGGTAGAGGCAGGTGAAGAAAGATATAGTTTAGTTTGTAGCTTGGTGCCTTAATTGTTAGTAGGTAAAGTATGAGCACCAAAGACCGGGTGGGTTGCTTCAGCAGATAGAGATTCCGGAGTGGAAGTGGGAGGGAATCACCATGGACTTCGTAGTTGGACTCCCTCGAACTTTGAGGAAGTTCGATGCCATTTGGGTGTTGGTGGATCGACTGACCAAGTCTGCGCACTTCATTCCTATGTGTACTACCTATTCTTCAGAGCGGTTGGCAGAGATTTATATCTGGGAGATTTTTTGTCTGCATGGTATTCCAGTTTTTATCATTTCAAACAGAATACTCAGTTCATCACGGTTCTAGAGGGTCGTACAATATGAGTTGGGTACTCGGATGGAGTTGAGCATAGCATTTCACCCCCAGACGGACGGACATTCCGACGCACTATTAAGATTCTTGAGGATATGCTTCGTTCATGTGTGATGAAGTTTGGAGGTTCTTGGGATCAGTTCTTGCCACTGGCAGAGTTTGCCTACAACAACAGTTATCAGTCCAGCATTCAGATGGCATCGTATGAGACTTTGTATAGTAGGCGGTGTAGATCCTCGGTGGGTTGGTTTGATCCGGGTGAGACTAGATTATTGGGCATAGACTGGGTTCAAGACGTCGTGGAGAAGGTTAAGATAATTCAGGATAGATGCCATACAGCCCATTCCAGACATAAGAGTTATGCGGATCGGAAGGTTCGTGATGTTTCCTATATGGTTGGAGAGCGGGTCTTGCTTTGGGTTTTGCCTATGAAGGGCGTTATGAGATTGCCTTACCTCCCAGCTTGGCAAGAGTTGTCACACCGTTTTTTTTAAAAAAAACTCACTAACCCTCTTAAAAATAATAGAAAGGATTTGTAAAGCTCAAAAGGTTTTTAACTAAAAAAAGTGACAAAATTGTGTTCAAAAGGAAATAACTCAGAGTCGCCACCTGACTTTAATTTCGGTGTGCCAGGTCATCATTTTTTTTAAAACCTTAATTTTTCCTTTAAAACACTTTAGACTCCAAAATTATGTCTACACCAGAGATTCGGGTAAGGGGGTTCATTTGACTCGGGGAGAAGGTATTAGGCACTCCCCAAGTCCTCCAACTAGTACGGTTGCACACTTGATCTAGTCGACTTTCAGAATATTTGAATTGAGGTAAAACAAACACAGAAAAATAAACACACAAAACGGCTCGAGATCGTCCCCACCTAATAAAAGAAAAATAAAATAAAAACAAAATACTACAAGCTCTACTTTTGGCCTCCAAATACAAGTACTACGGGGCACTCCCCGGATAAAAATATATACAAATCCTTTGGGGCATTCCACGGATAAATTTAACTAAGGGAACGACCTCTCACCTCGAAACTAACAAAAATCCTAAGGCTTGCCTAACCAAGTGTTGACGGCGTAGCATGCTCCTAGTGAATAAAATGAGAATAAGTAAATAAGAGAAAAACTAAAATAAATTCGACTCGGGGTCATGTTTTTTTAACGTATCATTTTCATGTATTTAGACCAAGCCCAATTCCTAAATATGTAAGCAAATCAACACTAATGGGCCAAGTCTTTTTCCCAACTCCCACGTCCCAAATCATTCATTCAACAAAAAATTCATGCATAACTAGTAGGCGCCGAACAACTACAAATGAAGAAATAGAGGAAAAGCTAATAAATAAAATAAGGAGAATGGATCCAAGTATGATAAGAGTTGTACTACACTAGTGTACCCCTCTTTGTGCCTTACCCCCTTCTAATTTGAAGATAGATAAAGTGCAACACATTAAAATGCATATCATAGATTTCCAGACAGAATAAACAATTATCTTATAGCTGAAGCAATTTCCTCATTTAGAACCTTGGCAGTACGTATCACTCAAATTTCTACCCAAATTATGCAATTCGCAAAACGATGCAAATATTTTAAGCGACCACAAAGAGAATTTACTAAGAGAATACCTACTTAAAAAGTGAGCTAGCAGAGTTTCAATACAGTGGAAAGCTGATCAACACAAAATAACAACAAATAAACTTGTATCCTAATTAAATGTTGTCGAATTTTAAGAACCAAAGCAGCAGCACCCAAGCACAAGGAATCAAGTCCATTTAGACTGTATCATGACACCTCTAGACACTATCTTTTGCATAAAACTAACGATGCTAAAATAGTTAAAAATTAGCATGACTTAAAAATTATTTTAACACCCAAAGAACCTCATCTAGATCGCTTTAGGCAAGAAGTTGCAGTATAACATAGAAAGATTGAGCAGAACCAACAGCGAGAATAATTTTAAAGGAATTCCAGTACTTATTTCATGCCGAAACCAACAAAAATCAGCAAAACACTCATGACGATCATAAGGAATGTGTCATTAATTAGATATTCATTCAAACATCCATACTACTAATTCGTTTCACTCAAACATATCAGAACCAATATAAAATCCTCATGATTCATGAGGAAATCGCATCACATGCTAATTCCAACCAAACAAACTTGCAAAAAATTTCTAAACTAATAAAATCCGGATTACTATCAGATTACTATCAATACCATAACAAGTTTAGAGGGAGTAAAGAGATGAACCTGAAGTTGAATTTTTCTTTGATAATAGAAGTGAGGTCGACTACAGAGCTTTGACTCCAAAATCCCAGCAAACAAATAACAGAAATTCAAACTAGGAACTGCGAACCAATAGCAAGACTCGGACGGCGCAGGAAAACCCGATCTCGACGACAAACTAAACAATCTTCAAACTTCAAACGAATTCTATTGTTGAAGCAGAAAATCCGAAATAAAAAGAATCTAAAATATTTTTGTGTTTTTTTTGTAAATAGAAATAAAACTAAAAAACTAAACTCAAACCATATATATATATATATATATATATATTAATTTTCTGGAAATAAATAAGAAAAAACTTTGAATCAGAAATTGAAGAGTCAACAAATCCCTCAAAACCTAGCTCTCCTTTTTTCCTCTCTTTTTTTTCTGTCCAGATCTTCTCTCAAAATTTTGTCCCCAAATCCCCCTTGGTTTGGAAATAAGCCCCAAATATTCTCTATTGTCACAGTTTGTTGAGATTTTGATGATGTGGATGTGAGAGATGAGGGGAAGGGGAACCATACACACGTGGAACTGGCCGGATTCTAGAATTTTTGGTGGGTTTTGGGCGGGCAAAGGTGGAGGAGAAAGGGAGCGCCGTTTGGAGTTGAGTCTTTAGGGTTAGGATTAGCAAATGGCAAGGTTTTATGTGGTTGGGGAATTAATTGTGGGCTCTTGGATTAGAGTGGAATGTAAGGCTGAGATTTAAAATGGCTGAGCGCGGGTCAGGCGGGTCAAAGGGGATTGGGCTCAATTGCATGGGGAGGGGATTGGGTTGCCCAGATTTGGGCCTATAAATATCCGAAATTGGGCCTCAATTTGGGGTAAAATTGCCTTTTAAAAGTGGCCTTTTAATGCTACAAGGCTAAAAATTAATTTCCTTTCTAAAATAATTTATTATAAAATTGTGAAATCACTCTTAATTAATTAAAACCAACTATACTATGACATGAAGCTATTTATTTTTCAAAGATCATATTAAAATAAGAATAAAAATACGTTAAAGGTATGGTAAAATTAAAATAATACCACTATAAAAATATTTTAACCTAAACTAAATAGAAATAGGATAAAATATGAAACTATTTTTGTATTTTTTTTAATTTTTGCCTTAAAAATAGAATTTAAATTAATAATAAAGTAAAATCCTATAGAAATAAACTCAAATAAATATCCTAAAAATACTAGGACTATTAAAAGTAATTCTAATGTGCGGGTCAAAAATTACATGTCTACTGCTGCCCCTCTTTAACGTGAAACATGAAGTGTTTTCAGACAAAAAACAACAAGACATGTTTTTTGACCCGACCCTTATTTAGAGAGACAAAAACTAAAAGAAAAGAGAATGTGACTGAGCCCTGGTATTTGAGCTGCCTACATATCATTGGCTATAAAGGAATCAGGCTACGTGTAGTTCGGAGTGAGAAGAGTGTTGGAGTATACCGAGGTGGAGAGACGAGTGAAGTGCCGTCGAGGTTCCGGTCCGCGGTTCCTGCCATTACATCAAAAATAAAATGAAAATTACAGCAAAAGTAAAAGAAAAATACAAGATCCTATCTACTTCTTGTCTTGAATCTTCCTTGAATCTCTACTTGATCCTTCAACATGAAACTGAAAAATAGACCATGTTCTTCAAGTGGGCTCCTGATGCTTCTTGAATTTGCGAATTGAAAGTAACTCTGAAATGAATTCCCTTGTTCTCCAAGTGGGCGCCTGATTGCCAAAACTTGAACTGTATTCCCTTGTTCTCAAGGTGAGCGCCTGATTGCCAAAATTTGAACTGTATTCCCTCGTTCTCCAGGTGGAAGCCTGATTGCCAACATTTGAATTGTATTCTCTTGTTCTCCAGGTGGGCGCCTGACTGCCAAAACTTGAACTGTATTCCCTTGTTCTCCAGGTGGGTGTCTGATTGCCAAAAACTTATATTGTATTCCCTTGTTCTCCAAGTTGGCGCCTGATTGCCAAAAACTCGAATAGTATTCCCTTGTTCTCCATGTGGGTGCCTGATTGCCAAAAATTGAAATGTATTCCCTTGTTCTCCAGGTGGGTGCCTGACATTACAACAAAACGGACAAAACAAAAGAAATTTTTCTGCCCTAGTTTGGAATCTACGCACATCTGTGAGTGTTAATCGAATCATGTTACCTAAAATATCTCTAAGAATTTAAAAGCTAAATCCTATCATCCAGGAGTGCCCTGAAAACTTCAAATTAAATCTCATATTAAGAGTGACAACTTTAAAGCTAAGTTATATTTCCTAAAGATAGAACTTACGCTAAATCTTGTTATCTATGAAGGTCTTGAAATTTAACTAGGTCTCATTATCCAGGAGGGTCCTGAGTACTTTTAAAATTAAATTCCATTATTCAGGAGGGCCCTGAAAAGTTTAAATTAAATTTCATTACCCAGGAGGGTCCTGAAAACTTAAAATTAAATCTCATTATCCAGGAGGGTCCTAAAAACATAAAAACTAAATCCCATTATCCAGGAGGGTCCCGAAAACTTGAAAACTAAATCTCATTATCCAGGAGGGTCCTGAAAACTTAAAAACCTAAATCTCATTATCCAGGAGGGTCCCGAAAACTTGAAAACTAAATCCCATTATCCATGAGGGTTCTGAAAACTTAAAACCCTAAATCCCATTATCCAGGAGGGTCCCGAAAACACGAAAACTAAATTCCATTATCCATGAGGGTTCTGAAAACTTAAAACCCTAAATCCCATTATCCAGGAGGGTCCTGAAAACTTGAAAACTAAATCTCATTATCCAGGAGGGTTCTGAAAACTTAAAAACCTACATCCCATTATCCATGAGGGTCCTGAAAACTTAAAACTAAATCCCATTATCCAGGAGGGTCCTGAAAACTTAAAAATAAACCCCATTATCTAGGAGGGTACTGAAAACTTAAAACTAAATCCCATTATCTAGGAGGGTCCTAAAAACTTAAAATAAAATTCCATTATCTAGGAGGGTCCTGACAACTTAAAATTAAATCCTATTATCCAAGAGGGTCCTTAAAACTTGAAAACTAAATCTCATTATCCAGTAGGGTCCTAAAAACTTGATAACTAAATCCCATTATCCAGGAGGGTCCTGATAAGCCGAGAATGAACTTATCTAATCCATGCTATCCTCTTGGAGGATTCTGAACAGAATTTCTTGCCCCTGAACTATGCCTTCTTCGTAGGAGGGTCCCTGTAGATTAACAAATTTTTTGCCCCTATTTCAAACAAATAAAATTTTGTTAGTTTGAAAACGTGGTGGTTAGATTGTGGCATCATTGCTGAGTGTCTGCTTCTGCCACTGCCATGCTTCATTCTAATTAGTTGCTATAGGCCAGCAAGGAGTTGTTTGACCTTTTGATTGGAACTGGACCACAAAACCTCTGAATAACCGGAATCTCTCACACTCATTTGTTGCATTGTGTTTTCATTCTGAAATTTGCTGAATCCTTGTATTTTTTCAAAAATTCAAGTTTCAATTGAATGCCTAAACCTCAGTTATCACCATACTGCTTATTCTAAATCATGTCAATTGTGATGTGTCTGCCGAACTTCGCTTTGTGCAATTTAGAAGCAGGTAGTAGGCTTTGGAATCCTTTTCTGCATGTTCAACAAGGGCTAACTTGAAAGAGACTCATAAAGATAGACTCAAAGAGCAAAGTGAAATGATTTTTGGCAAAAGGAACAAAGGAAAATTTGAACATAGATGACTATGTGAAGAAGAATAGGAAAAGAAGACTTATCTGAGTGAAGTGGCTGGCTTCAATGATCATGGAATGCATTTCGGAATGATCAGCCTAATCCTTCCAACCAATCATGTTTCAGTTCATGTCATGTCTTCATACTTCAAAAATCGGGCTTTCACTGATCCAATTTCTTTGTAAAGTCATGAACCTCATTTGATTTGTAGTTCCCCGAATGGTTTTCACCAACAAGCCTCTCTCATTTGTTCATCTCTCAACTCACCATCGTCTTACGGTGCCCGCAGGGGTTTTCACCAATAAGACTCTCTCATTTTAAATTTTCTCTCAGCTCACCATCGCCTTACGGTGCCCGTGAGGGTTTTCACCAATAAGACTCTCTGATTTAAAATTTTTTCTCATGTGCCCATGAACAAAATGCTACCCATGATGTAAATCATACCTGTATCTCCCTTGACTTGTCATTCTCAAAGATTGATCGGAAGGTCTTTCTTGGGACCGTAATATAGGCTTTTGGATAGGGTTAGAAAGAAAGGGTGGAATGAAGGCTCAAAATAATTTAAGATGAAAGAGTTCAAAATTACAACTTTTGGAATCAGATCTTTTGCAAAACCAAAACTTCTGCCCCAGTTTCTTTGGGTCTGGGGAATTGGATTTTTGTTTTGATAGGACCGAACCATGTAAGGCTGTCTACGTATCCTTAAAAGGTATCAGGTCGAACGTAGTTCAAACAACAGTTGTTTGTTTTTGTTGCTTTTATTTCTTCCTTTTTCATTCATTTTCATTTTTTTTCTTCTTCTTTTCCTTATCTTTTTTTCTTCTTCTTTATTTCTTTCTTCTTTTTCCTTTCTATTTTTCTTCTTTTTTTCTTTTTTTTTCATTTCATTCATTCATTTTTTTTCATCATTTTTTTTCATTCTCTAATTTTGCTACTGATTCCAAAAGAGGGGTATGTAAGAAAATAGATAAGGCTCAAAAGGGGTAGCAAAGGATGAAAGTGTTTGGGTAGCGGAACAAAATGCCTTTGTCATTTTAACTTTGAACATGCCAAGTACAAAATACAATTGAAGGTAAGCAAAGAAATCATACATAGTACCACTTAACAGCGTCAGAATTGATAGTCATATCTACACATTTTCCTTCTATGTCTGTTAAATACAAAGCACCATTGGACAACACTTTTGTCACAACGAATGGCCCTCGCTAGTTTGGGACGAACTTGCCTTTAGCTTCCACCTGATGAGGAAGGATGTGTTTCAATACAATCTGGCCCACTTCAAAATTCCGAGGACGCACCTTTTTGTTGTATGCTCTTGCCATTCTCTTCTGATATAATTGGCCATGACATACTGCAATCAATCTTTTCTCATCAATCAAACTCAACTGCTCTAGCAGGTTTTGACCCACTAATCATCATCAATTTCAGCTTCTGCAATGATTCGAAGAGATGGAATCTCAACCTCCGCAGCTATAACTTCCCCAGTTCCATATACCAGCAAATAAGGAGTTGCACCAACTGAAGTGCGAACAGTAGTGCGATAACCCAGTAAGGCAAACGGAAACTTTTCATGCCATTGCCTAGAACCTTGCACCATCTTATGAAGTATCTTCTTTATGTTCTTATTAGCAGCCTCAACAGCTCCATTTGCCTTGGGGCGATACGGAGTGGAGTTCCGATGTATGATCTTGAACTGTTGGCATACCTCTTTCATCAAATGACTGTTGAGATTAGTAGCATTGTCTGTGATAATCACCTTGGGAATTCCGAACTGACAAATGATATTTGAATGAACAAAATCCACCACTTCCTTCTTGGTCACGGACATGAAAGTTACGGCTTCGACCCACTTGGTAAAGTAATCAATGGCCACCAGAATAAACCTATCATTGTTCGATACTGCCGGTTCTATTGGTCTAGTGACATCCATGCCCCAAGCAACAAAGGTCCAAGATGCAGACATTGTGTGTAACTCAGATGGGGGAGAATAAATCAAATCAGCGTGTACCTGGCATTGATGACATTTGTGAACAAAACTGATACAATCTCGTTCCATGGTGAGCTTGTAATAACCTGCTCGAAGTATATTCTTTCCCAAGACATACCCATTCATACGTGGCCCACAAACTCTAGAATGCACTTCGGCCATGATAGTTGAAGCTTCCTTAGCATCTACGCACCTCAGAAGTCCCAATTCTAGAGTCCTCTTGTACAAGATCCCCCCACTCAAGAAAAATCCACTAGCCAGACATCAGATGGTTCTCTTTTGATCACCTGTGGCATGTACTGGATATACCCCTGACTTGATGTATTCCTTGATATCATGGAACCAAGGTTCTCCATTAATTTCCTCTTCAACCACATTAAAATAAGCATGTTGATCACGAACTTGGATATGCACCGGGTCAACATAAGCCTTGTCTGGATGATGTAACATTGACGCCAGAGTAGACAAGGCATCGACAATCTCATTATGAACTCTGGGAATATGTCTAAATTCTACCGACCTGAATCATTGACAAATATCATGAAGACACTGTCGGTACGGTATGAGCTTCAAGTCCTGAGTATCACATTCTCCTTGAATCTGATGAACCAGCAAATCTGAATTTCCCAGAACTAGTATTTCCTGGACTCCCATGTCTAAGCTAACCTCAAACCCAAAATGCATGATTCATACTCAGCCATGTTGTTGGTGCAATAAAATCGAAGTTGGGCTGTTACTAGGTAGTGTTGCCCTATTTCAGAAACAAGCACAGCCCCTATTCTGACACATTTCATGTTAGCAGCTCCATCAAAGTTTCTAACCTAGATTTTCATCACAGTCAACCTCGTCAACACACATGATTTCTTCATTAGGAAAATAAGTCTTCAGTGGCTCATATTCTTCATCCACCAGATTTTCGGCCAAGTGGTCGGCCAAGGCTTGGGCTTTCATCGCGGTCCAAGTCACATAGATGATGTCAAACTCTGTGAGTAAAATCTTCCACTTTGCAAGTCTTCTTGTGCGCATAGGCTTCTGAAAGATATACTTTAGATGATCCATGCGAGAAATGAGGTAGGTAGTGTAGGACGAAAGATAATGCTTCAACTTTTGTGCCACCCAAGTTAGGGCGTAACATGTCCTCTCAAGCAGAATGTACTTAACCTCATAGGGAGTTAACTTCTTACTGAGATAATATATTACCTGCTCCTTCTTTCCTGTAATGTCATGTTGACCCAATACACAGCCAAAAGAATTATCCAAAACTGTCAAATAGAGAATTAAAGGTCTCTCAGGCTCTGGTGGGACCAGCACAGGTGGGTTTGACAGGTACCTCTTAATTTTATCAAATGCTTCTTGACACTCGTTAGTCTACTTGACTGCAACATTCTTCTTCAACAACTTAAATATGGGTTCACAGGTTGTCGTGAGCTGAGAAATGAACCTGCTGATGTAATTTAACCTTCCAAGCAAACTCATCACCTCAATTTTGTTCTTTAGTGGCGATAACTCTTGGATGTCTTTGATCTTTGACGGATCCAACTCAATACCGCGTCTACTAACTACGAATCCCAGCAATTTCCCAGAGGGGACACCAAATGCACATTTCGCTGGATTGAGCTTGAAGTTGTACGTGCAGAGCCTTTGGAAAAACTTCCTCAAATCCTTGACATAGTCAGACTACTTTTTTGATTTTATGATCACATCATCTACATAAACCTCAATCTCCCTGTGTATCATGTTATGAAATATAGTGGTCATCACCCTCATATAAGTTGCCCGAGCATTCTTCAGACCAAATGGCATTACCCGGTAGCAATATGTTCCCCATAGTGTGATGAACGCAATATTTTCTACATCTTCCTCATCCATCAAGATCTGGTGATATCCCGCGTAACAATCCATAAAAGACCCAATCTCATGCTTGGCACAATTATCGATCAGAATATGAATGTTCGTCATGGGAAATCATCCTTTGGGCTTGCTTTGTTAAGATCACGGTAATCAGCACATACCCTGGTCTTACCATCCTTCTTTGGTACTGTCACAACATTGGCTAACCAAGTGGGATATCGAGTGACCCGAATGACCTTTGCACCAAGCTGCTTTGTGATTTCTTCTTTGATCTTCACGCTCATGTCAATCTTGAACTTCCTTAGCTTTTACTTGACATGAGGGAATGCTGGATCAGTTGGTAATTTATGAACTACCAGATCAGTGCTCAGGCCCGGCATATTGTCATATGACCATGCAAAGACATCTTTGTACTCAAACAAGGTTTTGATTATTTCCTCCTTAACTTGTGGTTCTAGATGCATACTTATCTTGGTTTTCCTAACATTATCCTGGTCCCCTAAATTGATTGCTTCAGTTTCACTCAGATTAGGCTTTGGTTTTTCTTCAAATTGTTTTAGCTCTTTACTGATTTCCTCAAATGCTGCTTTTTCATCATATTCTATTTCATCATCATATTCTACTTCTTGGATTATTATTTCAGAATTAGATTGGCTTTTAAGACTTGGCTAAAAATTATTCATACATGTCATGTCATTGCAACCAGCATAAAAAGAACTGTACAAAAGAAAAAAACAAAATAAAACACTATTAGGTATAACGGAAAACGGGAAATTGCATTTCAAAAAATAAAAGGATAGAAAGATTTGAACATCAAAACAAGAAAAAACTAAAAATCTGGATTATAACCCTGGAATAACCCAGATAACAGAAAGGAAAACAAAGCAAACTACCAAAACTCCTTCCTGGTGGGGAGAGGAGTAGCTTCTCAATTGCTAAGCTTCACATTTGGCCCAACGAGCTGCACATCTGCTATACTAGAACCTTTACCAACTTCTACTATATTGACCTCATCGAACAGACTCTGGAACATTTTGATCAGCTCTTCATCAATGTCAACCACAGAACTCGGAACTATCGTCACTGGGCGTTTCCTGGAACCGGTCTTGATAAAAGACATGGAGATATATGGAGGCTTTGGAAGTGCCCACGCCTTCTATTTCAACCTTTTAGCCCTTTTTACATCTGTTGTTGTAGGTTTGAATCCAAGGCCGAATGTACCCAAATTTTCAGGGAGGGACACTGGCTGTACGATACCCTGCAGGGATGCACCTAGACCTTTACTTGGTACAAAGCCATTTTTTAGCATTTCAGAGGCCACCATGACTGATGCAAAGGTTATCTTTGGAGTTGGAATACATTTCCCCTCTAGAACCTTCTCGACCGGCACTGTTTCAAAAAATTGTTATATCCACGGCCCTTTGTCATCTTCAACCTCAATAAACGGAATGGAGGCATCACTGTAAGCACACAAATTCTCCTCGCCATTCATGATGATCTCATGTCTATCCCACTCGAACTTGACAATCTAGTGCAAGGTGGATGGGACTGCCTTGGCGGCGTGAATCCAAGGTCGACCTAATAGCAAATTGTAAGAGACGGCCACGTCCATCACCTAGAACTACATGGTGAATTCCACCAGTCCTATTGTCAACTCAAGCACGATATCGCCAACTGAGTCTTTTCCTCCACCATCAAAACCTCGAACGCATATGTTGTTTTTGTGAATACTCTCATTATCAACTTTTAACTTGTTCAGAGTAGAGAGAGGGCAGATGTTTGCATTGGAACCATTGTCAATTAATACCCTGGTGACTATAGAATGTTTACATTTCACCGTAAGATAGAGAGCTTTGTTGTGTTCAGTACTTTCCACAGGCAACTCGTCATCAGAGAAGGTGACTCTGTTCACCTCAAATATTTTGTTGGCAATCTTATCCAGATGGTTCATTGAAATATTTTCACGGACATGAGCTTCGTTCAGAATTTTCATTAGGGCCCGACGATGCTTATTTGAGTGGATTAACAATGACAACAAGGAAATTCGAGCAGGCGTCTTTCTCAACTGCTCCACGATGGAGTAATCTTGTACCTTCATTTTCCTCAAGAACTCATCCGCCTCTTCTTCAGTGACTGCTTTCGTTACTAGAACTAGATTATCTCTGGATGTTTTGGCTTTCCTTAACACTTCCGGGGCAAAGCATCTCCCCGAACGAGTTAATCCCTGGGCCTCATTGACTTTTTCTTTCACTTCCTTTTACTTATAGGTCACTATCACCCATTCATAGTTCCATGGGATAGCCTTGCTGCTGATTATCGACAACTGGGTTACAGGTTTGATGATGACAAGATCCGTACGGGCACCCTTTACAATTATGACAGGCTTATTTGCCAACCCTGGCATGACCACTTTTGATTTTTCTTGCTTTGATACAACATCACTTGGAGATCCTTTCTTAACTACCATAGATGGTTAACCATTTGCCATGCTCAACTTGTTCACTGATATTTCAACCGTTACTTTTTTGACTGGTTTGACCTCGCTAGACCGAATCATCATAACATATTGTGAGGCTTCTTGGGTTCCCCCCTGTATACTATCTCGATCATGTTCGTTTCCTAATGAGTTGGCAATGAGTTCTAGTTGATGTTGGGTGCCTCTAGAGTTTGGACTTCAATTCGGTTTGTGTCAATGAGCTCCTGGATGGCATTTTTCAAATGACAACACCATGCCCCGGAGTACCAGAACAATATTCACAGCTCACAGAGTAACCAAGATTCTTTGGATGAGGGTTTGGCAATTTCGATTCAATTGGCCCCAGCATATCCAACTGCGTCAATCTATGGAATAAACTGGTATAAGACTCCCCAATGGGTTGAAGGTTTTCTTCCGCTGCAACCTCTCATCTTTGAATGCTGGATTGGGCCGAAAACCTAGGCCGGCATGGTTTCGGTTGGATCGTAGGGGTGGGTAAGCATTTTTTGGAGCTGGGTAGGTGTTTTGTGGGGCTGGGGTACGCCATTTTGCATAGGTAGGAGGTTAAGTATATGTCTGGGCATGGTGGACAGAAATATGAGGGCCTGGTAATGGGAAGTATTGTTGGAGTGAATTACATGGGGTTTGGTTGTAGGTTCGGTGAGGGGGTCGAGGCTGGGTATAATGGTGTGACGGGCCCCTCGATCCAAACCATGATCCTGAATCAACCATTGCCACATCTTCTTTCTTCTTCTTTCCGATCACTCCTCCAGTACCATTTTGAATGGCTTGGGTAGTCGCATTGATGGTCGAGTAGCTCATAAATTTGCTTGATTTAAGCCCTTCTTCCACTATGCCACCCATCTTTACTACTTCTTTGAAAGTCTTGCATATGGCCGAAGTAAGTAGGCTCCACAACCTGTAGAAAGTACTCCACCATTTCGCTCTCCTCCATCGGGGGGTTAACGTTTGCTGCTTGTTCTCTCCATCGAAAACCATCTTCTCTGAAACTTTCACTAGGCTTCTTCTCAAGCTTAGTCAAAGACAAACGATCTAGAACAATCTCGATGTTGTACTGGAAATAACGAGCGAATGCTTGGGCCAAATCATCCCAGGTATACCATCTACTGTGATCTTAACGAGTGTACTACTATAATGCTGTGCCACTCAAACTTTGGCTAAAGTATGCCATTAACAACTCATTTTTCCCACCGGCTCCTCTCATTTTGCTACAAAATCCCCTTAAGTGGGCCACGGGTCTCTGTGCCCGTCATACAAGTCGAACTTGGGCATTTTGAATCCAGCAGGTAACTGGACATTAGGGAACAGACACAGATCTTTGTAGGCTACACTCACTTGGCTTCCCAACCCCTGCATGTTGATGAGCGACTGTTCCAAGCTTCTCACCTTCCTGAAAATCTCCTCATGTTCCGTGTTCTTGGGTGGTTTCTCAGTTTCAACATGAGGCTCAAAGTGAGGAGTGTAGGAGTAAGGATCTGGAATTTTGAAAGTGGGTTCCGGGCATAGTATTGGGTATCTAGGGCTTGGAATGCGGGTTTACTAGAGTGTAGGAGTGTAGGAGTGTAGGAGTAAGGATCTGGAATTTTGAAAGTGGGTTCCGGGCAAAGTATTGGGTATCTAGGGCTTGGAATGCGGGTTCACTAGAGGATCGGTGGAGGGTAGCTTGTGAAGGGGGTACAAAAATAGGAGTAGATGTCGAAGCAGGGTACGAGGTTGTTTTGGCTGGTGGAGCATGAAAATTTTGGGCCGAAGTGTCAGGTAGTTGTGGTAAGGGTAAAGCCCGGTGCGTGTTGTGGGGAAAGGTCAATGGCATTAGGCATCTAGGATTAGGAGAGTGGTGGAATGAAAGCAGGGTTTACTGTGTAGTTGGTAAAGAACGAGGGTGGAGGGTGTCCCTTAATCCAAGCTTGATACATTTCCGCCATCTGATGTTTCAACCTTCTGACCTCATCTTGCAGTTCCGATTCTGACTCAACAATTTCCCTTGGTGGGTCTACAACTTCTGTGTCTGTTTCTTTGCTGGCCATGACTGTTTGGCGCTTTGACCTGGTTTTGTATGGATGACTTGCCAGGATGCCAACAAACTAACCACCTTCCTAAAGTTGGAATAAATATAACAAGGGAAAACAACACAAAAACCACCATGTTAACGTTAGGGCATTTATCAGATAATAATATCACATTATGTGCAATGCACCTAACAACAATTAGCGGTTCTAAAATGGCTTTGAGGGTCGCAGGGTCATATGGAAGCATCCTAATTTGCTCATTTCAATCCTTGTTTCTCTTCCTTTTCTATCACCTCTTATCATTCTCTTCTCACTCTCGTCTTTTGGCTTATCACTCTTTTTTTTTTACCAAAAATGGTTTGATTGAACCCGATATTGGTTGCCTACATATTATGTCCCTCATGAATGAGACCAAGCGTAGTTCTGGAAAAGTGATGGAAAATAAACTAAAAATAAAACTTTTTTGGGATTTTTCATTTAAAAACTTTTCGATATTAAAATACAATGGGAAGTACGATAATGAAAGACCTGACAGACTCAACTACACTACGACAGACTCAGACACTACCTAAAGGACTCAGTACTCCTAGACAAGATAGGAAATTAAAAGACAACATAAGAAAATCTCAAAACACCTAAATAGAATGACTCCTTAAGCTGCTCCTGAATGCTACAGTCTTGGCTGGGACGGGTCTGATGAAGATCCGGATGGCCCTGTCAATCCTGTCGAATCTAAGCTCTGTATTATACCCTGCAAAGACATCTCAAAACTGGGAATGAGAATCCTGGAATGCGCGTTTGCATCTAGAAGGCTGACTCTAGTAAGGTACTCATGGTGTTGTCCCATGTTCTCTACCAACCCTGCCAACTGTGATCTCAATGACTGAAGTGTAGCTCAAACCCCAACCCTTTCTGCTGCATGGGCCTCTTCTGCCTGGATAAATCGATCCATCAACTGTCTAAGCAATATCCGTGAGGTGGCCTCCTCGTCAAATACTCCTCTAACATGTTGGGGCAATGGCCTGCTAACCCCCTACTGAGTAGACTGTAGCCGTATGAAGTACCCATGGGTATACCCAGGTGAATGTGGGTCAGTTGCTAAAGTATCCCTACCCATCTTCATTGTATGACGCCAATAAGTCTGGATGTCGACCTCCCTGTGAGGGATAGTGTCAAATTCCCTAATGAAGTCACGAGAATTAGGAATGTAGAGGACTTCTTGCTGCCTCCCTAACTGACGCATCACTCTAGCATGGGTATATGGTCTAGTACACCAAAGTCCAATTAGTACCAAGAAGTCTTGCACGTGAGATCCTGCTAAGATCACGTCCAAATCAATCCAAAGGTATGACCACAAAATCTTCTCTTCAGTCAAGGATCCTAAGTAATCAACCCAAGCCTGAACTCCGAGTGGTAAGGAAAACTTATCGAACATCATTCTATGCTCGATGCACTTCACTCGATCTCTCAGACAACGGTCAATCACATCTTTCTCAAACATGGTGGTGGGATGTAAGTGTTCCATCATCCACAGCTGCAGCAACTAGTTGTTTCCCTCAAAGAACTTCTCACCTTCTCAAATCCTAGTCAAAGCACGATATATCTCTACCAAAATTGTCAGAACCAAAGTGACCTTACTACTGTGTTTATCATGGAAAGGTGCAAAGGCTATTAACCCCAGATGCGTGCTAATATGTCTACCCTCCAAAGGAAATACCAAGAGATCCAACAATGCAATAGCGAAGACCATAGGATGCCTCTTCTTCCAAGAATCATATGATATGAAAAATTCATCTACGAAGGTCTCATACCTAGTAGGATGAGCAAAACTCTCGAATAAAAAGTCCAAAGGTACCCAAGATTGATCTAGACATCCCATGTGATTTTTTAAATCCATCCCTATGATCTTAAGGAACTTGGTGCTTGAATGAGCCCTTGTGTAAATCAAATCCTTGTCTAGGTATGGCAGGCGAGTTAACCCGGCTATCTCAGCTAAGGTGGGTGTCATCTCAAGATCCCCAAACTTGAATACCATTCTCTATGGGTCCCAAAATGTCAACATTGCTTCTACAAGGTCGGGACGGGGGTGATGTCTATCAAAGAAATAAGAGTCCCTAATTTACCCATCATATCACACTACTCATGTAATGTGAACATGTTCCACCATTTTACTAGCCTTCTAGGGACTTTGACCACCATTGATACTCTAGTGTTGGTAAGTGGATCCATACCTGAATGGGGAAAACATAGTTAATGACTCAAGATATTATGTGACACCACAATATTTCCTAGGGGACGGTTGGGCTATTTTTGCAAAATGGCCTGAGGGGCCGAAAGTGGCTAAAAGTGCAAAATCAACAAAGGTGACCTCAAAGACATGGAAATACCTCACTAAAGCTTATATGTATTCAAACTCCCAATAATCATGGCCCAAAATTAATTTGCAGAAATGACCCATTTTGCAAAAACGACCGATATGGCCAGAAGTGGCTAAAGATTCAAACTCGAAAAGGACGAACCTCAAAGTAATATGACACCTAGTTTTGGACTCAAGATTCTAAGACATGGGTAATTGGACCACTTTTGCGAAAATGACCTCATTTTGCAGGAATGGCCGATATAGCCAAAAGTGGCTAAACATGCAAAATTTGGTCAAGACCCCGCAAAGCCAAGAACCTAAGACTTACTAGGAAGGCCGAACCCTATGTAGGTTGACTACGTATCCCGCCCCGAAAGACGAGAATCAAGTATGCGTAGTTCGGGAAGATCGGACATAGAAGAAAGCTTTAAAATGAAATGCAACTAGTTTCGAAAAACTATTTTTGTCTCTTTGAAAAATGATGAAAAATGTAAAATCTTTTTGGATTTTTTTTTTTTGGAAAATTATGAAAGAAAAATGTTAGTGGGCCCTACTTGCTTCATTTTATATTCCACCCTCAAATATCATTGGTCCGCCAAATGACTCTTTTACCCCTAAAGAGATACAACATGTAGCACATAGGGATGATTAAATATTTTTTTGGCATAATTTGGATAGACCTCCTATAACGGAAAACGATGCCTGGGACCGAACCCTGCTAGGTTTAAATGATATGATGCACATAAGCATGACCTAAAGGCTGACCTACGGTTGGGGTTCACTAGACAAGGCAATTCGGGGCGGCACGTGGTCGATGGCGGCTGCTCTAACTGTTCGCCCACTCCACGCTCCCACGCCACCCCCTAAAGACACTGGTGACTCACAAAAAGATCGTGTATGCTCAAATGTACTCCCGAAGACTTGTTGCAGAAAGAAGACTCGGGGTTATGCAAATGATGATAATTTATAAAGCAGTAACACATAAAGAAAATATTGTAAACAAATAAGCAACTAGCAAATAAAACGACATAAACAAAATAAAAATCAAATAAAGCAAACAAAACACATAAAAACCTCAACTGAATATCCTAAAAAGCCAACATTATCAAGTACTAGCTCGAACCTGCAAATCCCCAACAGAGTCGTCAGAGCTGTCACACCCTTTTTTTTAAAAAAAACTCACTAACCCTCTTAAAAATAATAGAAAGGATTTGTAAATCTCAAAAGGGTTTTTAACTAAAAAAAAGTGACAAAATTGTGTTCAAAAGGAAATAAGTCAGAGTCGCCACCTGATTTTGATTTCGGTGTGTTGGGTCACAGTTTTTTTTAAGAACATGATTTTTCCTTTAAAACACTTTAGACTCCAAAATTAAGTCTACACCAAAGATTCAGGTAAGGGGGTTCATTTGACTCGGTGAGAAGATGTTAGGCACTCTCCAAGTCCCGTAACTAGTACGGTTGCACACTTGATCTAGTCGCCTTTCAGAATATTCGAATTGAGGTAAATCAAACACAGAAAATAAACACACAAAAGGGCTCGAGGTCGTCCCCACCTAATAAAAGAAAAATAAAATAAAAATAAAATACTACAAGCTCTACTTTTGGCCTACAAATACAAGTACTACGGGGCATTCCCCGGATAAAAATATATACAAATCCTTCGGGGCATTCACCGGATAAATTTAACTAAGGGAACGACCTCTCACCTCGAAACTAACAAAAATCATAAGGCTTGCCTAACCAAGTGTTGACGGCCTAGCATGCTCCTAGCAAATAAAATGAGAATAAGTAAATAAGAGAAAAACTAAAATAAATTCGACTCAGGGTCATGTTCTTTTAACTTATCATTTTCATGTATTTAGACCAAGCCCAATTCCTAAATATGTAAGCAAATTAACACTAATGGGCCAAGTCTTTTTCCCAACTCCCACGTCCCAAATCATTCATTCAACAAAAAATTCACGTATAACTAGCACAAACAAGTAGGCGTCGAACAACTACAAATGAAGAAATAAAGAAAAAGCTAATAAATAAAATAAGGAGAATGGATCCAAGTATGATAAGAGTTGTATTATACTAGCGTACCCCTCTTTGTGCCTTACCCCCTTCTGATTTGAAGATAGATAAAGTGCAACACATTAAAATGCATATCATAGATCTCTAGACATAATAAATAATTATCTTATAACTGAAGCAATTTCCTCATTTAGAACCTTCGCAGTACGTATCAATCAAATTCCTACCCAAATTATGCAATTAGCAGAACGATGCAAATATTTTAAGTAACCACAAAGAGAATTTACTAAGAGAATACCTACTTCAAAAGTGAGCTAGCAGAGTTTCAATACAGTAGAAAGTTGATCAACACAAAATAACAACAAATAAACTTGTATCCTAATTAAATGTTGTCGAATTTTAAGAACCAAAGCAGCAGCACCCAAGCACAAGGAATCAAGTCCATTTAGACTGTATCATGACACCTCTAGACACTATCTTTTGACATAAAACTAACGATGCTAAAATAGTTAAAAGTTAGCATGACTTAAAAACTATTTTAACACCCAAAGAACCTCATCCAGATCGCTTTAGGCAAGAAGTTGCAGCATAACTTTGAAAGATTGAGCAGAATCAATAGCAAGGATAATTTTAAAGGAATTCCAGCACTTATTTCACGCTGAAACCGGCAAAAATCAGGAAGACACTCATGACGATCATAAGGAATGTGTCATTAATTAGATATTCATTCAAACATCCATACTACTAATTCGTTTCGCTCAAACATATCAGAACCAATATAAAATCCTCATGATTCATGAGGGAATCGAATCACATGCTAATTCCAACCAAACAAACTAGCAAACATTTTACATACCAATAAAATCCTGATTAGTATCAAGTTCCGATCAGTACCATAACAAGTTCAGAGGGAGTAAAGAGATGAACCTGAAGTTGAATCTTTCTTTGATAATAGAAGTGAGGTTGACTATAGAGCTTTGAATCCAAAATCCCAGCAAAAAAATAACAAAAATTCAAACTAGGAACCGCGAACCAGTAGCAAGACTCGAACGGCGCAGGAAAACTCGATCTCGGCGGCAAACTAAATCAATCTTCAAATTTCAAACGAACTCTATTTTTGAAGCAGAAAATCCGAAATGAAAAGAATCTAAAATATATATATATATATATATATTCTGGAAAGAAGTAAGAAAAACTTAGAATCAGAAATTGAAGAGTCAAGAAATCCCTCAAAACCTATCTCTCCTTTTTTCCTCTCTTTTTTTCTATCCAGATCTTCTCTCAAAATTCTGTCCCCAAATCCCCCTTGGTTTGGAAACGAGCCCCAAATATATAGAAGCTCCAGAAACATCCATGCTTGCTCTCCAAGCCAACCAATCCGAAAAATTCCTATTTTTGCTCTTTTTCGACTAATTTTGGATAAAATGGAAGGATAGGATGTTAGTAATTCAAATCCTACGGCTCCCATTCTTTCCAAAATTCTTCCAAAAGATGAAAGCAAATCGCGTGAGGGAACGAGAATATTCTCTGTTGTCAGATTTTGTTGAGATTTTGATGACATGGATGTGAGAGATGAGGGGAGGGGGGACCATACACATGTGGAACTGGCTGGATTCTAGAATTTCTTACAGGTTTTGGGCGGGCAGAGGTGGAGGAGAAAGGGTGCGCCGTTTGGAGTTGAGTCTTTAGGGTTAGGGTTAGAAAATGGCAAGGTTTTATGTGGTTGGGGAATTAATTGTGGGCTGTTGGATTAGAGTGAAATGGAAGGCTGAGATTTAAGAAGGGATGGGGCGGGTCAGATGGCTGGGCGCGGTCAGGCGGGTCAAAGGGGATTGGGCTCAATTGCAAGGGGAGGGGATTGGGTTGCCCAGATTTGGGCCTATAAATATCCGAAACTGGGCCTTAATTTTGGGTAAAATTGCCTTTTAAAAGTGGCCTTTTTATTCTACAAGGCTAAAAATTAATTTCCTTTCTAAAATAATGTATTATAAAATTGTAAAATCACTCTTAATTAATTAAAACCAACTATACTATGACATGAAGCTATTTCTGGTATTTTTCAAAGATCATATTAAAATAAAATAAAAAATACGTTAAAGTTATGGTAAAATTAAAATAATACCACTATAAAAATATTCTAACCTAAACTAAATAGAAATAGAATAAAACATGAAACTATTTTTGTATTTCTTTCAATTTTTGCCTTAAAATAGAATTAAAATTAATAATAAAGTAAAATCCTATAGAAATAAACTCAAATAAATATCCTAAAAATACTAGGACTATTAAAGGTAATTCTAATGCGCGGGTCAAAAAGTACATGTCTACAGGAGTTTATCTGGTATTTCATATTTTGATGCTCCGAAACTATCACGGTGACTCGTCACACGTGTTGGATTTCAGTTCAATACAGTTGGACAAGGATCTATCTTATGTTGATGAGCCAGTTGTGATACTGGACAGGAAGGTTCGAAAGTTGAGGTCAAAGAACATTGCATCAGTGAGGGTTCAGTAGCAGGTTCAGTCGGTCAAGGAGGCGACCTGGGAGGCCAAGCAGGATATGTGCATCTGTTACCCTCATCTTTTCACTGCTTCAGGTATGTCTCTATGCTCGTTCGAGGACGAACGAATGTTTTAAGAGGGGGAGGATGTAACGACTCGGCCGGTCATTTTAAGAATTAACGCCCTGATCCCCTATTAACTGCTTTTCCCATGTTTATTTCTACTTTTGTGAGTTGCCGGGAGGATTCGTTTGGAGTTCCGGAGTGTTTTGGGACACTTAGTCCCTCAATGAGAGCTTTAGCTTTACAATTTGGACCGCAGTTGGAGCAGTGTGAAGACAATTTCAGAATGGAATTCTGCCAGTTCCGTTAGCTCCGTTGGGTGATTTCGGGCTTAGGGGCGTGTTCGGATTGTGTTTTGGAGGTTCGTAGTTTATTTAGGCTTGAAATGCCGAAAGTTGAATTTTTGAAGTTTTCGGTTCGATGGCAAGATTTTGATATAGGGATCGAAATGGAATTCTAGAAAGTTGAGTAGGTCTGTGGTGTCATTTGGGACGTGTGTGCAAAATTTTAGGTCATTCGGGCGAGGTTTAATAGACTTTTCTATCGAAAGCGGAATTTGGAAGTTTTGGAACCCTTAGGCTTGAATCCGAGGGTATTTTGATGATTCGATGTTGTTTTAAGTGTTTCGAAGATTGGTATAAGTTTTAATAGTGGTATATGACTTGTCTGTATTTTTGGTTGAGGCCCCGGGGGACTCGGGATGTTGTCGGAAGAATTGGGAGCAGCCGCAGATGCGGCCCGCTAGAAGACCAGAATTCGCAGATGCGAGAGGTTGAGCGCACCTGACCGCATGTGCAGTAAGTGAAGCGCAGGTGCGGCCCCAGTTCAATAAGCGATTTTTGTAGATGCGCACCTGGGACCGCAGATGTGGGTCCGCTGGTGCGAGGAAAAGGCCGCAGGTGCGGAAATCCTAGGCCAGAAGCTATATAAAGGTCCCTTTGCAATTTCAGCTCTATCTTTCACCATTTTCACCTGGGATTGAAGCTTTTTGGGAGGTTTTTGAGAGAGAATTCAAGGGAACTTCTAGGAGGTAAAGTTTTGGAACCAAAACTCATTTATATGGTATTATTCTACTGATTTGGCAAGAAATTTATGGAAAATGAGGGTTAAAATTGGGGGTTTAGGGTTTGAAATTGGAGACTTCGATTTAGGGATTTGAGAGGTGGTTTGTGGTCTGATTTTTATATATTTATTATGTGTGAACTCGTGAGAGTGTAAGGATTCTAGTTTTGCGAATTTTATCTGATTCCGAGACGTGAGCCCGGGGGACTTTTTGGGTGATTTTCTTAATTTCACGTGTTAGCTTTGAATTCATTAGTTAAATTAGTTACTTGAAGTTATATTTTCACTATGAAATTACTTTGAATAGATTTGGGTCATTTGGAGTCGGGTACTCGTGGCAAGAATGTGGTTTCAAGTTGATTGAGTTGGTTCGAGGTAAGTGGCTTGCCTAACCTTGTGGGGAGAACTCCCCTTAGGATTTGGTATTTTTGTTATATGAGTGTCGTGTACATAAGGTGACGAGTGCGTACACGTGCTAATTGTTGAAAACCTCATTTTCAATAAGCTAATACCTATGTTTTCTTATGATTTAGCAAATACTTGTACTTAAAGCCTCTTGTTTAGATTAGGAAAAGCATGCCTACGTGACTTAATTGTCTTACCTGCTTTAATTTCCTACTTGTACTCTGTGCAGCATGTTAGAGTAGAAATTCCTATCTAATTCTTGAATAGAACTGTTTATTTTTCTGAGATGGTTGTGTGTTTACTTTGGGACTACGGGACGATATCCCGGGAGATCCTCCTGCTTTTTATTTTGGGACTATGGATCGGTATTCCGGTAGATCCCCTTACTCATTTGTGATTGGGACTGTTGGACAGCACCCAGTAGATTTTCCGTACTGGATATTTACTTTGGGACTACAGATTGGTATTCCGGGAGTTTCCCTTGCACATTTATGATTTGGACTACGGGGCGATATCTCGGGAGATCCTCTGGACATTTACTTTTGGGACTACGGGACGGTATCCCGGGAGATCCCCTGTTGCTATTTCTGTTTATTGAGTTAGATTCTTTCTGTGTTTTTATTCGTTATAGACTGTTAGCACTTTAATTATATTGTCGTATTCTATACTTCTTTACCTTGTTTTTCTTCTATAATAAGTAGGGCCCTGACCTTCCTCGTCACTACTCGACTGAGGTTTGACTTGGCTTTTATTGAGTACCGCTGTGGTGTACTCATGCCCTTTCCTGCACATATTTTTCGTGTGCAGATCCAGGTTCTTGGGCTCATTCATACCATTAGTGAGGCGAGGCAATCTTTAGAGATTTCGAGGTATATCTGCCGCGTTCGCAGATCGAGGAGTCCCTCTCTATTCTTCCCTCTAGTTAGCTTTAGCTCTCCTGTATTTAGTTTTGTTTAGATATTCTGGAGTTAGAATACTTGTAGTTATTCAACAACTTGTGATTTCATGAGATTCTGGGTTTTGGGAGTTGTTTCAGTTGGAGAGTTTATATTTGTATATGCCAAACGGCATCTTAAACGTTTCATTTATGTTTTATCCGCAGTTTTTGGCTAGTTTTATCTTTCGTTTCCTTTTTTCGCAAATTGTTAGGCTTACCTAGTCGTAGAGACTAGGTACCATCACAACAGTTCACGGAGGAAAAACTCGGATCGTGCCAAACTTCTAGGTGCATTTATTAGTATATTAGTTGCTCGACACGTGTATGCCTAGTCATGTAACCCACGATTAGTGTAGTGTGATTAATAATGTGTATTGGTATATGTATGGTTACTTATTTGTTGAGGTCAGATGATTGAATATTATCTGAACCAGGGGCAGATCTAGTAACCAATATGTGGATTTATTTGAACCCATAACTTTTAGCCTAGACTTAAATTTATCTGTTTAGAACTTATTAAAATTGCTAAAAATATTGAACTATGAACCCATAACTCAAATAAGTATGATAATAGGTTCGACGGTTGATACCTATGTCATGAACCCATAAAATTATAATTCATGGTCCGCCTCTTATCTATACTACAAAAATCAGCAATAAATATTTATTTAGACGTGTGACTTTTTGCTGACTTTGATTTTATGATGTACAAAATATGTAATGAAATGTAGCTCACCTAATGCGTCTTTCATATAAACAATATCCTTGGTGTACATTTTTCACATCTATTTTGGTTGCTCTATCATCACCAAAATTCTTATTGTCACTACTAATCTTTCTCGTGAAAGAGCAAAATAAAATTGACCATGTAAGAAAACATGTTACGGCAGATATAACATACCTCATTATCTATTGAACTTGTCCTAAGATACTCGGTAAGCATAATGTGTGCTTGAAATTGTCCATTACCATGACACTTTCTTATGTTTGATTCACTAAGTGTTGATATACAAATTACAATAAAGATATATTGACGTATTTAAAAAAATCGGCATAATTTAAAAGAAAAAAGAAATTGCTATAAAATTTTGTTCTTGACATATAGTACCTGTGATTAGTTGGCCGGAAGATGTAACTGAAGATTGATAACTGATGCATCCACTTCTACTGAACATATTAATTCTTCAAAGAGTGGGAATGGATGTTGTTAGACAAAAGCATGCGCTAGAATCTATTCAGCCTAACCTTCTAGAAGACTAGAACTGCTCCTAAAGAGTCATTTACTAAGTCCCGTCAAAAGAAACTAAACTCTTCTTTAAGAAACTACTTTTTGTTTCTAAGTGACGTGATTGCCAAAGTCAAAGAGCCAGTATACGTGGAACATATCATATGAGAATGCACATTGTATTTCTTGTTATTCATGACGATAGTATTATGTTATGTTGGACGGCTGGTCAATTGAAATTTATCTCTATCCATTGGTGCCATGTAATCATTAACAGTGATGTATCAACCACTTAGCTAATATTCTAAGGTCAAAGTTATTCACTGGTCAAGAACCCAATGGTTAATTCTAGGCAGTGTAATCCCGGATTTTTTAAATTATGGGTGCTTATCCAAAAAACTTCAAAAGAAGAGGAAAAAAAAAATTAGTTATGGATGTTCACACAATGTTTTTTTAAAAAAATAAATAATTGCCTATATAAATCTACTAAATTTGATTTAAAAAAAAAAATAATGGGTGCTTAAGCACTCATAATATTCCATGTAGATCCGCACTGATTCCAGGATATTTGCCAATTTGTTGTACACAAAATTTGTTAACAGTGTTAATTGGCAATGATTCAACTGCTTATGATGAGAATCATTGCTTGAAAGATATAATTAACTTGAAAATCCTTTTACAACGATTATTTGAAATAAGTCTCCAGATATAAGATGGAGTAAACGCAAAACACTGACTTGTTGTCAGTGTAGCATTAACAGAAAGTCATCAAATAAGGCAAACAAAGTAGTCAAGCCACTAAATACCAAAAAAATAATTGTCAAACCATACAAAAAAGAATTTTTTTTTCTTGAAAATACTCATAGATGCACTGTCACCAAAGTTATGAAGAATTGATTTTCAATCTTTCTAAAGAACATAAAGTAGGCTTTACCCCAACGCCGACACTTTCAATTCCATTTCTGGATCATGGCTTACAATACCGTAAAAATTTTAAAATACAGTACAACCTTTTCGATCTTAAGTAATGTTGTATAAGAAAGTGAGACAAAGACCGGAACGTCGCGGCCGGTCGTTTCGAGAGTTATATTCTTGTCTCCCTATTTCTGCTTCTTTTTGTATTCTTCAGCTATATTATAATATGTTAGGTCAGTTGGTTCGGGTCTGGAGTGATTTCGGAGAGGATTTGAGACACTTAGTCTCTTTTGTGAAGACTTAACTTGAGAAAGTTGACCGGATGTTGACTTATGTGTAAATGACCTCAGATTTGAATTTTGATGGATCCATTAGCTCCGTTAGGTGATTTTGGACTTAGGAGCGCGTCCGGAATGGGAATTGGAGGTCCGTGGTAGAATTAGGCATGCATTGGCGAAAGTTGGAATTTTGGCGATTTTGGTCGGCAGTGAAAATTTTAATATCGAGGTCGAAATGGAATTCCGAAAGTTGGAGTAGGTTCGTGGTATCATTTCTGACTTGTGTGCAAAATTTGGAGTCATTCGGATGTGATTTGATAGGTTTCGGTGCCACTTGTGAAATTTGGAAGTTTAGAAGTTCTTAGGCTTGAATCTTAGGGTAATTCGGTGTTTTGATGTTGTTTTGGGTGTTTCGAAGGTTCGACTAAGTTCGTATGTTGATATATAACTTGATGGTATATTTGGTAGAGGTCCCGAGGGCCTCGGGTTGATTTCGTGTGATTGACAGAAAAAGTTTGGAATTGGAGGAATGCTGAAGTTGAACTCAGCTGTCATAACCGCACCTGCTGAGTGGGAACCGCAGGTGCGAGCCCGCAAAAGCGGAGAAGGAGCCGCATATGCAGCCAAGGTTGAGGTAGGCACGAGCCGCAGGTGCGAAGGGTGGGTTGCATCTGCGAGCTCGCAGGTGCGAGACCTGGGGTGCAGATGCGGAAGAGGAGAATATGGCCAGTTCCGCAGAAGCGGGCAAGGCCCGCATGTGCGATATTTTTGACCGCAGAAGCGGATTTTGAGGAAGTAAGTGGGATCCACACTTGTGATGGATTTTCTGCAGATGCGGTGTCACAAAAGCGACAGTTGGACCGCAGATGCGGAATCTTTGGGCAAAAAGTATAAATTGAAGACTTCGCGAATTTTGGTCCATTCTTCACCATTTTCAGTCGGTTTTGAAGCTCTTAGGAGTGATTTTGAAGAGTGATTCAAGGGATTATCAGTGAGGCAAGTTGTTTGAGTCATAATACTCGTGTTTATGGTAATTTTCCATTGTTTAATCATATAATTAGTGAATATTAGCGGTGAAAATGATGGGTTAGGACTTGGGATTTTGGAGAGTTTGATTTGAGGATTTGAGGGATTAAATGGAGTCAGATTTTGATAAATTTCATATGTATGGACTCGTGAGTGAATGAGCTTTATAGTTTTGTGATTTTCGTCGGATTCCGAGACGTGGGAGGGGGGATGGGTTGGGAGAATTTCGGAATTTGTGTCCAATTAAGTAAATTTTTGTGTGGAATTGATTCCTTGGACATGGATCTTGTCCGAAGTATTTATACCTGGAGATGGATCTTTTTCATAGGGCTGGAATGGCCTTCCTCGGTACTGAGTGATTGTTGTCAGTGATGTGCATATATTTCGAGATTGATCTTGCTTGGGCCGGATGGCCTATATACAGTACCGAGTGGTTGAGCACTTGAGAGTGGAGGTACATGGTACATTTTCATGCATTATGTGCATTGGCACGTAGAGATTAGCTGAGCTTTATACTTCACATTGTCCAGATCTGTATTTACTATACTGCTTGAGTTGAATACTTGAATTAAAAGCATGCCTACTTTTCTGCATAGTTTATTTCTATTACCTGTTGAGGTTGAGTTCGTCAATACCTATCAGTCTATAGTTTGGACTTGTTACTTACTGAGTTGGTATACTCACGTTACCCCTTGCACCTTGTATGCAGATCCAGGTATCTCTGGCCACGGTAGCGATTGTTGATTTACTTAGTAGCGGATCATCGGAGATAGCGAGGTAGCTTACTGGCGATCGTAGTCCTGTTTTTCTCCTTCTTTATCTTCCCTTTAGTGTATTTTGGTTATCCTGAGACTATGTTAGTCTTGCTATTTTCAGAACAGTTGTAATCGTTGCTCATGACTTAGTAACAACCGAATGTCGGGCTTTCTTTTCTGTACTTTTATTTTGATTTGAACTCCTTATTTAAAGTTTTATATTATATAGCTTGGAATTTGTCTTGAAAATGAAAATATCATTTTGTTTTGGAAATGTGTCGGCTTACTTAATACAACGATAGGCGCCATCACGACAGGGTTAGTTTGGATCGTGATAAGTTAGTATCAGAGCCTAGGTTACATAGGTCTCACGAGCCATGAGCGGGTTTAGTAGAATCTTGCGGATCGGTACAGAAACGTCTGTACTTATCTTCGAGAGGCTGCAGAACCTTTAGGAAGACTTCACATTCTTGAATTATTGTCGTGTGAATCTGTTGATTCTGGTAATTAAACTTTTGTTAGTCTATTCTCTCACATATGGTGAGTAAACCTGCTACCGGTCAAAATAGACAACCACCAGTACCACCAGTTAAGGCCGTGAGAGGTCGAGATCGCGGTCGAGGCCGTGGTAGGGGTAGGGGTGTAGCCCGCACAGCAGCTAGGACAGCACCTACAGATCCACCAGCTGCCCCAGATCATGACCAGGTTCCAATTGTGGATGCACCAGTGAGACCAGCTTAGGGACCAGCTGTGCCTATTATTATCCTATGTCTTTAGGAGACCTTAGCTCAGATTATGACCGTGTGCACCAGTCTTGCACAAGTGGTCTCTGTTGCTACTACAGCAGCTACTTCCCAAGCCGAGGGAGGCACCCAGACTTCCGCCGCTCGTACACCCGAGCAGCATGTTCAGGAACTTCAAATACTGGGGGCACCACCAGCCCAACCGGTTGCACCTGCTCAGGATTATGTGGTTCTAGTCATGCCTTATGACGAGCAGCATAGAATGGAGAGGTTTGGTAGACTTCAACCTCCAACTTTCAGTGGTGTAGAGGGTGAGGATGCCTAGGATTTCTTGGATAAGTGTTAGAGGATTCTCCGTACAGCGGGTATTCTGGAGACCAGTGGGGTCTCGTTCACTACCTTTCAGTTCTCTGGAGCTGCCTTTACTTGGTGGGAGGCTTATGAGAGGCGTAGGCTTGATGATGCAGCGCTCCTTACCTGGCAGCAGTTCTCTGTTCTCTTTATAGAGAAGTATGTGTCGCAGTCCCATAGAGAGGAGCTGCACAAGCAGTTCGAGCAATTGTGTCAGGATTATATGACTGTAATGCAGTATGAGATGAGGTTTTCTGAGTTAGCCCGTCATGATGTTTGGTCGGTTCCTACAGACAGGTAGAGGATCAAGAGGTTCGTGGATGGCCTCGCATATCAGCTACGGATTCCTATAACCAGGGAGAGAGTGTCTGGTGCTTCTTTTGAGGAGGTGGTTGACATTTCTCGAGAGATAGAGTCGGTTTGATGCCAAGAGCGAGTTGAGAGGGAGGACAAGAGGCCTCAAGGATTTGGTAGTTTTGGTGGTGCTCCTCATGGGGTTAGTTCCATCACGGCAGAGGCCGTCCATTCAGACATGCTCAATCAGCTCGTCCAGGTCACCATAGTAGATCATCTGGTCATGGTCCTCACAGTTCACATCAGGGTAACTCATCTCCCAGTGCCCTTCCAGCTCAGAGTTCGACTCATGCACCATCAGCTCAAGGTTCATCTATGACTGGTTCTTCTAGTGGGTATCCCAGCGCTTGGGGCTCCCTTTAGTCCCCATCACCATTTGTCGGGAGATGTTGCTTTGAGTGTGGAGATTTGGGTCATATCAAGAGATTATGTCCCTGCCTTACGGGAGGTTCATCCCAACAGAGGAGCCAGCCTTTGGCTTCAGCACCAGTTACTTCCCCACCTTCCCAGCCAGCTTGGGGTGGAGGTTAGTCAACTAGGGGTCACTCAGAAGGGGAGGCCGATCAGGTGGCAGTCAGGCCCGTTTCTATACACTCCTTGCCAGATCGGATGCTATTGCTTCAGATGCTGTGATCACAGGTATTATCTCTATTTGCCACAGAGATGCCTCTGTATTATTTGATCCTGGTTCTAATTTTTCATATGTGTCATCATATTTTGCTCGTTATTTAGATATGCCCCGTGAGTCTCTTATTTCATCTGTTCATGTATCTACTCCTATGGGCGATACTATTATGGTGGACCGCGTATATCGGTCTTGTGTGGTGACTATTGGCGGTTTGGAGACCTGAGTAGACCTTTTTACTGCTTAGTATGGTTGATTTTGATGTGATATTGGGCATGGATTGGTTGTTTCCATATCATGCTATTATGGACTGTCATGCTAAGATGGTGACCATGGCTATGCTAGAGGTTCCACGGATTGAGTGGCGAGATTCGTCGGATTATGTTCCCAGTAAAGTAATTTCATACTTGAAGGCTCAGTGTATTGTTACGGCCCTAAACCTAGACCCGGTCATGATGGCACCTCTCATGAAGACAAGGTCAGCCGATACAACTCCCAATTAAATTAATAGATAATAATTCATAAGTAAGTCATTAATAATGATAAATCCCATAATATAGTGAAGTATATCAACTGCGGAAAACCAAACACAGCCCGACATCGGGGTGTCACCAGTCATGACCATCTATCATAAGTGTACAAGTCTGAAAGAGTTTACACAATCTATTACATAACTACGACAAGGAAAATAAAATAGGGGAGAAACACTGGGCTGTGAACGCCGAGCTGCTACCTAGTGGACTCTGAATAGCCTGCTGAGCAATCAACCCTCACTGGCGGGACTTGAAGCTCCTGAATCTGCACACAAGGCACAGGGAGTAAAGTGAGTACTCCAACTCAGTGAGTAATAACAATAAATGAAGACTGGGCGATAAGAAATCACGTTAAAAACACAATAACATGCTATAAAGTTGCAGTATAAAACAAATAAAAAGGCAATGAAATAGTGTAATCTTATAAAAACACCTTAGTTCAAAATAAGCTTCTTTAAAACACATTTTTAACAGTTAAACAAGTAAATGAAAAGCAGATAGGAAAGATAAACATAAAAATCCGCCCCGTGGGCACAATGTCAACAGAATCAGCCCCTCGGGCAATAACATGGAACAACACCAGCCCCTCGGGCTATATCTCATATCACAATAGGCACCCGCACTCACTGGGGTGTACAGACTCCGGGAGGGGACCCTTACGGCCCAAGTGTAATATCGAGCCATCTCGTGGCATAATCAATAGGCTCTCAGCCTCATATCAAGCCACCTTGTGGCGTACAACTCAGGCCCTCGGCCTCATAATCATAATCAGTACAACACTGTTGCGGCGTGCAACTCGATCCCATAATAATCCTCACAACACAGGCCCTCGGCCCTACTCAGTCAGAAAACTCTAAAAGCCCATCGGGTGTCGCGCCCTTTTTTTCTCTCGAAAATCAGGTTTGTGACATTTGGGAGATAACTCGTTCTCGTTCGGGAGTTGGGTTTTGAATTGAAGAGTCGCCACCTAATGATTAAAGTGCATTAGGACACTAGGAGGGGTTTGATTTGAACAACCAAAGATTGGGTAAGGGCTTAAAATTATCCCAAGGGAAGGTGTTAGGTACCCCTCAGGATCCACTAGTGTGGTTTCCGGCCAAGCTATTATTGTGACTTAAGTGCAAATAACACATAGGCAAATAAAGACTTCAAAAAAAAAAATTCATGTAATGGTTACAAAAGTAAGAAAAAGGAACTAAAAGGAATTGATATTTTTACAAGAAATGGTTTTAAAAGATTTAAAAGAAACAAAGAAAACAAAGGGAGGGGGGTCCTAGATTTATTAATAATATGGATCACCCCACACAACATCCGGTAATCACTCCTCAGTGAGGGGCTACACGTGATGTTATCGCGTGGTCATCATATCCATATCTACCTTTTCCCACCCCGTTAAGGTATTAAAGCGCGGAATGGTCCCGTTTACTTATTGCATGCTATTACTCGCCCCAATCCTATCAGCCCCGGAGGCACTTGGGACTACTAATCTTAGAGGGAGGAGGTATTGGGCTTATTTCTGGTTTCAAAAGGTAAAACACTAAGGCGACAAACAAAGCACATATAACGAGTTTGGGGAAGCATATAAACAAATAAAAGGGCTCAAACAGACATCCTTTAAACCAAAAAAAGTACATAATGTATCATGACTTGCATGTACTGTTTAGAGTCTGATTAAAACTTAAATGGTGGAGGCAGATTGATTTATTACATAGTTCAGATAAGAAGCCCGAATCAGGCCTATCTGCTGGTTGTAGCTGATAAAAAGTCTGATTCAGTTTATAAACTTTCACCCTATGGCTTGCCTAAGTGTTAGACGAAGACCCCTATAGGCATGATATCTACAGATTCCAGAAACAATGAAACAAACACGAATACATACTGATTTAAGAAAATCGTCTGTTATTAAAGAAAGGCGAGTTTTAACAAAAGAACATTCATCATTGTTACTGGTTTTAGACCTATAAGCAAGTGAAACGATTCAGATTTCGATTAAGGCTCCTATAGGCATGCTTTCTATGTGTTGTCGATTTTGGACACTCTTATAAACGTAGTAAAAAATGCAGAAACCTTATACGCATGACATCTAGATGTTGAATTTCGTTTAAAGCCTATGAACATGATATATAATTGCAGTTGATTATTTAAGACCTACGCACATGTTTGCCTGATGAGGAATGCATATGCAAGATTTAGAAATTCCTATAGGCAGGATATCTATATGCTATGCAGAAGTTCAGAAATAAACTATAGGCATGGTACCTACATGAGAATGCAAGATTCCTATAAACATGGTATCTATGCAGAAATTCTTATAGATATGGTATCTAGATGCAAATGCAAGATTCCTATAGACATGGTATCTATATGAGAATGCAGAAATTCATAAACTCCTATAGGCAGGTTATATACCCCTTTTGCAAGTTACCCTCCCTCTTTACTGACCACCCCCGAGAGTTTTATTACAGAATTATTACAACCCAGAAAAGTAAATTAAAGGAAAAATACATCAGAAATTAAAAAGTACAACCAAAGATAGCCTGATTCAAACTTCCTGTCTGAACTATGAAGTAAATCAACTCCAAGAGATCATATTTCAAAGCCTTTCTCCTATTTGGGGTGTGTCAGAGTTCCCTAAGAGTCTCATATGAACTCCGGGCAGTGCTTACACCCAAATGTATCACATATTAAGCCATGGTACAGTGTGGAAGGGCCAGCCCTCAGGTGTCCAAGTTCATAGGGAACTCAAGGTCCCAAGGCAAGGCTCACAATAGGGGGGACAGAACTTAGGAACTAAGAGAGAGTGCAAGTGCAGAATTCTGAAAGGGCGAAAGGGGAAGGGAAACACTACACATAGGGATATAGGGATGGGGAGTTGCAAGAGGTAAAAAGCAGGTTAATGGGCATAACCCAACAATGGGAGATGCTGGAACACCCATAAGCCTACTAGAACACATTGTTTAGAGGTTAGGATCCCCTAAGGGATCAAGTTCAAACCATAGACAATAAGTTGTGTATTGCCATGTTTTAAACTGTAACTCAAAGCACATAAAGGGAAATAGGGAATAGGGATTCATAGCAGAAACAAGATAAAGGAAATGAACATGCTAGTTTAAGTATTTAACTCCGCAGAAGTAATAAAGTAGACATAGATGCAGAAAGTTGTAAGTAAACACATTGTGGTGATGCTGAAGTTAAATTAGGACATACCAGTTTCAAAGAAACAAACAGGGAAAAGTAGTAGTCTTGTGAAAGTCAGAATGCAGACAAGAAGCAAGAATTCTATTATGTGAGTGAGAATTCAGAAGAGATTGTGAATTGTGAAGTGTGAAGTGTGAAGTGTATGAAAAGTGTTGTGCCTTTTATAGTATAGAAAGCAGGCAGAAATAAGGTAAGAAAATAGTTTGAAAACTGATTGTCAATCAATTACACAAGGCTTCCCTTAATTAAGGGATTCAGATTCAAACGATTATAAACCAATTAAGGAAAGAAATTAATCAAACACTTTGTGTAGAGTAGGCAATTAGGGGTGAATACATAAAAGTTATTTAAGGATAGGGTTTTAAAATACACAGTTTGTGCAAATAAGGAAAGAAGATCAGTTAAAAACCAGTAAATCAAAAGGGTCAGAGATTTTGTATGAATGAACCAAGTAAGAAAAGATGAAGAAGGGTTTCACTTAAGTCGCGTCACAGAGAAAATCAGTAAACAATGGAAAGAAATCAATCAGGCTATAATCAGAAGGAAGCTTGAATTAATTGCAAATTTGAAAACCATTTAGAGGGAAATTCATCATATATAAAGAGCATGTGAGCATGTTAAGTATGAAAGAAAACTTTCATGTCACTGTAAAATCAATAGGAAAAACTAGTGTAGAAGAGTTTTAGTAAAAAGATCAGAATCATATGAAAACAAAGAAGTCCAAACTCAATTCAAAGACTCAAAGAGTTAGGGGTTCTAAAATAAAACCCTAATTCAATCAAATATATGATCAAACCTTGCAGAACCCTCAAATTTTAGGGTTTCCCCCTTGAATCAAGTACAGAGATAGGAAGACAAGTAGTCGAAGCAGGCTCATAGGTTTTAGAGAAGAACTAAAGCCTCTTGCATGCTTCTATCAACAGCAAAACTCATGAGAAAGCATGATATCAAGGTAACAGGCAGAACACAGTAGAAGCACTCAAAGAAAAAATAGAGGAGAAACACTGATAGGAATAGTGAACATGCTTAAGAAGTTTTTCAGAAGAAACTTAAATAGGGCTTAGTAGAAGGAAAGTAAGGAAGCTTAATAACTTAGTAGAAAAGTACAGTAGGAAAAACATGTTAGAACATAGTAGAAGAAAAATACAAGAACATAATAGAAAATCATATGAGAACACAATATGGAAAACATTGTAGAAGAACATACAATCATGGAGTATATAAAACACAGTAAAAAGAACATACTAGAACGGAGCATAAAAACTCAGTAGAAGAACACACAAGAACAGAACACAGTAGGAGAACATACGAGTACGTGGTAGATAAAAATATAGGAGCACAGTAGAGGCAAATACACAAAAGAAAAGGGAAAGAAAGTCAGAGAAACACTTAAACATTTTTTCAGAAAACCCTAGATCGGAAAGAAAGATTTTTTAAAAAAGTAATTTTCGAAAGAAAAGTTAGGAAAATCGTTTGAAAACTCAAGGAGAGCACAGATACACAACGGATCTAAAGAAATCGGAGAAAAACCTCGAAGGGTTAGGGCTTCAAAAGAACCCTATAAATGAGAAAGGCTTTGAAAGGCCACCGATCTGAGTTGGAGAGGACAGAAACAGGCTCAGATAACCTTGGTACGCCGGAGCAAGGCCGGATATGACCCTGGAACCTCGAATCGACAGAGGTCTGTGTTCAACCCTTCACGGTTAGGCCTCGAATCTTCAGGTATCAGGCGTGTGGGAGCAAGAGGAGGTGGGTATAAGACTTCCATAGCCTGAGAAGCCATGGATCCCGGTGGGTTTCAAGGTAGAAGTGATGGGAGGCGGCTAGGGTTAGAGAAGGTTCGAGAGTGTTTTGAGAGAGGGGAGGGTTTCAGAGGCAGCTGGTTAGGTGAAATGATTTAGGGTTAAGGGGTGTTGGTGGATTAAAAAGGAAAGGAGGGATTGTGGCCATTGATCATTTTGATCAACGACCTTGATTTAATAGGGGGGCGGGTTGAACTTAATTGGATCAGGGGCGGATAGTTTAGGAATTGGAACGCTTCAAATAGGTATTGGGTCAGGGTAATTGGGTTTAAAATTGGGTTCAATTGGAGGTTCAAATAAGGGTAAAATTGAAATAAACGGGGCTAGCATTTAAATAGTCATTTTCCTTTATTTATTTTATAAAAATAGTAAACTAATTTATGGAATTAAATTAAAGATACTAAAATGATTAATAATATGTAATTATCAAATTAAAAATATTGGAGTCAATTTTATAATTATGAAAATAATTAAATCTTAAAATAGGCTAATATCGCAATTATACGCAATTTAGCTTTAAAATACTAAATAAATTTGTATAAAATATGCAAAACTCATTCCAGCTATATTATAATATAAATATGAGAATACAATAAGTGAATCACCCAAAATGATAATTTTGGGGATAATTATTGGGTTTTTCTCGGTAAAATAAGGCAATAAATAGATTTAAAAATCTATAAGAATTAAGAGAAAAAATAGTAAAACCTTGGGAAATACTTATATATGCATATACATGCTATTTGAAAGTATTTTCATATAAAAATATATAAGGAAAAATTGGGTATCAACAGTTGTCCCTCTTTATCCGGGAAGGGTGAAAGAGTTATCGGGTAAAGATATGATGGCCAATTTTGACCGAACGGAGTGGTTTGAAGAATTTGACCGAGCTCTGGCTCCTGAGCTGCCTACTTATCCCTGGTGTTACAACCATATATAGTCCAGGATCTGTCGGCGGAATATGCCGATGGAGATTTTCCAAGACGGACGCGATTTTTGGGTTAGGATGGATGGTTAAATTCTAATAGGGCTGTGGGAACTGGAGCAGGATTGCTCCTACTGAGATGGTCATTTCTCGCCGGTTTACCTGCAAATAAACCATATGTTGTGCGGAAATTTAAACATGATACAGGTTCCCGTCGGACCATGAAATGTTGTCTTTGGACGGTTAGGATAACGTCCTTAGACCATGACGTCCTGGGCCATAAAGTGTATAATAAGGATTCGCAGGCCATGAAACTGTGCTCTCAGGATATGAGAATGATGCCTCCGAACTATGACGACTTTGAATAATGATATACAAAAGATAAAAGGGGTCCTCAGGCCATGGCATGGCGTTCTCAGGCTATGAAAATGGTGCCTCCGAACAATGACGCCTTCGGATGATTTGGCGATCTTTCAGCCTATGAGATGCAGTAGGTGGCAATCTTTCAGCCAATGCAAGATGTAAATAAAGTGGCGATCTTTCAGCCGATGCAAGATGTAAATGAAGCGGCGATCTTTCGGCAATGCAAGATGTAAATAAAGTGGCGATCTTTCAGCCATGCAAGATGTAAATAAAGTGGCAATCTTTCAGCCGATGCAAGATGTAAAAAAGTGGCGATCTTTCAGCCGATGCAGGATGTAAATAAAGTGGTGATCTTTCAGCCGATGCAAGATGTAAATGAAGTGGTGATCTTTCAGCCATGCAAGATGGAGGTAGAGCTTAACCTCGGAAGGCAGAATGGTATCCCTATGCAATGCAGAGAATGCAGATGGAGACAGAGCTTAGTCTCGGAAGGCAGAATGGTATCCTTATGCAATGCAGAGAATGTAGATGGAGGTAGAGCTTAACCTCGGAGGGCAGAATGGTAGCCTTATGCAATGCAGAGAATGCAGATGGAGGTAGAGCTTAACCTCGGAAGGCAGATGGTAGCCTTATGCAATGCAGAGAATGCAGATGGAGGTAGAGCTTAAACTCGGAAGGCAGAATGGTAGCCTTATGCAATGCAGAGAATGCAGATGGAGGTAGAGCTTAACCTCGGAGGGCAGAATGGTAGCCTTATGCAATGCAGAGAATGTAGTTAGAGGTAGAGCTTAACCTCATAAGGCAGAATGGTAGCCTTATGCAATGCAGAGAATGCAGATGGAGGTAGAGCTTAACCTCGGAAGGCAGAATGGTAGCCTTATGCAGAAAGTAAAAATGGCAAATGGCTATAGAGTTTTCTTAGCTGATAGCGGATTACGGTATCGTGATTGTTGGAGATATTATGCCTGCTGGGGACATTGTTGTGCGGATAGTAGTTGCGAGCAAGTGCAACGGTTCGGAGAGTTGTATTCCTGAACTTTGTGAGTGAGCGTATAGTATATTTGATGATTTTGCAACTCAAGTGCCTGCATCCAAAGAAAAATCGTGAGTTTGTAAAGGGGGAAAAGTTAGTTCGTATCCCTGCTGGCCTTGCTCCACATGCTCGGCTTTTATCTGGTGATATTGTACGTATCATTGGGGTAGCGTTGCTAAATAAGGCAATTTTAGTAACAAACATGCATGATCTAGTAAAAGCATAACATAAGTGCATAATTAAGAATAATTTTCTTTAGATGAACCGACGACTGCGACGTGGTTCAAGACATTACAACTTTGCTTGCTCCGGAATTTTGAGGGTCCTCCTCAAAATTCTGCCCCAGTTTACTGGGCTGCTGCTCTTGATGGTTGTTAATGATAAATGGCTGGAATCGACTTTCGAATTTTGAGGGTCCTCCTCAAAATTCTGCCCCAGTTTCCAATAGCGGGGGAAATGGAAATTTTATTGAATTGTGACCGAACCCATAGGGCAACCTACGTATCCCCTCTTAAATGGGAATCAGGTCAGGCGTAGTTCAAATTACATCATAAAATAAAGCATAAAGTTTACACATAGTATCGCTTGACTGTGTCTGAATTGATCGGCTTTGGCCCAACTTCTCCGTCCATTTCTGCAAGTATGAGCGCTCTTCCTGTTAGAACCCGGTGAACCATGTACGGACCCTACCATTTAGGAGAGAATTTCCCTTTTGCTTCATCTTGATGTGGAAAGATTTTCTTTAATACCAGCTGCCCCGATGTGAACTGTCTCGGCTTGACTCTTTTGTTGAAGGCTTTGGACATCCTGTTCTGATAAAGTTGACCATGGCAATTCTATAATAGCTAGTTGCTCGTAACGATTCTTCACCCATTCTGCATCGTCTAGTTTTGCTTCCTGTATGATTCTTAATGAGGGAATTTCTACCTCGGCGGGAATAATTGCCTCTGTACCGTAAACCAGCATATAGGGGGTTGCTTCTGTCGATGTGCGGATTGTGAAGCGGTATCCCAATAAAGCAAATGAGAGCTTCTCGTGCCACTGCTTATGCTTCTCTATCATTTTCCTTAGTATCTTCTTGATATTCTTGTTGGCAACCTCTACGGCTCCATTCATCTGATGTCTATAAGCTGTAGAATTCTTGTGTTTAATCTTGAAGGTTTCACACATAGATTTCATTAAATCACTATTAAGGTTGGAGCCATTATCAGTAATGATTGACTCTAGAATTCCGAACCGACACATGATACAGTCGCGGACGAAATCCGTCATGACTTTCTTAGTCACTACCCTGTAAGATGCTACTTCAACCCATTTGGTGAAATAATCAATTGCTACTAGGATAAACCTATGCCCGTTTAATGTGGCGGGTGCGATTGGTCCGATAACATCCATTATGTAGGCGGCAATGGCCACAGCGAGCTTGTTGCATTAAGCTCATTTGGGGGGACCTTTATCATGTCTGCATGTATCTGGTAGCGGTAGCACTTTCAAACATACTAGATGCAGTCTGTTTCCATAGTCATCCAAAAGTAACCAGCTCGGAGTATTTTCTTTGCTAAAACAAAGCCATTCACATGTGGACCGCAGGTCCCTACATGAATTTCCTTTAATAGCCTGGATGCTTACTTTGCATCGACACTCCTTAATAATTCCAAATCAGGAGTCCTCCTGTACAGGATTCCTCCGTTGTGAATAAAATTGTTGGATAACCTCCAAAGCGTGCGCTTCTGAATAGCGTTTGCGAGCTCTGGGTATTCTCCTTTTGCCAAGTATTCCTTGATATCATGAAACCAAGGTTTTCCGTCTGCTTCTTCTTCGACATGAGCACAGTAAGCTGGCTGATCATGGATCTTTACCGGAATGGGATCAATGAAATTCTTGTATGGATGTTATATCATGGATGATAGGGTGGCTAGTGCATCGGCGAATTCATTCTGGACCCTGGGAACATGCTGGAATTCTATCTTTGTGAACCTCTTTCTCAACTCCTGTACATGATGCAGATAAGGGAGTATCTTGGAGTTCTTGGTCGCCCATTCTTCTCGGACCTGATGTATAAACAAGTCTGAATCCCCAATTACTAGCAACTCTTGGATGTTCATGTCAATGGCCATCTTGAGCCCTAAGATGCAGGCTTTGTACTCGGTTATGTTGTTGGTGCACGGGAACCTGATCTTGATAGATACCGGATAATGCTGACCGGTTTCTGATACTAGGACTGCTCCTATGCCAACTCCTTTGAAATTTGTTGCTCCATCGAAAAATATTCTCAACCATCATAGGATTCTACAATGTCTTCTCCTATGAATGATACCTCTTCGTCAGGAAAATACGTTTTTAGTGGTTCGTATTCTCCATCTACGGGATTTTCAGCAAGGTGATCTACTAGTGCCTGTCCCTTGATTGCCTTCTGAGTTACGTAGATAATGTCAAATTCACTCAACGGGATTTGCCACTTGGCTGGCTTTCCAGTGGGCATGGGCTTCTGAAAGATGTACTTCAAGGGATCCATTCTTGATATGAGATATGTAGTATAGCCACAGAAGTAGTGCCTCAACTTCTGAGCCACCCAAGTCAAAGCACAACAGGTGCGCTCTAACAGAAAATACCGAGCCTCGTATGGGGTGAACTTCTTACTGAGGTAATAGATGGCCTGCTCCTTTCTCCCCATTTCATCATGCTGCCCTAGAACACAACCGAACGCTCCATCCAATACTGCAAGGTAGAGTAATAAAGATCTACCCGGCTCAGGTGGAACTAAGACTGGTGGTGTTGATAGGTACTCCTTGATAATGTCGAAAGCTTTTTGGCAATCATCAGTCCATGTGGTAGTGGCGTCCTTCTTTAACATCTTAAAGATTGGCTCACAGATGACTGTAGATTGTGCTATGAACTGGCTAATATAGTTAAGTCTTCCCAGGAAGCTCATTACGTCCTTCTTATTCTTTGGCGGTGGTAGTTCTTGAATAGCTTTGACCTTAGATGGATCCAGTTCTATCCCTTGGAGACTCACAATGAACCCAAGTAGTTTTCCGGCAGGAACCCCAAATGCACATTTTGCGGGATTCAGTTTCAGGTTGTATCTTCTCAGTCTGTTGAAGAACTTTCTCAAATCTTCCATGTGGTCAGTGGCTTTTTTGGACTTTATGATGACATCATCTACATACACCTCAATCTCCTTGTGTATTATATCATGGAAGATAGTAGTCATGGCCCTCATGTAGGTGGCCCCTGCATTCTTTAACCCGAATGGCATCATCTTGTAGCAGTACATCCCCCACGGTGTAATGAAAGCCGTTTTCTTAGAATCTTCTTCGTCCATCCAGATCTGATGATATCCAGCGAAGCAATCTACAAATGATTGCAACTCATGCTTGGCGCAATTGTCGATCAGGATGTGTATGTTCGGCAAGGGAAAGTCGTCCTTTGTACTGGCCCGATTGAGATCCCGGTAGTCGACACAGACTCTGACCTTCCCATCCTTCTTCGGCACAGGCACAATATTGGATAACCATGTCGAATATTCTACTACCCTGAGAACCTTAGCTTTAACCTGCTTAGTGACTTCTTCCTTGATTTTCAGGCTCATGTCGGGTTTAAACTTTCTGAGCTTCTATTTTACCGGTGGACATGTTGGATCAGTTGGTAGTTTGTGCGCCATAATAGATGTACTCAAACTAGTCATGTCACCATATGACCAGGTGAATATGTCATCATATTCCTTCAGAAATTCTATGTATTCTTCCTTTTCTAACGGTGATAAATGAACGCTGATCTGAGTTTCTTTGATATTTTCTGCATCTCCTAGGTTAACAATCTCGGTCTCGTCCAGGTTGGACTTAGGTCTGTTATCAAAATTTTCAACCTCTTTAATAATCTCTTCCGGTATATCATCTTCCTCTGAATCTATGTCTGTTTGTTGCGTTGTCTCGTTGCATGTCACAGCCAGTGGTTCATCAAGATAGATAATAGTAATGCTGTATAAGTAAAGTAATGAGAGAAAATAATAAGAGTAATATTTGCAAGGAAACCAAAATGCTTTGATAAATTTCATAACTGTTTTGAACATTGGAAGATCTTATTGCGAAAATTCAAAAATGCGAAAGGAAAATCAACAAGTAAAAATAAAAGATAGTGCATGATGCTTTATTCAGCCTTGCTACCCTGAGGCTTTTCGAGCTCTGGTGGTTCTGATGGTCCAATTGTTGAGGCATGCTCCTCGGCTTATGGCCTATATGGAAGGGCCTTCCTCCCCCTCCTCCTCGAAAATGACACAACAATCCATGTCATCATCTATTAAGAACAAATTCCTTACTGCTGCTAGCGCTTCCTCTTCTTCCGACCCATAGATAACATCGGCCGGCTGGAAAGTCTGCTCCAAATGTGGTATTGGCTGCTCCAGTGGGTAGTATGGACCACGCCATGGTGGCGACTAGTTGTTGAATTCCTCCCAAGTATACTCATATCCCAGACCAAAAGTGGTGCCATGTTTCTTCAGTTTGATCGGCTTGGCGATTCCTTAGAGGTTCTTGCCAAGTCCCTTGCCAGGCTCATATCTGCCCCAGTTTAATATGCTTTCAATTTTGTTGTCCCACCATTTGTCTTTATCAACGGCGTTGACTCGCTCGATGTGGTGATAGGTTTCCCCGCCTATCTTTTTCCTTCCTCCAATCACTGGGATGGTTTGGCGACTGTATATGGGATTGCTACCGTCACCGTGAATGATCACCTCTAGGTGGTTCCACTCAAATTTCACCGCTTGATGCAGTGTCGATGCTACGGTCCCAGCGGCATGAATCCACGGTCATCCCAACAGCAAGTTGTAATATGTCGGCACGTCTATAACCTGAAAATTAACGTCTAACCAAGTAGGCCCCATTTGCAAATATAGGCTGATTTCCCCAATGGTGGATCTTTGGGAATTGTTGAAAGCTTTGACGTTCATGGCCCCGTCCTTGATCTCATGTAGACCCTTTGCTAATGTCCTGAATGTTAATAACGAACAAATGTTGAGGCTGGATCTTCCATCAATCAGGATTCTGGTGATAAAATAATCTTCACATTGCACGGTGATGTGCAATGCCTTGTTGTGACTCAACTCTTCTGGTGGCAATTCATCTTCATGAAAAGTGATCTTGTGACTTTCCAATACTTGCCCTACCATGTTTGCCATTTATCCTCCGATGATATTGCTTGGTACATATGCCTCACTCAGCACCTTCAACAAGGCATTCTTATTTACGTCGGAACTTTGCAGCAAAGTTAGGATAGAAATCTGTGCTGGTGTTTTGTTCAGCTGATCAATGATTGAGTATTCCTTAGCTTGTATCTTTCTCTAGAGATCATCGGGCCCAGTTTCAGTGATGGTCGGCCGACCAGAGGCCTGCTTACTTGACTCAGCTAAATGCTTTGGAGTATAAACCCTGCGGTTCTTGTCATACCCTATGCCGCAACTGTTTCCCCGAATTTAACTTTCCCTTTCCTTTTTGCCTTGGCTGTGTAATCCCAAGGTATGCCATTTGTATGGAACGGTGTTACGGCTGACATTGTTACTAGTATGGGCACCTTTACTCCAAACGGAGCATGTATTTTGGAGGGTAAAACTGCAACTTCAAATGGTGCGTGTGTGTTTGCTAGAGACCCAAACTCGACTTCAATTGGTGTTGGCGTCTTTGTAGGGGGTTGTGCTTCAAATTCAAGTGGTACATACATGTTTACCTCGGCATCCCCAGAAGGCTGAGACTGGACTACGATCGGATTGAGGATGACTATCGGCATTTTTGGTTCATCACTTTCTGTGATTAAACCGATCGATCCTTTGGGATCCCAATCATCCTCTATTTCAATCATGTGAACATCTCCACCCTTATGGTCCGGTAGAGGGTTGTTGCGGACATTCAGAGTAGGCTCCTATGCTATAATGATCTTGTTATCGATCAGAGTCTGGATCATATCTTTCAGAGAGCGGCATTCATCAATGGTATGTCCCTTCATGCTGGAATGGTATGCACAAGATTTATTTGGATTGACCCACTAAGAAAGGTTTTCAGGGGTTATAGTAGGGATAGGGGTGACATAACCAGCAGCTTTGAGCCTTTCGTACAGCTGGTCAATCGGTTCAGCAATGGGGGTATACTGTTTGGGGGGTATGTGGTTGAAATTTGGTTGAGGTCTAGGAAAGTTTTGATGTGTGGGAGGTGATTGATAGTGGGATGGCTAAGCATTGTAGGCTTGGTAGACATGTGCGGGTTAGGAATATCTGGGTGAAGTAGGTTGATATGTAGGAGGTGGGGGTGATTGTAAGTAGGTGATGGAGCTTGGCAATTCGGGGTAGGCTGATATGTGAGTGGAGGTATTGGATAGGCTTGGTATTTGATAGGGGATTTGGCTCTTTGTGCAACCATTACGGTAGCTACATCCCTTTTCTTAGACGTACTACCAGACTGTAAAGCCTTATTTGTAGCTTGCAAAGCTTTAAAGTTTGTAGCCATACCACTTTTGATGCCTTCCTCGATCCTTTCCCCTAGCTTGATGATGTCGAAAAATTTCTGGCTCTCAATCAACATCAGCCTTTCATAGTACTGTGGGTCTTGAGCCCGGAAAAAGAACTTGTTCATTTGTTCTTGTTCTAAAATAAGTCTGACCTTAGCAGCTTCTGATCTCCAACGAGTGGCATACTCGCGGAATGTTTCTGTGGGCTTCTTCTTTAAGTTCTGGATGTAGTACACATCTGGTGCATTTTCTGTGTTGAACTTGAACCTGTCCATAAAGTCGGATGCCATACTCACCCAGTTCGACCATTTCTTCGGGTCTTTGCTAATGTACCAAGACAGAGCATCTCCCTTCAGACTCCTCATGAAAAGCTTCACGCGAATCCTTTCGTCTTTCCCTACTCCGACCAGCTTGTCGCAGTATGTTCTCAAGTGGACTCTCAGATCCCCTGTACCATCAAACATCTCGAACTTAGGAGGTTTGTACCTCTCGGGCAGTTCGACATCCGATTGTATACAAAGATCTTCGTAGTTCAACCCTTCAATCCATTAATTCCTTCAACACCCTGAATTCGACTAGTCAATCTCTTGAGTTCCGCAACTAGTTCCTGATGAGTGAGTCTTTATCATCAGACTCGGGTGTGCTTGAGACATGTTGGGTGGAGGGTGACATGGTTTCCACATAGATGGGGGTGTTATGGTGGAAATGGTCATTTGTGAAATTCAGAGGTTTTGGGATGAGTAGTGTAGTGTGGCAAGTATTGCAGTGGTGGTGAGGAGCGGGATGGTTTTATGGTTTTGGGGATGTTTTGTGGAGGCGTGGGGTTCTGAGTGTTTGGAAAATTGATATCTGGAGTGGTGAGGGAAAATGACAAGTTTGCCAGATTCCAAACCTGATCAAGTTCCTCCTGAAATTTCACCAGTTTCTGCTCGAGTTGGGACACACTTTCTTTGGAGACCTGAGTACCATGAGTGACCTCTACCCTTTCAGTTGAGTTTACCATTCTGGTGTTGTTCAAATCTTCCATCTTTCCTTTGTTCCTACTTTTGATAAGACTAGGAGGAGGAGTGGGTGGAGGGCCCTTTGATCTTGTGTAATATGATGACGATGTCAGAGTGCACGAACTAACCTTTGGGGAGGGGAGTAAATAAAAAAGTAAAAATAAAAATGTAACAAGTCAGTGGGGATTATAAGAAAGTGTTGCGATATTAAAACACATAGTGCAAGATTGTAAATCGCATCCTAATTTGGCAGCCTCATTGTGCCCGAGGTAGGCCTAGCGACAAATTGATTTGGAGAACTCAGAATGCTAAATGCCTCATTTTATTGATAAAAAGTAGACAAATCCCAAAACGACACTAAATAACAAGGAATAAAATGTCACTAGTGGCCATTGGCCTTATTACATTTCATAAAGTAAAAGAAAACTCCTATCTATTTGGTCCCAGAAGGACCTTCCCCAGACTCGGTATCTTTGGCTCCATCGAACAGCTTCACTAGCTCGCGAAGTCCCAGCAGCAGGTAGGCTCTAGCCAGGTGTCCACTCTCGTTTCCTTCAGTATTCTGACAGTCCTTGATCATCTTGAGAAACTTCCTTTCCAGCTCCACTAAACCTCGTTCCAGGTATCCTAATTGCTTGTTGTCATTGACAGCCATGTCTTTCCACTCTTCAATTAGTTTTTATTGGGCTTCTTGAATCTCACGGTGCTCGCTTTCACATTCCCAAATCCTCTTGCGCAGTTGGTTGTATTTGACCGGTGCTTCAGCCCTTTCACGATGATTCTGTGACCTCGAACAAACCTGGTTGGCCCAGACCATTGTGATTATCCTCTAGCCAGCCTGAATAGTATGGGGTACAACCAGCATGGTATCTGTCTGGTTTGATAGTATCTCTTCCCATGATGATCTTGCAATGCCACATATGCTGAGCTTGGCACTTATAAGGACTGTCATCAGCTTGGAAGTCAGCCCGGAAGTGACTCATCTTGTTGACCCTTGGTATAACCTGCTTTCTACCAGCCTGTCTCATAACTCGGAGAGGGACGTCCATAAAGGTAGGTTCCTCCCAAACCGATCAGTATCAGAAATGGTACGTCCTTGGATCGGGCGATGAACTCTTCAGTAGGAAACCACTCAAACATCCATTGTATTTTATCCTCAGTTAGATTTTCAAACAGCTGCATCAACCCCTTGGCATCTTCTGGGTGAGCAAACATGTTGGTCATGTAGTTCATTCGCCTTGGTTGATGGAAGGCTATATGATCGTCCCAGTCTCTACGTTGAATCTCTTGCCGATATTCACCCCTTTGAAGATGCTCCATAAGCCAGAGCTGGAGTAGCAAGTTGCAACCCTCGAAGTGTGGGGCTCCTTGTTGACAATTTTCCAAGGCTCGGTATATCTCTGCGATGATCATGGAAACTATGCTAAATGGTTGTCCACCAATTCCCTCAATCAAAGTTTTGGTGACCATGGCTAGCCCGGTGTGGATCCTTGCTTTCTTCATTAGAAACACTATCATCCCCAAGAAGCAGAACATGAAGATAAAGACCCTTTGGTGAATGTGCCCCAACGATGTAAGGGAGAACTCATCCAGATATTTACGGTAGGATTTGTTGTGACCGTACCTCTCGTACAAATATCAAATGGAATGTAGGACTCCTTCAAACATGTCAAGTCTGGATTCTTCTTTAGGCCCATCATTTTGAGAAAACCTCTACCCTTGCAATTTTCTGACATTAACAAACCCGGGGTTTCCCATGGTATACCAGCCAATCCTCATATTTCCTCTTGCAGGGGTGTCATCTCAATCTCTCCGAAGTGAAACATAGACCTATCACAATCCCAGAACAGAGTAGCAGCTTCTATGATTTTGTTGTTGGGTTGGACTTCCAAGAGGGAAGGTAGATTTCCTAGTTATTTCCGAACAAGAGTCCGATCACTGGAATGAAGATCCTCCCACCAGCTTAGCAACCTTGGGTGGATGTTTGTGACCATGCCGAATCTGGGGACTTCGTGCCTCAGGTTTCTGCAAGACAAAAGCGTTAGGCCCTTACCCCCACTAGACTCGACTATTAAATACCAATAATTGGCATAAAAGCATTTAGTTCTCCAAATAAATGCACAAAACGAGATATTGTCTGTTTGGGTTTTTGGTAAACCTAGTGGACTTTGGACAAGGCTATCTTAAAGAGTCATTATGCGGATAAAATAACTGACTCGGCTTGGTTTGACCATGATGCATGCACAGTTTAAACAGAGTAAGGTTTCTACGGGGTTTTAGACTGGTACCCTTGAGTGGACAACTCAAAAAGGAAAGGCACGGTACCGTCGACTACACCGTTGATCGACTGATTTTACCGCAAATACGCCTATGCCGAATTTAAAGGGTGATAATATCGGAAGAGCGCAACCACTCATTATAAGCGTTGCTATGGTATTTGTTTGGCACGAGTGGAATATAATGTTAGAAACATGCATATGCAATAATTAAAACAAGTCGCCACGTATTTGCACGTTCATAAAGTAATAATTACAATAATTTAAAACAGTAATAAAGGAGTGTACTAAAGGAAAGCAGTGAAAGAAACAAGGGAAAGAAACAAGAAACAAGATAGTTTTTTGCGGTAGAAGAGGGAATTAAATGCTTAAAGGTATTAAGCAAATAAGGAACATAAGAAATGTAAAGTCATAGTAATAGCTTGAAATGGTAGACGCCTAAAAGATATCCCCAGCAGAGTTTCCATGCTGTTGCACCCCCTTTTACTCTCGAAAATCAGGTTTGTGACATTTGGGAGACAACTCGTTCCCATTCGGGAATTGAGTTTTGAATTTAAGAGTCGCCACCTAATGATTAAAGTGCATTAGGACACTAGGAGGGGTTTGATTTGAACAATCAGAGATTGGGTAAGGGCTTGAAATTATCCCAAGGAGAAGGTGTTAGGCACCCCTCAGGATCCACTAGTGTAGTTTCCGACCAAGCTATTATTGTGGCAAATAACACATAAGCAAATAAAGACTTCAAATAAGAGGGGATTTTCACGTAATGGTTACAAAAGTAAGAAAAAGGAACTAAAAGGAGTTAATTTTCTTAAAAGAAATGGTTTTAAAAGATTTAAAATAAATAAAGAAAACAAAGGGAGGGGAGTCCTAGATTTATTAATAATATGGATCACCCCACACAACATCCGGTAAATCACTCCTCAGTGAGGGGCTACACGTGATGTTATCGCATGGTCATCATATCCATATCTACCCTTTCCCACCCTGTTAAGGTATTAAAGCGCGGAATGGTCTCGTTTACCTATTGCATGCTATTACCCGCCCCAATCCTGTCAGCCCCAGAGGCACTTGGGAATACTAATCCTAGAGGGAGGACGTATTGGGTTGATTTGTGGTTTCAAAAGGTAAAACACTAAGCCGACAAACAAAACACATATAACGAGTTTGGGGAAGCATATAAACAAATAAAAGGGCTCAAACAGACTTCCTTTAAACCAAAGAAAGCACATAATGTAGCATGACTTGCATGTACTATTTAGGGTTTGATTAAAACTTCAACGGTGGAGGCAGATTGATTTATTACATAGTTCAGATAAGAAGCCCGAATCAGGCCTGCCTACTGGTTGTAGCTGATAAAAAGTCTGATTCAGTTTATAAACTTTCACCATATGGCTTGCCTAAGTGTTAGACGAAGACCCCTATAGGCATGATATCTACCGATTCCAGAAGCAATGAAACAAACATGAATACATAATGATTTAAAAAAATCATCCGTTATTAAAGAAAGGCGAGTTTTAATAAAAGAAACTTATAAATGTAGTAAAAAATGTAGAAACCATATACGCATGACATCTAGATGTTGAATTTCGTTTAAAGACTATGAACATGATATCTAATTGTAGTTGATTATTTAAGACCTACGAACATGTTTGCCTAATGAGGAATGCATATGCAAGATTTAGAAATTCCTATAGGCAGGATATCTATATGTTATGCAGAAGTTCAGAAATAAACTATAGGCATGGTACCTACATGAGAATGCAAGATTCCTATAAACATGGTATCTATGCAGAAATTCTTATAGACATGGTATCTAGACGCGAATGCAAGATTCCTATAGGCATGGTATCTATATGAGAATGCAGAAATTCATAAACTCCTATAGGTAGGTTATCTACCCCTTTTGCATACATAGTTACCCTCCCTCTTTACTGATTACCCCCGAGAGTTTTATTACAAAATTATTACAACCCAGAAAAGTAAAGTAAAGGAATAGTACATCAGAAATTAAAAAGTACAACCAAGGAGAGCCTGATTCAGACTTCCTGTCTGAAGTATAAAGTAAATCAACTCCAAGAGATCATATTTCAAAAGTCTTTCTCCTATTTGGGGTGTGTCAGAGTTCCCTAAGAGTCTCATATGAACTCCAAGCAGTGCTTACACCCAAATGTATCACAGATTAAGCCATGGTGCATTGTGGAAGGGTCATCCCTCAGGTGTCCAAGTTCATAGGGAACTCAAGGTCCCAAGGCAAGGCTCAGAAGAGGGGCAGAACTTAGGAACTAAGAGAGAGTGCAAGTGCAGAATTCTAAAAGGGGGAAAGGGGAAGGGAAATAGTACACATAGGGATATAGGGAATGGGGAGTTGCAAGAGGTAAAAAGCAGGTTAGTGGGCATAACCCAACAATGGGAGATGCTGACACACCCATAAGCCTACTAGAACACATTGTTTAGAGGTTAGGATCCCCTAAGGGATCAAGTTCAAACCATAGACAATAACTTGCATATTGCCAAGTTTTAAACTATAACTCAAAGCACATGAACTGAAATAGGGAATAGGGATTCATAGCAGAAACAAGCAAAAGGAAATCAACATGCTAGTTTAAGTATTTAACTCTGTAGAAGTAGTAAAGTAGACATAGTTGCAGAAAGTTGTAAGTAAACACATTGTGGAGATGCTGAAGTTAAACTAGGACATACCAGTTTCAAAGAAACAAACAGGGAAAAGTAGTAGTTTTGTGAAAGTCAGAATGCAGACAAGAAGGAAGAATTCTATTATGTGAGTGAGAATTCAGAAGAGATTGTGAATTGTGAAGTGTGAAGTGTATGAAAAGGGTCGTGCCTTTTATAGTGTAGGAAGCAGGAAGAAATAAGGTAAGAAAATAGTTTGGAAACTGATTGTCAATCAATTACACAAGGCTTCCCTTAATTAAGGGATTCAGATTCAAATGGATATAAACCAATTAAGGAAAGAAACTAATCAAACACTTTATGCATAGTAGGCAATTAGGGGTGAATACATAAAAGTTATTTAAGGACAGGGTTTTAAAATACACGGTTTGTTCAAATAAGGTAAGAAGATCAGTTAACAACCAGTAAATCAAAAGGGTCAGAGATTTTGTATGAATGAACCAAGTCAGAAAAGATGAAGAAGGGTTTCACTTAGGTCGCGCACAGCGAAAATCAGTAAATAATGGAAAGAAATCAATCAGGCTATATTCAGAAGGAAGCTTGAACTAATTGCAAATTTGAAAACCATTTAGAGGGAAATTCATCATATATAAAGAGAATGTGAGCATGTTAAGTATGAAAGAAAACTTTCATGTCACTGTAAAATCAATAGGAAAAACCAGTGTAGAAGAGTTTTAGTAAAAAGGTCAGAATCATATGAAAATAAAGAAGTCCAAACTCAATTCAAAGACTCGAAGAGTTAGGGGTTCTAAAATAAAACCCTAGTTCAATAAAATATATGATCAAACCTGGCAGAACCCCTAAATTTTAGGGTTTTCACCGAGAATCAAGTACAGAGATGAGAAGACAAGTAGTCGAAGCAGGCTTAGAGGTTTCAGAGAAGAACTGAAGCCTCTTGCATGCTTCTATTAACAGCAAAACTCATGAGAAAGCATGATATCAAGGTAACAGGTAGAACATAGTAGAAGCACTCAAAGAAAAAAAATAGGAGAAACACTGATAGGAATAGTGAACATGCTTAAGAAGTTTTTCAGAAGAAACTTAAATAGGGCTTAGTAGAAGGAAAGTAAGGAAGCTTAAGAACTTAGTAGGAAAGGACAGTAGGAGAAACATGCTAGAACATAGTAGAAGAAAAATACAAGAACATAATAGAAAAGCATATGAGAACACAGTACGAAAAACATGGTAGAAGAACATACAAGCATGGAGTGTATAAAATACAGTAAAAAGAACATACAAGAACAGAGTATAAAAACTCAGTAGAAGAACATACAAGAACAAAACACAGTAGGAGAACATACGAGAACGTGGTAGATAAAAACATAGGAGCACAGTAGAGGTAAATACACAAAAGAAAAGGGAAAGAAAGTCAGAGAAACACTTAAACATTTTTTCAGAAAACCCTAGATAGGAAAGAAAGATTTTTTAGAAAAATAAATATCTAAAGAAAAGTTAGGGAAATCGTTTGAAAACTCAAGGAGAGCACAGATACACAACGGATCTAAAGAAATCAGAGAAAAACCTCGAAGGGTTAGGGATTTAGAAGAACCCTAGAAATGAGAAAGGCTTTGAAAGGCCACTGATTTGAGTCGGAGAGGTCAGAAACAGGCTCAGATAACCTTGGTACGCCGGAGCAAGGCCGGAGATGACCCTGGAACCTCGAATTGACAGAGGTTTGTGTTCAACCCTTCACAGTTAGGCCTCGAATCTTCTGGTATCAGGTGCGTGGGAGCAAGAGGAAGTGGGTATAAGACTTCCATAGCCTGAGAAGCCATGGATCCTAGTGGGGTTCAAGGTAGAAGTGATGGGAGGCGGCTAGGGTTAGAGAAGGTTAGAGAGTGTTTTGAGAGAGGGGAGGGTTTCAGAGGTGGCTGGTTAGGTGAAATGAGTTAGGGTTAAGGGGTGTTGGTGGATTAAAAAGGAAAAGAGGGATTGTGGTCGTTGATCATTTTGATCAACGGCCTGGATTTAATGGGGGCTGGGCGGGTTGAACTTAATTGGATCAGGGGAGGTTAGTTTAGGAATTGGGCCAGTTCAAACAGGGATTGGGTCAGGGTAATTAGGTTTAAAATTGGGTTCAATTGGAGGTTCAAATAAGGCTAAAATTAAAATAAACGGGGCTAGCATTTAAATAGCCATGTTTCCCTTATTTATTTTATAGAAATAGTAAAATAATTTCTAAAAATAAATTAAAGATACTAAAATTATTAATAATACATAATTATCAAACGAAAAATACTGGAGTCAAGTTTATAATTATGAAAACAATTAAATTTTAAAATAGGCTAATGTCGGAAATATACGCAATTTAGCTTTAAAAATACTAATAAATTTGTAAAAAATATGCAATAATTATGCTAGCTAAATTTTAATATAAATATAAGAATCCAATAAGTAAATCACCCAAAATGATAATTTTGGGGATAATTATTGTGTTTTTCTCGGTAAAATAGGGCAATAAATAGATTTAAAAATCTATAAAAATTAAGAGAAAAAATAATAAAACCTTGGGACATACTTATATATGCATATATATGCTATTTTGAAAGTATTTTGCATATAAAAATATACATGAAAAAATTGGGTATCAACATCGGCACAGTAAAACATGATGCTCATCCCAAAATATCATTTAAAGTGTTAAAACAGAGTAAACATGGCTGAGTTATGAAAACAGTAGAATATAGCATGACTGAATACAGAAATAAAATCAAAACAGTGAGCAAATAGCAGTACAAATCCCCTAAGGGTCCAAATAGTTGGCATGAGGCCCAAATATGGCATGCAGCCCAAAACATGATGATAGCAAATAGTTTTCAATCAAATACGCGGTAAAACAGTCATTTGGGATGGACTAAGTCACAATCCCCAATGGTGCACGACCCCACGCTCGTCATCTAGCGTGTGTGTCACCTCAACATAGCACAACGATGTGGAATTCGGGGTTTCATACCCTCAGGACAACATTTACAATCATTACTCACCTCTATCCGGTCCGAACACTAGACCACGATGCCCTTGACTCTCGAATCGGCCCCCGGATGCTCCAAATCTAACAAAATTAGTGCAAAACCATCAAAATATGCTAAGGGAACAAGGTCCACTCAAAAGAAATCAAATTACAACACAAATCCCGAAATTAGCCAAACCGGACCCCGGGGCCCACGTCTCAGATTCTGATAAAAATTACATCAATAGACTCCTTATCACTCCCCGAGTTCATTCATATCAAAATCACCAAAATCCAACCACAAATGATCCCTCAAATCCCTAATTTTAAGTCTCTAATTACAAGCCCTAATTCTTCAATATTAGGCTTAAATTCCATGATTAATTAGGTAGAAAACACATTAGGATTGAGTATAAAGTCCATAAATCTTACCTCCAAGTGTTCCCCCTTTATTCCCTCTTCAATCCCCTTCAAAAAGCTTCAAAATCGCCCAAAAATGGAGGAACTTATGCCCAAAATCGCGGAAATGAGCTTTTAAAACATTCTGCCCAGGCATTCAAATCCTTCTTCGCGAATGTGGTCAAAGCCTCGCATTCACGAAGCATAAACTGACGTTGGCCATAAATTCCTCTTACGCGAATGCGACCACCCCCTCGCGAACACGATGACTCCGCAACTCAAACCATCGCGAATGCGACTGCTACCTCGCGAACGCGATACTCAAAGACCCCAGCCATTCGCGGATGTGGGACCTCCTTCGCGAACGCGAAGGCCAAACCTTCAGCCTCACATTCTAGTCCTTTGTGAATGTGAGGGTCCACTCGCGAACGCGAAGGCCAATTGTCTGCAACACCCAATAGCAGATTTCTGCAATCTCTTTCAAGATGAAATGGTCTGTTTAATCACCCAAAACTCACCCGAAGTCCTCGGGACCTCAACTAAACATGCCAATATATCCCATAACATCATTCAAACTTGTTTCAACATTTGGAACGCTCAAAACAACATCAAAACATCAAATTCGCATCGGATTCAAGCCTAAGAATTTCTAAATCTTCTAAATACCGTTTTCGATCAAAAAGTCTATCAAACCACGTCCGAATGACCTGAAATTTTGCACACACATCCCAAATGACACAACGGGCCTACTGCAACTTCCAGATTCTGACCCCTATATCGAAATCTCACATATCAACCGGAAAACGCCAAAATTCTAATTTCGTCAATTCAAGCCTAAATCCACTCTGGACCTCCAAAACACATTTCGATCACGCTCCTAACTCCCAAATCACCTCCCGAAGCTATTTGAACCATCAGAATTCACATCTAAGCCTTTTGACACATAAGTCAACATCCGGTTGACTTTTCCAACTTAAGCTTCCTCAAAAGAGACTAAGTGTCTCAAACCATACCAAAACCTCTCCGAACCCGAGCCAACCAACCCTAACACAAAAATATAGCTGAACAAGGCAATATGAAGTAGATATAGGGGAAACGGAGCGGTAACTCATTGAACGACCGGCCGGTTCGTTACATCATCCCCCTCTTAAACAAACGTTCATCCTCAAACGAGTCAAGAAACATACATGCAGCCTCAAATAGGAGAGGATATCTGTTTCGCATCTCCCGCTCGGTCTCCCAGGTAACCTCCTCCACGGGCCGACCTCTCCACTACACTTTCACTGAAGCTATATCCTTTGACCTCAACTTTCGAACCTGACGCTCCAAAATAGTTGTTGGCTCCACATCATAAGTCAAATCACCACCTAACTGCACCGTGCTGAAATCCAGAACATGAGACGGATCCCCAATATACTTCCGGAGCATAGAAACATGAAATACCGGATGCACACTTGGCAAGTTGGGTGGCAAACCAAGCTTATAAGCCACCTCCCCAATTATCCGAATCACCTCATAAGGCCCAATGAACCGAGGACTCAATTTACCCTTCTTCCCAAATCTCATAACACCCTTCATGGGTGAAACCTTCAACAGAACCTTCTCACCAACCATGTAGGACACATCCCGAACCTTCCTGTCGGTATAACTCTTTTGCCTCGATTGCGCTGTACGAAGCCTCTCCTGAATTACCTTCACCTTTTCTAAAGCATTCTGCACCAAGTTTGTCCCCAGTAGACTAGCCTCACCCTGCTCAAACCAACCAACTGGAGATCTACACTGCCTCCCATACAAAGCCTCATATGGAGCCATCTGAATACTCGACTGGTAATTGTTGTTATAAGCAAACTCTACGAGCGGTAGAAACTGATCCCATGACCCTACGAAATCAATGACACAAGCACGCAATATGTCCTCCAATATCTGAATAGTACGCTCGGACTGCCCGTCCGTCTGAGGGTGAAATCCTATGCTAAACTCAACCTGAGTACCCAACTTTCGCTGCACAGACCTCCAAAACTGCGAAGTAAACTAAGTGCCCCAATCTGAAATGATGGAAACTGGGACACCATGCAAACGAACAATCTCATGGATATAAATCTCTGCCAACTGCTCTGAAGAATAGGTAATACACACAGGAATAAAGTGCGCAGACTTGGTTAGCCGATCCACAATCACCTACATAGCATCAAACTTCTTCAAAGTTCGTGGGAGCCTAACTACAAAGTCCATGGTGATCCACTCCCACTTCCACCCTAGCATATCCATCTGCTGAAGCAAGCTACCAGGTCTCTGATGCTCATATTTCACCTGCTGACAAATGAGACACCGAGCTACAAATCCATAATGTCCTTCTTCATTCTCCTCCACCAATTATGTTGTCTCAGATCCTGATACATCTTCGCGGCACCCGGATGAATGGAATATCGCGAGCTATGGGCCTCTTCCAGAATCAACTCCTGAAGCCCATCTACATTGGGCATTCATATCTGGTCTTGCATCCTCAACCCCCCATCATCACCAATAGTCACATCTCTGGCATCATCGAGCTAAACTCTATCCTTAAGGACAAGCAAATGGCAATTATCATACTGCGCTCTCTGATGCGATCATATAAGAAAGACCGAGAAATCACACAAGCCAATACCCGACTAGGCTTCGAAATATCTAACCTCACGAACCGATTGGCCAAGGCCTGAACATCAACTGCAAGAGGTCTCTCCCCAACTAGAATATATGCCAAACTCCCCATACTCACCATTTTTCTACTCAAGGCATTGGCCACCACATTGGCCTTCCCCAGATGGTACAATATATTAATATCATAATCCTTTAGCAACTCCAACCACCTCTGCTGCCTTAAATTGAAATCCATCTACTTGAACAAGTACTGGAGGATATGATGATCAGTAAACACCTTACAAGACACGCCATACAAGTAATGCCTCCAAATCTTCAACGTATGAACAATGGCAGCCAACTCTAGATCATGAACAGGGTAGTTCTTCTCATGGGGTTTCAACTGACGAAAAGCATAAGTAATGACTCTACCCTTTTGCATCAATACACACCCAATACCAACTCTCGAAGCATCACAATACACGGTATATGAACCTGAAGCTGATGGCAAAACTAACACCGGTGTTGTGGTCAAGGCAATCTTGAGCTTCTGAAAGCTCTCCTCACACTCATCCAACCACCTGAATAAAGCACCCTTTTGAGTCAACTTGGTCAAGGGAGATGCGATAGACGAGAACCCCTGAACAAACCGGCGGTAGTAACCCGCCAAACCAAGAAAGCTGCTAATCTCTAT